>NW_027362764.1:674626184-675226184 GCF_046119375.1 Phyllobates terribilis | reverse complement strand
ACATTATTAGCAGAACGTAGCAGACTACCATTGGCCTGACCACCCTGAGCCACGGAACCGGGTCGCCACTACTACCCCCATCGTCTCCCTATTGCCCGGATCCGAGTGCGCCACGGCCCAGGGGGCGAGTCACATGCATCAGACTCTCCTGCCTGTTTTATGATTTCAGGGCCCTATCAGGAATCACCCCTCCCCCTCCCCAATTCCTTCCGCACCTTCCTTGCCTTCCTTGCACTGAGGTTAGCTCTTTGGCAGCCGTCTGGCTTGGTTACACAAGCTTCTTTGCAGAGATACATGTTACTTCTGCTGGCACTCGCTAGGCGGCCGGCATCCAAAACCTTCCCTGGGCACCTGCTGAAAGCCTGGCCCCTTCACGGCCCCGGGTGCTTTTAACGCCATCATTTCCACACGGCGAGCTGCTGAGTCAATAAGCACTCCTAGCCGTGACAAGGAGCTCGGTGTCAGGCCTGCGTGAAGGTGGCGGGGTAGCGTACTTAGCTGCCAACTGGCTCAGAGGCCTTGGGGCTTCCATCATCTAAGTCAGGGTTCCCCAACTCCAGTCCTCAAGGCCCACCAACAGGTCATGTTTTCAGGATTTCCTTAGTATTACACAGGTGATAATTGCATCACCTGCACAGGCAATAATTCCATCACCTGTGCAATACTAAGGAAATCCTGAAAACATGACCTGTTGGTGGGCCTTGAGGACTGGAGTTGGGGAACCCTGATCTAAGTTACTTAAGGTCGGTGTCCGGCAAGGCGCCGTTCCATGCTAGCCGAGCTGGGCAGTAGGGCAAAACGTCGAGATCGGGCGTATCCAAGGTGGTATGGCCAGTAGACGCTGCTCGATCCATCACCCGGCCAGCCTTTCTCAGGATCGCTTGGTGGCGAGCAATCTGGCCGTAACGGGGCGGGCTCCGAAGGCTCCATGCAAAGTCTGTGCCGTCCCTACAAGTGTGGTTTGTTTAGCAGTGATTCACCCGCCACATCAGGTGTCTTCAAAAATTTCTCGGCGCAGGGTCTCCTGCAGGCTAAACCCTTCATCACGGTAATGTGACAGAAAGAGCAAGCTGGACCCGTAACTTGGGGGCGGAGCGAGACGTCCAGGGGTGAATGAAGGAAGAGGGTGAGATGGTTGCCAGTGACTTTGAGCTGCTCTTCAGGGGGGAGGGTCGTGTTGCCTGCAAAGGTCTTCTGCTTGGGGTTACCGGTGGTTGCCTCCAGCCACGCGGGAGACGCTTGTCCTGGTGAAAAGGAGCCTAGTATTAAAAGTAAAGAAGCAACAATGCTGGAGGCCCACGGTGATCAGAAGGATGCTGGTATTTTGCAGAGATGAAATAGCGCAAGAGAGAAAGCAAATGAAAAAAAGAAAAGAGAATGAATGTGTGCACTTGTGAAAGGGAATGGAAAAAAGGCATAGAAGAGAGTGCCCCCTGCTGGTGGAAGGAAGGAAAAAGCAAAAGCCTACAGCACCTGGTATTCCCAGGTTATCTCCCATCCAAGTACTAACCAGGCCCAACCATGCTTAGCTTCCAAGATGAGACAAGATCGGGCGTGTTCAGGGTGGTGTGGCCATAGGCAGAAACAAGCCTCTCACTTGCTGCTTTTCTACTTTGACGTCTGGCTGCCGGCTGCCCTTTCCAGTGCTCAGCAAGACCAGGTCCTTTTGTGCTTTCCCTTCTCTTCAATTTTCTTGCTGGCTTCCTTAAAAGGTCTTGTAGACACAACGCCCCACTCAGAGCCGCTGAGCTCACTGATCGGCTGCAGCGCTGTCGACGGAACGTCAGCTTCACGGCCAATGCCACAGGCTGGGAGCAGAGGCGAGACTCACCGGTAGACCCGGGTAGGGTGAGTAGAGCGCGCTTAGTTGCTTTCTAATAGCCTGCAGCCGGGGATTAACTTTTAATGAAAGGGAACAATCCCTTTGACTGTCTGCAGCGCGCCACACCTAGGAAGCGCACTCTCACACACAAGCCAGCATACACACGTGCTCGCACGTGACAACACTCCCTATCTGCCCCTACAACCTCTCCGTCACCATGCGTCAGACTCTCCTGCCTGTTTTATGATTTCAGGGCCCTAGCAGGAATCACCCCCCCCTCCCCAATTCCTTCCGCACCTTCCTTGCCTTCCTTGCACTGAGGTTAGCTCTTTGTCAGCCATCTGGCTTGGTTACACAAGCTTCTTTGCAGAGAAACATGTTACTTCTGCTGGCCCTCGCTAGGCGACCGGCATCCAAAACCTTCCCTGGGCACCTACTGAAAGCCTGGCCCCTTCACGGCCCCGGGTGCTTTTAACGCCATCATTTCCACACGGCGAGCTGCGGAGTCAATAAGCACTCCTAGCCGTGACAAGGAGCTCGGTGTCAGGCCTGCGTGAAGGGCACCGGGGTAGCGTACTTAGCTGCCAACTGGCTCAGAGGCCTTGGGGCTTCCATCATCTAAGTTACTTAAGGTCGGTGTCAGGCAAGGCTCCGTTCCATGCTAGCCGAGCTGGGCAGTAGGGCAAAACGTTATCAAAATGGTCTACAGCACCCGGTGTTCCCAGGAGGTCTCCCATCCAAGTACTGTCTGAGCCCAGCCCTGCTTTGCTTTCGAGATCAGATGAGATCGGGTGTATCCAAGCTGGTATGGCCAGTAGACGCTGCTCGATCCATCGCCCGGCCAGCCTTTCTCAGGATCGCTTGGTGGCGAGCAATCTGGCTGTGACGGGGCGGGCTCCGAAGGGTCCATGCAAAGTCTGTGCCGTCCCTACAGGTGTGGTTTGTATAGCAGTGATTCACCCGCCGCATCAGGTGTCTTCAAAAATGTCTCGGCGCAAGGTCTCCTGCAGGCTAAACCCTTCATCACGGTAATGTGACAGAAAGAGCAAGCTGGACCCGTAACTTGGGGGCGGAGCGAGACGTCCAGGGGTGAATGAAGGAAGAGGGTGAGATGGTTGCCAGTGACTTTGAGCTGCTCTTCAGGGGGGAGGGTCGTGTTGCCTGCAAAGGTCTTCTGCTTGGGGTTACCGGTGGTTGCCTCCAGCCACCCGGGAGACGCTGGTCCTGGTGAAAAGGAGCCTAGTATTAAAAGTAAATGAGCAACAATGCTGGAGGCCCACGGTGATCAGAAGGATGCTGGTATTTTGCAGAGATGAAATAGCGCAAGAGAGAAAGCAAATGAAAAAAAGAAAAGAGAATGAATGTGTGCACTTGTGAAAGGGAATGGAAAAAAGGCATAGAAGAGAGTGCCCCCTGCTGGTGGAAGGAAGGAAAAAGCAAAAGCCTACAGCACCTGGTATTCCCAGGCGGTCTCTGTTAAATGGTTAATTATGGAAATTCATTTGGAATGTTAATCGATAATCATTTTTCTGAGTTCTATGCCTCAGCCATCGTGTCTAGTTGACATGCGCTATTTGTGTGTGTATTTTTGGTTCACTACCATATGTAGAACAGGTGTCCATACGACTGGCTATAAAAGCCCATGTTACAGAAAGGGGGGGCTCTCTTGCTCTGCCCACCCCACAAGACACAGAATCTTCATGCTGAGAAGCAGATGACATGTAGGCCTGGACACATGCTGGACAAAGACATGATTTACCAGCCAGGATCCAAGGAAAGATGGGTGAATCTCAACAATTAAGCTAATTATGGACAAATGGACAATTACTTTATAACTAATTATTGTATGTACCTGCTGCAATCTGATTCTTTTTAATGGACAATCCAAGAATAAATAGATACATTTTTTTATAAGAATATCGTGATATTGATACTTTGAGAAATCCTCAGTAGAAAAAAATAATACAGGAAGAGTATTATTTTACAATGATGAGCCAGCCAGTCCTGTTTTTTGTTTTTTTAAATTAAGTAAGTGAATTTCTTCCGTGAACAATGGGGGAGTCCTGACGAGCTGAACAGCTGTTGTTCACGTGTCAGTAAATTCACTAGTTTGTCACGAGAAGCAGAAAGGACCTACAGACTGAGGAAAGACAGGAAGCAGAGGTACTAACAAGTAACAGAATCACACAGGAAAAGAATCAGACAAACTGAAGACAGGACGTGCTGATAAAGAGAAGCCAAGGAATCTTAAGGTAAGCAAAATATGGATATAATTTCTTCTTTTGTTAAACAAAGTAATATTAATTTCAAAGTTAATGTAGGAGATGACATAGCAGTTTTGTGGCTCAGTTTATACAAAGAATGTGAATTGCAGAATTTACAGTTAACTTCTAAATTGGTAAATAGAGACAAACAGAAATTGAGAAATATTCTACATTTGGTAGATTTTTTTCATAGTCTTGTGTTAGAGATTTCTAAGCAGGAAAATAGTGTAGAAGTGTCAGACGGTGATACTGATTCTGACTGTAATGTGGAAAATGAACAAGAAGTAAGACACGTGTCTGTAACTGAAGTTGACCTTGGGTCTGACCAAGAGACGGACATACAGAAACCTGACATGGGAGGAGACATGACTGACATACGAGAAACCGACATACTAGGTGATGTGGGAGGAGACGTGAGTGACGTAGGAGGAACGGACGTACAAGAGCCACTAAAAATATCAGAGAATTCAGGAATTACCCAGGCTCAACTCCAAATTAAAATGAGGAAAAATTTGCTGAAATTATACAAAATCATGCCAAAATATGATGTCAAAATCCATGCCTGTAGAAATTCAGAGACATTTGAGAGCTTCTCTGATAAGTTTGATTTATCCAATGAGGAGAGGAATCAATTATTTAAAATATGGATTCCTGTGACATTGTCCAGACGTTTACATTTAATGCCCTGTGAAAATGACTCTCCTAATGGATGGGAAAATGATTCGGACAGATTAAGATATTTGATTTATTGTGTCACAAAGGATTTTCCCAACATAGAAGATCTGCAGAAACTAAGGATTGGTAGTAAGGAATGTACATATACATTCATGTCCATATTTGAGCGGTTGTACAAAGCTCTCATCAAAAATGGAAAAGTACAACATATGATAACAACGTTTGTACAAAAATTCAAATTCCTAAATTCAGTTTCCCAAGTTATGGCATCACAAAAAAATTCATTATTTGAATGTGCGCAGATGCTGGATTTTGTTAGAAAACATGAGAATAGTGAAAAGAAAATAAATCAAGCTAAATTTATAAAACCAGGAAAGGTAAAATCTTACCAAAAGCCAATATCAAACTCTCCTAGACTGAGTCATCCCCATAGTGAACTCTATCAAATACGCCGAAGATTTCATATATGTTATAAGCCATATTAGCCAGTGCAAAGATCCATCTCTCCACAGAATGAGTTAATTCTCAGTCAGAACTGTGATTCTCTAAAAAGGAAAATGGCTGAAACTGATGGACAGAGACAGGTGAGACGACCAACTCACAGTGACGTCATGGAATGTGGACAGAAGAACAGGCAGTTCTCTGAGGTTTTGAAGGATAGAAAAATGTCTTTCCTAAATAGGGCGTTCCTGGAGATATTTGAGAGAGATAGAAGATTTGATTTAGGGAGTGGCTAAGGAAAAACTGCAATTATAATGTTGTATCAAAATGTAATACAATGTCTCAATATTTATTTATAATCTTATACAGTAAAATTGTAGTAACATAGTTTCTAATAGTTCATATATATATATATATATATATATATATATATATATATATATACACACTTGTCTAAGTAGAGATTGCGCATAATTGTATTTATATATACGTTTATAAAATATATATATATATATTAATTAATAAATTAGAACTTCATATATATAAATTTAAGTAGCAATATTTGGAATTACATTAGAACCAACCAATATATGTATAAGATATTTAAATAATTCTGTTTCTGTATGAATTTGATATTTAATTTTATTTTCTTATATTTCCTTAGAGTTTTCATTCCAAAGCAGGATTTGATCAAAGAGCTCTAAAATGGATTTATTTCTTTATTCACACATGACGTGTGACAGCTGCGGCCTTTGAACTTTGAGCTAATAGTATAGGATCCCATTCATTCTATTTTCAACTGATGTAACTTAAGACCGGGCAGCCAGTGAAAAAAGAATCTAAGACAAGAGTTTTTTCAAGTGTCTGAAATTCCAGTGACTTACTCTCATATTTTATAATATGTACTTGGGGAATATTCAAAGAGATATAAAGATATTCAATTGATATGGCAATGCACATTAATAAATTTTGATACAACAATTTTGGGTTAAATATATATATATATATACATATATATATATATATATAAAACTTCATATGTGGAATGTTTGAGTTGAACAGATCTGTGAATGTCAGAGTGAAGGTGACAGATGAGTAAATCAGCAGCTGCTAAGTGTGATTGATGTGACAGAGGCCTCGTATGTTTGTTTGTTTGAAAAAAAAAAATGTTTCTTTATGTGAAGGTACAAAAATATATTTAATTCTGAGGAAATTATAATACATAATTAGGTATTATCTACATATATATTTCTATATTTCTTTAATAATTATTATTTCTTGATTTAACTAATAGTGGATAAGGGCAACCACACATCAAAATGGTTTACAAAGCAAATTTATATTTAGAATAATTTTCCACATGATAATATTCTTGAATAACTATAATATTATTTTTAATGGTTACCTAAATAGGTACACACCTCTCTTTAGTCAAATCTATGCTACTCATCGATATGAAATTTATGCACAATATTTGTAGAAGAATAATTATTTTTAATTTGGTTCTGATATATACATAAATTTTATAAAATAATATTTTTGGTATTAAGGGGGAAAATGTGTTTTTGATCCTGATTACATAATCACTTTTGATCAATACTTATTTTCCACACATTTTAATAAAGAAGAAATAATAATAAGGTACTATGGTATAATTAAGAAGGGTATTACATGCAAAGTTGCATAATTTAATATTTTTTGGTGGTACAAGGTTATGACAAATATGAAGTCATCCAGATAATGGAGATATAAGGGTATTTTTTATGGAGAATATAATTACTCTGCATTTGTCATTAAAATTTAAAGGCCTTATTTTTATTTTTATTCTTATTTTTACTCTTAATTTTATTTTTCATTTTTAAAATTTTATTCTTACTTTATACTTCTTATTTTTCTATTTTTTCATTTTTTAATTCTCATTTGATTTTATTTGAGTTCAATATCTCAATTGAGAAAACACATTAATATTTAATAAAGTAATGTCTAATAAAAGAGTATTGCTTCATTAAATATATATTGCTAAGGAAAAAAATGTTTACATTTTCTGAGTAAACACAACAATTCATTCATTCATTTATTCATTCATTCATTCATTCATTCATACATTCATATATTTATTCATTTTGGTTCAGGAGTATACATTCTTTGATATTATTGGTTTAATAAAGATATAAAAACTTGTTTTTTCAAAATACACTGACACCTATGGGTTGGAAAATGTAATTACACCTATGACATAAAAATGTTCTATCATATGGAGAACTTGATTGATAATGAATTATTATCTATTATTGTTTATTATTCCAAACATAATTTATTTTAATATTTTGATAATAATTAGATGGATATTACTGATTGCTATGGTACGCTGTGATATTATAGGTTAGGAAAAACTGCCAGATTTGGTATCAGATTAGGGAATGAAGACTTCAATCAAGACATCGCAATTATGAATTCTATCTTAATAAAGACTTTTAATTTTTATAAATCAAAGAGATTCTCAAAAGTTACAAGAAGAAGCAACTGATATCCGGACGTCTCAGAAGGTAACAGGTGTGAATGCTGAGTGTTATAATAGACTGTGTCCATTACATACAATACAATTCACACCACTGATCACCAGGACGGCAGAGGACGATGATCCTATATGTACTGTGTTGTGTTCAAGTTTCATCACGTTCCAGTGGTTTCTTATGACCTGCAACGCTTCAATGAAAGCTGGTGAACAGGTAATACCTGGCATATGTGTCCTGTATATAAAGGACTGAGTACTGGTTATGGTGCTATATAAAGCAGGAAAGTGTCAAGTTAACCCTTGCTTTACTGACCAAAGACGTCACATCTGTTCCAAAATTGACACGAGACCAGTGCGGACACACGGAAGATTCCAAAGACGATTCAACGTAAGTCCAGGTGACACTGCACAGATATTAAAGCTACATTTCATCCATGGACTTTGTTTTCTTATCAACTGACACACATGATCTTTCTAATAAAGAGTACAGTTTATGGACTGAACAATAATGAACACAATTGTGGACTGTACAATATCTACATGCTGTAATTTATTTCAAAGGAGTTTTCATCTAAAGACTGTGTTATAAAAGAACCAAGAAGAAGACGAGACGACGACCCGATGACAACAGATGATGACGATTGAACCCGCGATTGCTTCAATTTAGATATAGGGAAGTATAATTATACATATTAAATGAATATTAGTCACGGCTTACCATAACATGAATTCACATCATTATATAGCAATAATCCGATATTGATACTATTATTACTATTATTATTATTATGGAAATTTAATGATATTGCCAAGGAAGAAGTAAAGAAAAAATGATTGATGAATGTATCTTCTTTTGAGAAATTTCAATTAAAGTCCTTTTATTCTCAAAAAAGGGGGAAATGTTAAATGGTTAATTATGGAAATTCATTTGGAATGTTAATCGATAATCATTTTTCTGAGTTCTATGCCTCAGCCATCGTGTCTAGTTGACATGCGCTATTTGTGTGTGTATTTTTGGCTCACTACCATATGTAGAACAGGTGTCCATACGACTGGCTATAAAAGCCCATGGTACAGAAAGGGGGGGCTCTCTTGCTCTGCCCACCCCACAAGACACAGAATCTTCATGCTGAGAAGCAGATGACATGTAGGCTTGGACACATGCTGGACAAACACATGATTTACCAGCCAGGATCCAAGGAAAGATGGGTGAATCTCAACAATTAAGCTAATTATGGACAAATGGACAATTACTTTATAACTAATTATTGTATGTACCTGCTGCAATCTGATTCTTTTTAATGGACAATCCAAGAATAAATAGATACATTTTTTTATAAGAATATCGTGATATTGATACTTTGAGAAGTCCTCAGTAGAAAAAAATAATACAGGAAGAGTATTATTTTACAATGGTGAGCCAGCCAGTCCTGTTTTTTTGTTTTTTAAATAAAGTAAGTGAATTTCTTCCGTGAACAAGGGGGGAGTCCTGACGAGCTGAACAGCTGTTGTTCACGTGTCAGTAAATTTACTAGTTTGTCACGAGAAGCAGAAAGGACCTACAGACTGAGGAAAGACAGGAAGCAGAGGTACTAACAAGGAACAGAATCACACAGGAAAAGAATCAGACGAACTGAAGACAGGACGTGCTGATAAAGAGAAGCCAAGGAATCTTAAGGTAAGCAAAATATGGATATAATTTCTTCTTTTGCTAAACAAAGTAATATTAATTTCAAAGGTAATGTAGGAGATGACATAGAAGTTTTGTGGCTCAGTTTATACAAAGAATGTGAATTGCAGAATTTACAGTTAACTTCTAAATTGGTAAATAGAGACAAACAGAAATTGAGAAATATTCTACATTTGGTAGATTTTTTTCATAGTCTTGTGTTAGAGATTTCTAAGCAGGAAAATAGTGTAGAAGTGTCAGACGGCGATACTGATTCTGACTGTAATGTGGAAAATGAACAAGAAGTAAGACACGTGTCTGTAACTGAAGGTGACCTTGGGTCTGACCAAGAGACGGACATACAGAAACCTGACATGGGAGGAGACATGACTGACATACGAGAAACCGACATACTAGGTGATGTGGGAGGAGACGTGAGTGACGTAGGAGGAACGGACGTACAAGAGCCACTAAAAATATCAGAGAATTCTGGAATTACCCAGGCTCAACTCCAAATTAAAATGAGGAAAAATTTGCTGAAATTATACAAAATCATGCCAAAATATGATGTCAAAATCCATGCCTGTAGAAATTCAGAGACATTTGAGAGCTTCTCTGATAAGTTTGATTTATCCAATGAGGAGAGGAATCAATTATTTAAAATATGGATTCCTGTGACATTGTCCAGACGTTTACATTTAATGCCCTGTGAAAATGATTCTCCTAATGGATGGGAAAATGATTCGGACAGATTAAGATATTTGATTTATTGTGTCACAAAGGATTTTCCCAACATAGAAGATCTGCAGAAACTAAGGATTGGTAGGAAGGAATGTACATATACATTCATGTCCATATTTGAACGGTTGTACAAAGCTCTCATCAAAAATGGAAAAGTACAACATATGATAACAACTTTTGTACAAAAATTCAAATTCCTAAATTCAGTTTCCCAAGTTATGGCATCACAAAAAAATTCATTATTTGAATGTGCGCAGATGCTGGATTTTGTTAGAAAACATGAGAATCGTGAAAAGAAAATAAATCAAGCTAAATTTATAAAACCAGGAAAGGTAAAATCTTACCAAAAGCCAATATCAAACTCTCCTAGACTGAGTCATCCCCATAGTGAACTCTATCAAATACGCAGAAGATTTCATATATGTTATAAGCCATATCAGCCAGTGCAAAGATCCATCTCTCCACAGAATGAGTTAATTCTCAGTCAGAACTGTGATTCTCTAAAAAGGAAAATGGCTGAAACTGATGGACAGAGACAGGTGAGACGACCAACTCACTGTGACGTCATGGAATGTGGACAGAAGAACAGGCAGTTCTCTGAGGTTTTGAAGGATAGAAAAATGTCTTTCCTAAATAGGGCGTTCCTGGAGATATTTGAGAGAGACAGAAGATTTGGTTTAGGGAGTGGCTAAGGAAAAACTGTAATTATAATGTTGTATCAAAATGTAATACAATGTCTCAATATTTATTTATAATCTCATACAGTAAAATTGTAGTTACATAGTTTCTAATAGTTCATATATATATATATATATATATATATACACTTATCTAAGTAGAGATGGCGTATAATTGTATTTATATATACGTTTATAAAATATATATATATATTAATTAATAAATTAGAACTTCATATATATAAATTTAAGTAGCAATATTTTGAATTACATTAGAACCAACCAATATATGTATAAGATATTTAAATAATTCTGTTTCTGTATGAATTTGATATTTAATTTTATTTTCTTATATTTCCTTAGAGTTTTCATTCCAAAGCAGGATTTGATCAAAGAACTCTAAAATGGATTTATTTCTTTATTCACACAGGAAGTGAAAAAATTGCATGATTTTATGTGTATAACATTTTAAAATAATAACAATATATCTAGTTGAACTATAATATATATGTAATACTTATTAATTCTTTTGTGTTGCTAATATTTTCTGTGCATGAAGTGTTCGTGCAAATTAAAGTAGCTTTACAGCATGACGTGTGACAGCTGCGGCCTTTGAACTTTGAGCTAATAGTATAGGATCCCATTCATTCTATTTTCAACTGATGTAACTTAAGACCGGGCAGCCAGTGAAAAAAGAATCTAAGACAAGAGTTTTTTCAAGTGTCTGAAATTCCAGTGACTTACTCTCATATTATATAATATGTACTTGGGGAATATTCAAAGAAATATAAAGATATTCAATTGATATGGCAATGCGCATTAATAAATTGGGATACAACAATTTTGGGTTAAATATATATATATATATCTAAAACTTCATATGTGGAATGTTTGAGTTGAACAGATCTGTGAATGTCAGAGTGAAGGTGACAGATGAGTAAATCAGCAGCTGCTAAGTGTGATTGATGTGACAGAGGCCTCGTATGTTTGTATGTTTAAAAAAAAAATGTTTCTTAATGTGAAGGTACAAAAATATATTTAATTCTGAGGAAATTATAATACATAATTAGGTATTATCTACATATATATATTTCTATATTTCTTTAATAATTATTATTTCTTGATTTAACTAATAGTGGATAAGGGCAACCACACATCAAAATGGTTTACAAAGCAAATTTATATTTAGAATAATTTTCCACATGATAATATTCTTGAATAACTATAATATTATTTTTAATGGTTACCTAAATAGGTACACACCTCTCTTTAGTCACATCTATGCTACTCATCGATATGAAATTTATGCCCAATATTTCTAGAAGAATATTTATTTTTAATTGGGTTCTGATATATACATAAATTTTATAAAATAATATTTTTGGTATTAAGGGGGAAAATGTGTTTTTGATCCTTATTACATAATCACTTTTGATCAATACTTATTTTACAGACATTTAATAAAGAAGAAATAATAAGGTACTATGGTATAACTAAGAAGGGTATTACATGCAAAGTTGCATAATTTAATATTTTTTGGTGGTACAAGGTTATGACAAATATGAAATCATCCAGATAATGGAGATATAAGGGTATTTTTTATGGAGAATATAATTACTCTGCATTTGTCATTAAAATTTAAAGGCCTTATTTTTATTTTTATTCTTATTTTTACTCTTAATTTTATTTTTCATTTTTAAAATTTTATTCTTACTTTATGCTTCTTATTTTTCTATTTTTTCATTTTTTAATTCTCATTTGATTTTATTTGAGTTCAATATCTCAATTGAGAAAACACATTAATATTTAATAAAGTAATGTCTAATACAAGAGTATTGCTTCATTAAATATATATTGCTAAGGAAAAACATGTTTACATTTTCTGAGTAAACACAACAATTCATTCATTCATTTATTCATTCATTCATTCATTCATACATTCATATATTTATTCATTTTGGTTCAGGAGTATACATTCTTTGATATTATTGGTTTAATAAAGATATAAAAACTTGTTTTTTCAAAATACACTGACACCTATGGGTTGGAAAAGGTAATTACACCTATGACATAAAAATGTTCTATCATATGGAGAACTTGATTGATAATGAATTATTATCTATTATTGTTTATTATTCCAAACATAATTTATTTTAATATTTTGATAATAATTAGATGGATATTACTGATTGCTATGGTACGCTGTGATATTATAGGTTAGGAAAAACTGCCAGATTTGGTATCAGATTAGGGAATGAAGACTTCAATCAAGACATCGCAATTATGAATTCTATCTTAATAAAGACTTTTAATTTTTATAAATCAAAGAGATTCTCAAAAGTTACAAGAAGAAGCAACTGATATCCGGACGTCTCAGAAGGTAACAGGTGTGAATGCTGAGTGTTATAATTAGTGTTGAGCCACCCCCGTAGTGTTCGGGTTCGGTTCGGTTCATCGAACACCGGGATGTTCGAGGAACTGTTCGTCGAACTGTTCGTCGAACACCTTAGAACACCGTCGAACACCGTTAAAACCAATGGCAGGCAAACAAAAACACATAGAAACACATAGAAAACACCTTCAAAGGTGTCCAAAAGCTGACAAACTGCTCAGAAGACGCTTTCTTTAAAATAGCCGGCCGGCAATTCAGCAGCGGCATACACCAGTACCCGACAATTTAGACAAGAAGGAATAGAGCCTCACACATAGATTAGATAGATAGAAACATGTCAGTCACATATATTTGAAGTACAGTGACAGTGTTGCTTACTGTACTTGTCATTTAGTGTAAAGGATTTATTAAAAAATATAATAGTGTTTTCATGCACTGTCTCTTTAAAAAAGCCGGCCGGCAATTCAACATCTGTACCCGACAATTTATAACAGACAGAATAGAGCTTCACACATAGATTAGATAGATAGAAACATGTCAGTCACATATATATGAAGTACAGTGACAATGTTGCTTACTGTACTTGTCATTTAGTGTAAAGGATTTATTTAAAAAAATAATAGTGTTTTCATGCACCGTCTCTTTAAAAAAGCCGGCCGGCAATTCAGCATCTGTACCCGACAATTTATAACAGACAGAATAGAGCTTCACACATAGATTAGATAAATAGAAACATGTCAGTCACATATATATGAAGTACAGTGATAGTGTTGGTTACTGTACTTGTCATTTAGTATTAAAATAAAGGATTTATTATTAAAAAAAATTGGCGTGGGGTTCCCCTTAATTTTAGTCTCTAGCGGAGGTTAAGCAGACAGCTGGGGCAGATGTTTGAAGCCTGGGAAGGGGGTAATACCCACGGAGCTTCCCAGGCTACTAATATGAGCCCCCTGCTGAATACATAGCCTTTACTAGCTATTAAAATGGGGGACCCCCCAAAAAAAATGACGTGGGGTCCCCCCTAATTTAATAGCTAGCAAAGGCTAGGCAGACAGCTGGGGGCTGATATTAATAGCCCAGGAAGGGAGCCATGAATATTGGCCCCCTCCCAGGCTAGAAACACCAGCCGTCAGCCGCCCCAGAAATGGCGCATTCATAGGATGCGCCAATTCTGGCACTTAGCCTCGCTCTTCCACGCTGCCCTGTAGCGGTGGCAGGGGGTAATAGGGCTGGGGTTGATGTCAGCTTATAATGCCAGCTGACATCAAGCCAAGGTTAGTAATGGAGAGGCGTCTATAAGACACCCCCATTACTAACCCCATAGTCAAAGTTAAAAGAAAACACAAACACCCAGAATAAAGTCCTTTAATTGAAATAAAGACACAATCCTTTATTGTTCTAAATTAAACCGTACTTACCATCACGCCCATTCCAGCTGAAGCCAACGATCTCCTGCAATAAAAGAAAAATAATAAAGCAACATCATCCTTACCTTTCCATGGTTCCCATGACAGCTTCAGCTCTGCTACATCGAGATGACAGGCTGGACCGCAGCAGAACGCTGCCATCCAGCCTGTCATCCAGCAGACACTGAGAAGCGCAGGCATGCTTGCGCTCTGCAGTGTCTGGCTGTGACGGCATAAAGATGAGACGAGTTCATGTCCAATGAACTCGGCGCACCTCATGCACGTCACTGACAGCGTGGGAAAATTCTCACGCTGAAGCGCTGAGTGCAGGAGAATTCTCCCACGCTGTCAGTGACGTGCATAAGGTGAGCTCATGTCCAATGAACTCAGCTCACCTCCTGCACGTCACTGACAGCGTGGGAGAATTCTCCTGCACTCAGCGCTTCAGCGTGAGAATTCTCCCACGCTGAAGCGCTGAGTGCAGGAGAATTTTCCCACGCTGTCAGTGACGTGCATAAGGTGAGCTCATGTCCAATGAACTCAGCTCACCTCCTGCACGTCACTGACAGAGTGGGAGAATTCTCCTGCACTCAGCGCTTCAGTGTGAGATTTCTCCCACGCTGAAGCGCTGAGTGCAGGAGAATTTTCCCACGCTGTCAGTGACGTGCATGAGGTGAGCCGAGTTCATTGGACATTAACTCGGCTCATCTGGATGCCCTCACAGAGAGACACTGTGGAGCGCAAGCAAGCCTGCGCTTCTCAGTGTCTGCGGGATGATAGGCTGGATAGCAGCGTTCTGCTGCGGTCCAGCCTGTCATCTTGATGTAGCAGAGCTGAAGCTGTCATGGGAACCATGGAAAGGTAAGGATGATGTTGCTTTATTATTTTTCTTTTATTTCAGGAGATCGTTGGCTTCAGCTGGAATGGGCGTGACGGTAAGTATGGTTTAATTTAGAACAATAAAGAATTGTGTGTTTATTTCAATTAAAGGACTTTTTTCTGGGTGTTGTGTTTTTTTTAAATACTTTACTAGAAATTCATGGTGGTCATGTCTAATATTGGCGTGACCCCATGAATTTTGGGCTTAGGGCCAGCTGATAATGCCAAGCTGGCCCTAACCCCTTTATTACCCAGTGAGCCACCGCATCAGGGCCCTGGATGAGTTGGGTACAGCGCCAGAAGATGGCGCTTCTATGAACGCGCCATTTTCCGGGGTGGCTGCGGACTGCAATTTGCAGCGGGTGGGGCCCAGAAAGCTTGGGCCTCCCTGCGCTGGGGATTCCAGCCCCCAGCTGCCTAGTTGTACCTGGCTGGACACAAAAACAGGGCAAAGCCCCACGTCAATTTTCTTTAAATTATTTCATGAAATAATTAAGAAAAAAAGGGCTTCCCTATATTGTTGTGTCTGGCCAGGTACAAATAGGCAGCTGGTGGTTGGGGGCAGCCCGTTCCTGCCTGCTGCACCTGACTGGACACAAATATAGTGCGAAGCCCCACGTCAATTTTTTTTTAATTATTTCATGAATTTCATGAAATAATTAAAAAATATTGAAGTGGGGCTTCGCACTATATTTGTGTCCAGCCAGGTACAGCAGGCAGGAACGGGCTGCCCCCAACCACCAGCTGACTATTTGTACCTGGCCGGACACAACAATATAGGGAAGGCCTTTTTTTCTTAATTATTTCATGAATTTCATGAAATAATTAAAAAAAAAATACGTGGGGCTTCGCCCTATTTTTGTGTCCAGCCAGGTACAACTAGGCAGCTGGGGGCTGGAATCTGCAGCGCAGGGAGGCCCAAGCTTTCTGGGCCCCCCCGCTGCAAATTGCAGTCCGCAGCCACCCCGGAAAATGGCGCGTTCATAGAAGCGCCATCTTCTGGCGCTGTACCCAACTCATCCAGGGCCCTGGTGCGGTGGCTCACTGGGTAATAAAGGGGTTAGGGCCAGCTTGGTATTATCAGCTGGCCCCAAGCCCAAAATTCATGTGGTCACGCCAGTATTAGACATGACCGCCATGAATTTCTAGTAAAGTATTTAAAAAAAACACAACACCCAGAATAAAGTCCTTTAATTGAAATAAACACACAATTCTTTATTGTTCTAAATTAAACTATACTTACCATCACACCCATTCCAGCTGAAGCCAACGATCTCCTGCAATAAAAGAAAAATAATAAACCAACCTCATCCTTACCTTTCCATGGTTCCCACGACAGCTTCAGCTCTGCTACATCGAGATGACAGGCTGGACCGCAGCAGAACGCTGCCATCCAGCCTGTCATGCCGCAGACACTGAGAAGAGCAGGCATGCTTGCGCTCCTCAGTGTCTCGCTGTGACGGCATCCAGATGAGCCGAGGTCATGTCCAATGAACTCGGCTCACCTCATGCACGTCACTGACAGCGTGGGAAAATTCTCACGCTGAAGTACTGAGTGCAGGAGAATTCTCCCACGCTGTCAGTGACGTGCATGAGGTGAGCTCATGTCCAATGAACTCAGCTCACCTCATGCACCTCACTGACAGCGTGGGAAAATTCTCCTGCACTCAGCGCTTCAGCGTGAGAATTCTCCCACGCTGTATGTGACGTGCATGAGGTGAGCCGAGTTCATTGGACATGACCTCGGCTCATCTTTATGCCGTCACAGAGAGACAATGTGGAGCGCAAGCAAGCCTGCTCTTCTCAGTGTCTGCGGGATGACAGGCTGGATGGCGGCGTTCTGCTGCGGTCCAGCCTGTCATCTCGATGTAGCAGAGCTGAAGCTGTCGTGGGAACCATGGAAAGGTAAGGATGAGGTTGCTTTATTATTTTATTTTTATTACAGGAGATCGTTGGCTTCAGCTGGAATGGGCGTGACGGTAAGTATGGTTTAATTTAGAACAATAAAGAATTGTGTCTTTATTTCAATTAAAGGACTTTATTCTGGGTGTTTGTGTTTTTTTTAACTTTGACTATGGGGTTAGTAATGGGGGTGTCTTATAGACGCCTCTCCATTACTAACCTGGGCTTGATGTCAGCTGGCATTATAAGCTGACATCAACCCCAGCCCTATTACCCCCTGCCACAGCACCAGGGCAGCGTGGAAGAGCGAGGCTAAGTGCCAGAATTGGCGCATCCTATGAATGCGCCATTTCTGGGGCGGCTGACGGCTGGTGTTTCTAGCCTGGGAGGGGGCCAATATTCATGGCTCCCTTCCTGGGCTATTAATATCAGCCCCCAGCTGTCTGCCTAGCCTTTGCTAGCTATTAAATTAGGGGGGACCCCACGTCATTTTTTTGGGGTGGTCCCCCATTTTAATAGCTAGTAAAGGCTATGTATTCAGCTGGGGGCTGATATTAGTAGCCTGGGAAGCTCCGTGGGTATTACCCCCTTCCCAGGCTTCAAACATCTGCCCCAGCTGTCTGCTTAACCTCCGCTAGAGCCTAAAATTAAGGGGAACCCCACGCCAATTTTTTTAATAATAAATCCTTTATTTTAATACTAAATGACAAGTACAGTAACCAACACTATCACTGTACTTCATCTATATGTGACTGACATGTTTTCTATCTATCTATGTGTGAAGCTCTATTCTGTCTGTTATAAATTGTCGGGTACAGATGCTGAATTGCCGGCCGGCTTTCTTAAAGAGACGGTGCATGAAAACACTATTATGTTTTTTAATAAATCCTTTACACTAAATGACAAGTACAGTAAGCAACACTGTCACTGTACTTCATATATATGTGACTGACATGTTTCTATCTATCTAATCTATGTGTGATTCTCTATTCCTTCTATTCTAAATTGTCGGGTACAGATGCTGAATTGCCGGCCGGCTTTTTTAAAGAGACGGTGCATGAAAACACTATTATTTTTTTTGATAAATCCTTTACGCTAAATGACAAGTACAGTAAGCAGCACTTTCACTGTACTTCGTATATATGTGGCTGACATGTTTCTATCTATCTAATCTATGTGTGAAGCTCTATTCTTTCGGTTCTAAATTGTCGGGTACCGGTGTATGCCGCTGCTGAATTGCCGGCTTTTCATGTTTCACTGTTGGCACTGTTCCCATCGATTTGGGCAATCACTGTAATGCCACAACCACCATGACTGTGGCATTACAGTGAGTGGCAGACAATCCCTGCATGATTGGTGCTCTAAATAGCACCAGACATGCAGGACACGCTTTTGGTGCACGAACAGTTATCGAACATAACCTCGAACAGCCGAATTTTTTGCAAATCGTTCGGGTTCGTCGAACAACTCGAACACCGCCCAAAACAGCTCGAATTTGAGATTGGCGAACAGTTCTAGTCGAACACCGCTCATCTCTAGTTATAATAGACTGTGTCCATTACATACAATACAATTCACACCACTGATCACCAGGACGGCAGAGGACGATGATCCTATATGTACTGTGTTGTGTTCAGGTTTCATCACGTTCCACTGGTTTCTTATCACCTGCAACGCTTCAATGAAAGCTGGTGGACAGGTAATACCTGGCATATGTGTCCTGTATATAAAGGACTGAGTACTGGTTATGGTGCTATATAAAGCAGGAAAGTGTCAAGTTAACCCTTGCTTTACTGACCAAAGACGTCACATCTGTTCCAAAAGTGACACGAGACCAGTGCGGACACACGAAAGATTCCAAAGACGATCCAACGTAAGTCCAGGTGACACTGCACAGATATTAAAGCTACATTTCATCCATGGACTTTGTTTTCTTATCAACTGACACACATGATCTTTCTAATAAAGAGTACAGTTTATGGACTGAACAATAATGAACACAATTATGGACTGTACAATATCTACATGCTGTAATTTATTTCAAAGGAGTTTTCATCTAAAGACTGTGTTATAAAAGAACCAAGAAGATGACGACCCGATGACATCAGATGATGAAGATTGAACCCGCGATTGCTTCAATTTAGATATAGGGAAGTATAATTATACATATTAAATGAATATTAGTCACGGCTTACCATAACATGAATTCACATCATTATATAACAATAATCCGATATTGATACTATTATTACTATTATTATTATAATGGAAATTTAATGATATTGCCAAGGAAGAAGGAAAGAAATATGATTGATGAATGTATCTTCTTTTGAGAAATTTTAGTTAAAGTCCTTTTATTCTCAAAAAAGGGGGAAATGTTAAATGGTTAATTATGGAAATTCATTTGGAATGTTAATCGATAATCATTTTTCTGAGTTCTATGCCTCAGCCATCGTGTCTAGTTGACATGCGCTATTTGTGTGTGTATTTTTGGTTCACTACCATATGTAGAACAGGTGTCCATACAACTGGCTATAAAAGCCCATGGTACAGAAAGGGGGGGCTCTCTTGCTCTGCCCACCCCACAAGACACAGAATCTTCATGCTGAGAAGCAGATGACATGTAGGCCTTGACACATGCTGGACAAAGACATGATTTACCAGCCAGGATCCAAGGAAAGATGGGTGATTCTCAACAATTAAGCTAATTATGGACAAATGGACAATTACTTTATAACTAATTATTGTATGTACCTTCTGCAATCTGATTCTTTTTAATGGACAATCCAAGAATAAATAGATACATTTTTTTATAAGAATATCGTGATATTGATACTTTGAGAAGTCCTCAGTAGAAAAAAATAATACAGGAAGAGTATTATTTTACAGCCTCCCATCCAAGCACTAACCAGGCCTGACCCTGCTTAACTTCCGAGATCAGATGAGATCGGGCGTGTTCAGGGTGGTGTGGCCGTAGGCAGAGACAAGCCTCTCACTTGCTGCTTTTCTACTTTGACGTCTGGCTGCCGGCTGCCCTTTCCAGTGCTCAGCAAGACCAGGTCCTCTTGTGCTTTCCCTTCTCTTCAGTTTTTTTGCTGGCTCCTTAAAAGGTCTTGTAGACACAACGCCCCACTCAGAGCCGCTGAGCTCACTGATCGGCTGCAGCTCTGTAGACGGAACGTCAGCTTCACGGCCAATGCCACAGGCCGGGAGCAGAGGCGAGAAATACCAGTAGACCCGGGTAGGGTGAGTAGAGCACGGTTAGTTGCTTTTTAATAGGCTGCAGCCGGGGATTAACTTTTAATGAAAGGGAACAATCCCTTTGACTGTCTGCAGCGCGCCACACCTAGGAAGCGCACTCTCACACACAAGCCAGCATGCACACCTGCTCGCACGTGACAACACCCCCTATCTGCCCCTTCAACCTCTCCGTTACCATGCATCAGACTCTCCTGCCTGTTTTATGATTTCAGGGCCCTAGCAGTAATCACCCCCCCCTCCCCAATTCCTTCCGCACCTTCCTTGCCTTCCTTGCACTGAGGTTAGCTCTTTGTCAGCCGTCTGGCTTGATAACACAAGCTTCTTTGCAGAGAAACATGTTACTTCTGCTGGCCCTCGCTAGGCGGCCGGCATCCACAGCCTTCGCTGGGCACCTGATGAAAGCCTGGCCCCTTCACGACCCCGGGTTCTTTTAACGCCATCATTTCCACATGGCGAGCTGCGGAGTCAATAAGCACTCCTAGCCGTGGCAAGGAGCTCGTTGTCAGGCCTGCGTGAAGGCGGCGGGGTAGCGTACTTAGCTGCCAACTGGCTCAGAAGCCTTGGAGCTTCCATCATCTAAGTTACTTAAGGTCGGTGTCCGGCAAGGTGCCGTTCCATGCTAGCCGAGCTGTTCAGTAGGTAAAAACATCATCAAAATGGTCTACAGCACCCGGTGTTCCCAGGAGGTCTCCCATCCAAGTACTGTCTGAGCCCAGCCCTGCTTTGCTTCCGAGATCAGATGAGATCGGGAGTATCCAAGGTGGTATGGCCAGTAGAAGCTGCTCGATCCATCGCCCGGCCAGCCTTTCTCAGGATCGCTTGGTGGCGAGCAATCTGGCCGTGACGGGGCGGGCTCCGAAGGGTCCATGCAAAGTCTGTGCCGTCCCTACAGGTGTGGTCTGTTCAGCTGTGATTCACCCGCCGCATCAGGTGTCTTCAAAAATGGCTCGGCGCAGGGTCTCCTGCAGGCTAAACCCTTCAACGCGGTAATGTGACAGAAAGAGCAAGCTGGACCCGTAACTTGGGGGCGAAGCGAGACGTCCAGGGGTGAATGAAGGAAGAGGGTGAGATGGTTGCCAGTGACTTTGAGCTGCTCTTCAGGGGGGAGGGTCGTGTTGCCTGCAAAGGTCTTCTGCTTGGGGTTACCGGTTGTTGCCTCCAGCCACCCGGGAGACGCTGGTCCTGGTGAAAAGGAGCCTAGTATTAAAAGTAAATAAGCAACAATGCTGGAGGCCCACGGTGATCAGAAGGATGCTGGTATTTTGCAGAGATGAAATAGCGCAAGAGAGAAAGCAAATGAAAAAAAGAAAAGAGAATGAATGTGTGCACTTGTGAAAGGGAATGGAAAATAGGCATAGAAGAGAGTGCCCCCTGCTGGTGGAAAGAAGGAAAAAGCAAAAGCCTACAGCACCTTGTATTCCCAGGCGGTCTCCCATCCAATTACTAACCAGGCCCAACTCTGCTTAACCTCTGAGATCAGATGAGATCAGGCGTGTTAAGGGTGGTGTGGCCGTAGGCAGAGACAAGCCTCTCACTTGCTGCTTTTCTACTTTGAAGTCTGGCTGCCGGCTGCCCTTTCCAGTGCTCAGCAAGACCAGGTCCTTTTGTGCTTTCCCTTCTCTTCAATTTTTTTGCTGGCTTCCTTAAAAGGTCTTGTAGACAGAACGCCCCACTCAGAGCCGCTGAGCTCACTGATCGGCTGCAGCGCTGTCGACGGAACGTCAGCTTCACGGCCAATGCCACAGGCCGGGAGCAGAGGCGAGAATCACCGGTAGACCCGGGTAGGGTGAGTAGAGCGTGGTTAGTTGCTTTCTAATAGCCTGCAGCCGGGGATTAACTTTTAATGAAAGGGAACAATCCCTTTGACTGTCTGCAGCGCGCCACACCTAGGAAGCGCACTCTCACACACAAGCCAGCATGCACACGTGCTCGCACGTGACAACACCCCCTATCAGCCCCTACAACCTCTCTGTCACCATGTGTCAGACTCTCCTGCCTGTTTTATGATTTCAGGGCGCTAGCACTAATCACCCTCCCCTCTCCAATTCCTTCCTTGCCTTCCTTGCACTGAGGTTAGCTCTTTGTCAGCCGTCTGGCTTGGTTACACAAGCTTCTTTTCAGAGAAACATGTTACTTCTGCTGGCCCTCGCTAGGCGGCCGGCATCCAAAACCTTCCCTGGGCACCTGCTGAAAGCCTGGCCCCTCCACGGCCCCGGGTGCTTTTAACACCATCATTTCCACACAGCGAGCTGCGGAGTCAATAAGCACTCCTAGCCGTGGAAAGGAGCTCGGTGTCAGACCTGCGTGGTAGCGTACTTAGCTGCCAACTGGCTCAGAGGCCTTGGGGCTTCCATCATCTAAGTTACTTAAGGTCTGTGTCCGGCAAGGCGCCGTTCCATGCTAGCCGAGCTGGGCAGTAGGGCAAAACGTCATCAAAATGGTCTACAGCACCCGGTGTTCCCAGGAGTTCTCCCATCCAAGTACTGTCTGAGCCCAGCCCTGCTTTGCTTCCGAGATCAGATGAGATCGGGCGTATCCAAGGTGGTATGGCCAGTAGACGCTGTTTGATCCATCGCCCGGCCAGCCTTTCTCAGGATCGCTTGGTGGCGAGCAATCTGGCCGTGACGAGGCGGGCTCCGAAGGGTCCATGCAAAGGCTGTGCCGTCCCTACAGGTGTGGTTTGTTTAGCAGTGATTCACCCGCCGCATCAGGTGTCTTCAAAAATGTCTCGGCGCAGGGTCTCCTGCAGACTAAACCCTTCATCGCGGTAATGTGACAGAAAGAGCAAGCTGGACCCGTAACTTGGGGGCGGAGCGAGACGTCCAGGGGTGAATGAAGGAAGAGGGTGAGATGGTTGCCAGTGACTTTGAGCTGTTCTTCAGGGGGGAGGGTCGTGTTGCCTGCAAAGGTCTTCTGCTTGGGGTTACCAGTGGTTGCCTCCAGCCACGCGGGAGACGCTGGTCCTGGTGAAAAGGAGCCTAGTATTAAAAGTAAAGAAGCAACAATGCTGGAGGCCCACGGTGATCAGAAGGATGCTGGTATTTTGCAGAGATGAAATATCGCAAGAGAGAAAGCAAATGAAAAAAAGAAAAGAGAATGAATGTGTGCACTTGTGAAAGGGAATGGAAAAAAGGCATAGAAGAGAGTGCCCCCTGCTGGTGGAAGGAAGGAAAAAGCAAAAGCCTACAGCACCAGGTATTCCCAGGCGGTCTCCCATCCAAGTACTAACCAGGCCTAACCCTGCTTAGCTTCCAAGATCAGACAACATCGGTTGTGTTCAGGGTGGTTTGGCCGTAGGCAGAGAAAAGCCTCTCACTTGCTGATTTTCTACTTTGACGTCTGGCTGCCGGCTGCCCTTTCCAGTGCTCAGCAAGACGAGGTCCTTTTGTGCTTTCCCTTCTCTTCAATTTTTTTGCTGGCTTCCTTAAAAGGTCTTGTAGACACAACGCCCCACTCAGAGCCGCTGAGCTCACTGATCGGCTGCAGCGCTGTCGACGGAACGTCAGCTTCACGGCCAATGCCACAGGCCGCGAGCAGAGGCGAGACTCACCGGTAGACCCGGGTAGGGTGAGTGGAGCACGGTTAGTTGCTTTCTAATAGGCTGCAGCCGGGGATTAACTTTTAATGAAAGGGAACAATCCCTTTGACTGTCTGCAGCGCGCCACACCTAGGAAGCGCACTCTCACACACAAACCAGCATGCACACGTGCTCGCACATGACAACACCCCCTATCTGCCCCTACAACCTCTCCGTCACCATGCGTCAGACTCTCCTGCCTGTTTTATGATTTCAGGGCTCTAGCAGGAATCACCCCCCCCCCTCCCCAATTCCTTCCGCACCTTCCTTGCCTTCCTTGCCCTGAGGTTAGCTCTTTGTCAGCCATCTGGATTGGTTACACAAGCTTCTTTGCAGAGAAACATGTTACTTCTGCTGGCCCTCGCTAGGCGGCCGGCATCCAAATCCTTCCCTGGGCACCTGCTGAAAGCCTGACCCCTTCACGGCCCCGGGTGCTTTTAACGCCATCATTTCCACACGGCGAGCTGCGGAGTCAATAAGCAGTCCTAGCCGTGGCAAGGAGCTCGGTGTCAGCCCTGCGTGAAGGCGGCGGGGTATCGTACTTAGCTGCCAACTGGCTCAGAGGCCTTGGGGCTTCCATCATCTAAGCTACTTAAGGTCGGTGTCCGGCAAGGCGCCGTTCCATGCTAGCCGAGCTAGGCAGTAGGGCAAAACATCATCAAAATAGTCTACAGCACCCAGTGTTCCCAGGAGGTCTCCCATTCAAGTACTGTCCAAGCCCAGCCCTGCTTTGCTTCTGAGATCAGACGAGATCGAGCATATCCAAGGTGGTATGGCCAGTAGACGCTGCTCAATCCATCGCCTGGCCAGCCTTTCTCAGGATCGCTTGGTGGCGAGCAATCTGGCCGTGACGGGGCGGGCTCCGAAGGGTCCATGCAAAGGCTGTGCCGTCCCTACAGGTGTGGTTTGTTTAGCAGTGATTCACCCGACGCATCAGGTGTCTTCAAAAATGGCTCGGCGCAGGGTCTCCTGCAGGCTAAACCCTTCATCGCAGTAATGTAACAGAAAGAGCAAGCTGGACCTGTAACTTGGGGGCGGAGCGAGACGTTCAGGGGTGAATGAAGGAAGAGGGTGAGATGGTTGCCAGTGACTTTGAGCTGCTCTTCAGGGGGGAGGGTAGTGTTGCCTGCAAAGGTCTTCTGCTTGGGGTTACCGGTGGTTGCCTCCAGCCACGCGGGAGACGCTGGTCCTGGTGAAAAGGAGCCTAGTATTAAAAGTAAAGAAGCAACAATGCTGGAGGCCCACGGTGATCAGAAGTAGAGATGAGGGTTCTTCTACTCGAACTGTTCGCCAATCTCAAATTCGAGCTGTTTTGGGCGGTGTTCGAGCCGTTCGGCGAACACGAACAATTTGAGAAAAATTCGGCTGTTCGAGGTTATGTTCGATAACTGTTCGTGCACCAAAATCATAACTGGATTTTTTCTCAGTAATGATGAAAATTAATGTTAATACGCAGTTTGAGTGTACAGCGGGGTGGGGGGAGGGGCAGGGGATGGATCTCTGCAGGAACAATGAAGATCTCCATTTTTTTTTCTCTTTCC
Organism: Phyllobates terribilis; assembly: GCF_046119375.1. Taxonomy (NCBI): domain Eukaryota; kingdom Metazoa; phylum Chordata; class Amphibia; order Anura; family Dendrobatidae; genus Phyllobates; species Phyllobates terribilis. Next base: position 675,200,422 of record NW_027362764.1, on the reverse strand, counting down.
CGCATTTACAGTGGGGAGGTGCAATCTGTCAGCCTATCAGCAGCGCACACACGGAGCGAAGTGCTTTTTTTCACACAAGCAAGGGCATGTGTCATTGGCAGTGTATGTCACATGTCCTTGCCCTATAAGACCAAGCCATTTTCCCCGTCGCCACCATTTTCTCACTGCTGCAGCTGCGTGTTAGACGGCACCGCTGTTGCTGTGTGCGCTATACCTTGTTAATTTCAAGCCAATTTTCGCACAAATATACAGATAGCTTGGGAGTAGGGAATAGTTGTGATTGCAGTCCTTTTAAGGACTAGGTTACAGCATTTCCTACGACTTTTATCAGGCAGGTCTGTGCTCTTAAATAGATAGGTTGTGGGAGTAAAGACTAATTGTAATTGGAGTCCTTTTCAGGACTAGGTTACATCAGTTCCTATCAGTTTTTGCCAGGCAGGTCTGTGCCAGTGCTGTGCAAGTTTTTTTCACAGCATTTGGCTGAATCTAGCAAAGCTAATCCTTTTTGGCCTATTGCAGAGTGTGTTAGTCAGTGGAGTAGCCTATCTGTGTTGCAAGATATACCACCTGTGTATAGAATACCAATTTTTTTACTGCACCTAGTGAAGTAAAATCTTTTGGGCATAGCATCATTCTATTAGTCCATCTATACTGACCTCCATCAGGTTGCAAACTGAATCTAATTTTTTTCTGCATCTAGCTCTGAAAAAAATATTTGGCCTTCTAGCAGTGTGTGGGACTTGTTCTATTAGTCCACCTATACTGACCTCCATCAGGTTGCAAACTGAATATATTTTTTTCTGCATCTACCTCTGAAAAAATATTGGGCTTCTAGCTGTGTGTGGGACTTGTTGTATTAGTCCATCTATACTGACCTCCATCAGGTTGCAAACTGAATATATTTTTTTCTGCATCTACCTCTGAAAAAATATTGGGCTTCTAGCTTTGTGTGGGTCTTGTTCTATTAATCCATCTATACAGACCTCCATCAGGTTGCAAACTGAATATAATTTTTTTCTGCATCTAGCTCTGAAAATATATTTGGCCTTCTAGTAGTGTGTGGGACTTTCTCTGTTAGTCCATCTATACTGACCTCCATCAGGTTGCAAACTGAATATAATTTTTTCTGCATCTACCTCTGAAAAAATATTGGGCTTCTAGCTGTGTGTGGGTCTTGTTCTATTAATCCATCTATACTGACCTCCATCAGGTTGCAAACTGAATATAATTTTTTTCTGCATCTAGCTCTGAAAAAATATTTGGCATTCTAGTAGTGTGTCGGACTTTCTCTATTAGTCCATCTATACTGACCTCCATCAGGTTGCAAATTAAAAATAATTTTTATCTGCATCTACAGTACCTCTGAAAAAATATTTGGGCTTCTAGCTGTGTGTGGGACTTGTTGTATTAGTCCATCTATACTGACCTCCATCAGGTTGCAAACTGAATATAATTTTTTTCTGCATCTAGCTCTGAAAAAATATTTGGCCTTCTAGCAGTGTGTGGGACTTGTTCTATTAGTCCACCTATACAGACCTCCATCAGGTTGCAAACTGAATATAATTTTTTGTATGCATCTAGCTCTGAAAAAATATTTGGCCTTCTAGCAGTTTGTGGGACTTTCTCTGTTAGTCCATCTATACTGACCTCCATCAGGTTGCAAACTGAATCTAATTTTTTTCTGCATCTAGCTCTGAAAAAATATTTGGCCTTCTAGCAGTGTGTCGGACTTTCTCTATTAGTCCATCTATACTGACCTCCATCAGGTTGCAAACTGAATATATTTTTTTCTGCATCTACCTCTGAAAAAATATCGGGCTTCTAGCTGTGTGTGGGACTTGTTGTATTAGTCCATCTATACTGACCTCCATCAGGTTGCAAATTGAATATAATTTTTTTCTGCATCTAACCCAGCCAATAGTTTTGGCCTAATACCACAGTTTGGCCACTCAGCTCTGCTCGGTTACCATCCATTGTTTTTTTGTGCAAACAACTCCAGAGTTGTGAATTAGTTAACCACCAAAATGAGTGGAAAAAGGCCTGCTGCTGGTGGAAAGGGGAATAGGCGTGTTGGGAAGGGGAAAAAAGGTTGTGTCCGTGGGGTAGGTGTTAAAGCAACAGTAACATCTGCAGAAGAAAGACCATCTTCCAGCCAAACTAAAATGTCTACTTCTTTTAGCGGACAATGTGATAAGATCCCTTTCTTACGGCCACGCCAATCGCTACAAATTCCAGATGAGGCACAAAAACAGCAGGTGCTTCAACGGATATCAAGTGCTCCTTTAAGTGGGCTCTCCTCCACATCAACTTCAACATCACAAATACTCCAGTCCTCAAAGGTGTCACCCAAATCGCACTTGCTTCCTCACAGCTCCCAAATCTCCAGCTGCCCGTCTGAGTATGAGGTAGAACAGATGGTTGAGTCTGCAGAGCTGTTTACTCATACTATAGCCTGGGAATCAGAGGTCGACTCCAGCGCTTCTGTGAATCCAGACGAGGAAATGATCTGCACTGATGCCCAGAATCTTTATGAGTCGGATCCAGGACCAGACGCAGAAGGTTCTGACCATAATGTAGACCCTCATTCCCAAACTGTAACTCCTGTTGGTGGAGACAATGAGGAAGACGATGATAAGACTCAAATACCTGATTGGAGCGACAACTTTAGTTTTTGTCAGGGCAGGAACAGGTTGGCTCTGAGGACGACGGGTGTGATAACCCACAGGGTGATGATGATGAGGTTGGAGATCCCACTTACTGTCAACCCACAGTCAGCCAAGAGATGAGGTCAGCAGAGGAGGTGGAGGAAGATGCTAGTGACGACGAGGTCAGGTTGCGCCTTCCTGGACAGAGACGTAGTACTGGAAGCACGTCAACAACTGCATACTCAAACACAACTCTGCCTCTCACCACAAGTCGTGGTGGCTCTTCAGGTCGCATGGGTGCTAAGCCTTGCATAGCCTGGGCATTTTTTCAGATCGATAAAGATGACCCAACTCGTGTTATCTGTAACATTTGTCAGCAAAAGCTAAGTAGAGGCCAAAAAATACATAGTTTGAGTACTTCATGCATGAACCGGCACATGGACATGAAGCATAAGTTGCAGTGGGAAGCTCAGTGTGCTACATTGCGGCCTAGCCGGCCGGGCCAACCACCGTCTGCCATATCTTGTGCATCCGCGGCCTCTTCATCCTTTGTGACTGGGGGGAAAGCAGTCACAGCGGTTTTGGGGCGCAGACCTGCCACCTCTTTACCCGCAACAGCCAGCGTGATTGGCAGGTCATCATTTTCTTTGGAGGTGGTAACACCAGCTGGTGTTGAGCGCTGTCCGACATCGATAGCACCACCTTTGGATCAAGGCAACCTAACATGTCTGCCTGCATCTTCCTCACAGACCGGCAGTTTGCCGGGGACACCCTTATCAACCCCGTCTAAGCACAATAGCCAGCCCTCGGTCCCTCAGATGTGGACAAGTAAAAGACCATTTCCTCCTAGCCATGAGAAAGCTAAGAGGTTGAATTTCACCATCTGCAAGCTCTTGGCTACAGAAATGCTGCCTTTCCGCCTGGTGGACACAGAGGATTTTCGAGACCTTATGTCCGTCGCAGTGCCCCAGTACCAGATGCCCAGTCGGCACTACTTCTCAAGGAAAGGTGTGCCTGCGCTCCACCAGCATGTCGCACACAACATCACCGCTTCTTTGAGAAACTCTGTGTGTGACAGGGTGCATTTCACCCCAGACACTTGGACGAGTAGGCATGGACAGGGGCGTTACATGTCGCTGACTGGGCACTGGGTAACTATGGTGACAGCAGGACAAGGGGCTGCTGTCCAAGTCTTGCCGTCCCCACGAGTTGTGCGTCAATCCTCTTTATGTCAAAGTTCCTCCACTGCTTCTGCCTCCTCAACCTCCTCTCGGTCTTCCACCTGCACCCAAAGCCTGTCTGGTCATGCCACAAGCTTTCTAACTGCGCAGAAGGGATCCTGCACACCTCCTTACTATGCTGGCAGTAGGGCTCAACGTCATCAGGCGGTTTTTACTTTGAAATGTCTGGGAAATGTGAGTCACACAGCTGAGGAGTTGTGGTCAGCTCTGGAGAACCAATTTCATGAATGGCTGTCTCCACTGGACCTGAAACCAGGGAAGGCCGTGTGCGACAATGCTGCAAACCTGGGTGCGGCCCATCTCCGGGGCAATGTCACACACGTGCCTTGTATGGCTCACGTGTTGAACCTGGTTGTCCAGCAATTTTTAGCCCACTATCCCAGACTAGATGGCCTTCTGCAGAGGGCACGGTCGCTGTGTGCTCACTTCCGCCGTTCGCATCCCGCAGCTCAGCGACTTACATCTCTACAGAAGTCGTTGGGCCTGCCACTTCACCGGCTAAAATGCGATGTGCCTACCCGGTGGAATTCAACTCTGCACATGTTGCAGCGACTGTGGCAGCACCGACAAGCCCTGGTGCAATACGTTCTGACGTATAGCCTGGGCCAACGAGATCCAGAGGTGGGGCAAATCACGCTGGAGGAGTGGTCTCAGATCAGGGACCTATGCACCCTTCTGCACAGTTTTGAAATGGCGACGAAGATGTTTAGTGCTGATGATGCCATTATCAGCATGACTATTCCGGTGATTTACATGCTGGAGCACATGTTAAACAGAATTCGGAGTCAGGTGGTGGCACAAGAGGAGGTGGAGGAAGTAGAGGAGGAGGAGTTGTATGCGGAAGGGCTAACATCTGCAAGGTCCAGACGGTCGGCAGCACCAAGGTGGCAGGCATGTGAAGGTGGGGGAGATGGTTTTACCAGGGCGCATGGTAGCAGCCAAACTAGTGAGGAAGGTGCAGGAGCCCAGGAAGCAGTGGAGGACGAACTGATGGAAGACTCATCAGATGAGGGAGACCTTGATCACATTTCTGTTGTGCGAGGTTGGGGGGAGAGGACAGAGGAAGGAAGCATGATTGTTACCTCGCCACCAACACAACAGGGACTTGGTGCTCCTGGATGCGCAACACACATGAGTGCCTTCTTGCTGCACTACCTGCAACATGACCCTCGAATTGTGAGAATTAGAAATAATCCTAACTACTGGGTTGCCACACTGTTAGATCCCCGGTACAAAAGTAAATTTGCCGAAATTATTCCTGCCATAGAAAGGGATGCACGCATGCAGGAGTATCAGCAGAGACTGTTGCAGAATCTTACATGTGCTTTTCCACAAAACACCAGTGGTGCACGTAGTGAATCTCACAGTTCCAACTTGCCAACCGTGGGACCGTCAAGTGTTCAGCACTCAAACCGTAACAGAACCACAGTATCTGCTGGTAACATCAATTTTGCGGAATCATTTCACCACTTTTTTAGCCCATCCTTTGCAAGGCCACAGGAGACAAGAAGTCTGACACATAGTCAACGCCTAGAGACGATGGTACAGGAGTATCTCCAAGTAAACATTGAAGCCACGACTGTGTCACTGGACCCTTGCTCTTTTTGGGCTTCCAATCTGGATAAATGGCCGGAGCTAGCCACTTACGTCTTGGAGATCTTGTCATGCCCCGCAGCCAGCGTTCTGTCTGAACGTGTGTTCAGCGCTGCTGGTGGTGTGCTGACAGATAAGCGCACGCGGCTCTCCACTGATAATGTAGACAGACTCACGTTCATAAAGATGAACAAATCATGGATCCGAAACGACTTTTCTACCCCTGTGTCATCCTGGGGAGAGTAAAAGCTTGATGATTGGTTAAAATCACCCTACCAACCGTTTTAAGCTTTCAAATTACTAATCATGTTTATCTGTATCTTGACTGGAAAATAATTTGGGCTTTGTAGCAGTGTGCAGCACTGATCCTATTAGGCCATCTATAATAAGCTCCACCAGATTTAAAATTAAAAATAATTTTTAGCTGCATCTAGCCCGGAAAATAATTTTGGGGCTCCGAGATGCGCAAGACACATACGTGCCTTCTTGCTGCACTACCTGCAGCATGACCCTCATATTGTCAGAATTCGAAGTAATCATGACTACTGGGTTGCCACACTCTTAGATCCCCCAAACTTTTCGATCAACCTTTTCATTTTAATAAAGACCAAAAAAATGGTCATTTTTGAAATTATAAGCATTAGCAGGTTGTTAGAAACTGAAATCAAACAGTTTTCAACTCAAAACTTTATTCTAGGTGATGTTACATTTTCACATAGGACCCCTTGTTCGAAAGGAGCTTCTGAACTCTCTCGTCCATTGAATTTGTCAGGTTTTGGATGGTTTCTGCTTCAATTGTTTTGCATGAGGACAGAATACCCTCCCAGAGCTGTTGCTTAGATGTGAACTGCCTCCCGCCATCATAGACACTCCTTTTAATGATGCTCCAAAGGTTCTGAATGGGGTAGAGGTCAGGGGAGCATGGGGGTCACACCATAAGTTTGTCCCCTTTTATGCCCATATCAGCCAGAGATGCAGATATTTTATGTGCAGCATGAGATGGTGCATTATCATGCAGAAAAATGATCTTGCTGTGAAATACACGGTTCTTCTTCTTGAACCATGGCAGGAAGTGCTGTTTGAGAAAATCCACATACATTATGGAGTTCATCTTTAGCGCCTTCAGGGATCCTAAAGGGGCCGACAATCTCTCTCCCCATGATTCCAGCCCAAAACATTACTCCACCTCCTCCTTGTTGGCGCTGTAGCCGTGTTTGCGTGGGGTGTCCATCAACCAGCCATCCTCCACTCCATCCATCTGGACCATCGAGCGCTGCACGGCACTCATCCGTGAACAAAACAGTTTTGAAATCAGTCTTCATGTAATGTTTGGCCCACTGGAGCCGTTTCTGCTTGTGTGAAGTGGATAGAGGAGGTCAACAGGATGGCGTATGCACAGCTGCAAACCTCTGAAGGACCCTGCATCTTGTTGTTCGGGGGACGTTGGAGGCACAAGCAGCTTCAAAAACTTGTCTGCTGCTATGACAAGGCTTTTTTGCCACTGCTCTTTCAACCTGACGTAATTGCCTGTAGGAAAGAGTCCTCAATTTGCCCTTATCAGCACGCACACGTGTGTACTGTGAATCAGCTACATACTTCTTGATTGCCAAAACACTTCATCCTGATCATCGCACAATGTTGATTGTAGTCATGCCTTGACCTAAACACTCCACAATTTGTTGCTTCTCAGCAGCCGACACATCCTTTTTCTTTCCCATTTTGGCAGAAAATGTAGGCTGCTTAATAATGTGAGAGAGCCTTCTTAAGTAGTCTTGCCTTTCATTGGACACACCTGCCAAACTAATTAACACAGGTGTCTGCAATTGCTTACAGTGATATAAAGAGCCCTGACACACATCACCATCAATGAGTTTAACTGACAAACAAACAAATTCTTCCCTTATCACTCCTAAACACTTTTTGCATAATAATTTGGAACGCAGTGTACATGTGCTTTTCCACAAAACACCAGTGGTTCACGTAGTGAATCTTACAGTTCTAACTTGCCAACCGTGGTCTGTATGGAATTGTTCAATAAAGGGCCCAAAATTAAGATAACATAGATGGGAGAGGTCTCTATGAATAGGAATTCCTAAGTATTTGATACCCTGTGAGGGCCAGGCAAAGGGAAAGTTGGACTGGATGGAATCCTATATGGATTTGGGGAGGGAGACATCGAGGGCCTCAGACTTCGCTGCATTGATTATAAAATTTTACCATGTAACAAAGTGATCTATTTCAGCCATAACAGCAGGGATGGATATATGTGATTGAGTGATATATACTAGGACATCATCAGCAAATAGAGAGCACTTGTACTCGGTGCCTCCCACCTCAATCCACCTAATATTGGGGTTATGGCGAATTGATGAGAGCAGATGCTCCGTCACTAGGATGTATAAGAGAAGGGACAGAGGACATCCCTGCCTTGTCCCATTGGTGATTGTGAAAGGTGATGAAAATGTTCTGACGCACCCCCTGGGCCTTGGGACACCCGGAGCCGGACCCTTTTTGGTGGATGCTGGTGGTTGTAGTCTTCGTGGCGGTGACCCGGTTCCGTGGCTCAGGGCGGTCAAACCAGTGGCGGAACTATTTATGTGGTTTTGATGTTTAAATGTCCGACTACGCCACTCGTGGATTGCGGTCAGAGTGAACCGCCGCTACAGGGCAGACCGCTGTGGCTGGTGTTGTGGGTGCAGCAGAGCGTAGCATAACTCCCCACGGGAGGAGTATAGCCTCAGGGCAGTGTATGCGGAGGATGGGGGTGATGGTGCAGGGCAGCAACAGTAATGACACGGAGTCAGTGATGCAGTCCAGGGCCTTTACTCACAGTTCTTATTATCCAGACCACGTCTGCAGGTAACGGCTGCCCACGTCGTACTGTGCTCACCAGGTGAGGGGCTCAGACAACTCCCAGATAACTTTGGAGCACTTCACAGGACCCCCTTTGTGTGTCCTTTGTCTGGCCTTTCTTACCAACACTTCTGTCCGGCTGCCTCGGGCCTCCTCTTGATAAACTTGGCGCCAGTTTCCCTGACCCTATGTGGTGCCTTCCTAGCGGGTGTAGCGAGGGGCTGCGCAACATAAAATGTCAGAGCCTCCGGTTTCTAGCTGAGGGTCGTTTCCTGCCTCCACTAGTTCGGGGACCGATCTCCCCCTTTGGCCTGACCCCTCCACGCAGGTGGATTCGGGCGTGCGGTGGCGACTCGCCCGTCCGCACCCCTGGGATCCCTTCATTCCTCGTTCCTGGAGCCTTCTCCGCTCCTCTTCCTTCCTTCTCCCTCTTCCAGGCCTGGGCCTCTGTTACTAGGCCCGCCTCCGGAGCAGAGCTCATGCAGAGCCCCTGCTCCCTGCCACTTCTGCTCAGACTTCTCTGCACTGAACTAAGATGGTGCCCACCTTTTATACTCCCTTCTCAATGCACCCAGGAACTGCTTCCTCCCTGCTCCGGCACTACAGGGTTCCCCTTCCTCAGTGTTCCCTCCCCCCACTCCAGCCAGGGACAGGGACTGTCGTGCCCATCTCAGGGGCATATTGGTCGCCCTGCCCCACGGCAATGTGGTGTAATGCATGCAGGTGTCGGGTCCTGATCCACACTCCATCCTTACCTGAGAGTGAGATATCACACCTCTGGGTGAGGTGCAATACGTCTGTAGCAACCGAGCCCTCAGGGTGCTACAGTTCCATTTATCTTCAGCCTAGGTGACGTATTGCGATACAGGGCCGTGATTTTGGCTATAAAAAGGTCCCCTAGACCCCTACCCCAAGCTTTTTAAGAGAATCATATATGGCGTGCCAGGAGACTCTATGGAATGCTTTCTCAGCATCCAACGAGAGTATCTAATTACAAATTTTTAACTGCATCTAGCCCAGGAAATACTTTGTGCCTAGTAGCAGTGTCTGCTAGTCAGCGGATTATCCCAGCTGTTAAGCAAGCTACACCACCTGTAGTTTAGACACTTAATTTTTTCAAAGGAAATGCTTCGGGACCATGGGATACTTAGTGAAGAGCATCAGGAGGCACCCCAAGGCATAGGGGCTGGGACTGGCAGTAGGATGCCTTGCGGTGGACAGCCGAGCTCGATCCTTATAAAAGCTTTTTAACTGCAGCAGCTTTAGTGGACGCTACTGGAGCTGGAATTACCGCAGCTGCTGGCATGAGACTTGCCCTCCAATAGATCCTTATAAATGGATTTAAAGTGTATTCATTCAAATTAGAGAGACAATTTAAATTAAAAAGCTTAGAGCTGCCTCCACCACAGGGGGGCTCGCTCGACCCACCAGCGGACAGGCACCAGTATTGGGAGAGGGGGGCTGGCCGTCAGGGTTCACCGCGGCTCTGGCACAAACCCGGCGACATGGAGGTGGCACGGGCAGGAGCGGACTGGCCGTGTCGGCTTCTCACTTTTTGGATTTTAGAAGGGCATGACATGCCTATATCTGTGTCTCCCCCTCCTTTTACTCCTCCACCTCTTTTATTTTCGCATGACTATATGTACTTGTCACTTTTCCATGTGTTAGTTATGTCTTCTGAGCAGTTTGTCAGCTTTAGACACCTTTGAAGGTGTTTTCTATGTGTTTCTATGTGTTTTTGTTTGCCTGCCATTGGTTTTAACGGTGTTCGAAGGTGTTCGACGAACAGTTCGACGAACAGTTCGGCGAACACACAGGTGTTCGACGAACCGAACCGAACTCGAACACTACGGGGGTGGCTCAACACTAATCAGAAGGATGCTGGTATTTTGCAGAGATGAAATAGCGCAAGAGAGAAAGCAAATGAAAAAAAGAAAAAAGAATGAATGTGTGCACTTGTGAAAGGGAATGGAAAAAAGGCACAGAAGAGAGTGACCCCTACTGGTGGAAGGAAAGAAAAGGCAAAAGCCTACAGCACCTGGTATTCCTAGGCAGTCTCCCATCCAAGTACTAACCAGGCCCAACCCTGCTTAGCTTCTGAGATCAGACAAGATCAGGCGTGTTCAGGGTGGTGTGGCCGTAGGCAGAGACAAGCCTCTCACTTGCTGCTTTTATACTTTGAAGTCGGGCTGCCGGCTGCCCCTTCCAGTGCTCAGCAAGACCAGGTCCTTTTGTGCTTTCCCTTCTCTTCAATTTTTTTGCTGGCTTCCTTAAAAGGTCTTGTAGACACAACGCCCCACTCAGAGCCGCTGAGCTCACTGATTGGCTGCAGCGCTGTCGACGGAACGTCAGCTTCACGGCCAATGCCACAGGCCGGGAGCAGAGGCGAGACTCACCGGTAGACCCGGGTAGGGTGAGTAGAGCGTGGTTAGTTGCTTTCTAATAGCCTGCAGCCGGGGATTAACTTTTAATGAAAGGGAACAATCCCTTTGACTGTCTGCAGCGCGCCACACCTAGGAAGCGCACTCTCACACACAAGCCAGCATGCACACGTGCTCGCACGTGACAACACCCCCTATCTGCCTCTACAACCTATCCGTCACCATGCGTCAGACTCTCCTGCCTGTTTTATGATTTCAGGGCCCTAGCAGGAATCACCCCCCCCCTCCCCAATTCCTTCCGCACCTTCCTTGCACTGAGGTTAGCTCTTTGTCAGCCGTCTGGCTTGGTTACACAAGCTTCTTTGCAGAGAAACATGTTACTTCTGCTGGCCCTCGCTAGGCGGCCGGCATCCAAAACCTTCCCTGGGCACCTGCTGAAAGCCTGGCCCCTTCACGGCCCCGGGTGCTTTTAACGCCATCATTTCCACACGGCGAGCTGCGGAGTCAATAAGCACTCCTAGCCGTGACAAGGAGCTCGGTGTCAGGCGTGCGTGAAGGCGGCGGGGTAGCGTACTTAGCTGCCAACTGGCTCAGAGTCCTTGGGGCTTCCATCATCTAAGTTACTTAAGGTCGGTGTCCGGCAAGGCGCCGTTCCATGCTAGCCGAGCTGGGAAGAAGGGCAAAACGTCATCAAAATGGTCTAGAGCACCCGGTGTTCCCAGGAGGTCTGCCATCCAAGCACTGTCCGAGCCCAGCCCTGCTTTGCTTTCGAGATCAGATGGGATCGGGCGTATCCAAGGTGGTATGGCCAGTAGACGCTGCTCGATCCATCGCCCGGCCAGCATTTCTCAGGATCGCTTGGTGGCGGGCAATCTGGCCGTGACGGGGCGGGCTCCGAAGGGTTCATGCAAAGGCTGTGCCGTCCCTACAGGTGTGGTTTGTTTAGCAGTGATTCACGCGCCGCATCAGGTGTCTTCAAAAATGGCTCGGCGCAGGGTCTCCTGCAGGCTAAACCCTTCATCGCGGTAATGTGACAGAAAGAGCAAGCTGGACCCGTAACTTGGGGACGGAGCGAGACCTCCAGGGGTGAATGAAGGAAGAGGGTGAGATGGTTGCCAGTGACGTTGAGCTGCTCTTCAGGGGGGAGGGTCGTGTTGCCTGCAAAGGTCTTCTGCTTGGGGTTACCGGTGGTTGCCTCCAGACACGCGGGAAACGCTGGTCCTGGTGAAAATTAGCCTAGTATTAAAAGTAAAGAAGCAACAATGCTGGAGGCCCACGGTGATCAGAAGGATGCTGGTATTTTGCAGAGATGAAATAGCGCAAGAGAGAAAGCAAATGAAAAAAAGAAAAGAGAATGAATGTGTGCACTTGTGAAAGGGAATGGAAAAAAGGCATAGAAGAGAGTTCCCCCTGCTGGTGGAAGGAAGGAAAAAGCAAAAGCCTACAGCACCTGGTATTCCCAGGTGGTCTCCCATCCAAGTAATAACCAGGCCCAACCCTGCATAGCTTTTAAGATCAGACGAGATTGGGCATGTTCAGGGTGGTGTGGCCGTAGGCACAGACAAGCCTCTCACTTGCTGCTTTTCTACTTTGAAGTCTGGCTGCCGGATGCCCTTTCCAGTGTTCAGCAAGACCAGGTCCTTTTGTGCTTTCCCTTCTCTTCAATTTTTTTGCTGGCTTCCTTAAAAGGTCTTGTAGACAGAATGCCCCACTCAGAGCCACTGAGCTCACTGATCGGCTGCAGCGCTGCCGACGGAACGTCAGCTTCACGGCCAATGCCACAGGCCGGGAGCAGAGGCGAGACTCACCGGTAGACCCGGGTAGGGTGAGTAGAGCGCTGTTATTTGCTTTCTAATAGCCTGCAGCCGGGTATTAACTTTTAATGAAAGGGAACTATCCCTTTGACTGTCTGCAGCGCGCCACACCTAGGAAGCGCACTCTCACACACAAGCCAGCATGCACACGTGCTCGCACGTGACAACACCCCCTATCTTCCCCTACAACCTCTCCGTCACCATGCGTCAGACTCTCCTGCCTGTTTTATGATTTCAGGGCGCTAGCAGGAATCCCCCCCCCTCCCCAATTCCTTCCGCACCTTCCTTGAACTGAGGTTAGCTCTTTGTCAGCTGTCTGGCTTGGTTACACAAGCTTCTTTGCAGAGAAACATGTTACTTCTGCTGGCCCTCGCTAGGCGGCCGGCAACCAAAACCTTCCCTGGGCACCTGCTGAAAGTCTGGCCCCTTCACGGCCCTGGTTGCTTTTAACGCCATCATTTCCACACGGCGAGCTGCGGAGTCAATAAGCACTCCTAGCCGTGGCAAGGAGCTCGGTGTCAGGTCTGCGTGAAGGCGGCAGGGTAGCGTATTTAGTTGCCAACTGGCTCAGAGGCCTTGGGGCTTCCATCATCTAAGTTACATAAGGTCGGTGTCCGGCAAGGCGCCGTTCCATGCTAGCCGAGCTGGGCAGTAGGGCAAAGCGTCATCAAAATGGTCTACAGCACCCGGTGTTCCCAGGAGGTCTCCCATCCAAGTACTGTCTGAGCCCAGCCCTGCTTTGCTTTCAAGATCAGACAAGATCGGGCGTATCCAAGGTGATATGGCCAGCAGACGCTGCTCGATTCATCGCCCGGCCAGCCTTTCTCAGGATCGCTTGGTGGCGAGCAATCTGGCCGTGACGGGGTGGGCTCCGAAGGGTCCATGCAAAGGCTGTGCCTTCCCTACAGGTGTGGTTTGTTTAGCAGTGATTCACCCGCCGCATCAGGTGTCTTCAAAAATGTCTCGGCGCAGGGTCTCCTGCAGGCTAAACCCTTCATCGCGGTAATGTGACAGAAAGAGCAAGCTGGACCCGTAAATTGGGGGCGGAGCGAGACGTCCAGGGGTGAATGAAGGAAGAGGGTGAGATGGTTGCCAGTGACTTTGAGCTGCTCTTCAGGGGGGAGGGTCGTGTTGCCTGCAAAGGTCTTCTGCTTGGGGTTACCGGTGGTTGCCTCCAGCCACGCGGGAGACGCTGGTCCTAGTATTAAAAGTAAAGAAACAACAATGCTGGAGGCCCACGGTGATCAGAAGGATGCTGGTATTTTGCAGAGATGAAATAGCGCAAGAGAGAAAGCAAATGAAAAAAAGAAAAGAGAATGAATGTGTGCACTTGTGAAAGGGAATGGAAAAAAGGCATAGAAGAGAGTGCCCCCTGCTGGTGGAAAGAAGGAAAAAGCAAAAGCCTACAGCACCTGGTATTCCCAGGCGGTCTCCTATCCAAGTACTAACCAGGCCCAACCCTGCTTAGCTTCCGAGATCAGGCATGTTCAGGATGGTGTGGCCGTAGACAGAGACAAGCCTCTCACTTGCTGCTTTGAAGTCTGGCTGCCGGATGCCCTTTTCAGTGCTCAGCAAGACCAGGTCCTTTTGTGCTTTCCCTTCTCTTCAATTTTTTTGCTGACTTCCTTAAAAGGTTTTGTAGACAGAACGCCCCACTCAGAGCCGCTGAGTTCACTGATCGGCTGCAGCACTGTCGATGGAACGTCAGCTTCACGGCCAATGCAACAGGCCGGTAGCAGAGGCTAGACTCACCGGTAGACCCGGGTAGGGTGAGTAGAGCGCGGTTAGTTGCTTTCTAATAGCCTGCAGCCGGGGATTAACTTTTAATGAAAGGGAACAATCCCTTTGACTGTCTGCAGCGCGCCACACCTAGGAAGCGCACTCTCACACACAAACCAGCATGCACACGTGCTCGCACGTGACAACACCCCCTATCTGCCCCTACAACCTCTCCGTCACCATGCGTCAGACTCTCCTGCCTGTTTTATGATTTCAGGGCCCTAGCAGGAATCACCCCACCCTCCCCAATTCCTTCAGCACCTTCCTTGCACTGAGGTTAGCTTTTTGTCAGCTGTCTGGCTTGGTTACACAAGCTTCTTTGCAGAGAAACATGTTACTTCGGCTAGCCCTCGCTAGGCGGCCGGCATCCAAATCCTTCCCTGGGCACCTGCTGAAAGCCTGGCCCTTCACGGCCCCGGGTGCTTTTAACGCCATCATTTCCACACGGCAAGCTGCGGAGTCAATAAGCACTCCTAGCCGTGGCAAGGAGCTCGGTGTCAGGCCTGCAGGAAGGCGGCGGGGTAGCGTACTTAACTGCCAACTGGCTCAGAGGCCTTTGGGCTTCCATCATCTAAGTTACTTAAGGTCGGTGTCCGGCAAGGCGCCGTTCCATGCTAGCCGAGCTGGGCAGTAGGGCAAAACGTCATCAAAATGGTCTACAGCACCCGGTGTTCCCAGGAGGTATCCCATCCAAGTACTGTTCGAGCCCAGCCCTGCTTTGCTTCCGAGATCAGACGATGTCAGGCTCATCCAAGGTGGTATGACCAGTAGACGCTGCTCGATCCATCGCCCGGCCAGCCTTTCTCAGGATCGCTTGGTGGCGAGCAATCTGGCCGTGACGGGGCGGGCTCCGAAGGGTCCATGCAAAGGCTGTGCCGTCCCTACAGGTGTGGTTTGTTTAGCAGTGATTCACCCGCCGCATCAGGTGTCTTCAAAAATGGCTCAGCGCAGGGTCTCCTGCAGGCTAAACCCTTCATCGCGGTAATGTGACAGAAAGAGCAAGCAGGACCCGTAACTTGGGGACGGAGCGAGACGTCCAGGGGTGAATGAAGGAAGAGGGTGAGATGGTTGCCAGTGACTTTGAGCTGCTCTTCAGGGGGGAGGGTCGTGTTGCCTGCAAAGTTCTTCTGCTTGGGGTTACCGGTGGTTGCCTCCAGCCACCCGGGAGATGCTGGTCCTGGTGAAAAGGAGCCTAGTATTAAAAGTAAATAAGCAACAATGTTGGAGGCCCACGGTGATCAGAAGGATGCTTGTATTTTGCAGAGATGAAATAGCGCAAGAGAGAAAGCAAATGAAAAAAAGAAAAGAGAATGAATGTGTGCACTTGTGAAAGGGAATGGAAAAAAGGCATAGAAGAGAGTGCCCCCTGCTGGTGGAAGGAAGGAAAAAGCAAAAGCCTACAGCACCTGGCATTCCCAGGCGGTCTCTGTTAAATGGTTAGTTATGGAAATTCATTTGGAATGTTAATCGATAATCATTTTTCTGAGTTCTATGCCTCAGCCATCGTGTCTAGTTGACATGCGCTATTTGTGTGTGTATTTTTGGTTCACTACCATATGTAGAACAGGTGTCCATACGACTGGCTATAAAAGCCCATGGTACAGAATGGGGGGGCTCTCTTGCTCTGCCCACCCCACAAGACACAGAATCTTCATGCTGAGAAGCAGATGACATGTAGGCCTGGACACATGCTGGACAAAGACATGATTTACCAGCCAGGATCCAAGGAAAGATGGGTGAATCTCAACAATTAAGCTAATTATGGACAAATGGACAATTACTTTATAACTAATTATTGTATGTACCTGCTGCAATCTGATTCTTTTTAATGGACAATCCAAGAATAAATAGATACATTTTTTTATAAGAATATCGTGATATTGATACTTTGAGAAGTCCTCAGTAGAAAAAAATAATATAGGAAGAGTATTATTTTACAATGGTGAGCCAGCCAGTCCTGTTTTTTTGCTTTTTAAATTAAGTAAGTGAATTTCTTCCGTGAACAAGGGGGGAGTCCTGACGAGCTGAACAGCTGTTGTTCACTTGTCAGTAAATTCACTAGTTTTTCACGAGAAGCAGAAAGGACCTACAGACTGAGGAAAGACAGGAAGCAGAGGTACTAACAAGGAACAGAATCACACAGGAAAAGAATCAGACGAACTGAAGACAGGACGTGCTGATAAAGAGAAGCCAAGGAATCTTAAGGTAAGCAAAATATGGATATAATTTTTTCTTTTGCTAAACAAAGTAATATTAATTTCAAAGTTAATGTAGGAGATGACATAGAAGTTTTGTGGCTCAGTTTATACAAAGAATGTGAATTGCAGAATTTACAGTTAACTTCTAAATTGGTAAATAGAGACAAACAGTAATTGAGAAATATTCTACATTTGGTAGATTTTTTTCATAGTCTTGTGTTAGAGATTTCTAAGCAGGAAAATAGTGTAGAAGTGTCAGACGGTGATACTGATTCTGACTGTAATGTGGAAAATGAACAAGAAGTAAGACACGTGTCTATAACTGAAGGTGACCTTGGGTCTGACCAAGAGACGGACATACAGAAACCTGACATGGGAGGAGACATGACTGACATACGAGAAACCGACATACTAGGTGATGTGGGAGGAGACTTGAGTGACGTAGGAGGAACGGACGTACAAGAGCCACTAAAAATATCAGAGAATTCTGGAATTACCCAGGCTCAACTCCAAATTAAAATGAGGAAAAATTTGCTGAAATTATACAAATCATGCCAAAATATGATGTCAAAATCCATGCCTGTAGAAATTCAGAGACATTTGATAAATTCTCTGATAAGTTTGATTTATCCAATGAGGAGAGGAATCAATTATTTTAAATATGGATTCCTGTGACATTGTCCAGACGTTTACATTTAATGCCGTGTGAAAATGACTCTCCTAATGGATGGGAAAATGATTCGGACAGATTAAGATATTTGATTTATTGTGTCACAAAGGATTTTCCCAACATAGAAGATCTGCAGAAACTAAGGATTGGTAGGAAGGAATGTACATATACATTCATGTCCATATTTGAACGGTTGTACAAAGCTCTCATCAAAAATGGAAAAGTACAACATATGATAACAACTTTTGTACAAAAATTCAAATTCCTAAATTCAGTTTCCCAAGTTATGGCATCACAAAAAAATTAATTATTTGAATGTGCGCAGATGCTGGATTCTGTTAGAAAACATGAGAATCGTGAAAAGAAAATAAATCAAACTAAATTTATAAAACCAGGAAAGGTAAAATCTTACCAAAAGCCAATATCAAACTCTCCTAGACTGAGTCATCCCCATAGTGAACTCTATCAAATACGCAGAAGATTTCATATATGTTATAAGCCATATCAGCCAGTGCAAAGATCCATCTCTCCACAGAATGAGTTAATTCTCAGTCAGAACTGTGATTCTCTAAAAAGGAAAATGGCTGAAACTGATGGACAGAGACAGGTGAGACGACCAACTCACAGTGAGACCATGGAATGTGGACAGAAGAACAGGCAGTTCTCTGAGGTTTTGAAGGATAGAAAAATGTCTTTCCTAAAGAGGGCGTTCCTGGAGATATTTGAGAGAGACAGAAGATTTGGTTTAGGGAGTGGCTAAGGAAAAACTGTAATTATAATGTTGTATCAAAATGTAATACAATGTCTCAATATTTATTTATAATCTCATACAGTAAATTGTAGTTACATAGTTTCTAATAGTTCATATATATATATATATATGTACACTTTTCTAAGTAGAGATTGCGTATAATTGTATTTATATACGTTTATAATATATATATATATATATTAATTAATAAATTAGAACTTCATATATATAAATTTAAGTAGCAATATTTTGAATTACATTAGAACCAACCAATATATGTATAAGATATTTAAATAATTCTGTTTCTGTATGAATTTGATATTTAATTTTATTTTCTTATATTTCCTTAGAGTTTTCATTCCAAAGCAGGATTTGATCAGAGAACTCTAAAATGGATTTATTTCTTTATTCACACAGGAAGTGAAAAAATTGCATGATTTTATGTGTATAACATTTTAAAATAATAACAATATATCTAGTTGAACTATAATATATATGTAATACTTATTAATTCTTTTGTGTTGCTAATATTTTCTGTGCATGAAGTGTTCGTGCAAATTAAAGTAGCTTTACAGCATGACGTGTGACAGCTGCGGCCTTTGAACTTTGAGCTAATAGTATAGGATCCCATTCATTCTATTTTCAACTGATGTAACTTAAGACCGGGCAGCCAGTGAAGAAAGAATCTAAGACAAGAGTTTTTTCAAGTGTCTGAAATTCCAGTGACTTACTCTCATATTATATAATATGTACTTGGGGAATATTCAAAGAAATATAAAGATATTCAATTGATATGGCAATGCGCGTTAATAAATTGGGATACAACAATTTTGGGTTAAATATATATATATATCTAAAACTTCATATGTGGAATGTTTGAGTTGAACAGATCTGTGAATGTCAGAGTGAAGGTGACAGATGAGTAAATCAGCAGCTGCTAAGTGTGATTGATGTGACAGAGGCCTCGTATGTTTGTATGTTTGAAAAAAAAAATGTTTCTTTATGTGAAGGTACAAAAATATATTTAAATCTGAGGAAATTATAATACATAATTAGGTATTACAGTGCCTACAAGTAGTATTCAACCCCCTGCAGATTTAGGTGGTTGACACATGCTGAATTAACTTGGCATTGTGACATTTGTACTGTAGATCAGCCTGGAAGTGGGAAATGCACTGCAGCAACTTTTTTTTTGTTTTTTTAAAACGTTAAAAGTTAATTCAGAGTGTCCTTTATTATTCAACCCCTCAAACCACAAGAATTCTGTTTGGTCAACCTAAAGTATTAAGAAGTAGTTCAGGCTCCAAGAATAATGAGCTTCACATGTGTGGATTAAAGATCTCTTTTGCCAGCCTTTTCTGACTATTAAAGAACCTCCCCAAACTTGTGAACAGCACTCAGACATGGTCAACATGGGAAAGACAAAAGAGCATTCCAAGGCCATCAGAGACAAGATCGTGGAGGGTCACAAGGCTGGCAAGGGGTACAAAACCCTTTCCAAGGAGTTGGGCCTACCTGTCTCCACTGTTGGGAGCATCATCCGTAAGTGGAAGGCTTATGGAACGACTGTTAGCCTTCCACGGCCTGGACAGCCTTTGAAAGTGTCCTCCCGTGCCGAGGCCAGGCTTGTCCGAAGAGTCAAGGCTGTAGCGCCGGCGTCCCTGCCCTCTGCTAGGCAGGGACGCTGTTCCCCTCACCTCTCTGCTCCGTGCCCGGCGTCCTCCTACTGCTCTGCTGGCAGCGCGCGCTCCTTCCCGGCCACTGTGCTTAGGGCGCGCGCGCTCTCCCTCCCTCTTAAAGGGGCCGCGCGCGCCGTCCTAAGGAGTCCCCGGCCAATGGCCGGAGGACTTCACCATATATAAGGCACCTCCTCCAAAATGGAGGTGCCCGAGCAATGTTGTTGCACTGTTCACTACTCTGCTTCAGCCCTCAGGTCCCGTTGCCAGTTACCTGCCAGATACCTGCCAGATTCCTGCCAGCTTGCTGTCTTATTCCTGCCTGATATTCTGCTACCTGCCTGCTAGACTGAGCTCCGACGGTCTGCCTTACTACTCCTGTCAGGCTGTCTAAGGACCAGCTTGCCCGCTCACCTGGGAGCGCACATCAACTACCTGCCTGCTTGCCTGAGGTCCGACGTCTGCCTTCCAACTCTTGTCAGTCTGTCTATGGACCAGCTTGCCCGCTCACCTGGGAGCGCACATCTGCTACCTGCCTGCTAGCCTACCTGGAGGCTCTGCCGTCACGTGCTGTGACCACCTGCCTGTCCAGTGACTCCTGCCCGCTCACCTGGGAGCGCTCATCTGCTGCCTGTCTGCTAGCCTACCTGGAGGCTCTGCCGTCACGTGCTGTGACCACCCGCCTGTCCAGAGACTTCTGCCCGTTCACCTGGGAGCGCTCATCTGCCGCCTGTCTGTTGGTCTTCCTGGAAGCTCCGCCGTCACATGCTGTGACCACCCGTTTATCCAGAGACTCTCGCCTGCTCACCTGGGAGCTCACGTCTACCATCAGCCGCCACAGGTCGTACCAACCCTTTACCCAGAGACTGCCCCGGTCACTTGCCGTGACCATCTGCCCGTTCACCCAGAGACTGCCCCGGTCACTTGCCGTGACCATCTGCCCGTTCACCCAGAGACTGCCCCGGTCACTTGCCGTGACCATCTGCCCGTTCATCCAGAGACTGCCCCGGTCACTTGCCGTGACCTCCTGCCCGTTCTTCTAGAGACTGTCCCGGTCACCTGCTGTAACTGCCTGCCTGGTCGCCACCCGCTCCCTTACAAGGACCGCCCCCTTGTATAGTAGCTCAGAGGTTCCGCCTCCCAGACCCGTTACAGTTTGCTCGGGCCATGGAACCCGGTGGCACCCAAGCTCCCTCGCTCTCGGTCCTGTGTCATGAACTGTCCCATCAGAGGTCCCAACAGGAGTCCATCCTGGGTCACCTGCGGAATGTCAATTCTCGCCTGGACACTCTGACTGCTCCGCCAGCAACCTCCGCCAGTGCCATGACTCGCAATCCGGCAGCTCCGCTGTCCATTAATACCATGGTATCCTACCCCGGACCCCGGCTTTCTGCACCTCCTCGCTTCGGAGGCGACTCCGCCCAGGCTCGGGGCTTCATAAATCAGTGCACCCTGCACTTTGAACTCCTGTCCCACCAGTTTAACTCCGACCGGGCCAAAATTGCCTTCATCATGTCCCATCTCACCGGGGAGGCCCTGGCCTGGGTAAATCCTCTATGGGAGAGAGGAGACCCCTGGTGTCCGACTTGCCTGCCTTTCTCATGGCTTTCCGGAAAGTCTTCGACGAACCCGGACGGAAGACCTCATCCGCATCATCACTGCTACGCCTCCGTCAGGGAAGTCTCACCGTGGGCCAATATGCCATACGGTTCCGTACCCTTGCCTCGGAGCTCGCCTGGGATAACGACGCTCTGGTATCCGTCTTCTGGGAGGGTCTGTCCGGCCGTATTAAAGATGAACTTGCCAGTCGGGACATTCCTACCACTCTCGATGACCTAATAACTCTTGCCACCCGGATTGACCTACGGTTCCAGGAGCGTGCCAAAGAGGTCACCCGTGAGAGGAGGTTTCCACGTCTAGCTCCTACTTTTCAGAAATCCGTCTCTCCCCAGGTACACTCTCCTGAGCCTATGCAGGTCGACCAGACCAAGATGGTCAAAACCCGTCAGGACTTACGCCGTGCCGAGGGGAGCTGCTTCTACTGTGGCAGTAAGGAGCACCGGATCCGTGCCTGCCCGGAGAGGTCGGGAAACGCCTGTGTCTAGGTTCGCTCAGAGAGGTCGACCTAGACAAGAATAAATCCTCTCCATCTCTGCTGCTGTCAGTCTCAATCGTCTGCGGGGAGAACCGTTATTTCGAACTAGCCCAACTTGACTCTGGAGCAGCCGGGAATCTTATTTCACAGTCCCTGGTAGAGAAATTCCGCATCCCCACCAAACCTCTGGCTGTACCCTTGTCTGTTGCTGCCGTGGATGGGGGTCTCTTACCACGCCCCATCCAACTCATCACCGAATCCATTACTCTGCAGGTGGGAATACTGCATTCTGAGAGTATCTCCTTTCATGTTCTGCCTGGACTCTCTCACGCCCTCTTGCTAGGTCTACCTTGGCTCCAGAGACATGCACCCGTGGTTGACTGGCCGACCGGAGAAGTCCTTCGCTGGGGACAGGACTGCCATAAGACCTGTCTGGTTCCCGTCCATCCCGTCCGTCCTTCTCCTACCCCAGCTAATCTACCTGGACTTCCGATTCCTTATTGGTCTTATGCTGATGTCTTTAATAAAAAGGAGGCAGAGACACCACCCCCTCATAGACCATACGACTGCCCTATCGACCTGTTACCTGGTACTACTCCTCCCTGTGGGCGTATTTATCCATTATCCGCTGCTGAGACCCGGTCGATGTCCGAATATATTGAGGAGAATCTGGCCAGGGGATTCATCCGGAAATCTACCTCCCCGGCGGGAGCAGGCTTCTTTTTCGTCAAAAAGAAGGACGGCTCTCTCCGTCCCTGTATAGACTATAGAGGCCTTAACCAGATCACGGTGAAGAATAAGTACCCCCTTCCGCTCATTCCGGAGTTATTTGATCGTCTGAGGGGGGCTAGAATCTTCACCAAACTGGACCTCCGTGGGGCGTACAACCTGGTTCGTATCCGTCAGGGGGATGAATGGAAGACGGCATTCAACACCCGGGACGGCCACTATGAATATCTGGTAATGCCCTTTGGTCTCTGTAACGCTCCTGCCGTCTTTCAACAGTTGGTCAATGACATCTTCCGGGACCTTCTCTACTCCTGCGTAGTGGTGTACCTGGATGACATCTTGGTCTTCTCTCCGGATCTCCAGACTCACCGGAGGGACGTTCGTCAGGTCCTGCTCAGGCAGAATCACCTCTTCGCTAAATACGAGAAGTGCCTCTTTGAGCAGACCTCGCTTCCGTTTTTGGGCTACATTATTTCTCAGACCGGCCTACGAATGGATCCAGAGAAACTGTCTGCCATCGAGAAATGGCCTCGACCGGAGGGGTTGAAGGCCATTCAGCGGTTCCTGGGCTTCGCCAACTACTACCGCCTCTTCATACCGCACTTCTCTTCCCGGACTGCCCCAATTTCCGCGCTCACCCGTAAGGGTACTAATCCCAAAGAGTGGCCGCCCGAAGCAGAGGAGGCCTTTCTTTCCTTAAAACAGGCCTTCTCTTCCGCCCCGGTGCTGCATCGCCCGGATGGCAACAAGCAGTTCTTCCTGGAAGTTGACGCCTCCTCCTCTGGAGCCGGAGCGGTACTTACTCAAAAATCATCTTCCGGGAGGATGGTAACTTGCGGCTTCTTCTCTAAACTCTTCTCCTCCTCAGAGCACAATTATTCCATAGGAGACCGAGAGTTATTGGCCATCAAACTGGCATTGGAGGAGTGGCGTTACCTGCTCGAGGGGGCTCTTCACCCAGTAATAATTTACACTGACCACAAGAACTTGGCTTACCTCCAGCATGCCCAGAGACTTAACCCGCGCCAAGCCCGGTGGTCCTTGTTTTTTGCTCGCTTTGATTTTGTTCTTCATTTTCGCCCGGCTGACAAAAACGTCAAGGCGGACGCCTTGTCTCGATCCTTTCTGGTGTCTGATCTCGAGGAAGATCCGAAACACATCATCGATCCCGCCAGAGTAATGCAGGTGGCTCCCGTGAGTCTAAATCGTCTCCCTCCCGGAAAGACGTTCGTATCAGTACCTGATCGGGAGAAGATCCTTCACTGGGGTCACTCGTCTAAACTGGCTGGCCACGCCGGTCAGAAAAAGACCCTCCAGCTTATTACCCGGCACCACTGGTGGCCTAGCCTGCACAAGGACGTAATAGACTTTGTTTCTGCCTGTGTGTCCTGCGCCCGCAACAAGGTTCCGAGACATCTGCCAGCCGGTCGCCTCCTTCCGCTTTCTGTACCTGCTGCCCCCTGGCAGCATATAGCAATGGACTTTATAACTGACCTCCCAGTCTCTGCCGGTTGTACGGTCATTTGGGTGGTCGCTGACCGCTTCTCCAAGATGGCTCATTTCGTTCCCCTGCCAGGCCTCCCGTCTGCACCCGAGCTAGCTAAAGACTTTATTCGTCACATCTTTCGTCTTCATGGCCTGCCCCTCCACATCGTGTCGGATCGTGGGGTACAGTTCACCTCACGCTTCTGGAGAGCCACTTGTAAACTGCTAGACGTCACCCTGGACTTCTCTTCCGCTTACCACCCACAGTCCAATGGTCAAGTGGAGCGGATCAATCAGAACCTGACCAGTTACCTCCGGCACTTCGTTAATGCCCATCATTCAGACTGGGTGGATCTCCTACCATGGGCCGAGTTCTCTTATAACAGTCACGAGAGCGAATCCTCCTCCAAATCCCCGTTTTTTGTAGTCTTCGGTCAGCATCCTCGGATTCCTTTTCCTGTCTCCACCTCTGTGGACAACCCGGCTGCGGAATCTCTCGTTAGCAAATTTTCCTCCATTTGGGAGAGTACCCGATCCGCACTCCTTCAGTCGTCCGAACAGATGAAAAGACACGCTGACAAAAAACGCCTGGATCCTCCACAATTTCGTCCTGGAGATAAAGTCTGGCTCTCATCTAAATATGTCCAACTCAAGATACCTTCTTACAAGTTAGGGCCTCGGTTCATCGGTCCTCTGGAGGTCATCAGTCAGATCAACCCAGTGGCCTATAAATTGAAACTCCCGGCCAACTTACGGATCCCTAACTCCTTCCATGTATCTCTCCTCAAACCTGTGGTACTTAACTCTTTTTCCAAGTCTACAGGTACGCCTCCTGCTCCGGTTTCTGCTGAGGACGAGTTTGAGGTAGAGAACATTCTTGCCACCAAAAGGGTAAGAGGAAAGACCTTTTTTCTAGTAGATTGGAAGTGGTTTGGTCCTGAGGAGAGAACGTGGGAGCCCCGGGAGAACATCCATGCCCCGCTCATCCTTGCTAAATTTCTGTCTGGCCTAAAAAAGGGGGGGCCTAAAGGGGGGGTACTGTAGCGCCGGAGTCCCTGCCCTCTGCTAGGCAGGGACGCTGTTCCCCTCACCTCTCTGCTCCGTGCCCGGCGTCCTCCTCCCGCTCTGCTGGCAGCGCGCGCTCCTTCCCGGCCACTGTGCTTAGGGCGCGCGCGCGCGCTCTCCCTCTTAAAGGGGCCGCGCGCGCCGTCCTAAGGAGTCCCCGGCCAATGGCCGGAGGACTTCACCATATATATGGCACCTCCTCCAAAATGGAGGTGCCCGAGCAATGTTGTTGCACTGTTCACTACTCTGCTTCAGCCCTCAGGTCCCGTTGCCAGTTACCTGCCAGATACCTGCCAGATTCCTGCCAGCTTGCTGTCTTATTACTGCCTGATATTCTGCTACCTGCCTGCTAGCCTGAGGTCCGACGGTCTGCCTTACTACTCCTGTCAGGCTGTCTAAGGACCAGCTTGCCCGCTCACCTGGGAGCGCACATCAACTACCTGCCTGCTTGCCTGAGGTCCGACGGTCTGCCTTCCAACTCTTGTCAGTCTGTCTATGGACCAGCTTGCCCGCTCAACTGGGAGCGCACATCTGCTACCTGCCTGCTAGCCTACCTGGAGGCTCTGCCGTCACGTGCTGTGACCACCTGCCTGTCCAGTGACTCCTGGCCGCTCACCTGGGAGCGCTCATCTGCTGCCTGTCTGCTAGCCTACCTGGAGGCTCTGCCGTCACGTGCTGTGACCACCCGCCTGTCCAGAGACTTCTGCCCGCTCACCTGGGAGCGCTCATCTGCCGCCTGTCTGTTGGTCTTCCTGGAGGCTCCGCCGTCACATGCTGTGACCACCCGTTTATCCAGAGACTCTCGCCTGCTCACCTGGGAGCTCACGTCTACCATCAGCCGCCACAGGTCGTACCAACCCTTTACCCAGAGACTGCCCCGGTCACTTGCCGTGACCATCTGCCCGTTCACCCAGAGACTGCCCCGGTCACTTGCCGTGACCATCTGCCCATTCACCCAGAGACTGCCCTGGTCACTTGCCGTGACCATCTGCCCGTTCATCCAGAGACTGCCCCGGTCACTTGCCGAGACCTCCTGCCCGTTCTTCTAGAGACTGTCCCGGTCACCTGCTGTGACTGCCTGCCTGGTCGCCACCCGCTCCCTTACAAGGACCGCCCCCTTGTATAGTAGCTCAGAGGTTCCGCCTCCCAGACCCGTTACAAAGGCTAACCCAAGGACAACAAGGAAGGAGCTCCGGGAAGATCTCATGGCAGTGGGGACATTGGTTTCAGTCAATACCATAAGTAACGTACTCCACCGCAATGGTCTCCGCTCCAGACGAGCCCGTAAGGTACCTTTACTTTCAAAGCGTCATGTCAAGGCTCGTCTACAGTTTGCTCATGATCACTTGGAGGACTCTGAGACAGACTGGTTCAAGGTTCTATGGTCTGATGAGACCAAGATCGAGATCTTTGGTGCCAACCACACACGTGACGTTTGGAGACTGGATGGCACTGCATACGACCCCAAGAATACCATCCCTACAGTCAAGCATGGTGGTGGCAGCATCATGCTGTGGGGCTGTTTCTCTGCCAAGGGGCCTGGCCATCTGGTCCTCATCCATGGGAAGATGGATAGCACAGCCTACCTGGAGATTTTGGCCTTAACCCAATTGAAAACTTGTGGAAGGAGCTCAAGAATAAAGTCCACATGAGACACCCAAAGAACCTAGATAACTTGGAGAAGATCTGCATGGAGGAGTGGGCCAAGATAACTCCACAGACCTGTGCCGGCCTGATCAGGTCTTATAAAAGACGATTATTAGCTGTAATTGCAAACAAGGGTTATTCCACAAAATATTAAACATAGGGGTTGAATAATAATTGACACACACTTTTATGTTTAAAATTTAATAAAATTCAACTGAGCAACATAACTTTTTGGTTTGTAAGATTTATGCTTATGTTCATAAAACCTACTCTCGTTTGCAGTTTGAAGGCTCTAACTTATTTGCATCTTATCAAACCAGCTAAATCTGCAGGGGGTTAAATACTACTTGTAGGCACTGTATCTACATATATATATTTCTATATTTCTTTAATAATTATTATTTCTTGATTTAACTAATAGTGGATAAGGGCAACCACACATCAAAATGGTTTACAAAGCAAATTTATATTTAGAATAATTTTCCACATGATAATATTCTTGAATAACTATAATATTATTTTTAATGGTTACCTAAATAGGTACACACCTCTCTTTAGTCAAATCTATGCTACTCATCGATATGAAATTTATGCACAATATTTCTAGAAGAATAATTATTTTTAATTTGGTTCTGATATATACATAAATTTTATAAAATAATATTTTTGGTATTAAGGGGGAAAATGTGTCTTTGATCCTGATTACATAATCACTTTTGATCAATACTTATTTTCCACACATTTTAATAAAGAAGAAATAATAATAAGGTACTATGGTATAATTAAGAAGGGTATTACATGCAAAGTTGCAAAATTTAATATTTTTTGGTGGTACAAGGTTATGACAAATATGAAATCATCCAGATAATGGAGATATAAGGGTATTTTTTATGGAGAATATAATTACTCTGCATTTGTCATTAAAATTTAAAGGTCTTATTTTTATTTTTATTCTTATTTTTACTCTTAATTTTATTTTTCATTTTTAAAATTTTATTCTTACTTTATACTTCTTATTTTTCTATTTTTTCATTTTTTAATTCTCATTTGATTTTATTTCAGTTCAATATCTCAATTGAGAAAACACATTAATATTTAATAAAGTAATGTCTAATACAAGAGTATTGCTTCATTAAATATATATTGCTAAGGAAAAAAATGTTTACATTTTCTGAGTAAACACAACATTTCATTCATTCATTTATTCATTCATTCATTCATTCATACATTCATATATTTATTCATTTTGGTTCAGGAGTATACATTCTTTGATATTATTGGTTTAATAAAGATATAAAAACTTGTTTTTTCAAAATACACTGACACCTATGGGTTGGAAAAGGTAATTACACCTATGACATAAAAATGTTCTATCATATGGAGAACTTGATTGATAATGAATTATTATCTATTATTGTTTATTATTCCAAACATAATTTATTTTAATATTTTGATAATAATTAGATGGATATTACTGATTGCTATTGTACGCTGTGATATTATAGGTTAGGAAAAACTGCCAGATTTGGTATCAGATTAGGGAATGAAGACTTCAATCAAGACATCGCAATTATGAATTCTATCTTAATAAAGACTTTTAATTTTTATAAATCAAAGAGATTCTCAAAAGTTACAAGAAGAAGCAACTGATATCCGGACGTCTCAGAAGGTAACAGGTGTGAATGCTGAGTGTTATAATAGACTGTGTCCATTACATACAATACAATTCACACCACTGATCACCAGGACGGCAGAGGACGATGATCCTATATGTACTGTTTTGTGTTTAAGTTTCATCACTTTCCAGTGGTTACTTATCACCTGCAACGCTTCAATGAAAGCTGGTGAACAGGTAATACCTGGCATATGTGTCCTGTATATAAAGGACTGAGTACTGGTTATGGTGCTATATAAAGCAGGAAAGTGTCAAGTTAACCCTTGCTTTACTGACCAAAGACGTCACATCTGTTCCAAAAGTGACACGAGACCAGTGCGGACACACGGAAGATTCCAAAGACGATCCAACGTAAGTCCAGGTGACACTGCACAGATATTAAAGCTACATTTCATCCATGGACTTTGTTTTCTTATCAACTGACACACATGATCTTTCTAATAAAGAGTACAGTTTATGGACTAAACAATAATGAACACAATTATGGACTGTACAATATCTACATGCTGTAATTTATTTCAAAGAAGTTTTCATCTAAAGACTGTGTTATAAAAAAACCAAGAAGAAGTCGAGACGACGACCCGATGACATCAGTTGATGACGATTGAACCCGCGATTGCTTCAATTTAGATATAGGGAAGTATAATTATACATATTAAATGAATATTAGTCACGGCTTACCATAACATGAATTCACATCATTATATAACAATAATCCGATATTAATACTATTATTACTATTATTATTATTATGGAAATTTAATGATATTGCCATGGAAGAAGGAAAGAAAAAATGATTGATGAATGTATCTTCTTTTGAGAAATTTCAGTTAAAGTCCTTTTATTCTCAAAAAAGGGGGAAATGTTAAATGGCTAATTATGGAAATTCATTTGGAATGTTAATCGATAATCATTTTTCTGAGTTCTATGCCTCAGCCATCGGGTCTAGTTGACATGCGCTATTTGTGTGTGTATTTTTGGTTCACTACCATATGTAGAACAGGTGTCCATACGACTGGCTATAAAAGCCCATGGTACAGAAAGGGGGGGCTCTCTTGCTCTGCCCACCCCACAAGACACAGAATCTTCATGCTGAGAAGCAGATGACATGTAGGCCTGGACACATGCTGGACAAAAACATGATTTACCAGCCAGGATCCAAGGAAAGATGGGTGAATCTCAACAATTAAGCTAATTATAGACAAATGGACAATTACTTTATAACTAATTATTGTATGTACCTGCTGCAATCTGATTCTTTTTAATGGACAATCCAAGAATAAATAGATACATTTTTTTATAAGAATATCGTGATATTGATACTTTGAGAAGTCCTCAGTAGAAAAAAAAAATACAGGAAGAGTATTATTTTACAGTCTCCCATCCAAGTACTAACCAGGCCTGACCCTGCTTAGCTTCCAAAATCTGATGAGATCAGGCGTGTTCAGGGTGGTGTGGCCATAGGCAGAGACAAGCCTCTCACTTGCTGCTTTTCTACTTTGAAGTCTGGCTGCCGGCTGCCCTTTCCAGTGCTTAGCAAGACCAGGTCCTTTTGTGCTTTCCCTTCTCTTCAATTTTTTTGCTGGCTTCCTTAAAAGGTCTTGTAGACACAACGCCCCACTCAGAGCCGCTGAGCTCACTGATCGGCTGCAGCGCTGTCGACGGAACGTCAGCTTCACGGCCAATGCCACAGGCCGGGAGCAGAGGCGAGACTCACCGGTAGACCCGGGTAGGGTGAGTAGAGCACGGTTAGTTGCTTTCTAATAGGCTGCAGCCGGGGATTAACTTTTAATGAAAGGGAACAATCCCTTTGACTGTCTGCAGCGTGCCACACCTAGGAAGCGCACGCTCACACACAAGCCAGCATGCACACGTGCTCGCAAGTGACAACACCCCCTATCTACCCCTACAACCTCTCCGTCACCATGCGTCAGACTCTCCTGCCTGTTTTATGATTTCAGGGCCCTATCAGGAATCACCCCCCCCTCCCCAATTCCTTCCGCACCTTCTGCACCTTCCTTGCACTGAGGTTAGCTCTTTGTCAGCCGTCTGGCTTAGTTACACAAGCTTCTTTGCAGAGAAACATGTTACTTCTGCTGGCCCTCGCTAGGCGGCCGGCATCCAAAACCTTCCCTGGGCACCTGCTGAAAGCCTGGCCCCTTCACGGCCCCGGGTGCTTTTAATGCCATCATTTCCACACGGCGAGCTGCGGAGTCAATAAGCACTCCTAGCCGTGACAAGGAGCTCGGTGTCAGGCCTGCGTGAAGGCGGCGGGGTAGCGTACTTAGCTGCCAACTGGCTCAGAGGCCTTGGGGCTTCCATCATCTAAGTTACTTAAGGTCGGTGTCCGGCAAGGCGCCGTTCCATGCTAGCCGAGCTGGGCAGTAGGGCAAAATGTTATCAAAATGGTCTACAGCACCCGGTGTTCCCAGGAGGTCTCCCATCTAAGTACTGTCTGAGCCCAGCCCTGCTTTGCTTCCGAGATCAGACGAGAATGGGCGTATCCAAGGTGGTATTGCCAGTAGACGCTGCTTGATCCATCGCCCGGCCAGCCTTTCTCAGGATCGCTTGGTGGCGAGTGTAACATACCTGGCGGCGTCCTTGCATAGTGGTCCATCTCCCACTGTGCAAGAGCGCGCACTTGATCTCCTGTCCAGAATGTCTCTCTGGCTTCCCTCCATGCTGTCTGTTTGTGTCTGTTTCTGCTGCTTAAGGGCGGCGCCTGATCACTTCCTGCTTTTTGTACCTGCTGTGGGTCACACCCCTTGTGCGTCCTCAGCCTATTGCTGTCTGTCACCTGGTATATATCTCAGCTGCTCCCATCTATCCCTGCCTGAGCATAGTGTTTCATTCAGTGTGTGCTTGCACTCTGAAAGTGCCAGGTCCCGTTCTTTGTCTCCTGCCTTGCGGTATCAGTTCCCGTGTCTGAACTGAGTCCTGTCTATGTTTCCTGCCTTGCGGTATCAGTTCCCGTGTCTGAACTGAGTCCTTTCTTTGTCTCCTGCCTTGCGGTATCAGTTCCCGTGTCTGAACTGAGTCCTGTCTATGTCGCCTGCCTTGCGGTATCAATTTCCGTCTGAACTGAGTCCTGTCTGTGTACTCTTGCCTGCTGCCTCTCCTGGAGGCTGTATTTCCAGTCCTGTCTGAACACGCTCCTAGCCTGTTCCTCCCGCCTTCTAGGGGCCGATTACCTAGACCCGCTCCTGTATCTTGTCTGTCCTGTCTGAACACGCTCCTTGCCTGTTCGTCCCGCCTCTCTGGGGGCCGTATTCCCAGACCCGCTCCTGTATCCCGCTGCAGTGTCGGTCTCCTCCCTACACTCAGTTCCAGTCTGAACTCTCTCCTATCCTTTACCTGTTTTGCCTCTATGTCCGTTCCCTTCCTTTTTCTGCAGAGTCTGAACTCGTACCTAACTCCTGCTTGTTGTCTCTGTACTCCCGTTTGTGAGTTTGTGGTCCACTCGCTACTTCACTGCAAGTACCCTGTGGGTATCTGGCTCTGCCTTTCTCTTCCTGTCTGTTCCGTGTGAACAGAGCCCTGTCCCCCCTGCTCTGCTTTGTTTGCCGCTCTGCGGTTTCCGCTCTGCTCCTGCCTTGTTTACCGCTCTGCGGTTTCCGCTCTGCTAATTCCTTGTTTACCGCTCTGCGGTTTCCGCTCTGCTCCTGCCTTGTTTACCGCTCTGCAGTTTCCGCTCTGCTCCTGCTTAGCTTGCCGCTCTTGCGGTTTCTGCCCTGCTCTTGCCTTGCTTGCCGCTCCTGCGGTTTCTGCTCTGCTCCTGCCTTGTTTGCCGCTCTGCGGTTTCCGCTCTGCTCCTGCATACTTAGCCACTCTGCGGTTTCCGCTCTGCTCCTGCCTACTTAGCCGCTCTGCGGTTTCCGCTCCGCTCCTGCCTTGTTTACCGCTCTGCGGTTTCCGCTCTGCTCCTGCCCTATTTGCCGCTCTGCGGTTTCCGCTCTGCTCCTGCCTACCTAGCCGCTCTGCCGTTTCCGCTCTGCTCCTGCATTGTTTACCGCTCTGCGGTTTCCGCTCTGCTCCTGCCTTGTTTACCGCTCTGCGGTTTCCGCTCTGCTCCTGCCTTGTTTACTGCTCTGCGGTTTCTGCTCTGCTCCTGCTTAGCTTGCCGCTCTTGCGGTTTCCACTCTGCTCTTGCCTTGCTTGCCGCTCCTGCGGTTTCTGCTCTGCATCTGCTCGCTGCTCCGGCAGTCCTGTCCTGCTCTGCTTCTGCTCGCTGCTCTGACAGTCCCGTCCTGCTCTGCATCTGCTCGCTGCTCCGGCAGTCCTGTCCTGCTCTGCTTGCGCTCGCTGCTCCGGCAGTCCCGTCCTGCTCTGCTCTTGCCCACCGCTTCGGGCATTCCCTCTCTGCTGTGTTTGGCTACCGCATCTGCGGTTCTGTTTCTGTGACCCAGTCTGTACTGGGTCTTGTCCTCTCTGTGCTCCAGCCCGTCCTTTCGGCCAGTAGCTCCCCGCCTGCATACTCGCCTGTATCCACCCGTCTGCATACCTGCCGTGTTCGCTTATATCCACCAGTCTGTGCCAGCCTAACCTGCCTGTTCCAGTAATCCCTGTGTGGGTCAACCCCCGTGTCCGGAGTTTGACCTGGAGTAGCACCTGGTCCCTCTGCCCGGTATCTCCTTGGTGCACTGGCGTCGTATGCCGTCGTGCCACCTTGGTCGGATCGGCCAGATACTTAGTCACGCCCCTCCAGGCACTCTCCGGTTCATGGTCCAGTGGAACCACTACTCCCGCACACGCCAGTCAGTCCGGGCGTGTGCATAACAGCATGCTCAGGCCATGGTTCCCGTTGAGCCCCATGGCCTTCGCTCTCTGAGACGTTTTCTAGTGAATACATGCATTAAAAATAAATAGATACTTTTTTTTTTCCCTTAGCTGAGTTCCAGGCGAATTACGCACCGTCCAGATGGATCTGTCAGCTTTCGTTCCTGCGGATCCCCCACGTTACTATGGGGATCCAAGACAGTGTCGTGAATTTGTGGAGCAATGCATGCTACACTTTAAGGCCTACCCTCTCTATATTCCTTCCGATTGGGCTAAAGTGGCCTTTATGATTGACTACCTAGCGGGTGATGCCTTGAAATGGGTCACCCCCCTATAGGAAGCATGGGATCCTGTCGTCCTTGACCTGCAGGCCTTCCTGGTGGCCTTTCGTGTGGTCTTCGAGGACCCTAACCCTGAAGCCCCTGCTGAAGCTTCACTTCCCAATATCCCGGAGCAGCCCCGACGGGTAATGTGTGTGGGTAGCGCAATAGTCCTCCAGCCCAATGAGACTACTGCCCACCCAGAATCCTCACAGGGTGACTACGCTTTCCGGAATACTTCTCCCAACCTCAAGAGGCAGTCCAGACGTGCTAGACGTAGAGGCAAGCCGTCACGCCAGGGTCTGTCCTCCCTCAGACCTCCTGACCCCAACCTTGAAGTCCCTACTGAAGCTTCATCTCCCTGTATCCCGGAGAAGCCCCAACGGGTAATGTGCGTGGGTAGTGCACCAGTTCTCCTGCCCGAAGAGACTTCTGCCCATCCAGACTCCACACAGGAGAACTTCCTGCACCCGGCATCAGAAGCTTCACCCACTTTAACCGGTGTGCATGTCCAAGGATGCTCCAAAGCTGTGGTTACCTCAGAGTCTGTGCACCTCTACTACCTGGTGGAGGACCCCCTGTTGCCTCCTGAATCCTCCGGGATTCCACTCGATGATAAATGGAGAGAGACTTCTCTACACCCGGTACTCGATACTTTGTACGCTTCGTCCTGTGAGCCTGACAATGGGTACCCCAAAGTGGTAGTTACCCCCGAGTCTCTACACCCCTCCGACCAGGCGGAGGACCTCCAGTTGTCTCCTGAACCCTTCGGGGTGCTACCTGGTAGCGAAAGGACAGAGACTCTCCTATACTCTGTACCTGATGCCTCGCTCTCTTCGTCCAGTGAGTCCAACCTAGTGTACTCCGAAGCAGAGGTTAACCATGAGTCTCTACACCCCTCTGACCAGGCAGATGACCTCCAGTTGTCTCTAGAACCATTCGGGGTGCCACCTGGTGGTGAATGGACAGAGACTTTCCTATATCCTGGATCTGATACCTCGCTTGCTTCGTCCAGTGAGTCCGACCTAGTGTACTCTGAAGCAGAGGTTACCCGTGAGTCTCTACACCCCTCTGACCAGGCGGAGGACCGCCAGTTGTCTCCAGAACCCTTCGGGGTGCCACCTGGTGGTGAATGGACAGAGACTTTCCTATACTCGGTACCCGATACTTTGCCTGCTTCGTCCAGTGAGTCCGACCTTGTGTACTCTGAAGCAGATGTTTTCTCTGAGCCTCTGCACTCTTCTGACCCGGCGGAGGACCTCCAGTTGTTTCCTGAATCCTCCGGGGTACCACCAGATAACAAAGAGGCAGTGACTTTTCCTCATCCTGTACCTGATAACCCGTCTATTTCTTCCTGTGAGCTTGACAAGATGTACCTCGAAGCAGAGATTACCCCCAAGTCTCTGTCCCCCTCCAAACCGGTGGAGGACTTCCAGTTGTCTTCTGTACCCTCTGGGATGCCACCTGAAAGTATGTGGAGTGAGACTTCCTTGTGTGCTGTTCCTGGTACTCCACCCATTTCGTCTGTTGCTAAGGGTGGCTGGATGGGAGGTAGCATCCTAGCTACCCAGAGGAGACCAGTTTTTCCGATGGACAGTGGAAGTGATCTCTTCGAAGGGAAGAATTGGCCCTCAAATTCCCTGCGGGAGATTCTGGCAGGCCTGAAGAAGAGGGGTCGTAAGGGGGGGGGGTACTGTAACATAACTGGCGGCGTCCTTGCATAGTGGTCCATCTCCCACTGTGCAAGAGCACGCACTTGATCTCCTGTCCAGAATGTCTCTCTGGCTTCCCTCCATGCTGTGTGTTTGTGTCTGTTTCTGCTGCTTAAGGGCGGCGCCCGATCACTTCCTGCTTTTTGTACCTGCTGTGGGTCACACCCCTTGTGCGTCCTCAGCCTATTGCTGTCTGTCACCTGGTATATAGCTCAGCTGCTCCCATCTATCCCTGCCTGAGCATAGTGTTTCATTCAGTGTGTGCTTGCACTCTGAAGGTGCCAGGTCCCGTTCTTTGTCTCCTGCCTTGCGGTATCAGTTCCCGTGTCTGAACTGAGTCCTGTCTATGTCTCCTGCCTTGCGGTGTCAGTTCCCGTGTCTGAACTGAGTCCTGTCTTTGTCTCCTGCCTTGCGGTATCAGTTCCCGTGTCTGAACTGAGTCCTGTCTATGTCTCCTGCCTTGCGGTATCAGTTCCCGTGTCTGAACTGAGTCCTGTCTGTGTACTCTTGCCTGCTGCCTCTCCTGGAGGCTGTATTTCCAGTCCTGTCTGAACACTCTCCTAGCCTGTTCCTCCCGCCTTCTAGGGGCCGATTACCTAGACCCGCTCCTGTATCTTGTCTGTCCTGTCTGAACACGCTCCTTGCCTGTTCGTCCCGCCTCTCTGGGGGCCGTATTCCCAGACCCGCTCCTGTATCCCGCTGCAGTGTCGGTCTCCTCCGTACACTCAGTTCCAGTCTGAACTCTCTCCTATCCTTTACCTGTTTTGCCTCTATGTCCGTTCCCTTCCTTTTTCTGCAGAGTCTGAACTCGTACCTAACTCCTGCTTGTTGTCTTTGTACTCCCGTTTGTGAGTTTGTGGTCCACTCGCTACTTCACTGCAAGTACCCTGTGGGTATATGGCTCTGTCTTTCTCTTCCTGTCTGTTCCGTGTGAACAGAGCCCTGTCCCCCCTGCTCTGCTTTGTTTGCCGCTCTGCGGTTTCCGCTCTGCTCCTGCCTTGTTTACCGCTCTGCGGTTTCCGCTCTGCTCCTGCCTAGTTTACCGCTCTGCGTTTTCCGCTCTGCTCCTGCCTTGTTTACCGCTCTGCGGTTTCCGCTCTGCTCCTGCCTTGTTTACCGCTCTGCGGTTTCCGCTCTGCTCCTGCTTAGCTTGCCTCTCTTGCGGCTTCTGCCCTGCTCTTGCCTTGCTTGCCGCTCCTGCGATTTCTGCTCTGCTCCTGCCTTGTTTGCCGCTCTGCGGTTTTTGCTCTGCTCCTGCCTTGTTTGCCGCTCTGCGGTTTCCGCTCTGCTCCTGCCTACTTAGCCGCTCTGCGGTTTCCGCTCTGCTCCTGCCTTGTTTACCGCTCTGCGGTTTCCGCTCTGCTCCTGCCTTGTTTACCGCTCTGCGGTTTCCGCTCTGTTCCTGCTTAGCTTGCCGCTCTTGCGGTTTCCACTCTGCTCTTGCCTTGCTTGCCGCTCCTGCGGTTTCTGCTCTGCATCTGCTCGCTGCTCCGGCAGTCCTGTCCTGCTCAGCTTATGCTCGCTGCTCCGGCAGTCCCGTCCTGCTCTGCATCTGCTCGCTGCTCCGGCAGTCCTGTCCTGCTCTGCTTGCGCTCGCTGCTCCGGCAGTCCCGTCCTGCTCTGCTCTTGCCCACCGCTTTGGGCATTCCCTCTCTGCTGTGTTTGGCTACCGCATCTGCGGTTCTGTTTCTGTGACCCAGTCTGTACTGGGTCTTTTCCTCTCTGTGCTCCAGCCCGTCCTTTCGGCCAGTACCTCCCCGCCTGAATACTCGCCTGTATCCACCCGTCTGCATACCTGCCGTGTTCGCTTATATCCACCAGTCTGTGCCAGCCTAACCTGCCTGTTCCAGTAATCCCTGTGTGGGTCAACCCCCGTGTCCGGAGTTTGACCTGGAGTAGCACCTGGTCCCTCTGCCCGGTTTCTCCTTGGTGCACTGGCGTCGTATGTCGTCGTGCCACCTTGGTCGGATCGGCCAGATACTTAGTCACGCCCCTCCAGGCACTCTCCGGTTCATGGTCCAGTGGAACCACTACTCCCGCACACGCCAGTCAGTCCGGGCGTGTGCATAAAAGCGAGCAATCTGGCCGTGACGGGGCGGGCTCCGAAGGGTCCATGCAAAGTCTGTGCCGTCCCTACAGGTGTGGTTTGTTTAGCAGTGATTCATCCGCCACATCAGGTGTCTTCAAAAATGTCTCGGCGCAGGGTCTGCTGCAGGCTAAACCCTTCATCGCGGTAATGTGACAGAAAGAGCAAGCTGGACCCGTAACTTGGGGGCGGAGCGAGACGTCCAGGGGTGAATGAAGGAAGAGGGTGAGATGGTTGCCAGTGACTTTGAGCTGCTCTTCAGGGGGGAGGGTCGTGTTGCCTGCAAAGGTCTTCTGCTTGGGGTTACCGGTGGTTGCCTCCAGCCACGCGGGAGACGCTGGTCCTGGTGAAAAGGAGCCTAGTATTAAAAGTAAAGAAGCAACAATGCTGGAGGCCCACGGTGATCAGAAGGATGCTGGTATTTTGCAGAGATGAAATAGTGCAAGAGAGAAAGCAAATGAAAAAAAGAAAAGAGAATGAATGTGTGCACTTGTGAAAGGGAATGGAAAAAAGGCATAGAAGAGAGTGCCCCCTGCTGGTGGAAGGAAGGAAAAAGCAAAAGCCTACAGCACCTGGTATTCCCAAGCGGTCTCCCATCCACATACTAACCATGCCCGACCCTGCTTAGCTTCCAAAATCAGATGAGAGCAAGTGTGTTCAGGGTGGTGTGGCCGTAGACAGAGATAAACCTCTCACTTGCTGCTTTTCTACTTTGACGTCTGGCTGCCGGCTGCCCTTTCCAGTGCTCAGCAAGACCAGGTCCTTTTGGGCTTTCCCTTCTCTTCAATTTTTTTGCTGGCTTCCTTAAAAGGTCTTGTAGACACAACGCCCCACTCAGTTCCGCTGAGCTCACTGATCGGCTGCAGCGCTGTCGAAGGAGCGTCAGCTTCACGGCCAATGCCACAGGCAGGGAGCAGAGGCGAGACTCACCGGTAGACCCGGGTAGGGTGAGTGGAGCGCGGTTAGCTGCTTTCTAATAGCCTGCAGCCGGGGATTAACTTTTAATGAAAGGGAACAATCCCTTTGACTGTCTGCAGCGCGCCACACCTAGGAAGCGCACTCTCACACACAAGCCAGCATGCACACGTGCTCGCACGTGACAACACCCCCTATCTGCCCCTACAACCTCTACGTCACCATGCGTCAGACTCTCCTGCCTGTTTTATGATTTCAGGGCCCTAGCAGGAATCACCCCCCCCTCCCCAATTCCTTCTGCACCTTCCTTGCCTTCCTTGCACTGAGGTTAGCTCTTTGTCAAACATCTGGCTTGGTTACACAAGCTTCTTTGCAGAGAAACATGTTACTTCTGCTGGCCCTCGCTAGGCGGCCGGCATCCAAAACCTTCCCTGGGCACCTGCTGAAAGCTTGGCCCCTTCACGGCCCCGGGTTCTTTTAACGCCATCATTTCCACACGGCGAGCTGCGGAGTCAATAAGCACTCCTAGCCGTGGCAAGGAGCTCGGTGTCAGTCCTGCGTGAAGGCGGCGGGGTAGCGTACTTAGCTGCCAACTGGCTCAGAGGCCTTTGGGCTTCCATCATCTAAGTTACTTAAGGTCGGTGTCCGGCAAGGCACCGTTCCATGCTAGCTGAGCTGGGCAGTAGGGCAAAACGTCATCAAAATGGTCTACAGCACCTGGTGTTCCCAGGAGGTCTCCCATCCAAGTAATGTCCAAGCCCAGCCCTGCTCTACTTCTGAGATCAGACGAGATGGGGCGTATCCAAGGTGGTAGGGCCAGTAGACGTTGTTTGATCCATCGCCCGGCCAGCCTTTCTCAGGATCGCTTGGTGGCGAGCAATCTGGCCGTGGCGGGGCGGGCTCCGAAGGGTTCATGCAAAGGCTGTGCCGTCCCTACAGGTGTGGTTTGTTTAGCAGCGATTCACCCGCCGCATCAATTGTCTTCAAAAATGTCTTGGCGCAGGGTCTCCTGCAGGCTAAACCCTTCATCGCGGTAATGTAACAGAAAGAGCAAGCTGGACCCGTAACTTGGGGACGGAGCGAGACGTCTAGGGGTGAATGATGGAAGAGGGTGAGATGGTTGCCAGTGACTTTGAGCTGCTCTTCAGGGGGGAGGGTCATGTTGCCTGCAAAGGTCTTCTGCTTGGGGTTACCGGTGGTTGCCTCCAGCCACGTGGGAGACGCTGGTCCTGGTGAAAAGGAGCCTAGTATTAAAAGTAAAGAAGCAACAATGCTGGAGGCCCATGGTGATCAGAAGGATGCTGGTATTTTGCAGAGATTAAATAGCGCAAGAGAGAAAGCAAATGAAAAAAAGAAAAGAGAATGAATGTGTGCACTTGTGAAAGGGAATGGAAAAAAGGCATAGAAGAGAGTGCCCCCTGCTGGTGGAAGGAAGGAAAAAGCAAAAGGCTACAGCACCTGGCATTCCCAGGAGGTCTCTGTTAAATGGTTAATTATGGAAATTCATTTGGAATGTTAATCAATAATCATTTTTCTGAGTTCTATGCCTCAGCCATCGTGTCTAGTTGACATGCGCTATTTGTGTGTGTATTTTTGGTTCACTACCGTATGTAGAACAGGTGTCCATATGACTGGCTATAAAAGCCCATGGTACAGAAAGGGGGGGCTCTCTTGCTCTGCCCACCCCACAAGACACAGAATCTTCATGCTGAGAAGCAGATGACATGTAGGCCTGGACACATGCTGGACAAAGACATGATTTACCAGCCAGGATCCAAGGAAACCAAGTATGCAATGGACCAGGCAACTGTTAGGTGGATTCATAGCTGGCTTAGTGATCGGACTCAAAGGGTGGTTGTAAATGGCTGCACATCCAGCTGGATGAATGTCTCAAGTGGGGTACCACAGGGCTCTGTCCTGGGACCTGTATTGTTCAACATCTTTATCAATGATTTAGATGAAGGAATTGAGGGTAAACTGATTAAATTTGCTGATGACACAAAGCTAGGAGGGATAGCTAATACTAGAGAAGAGAGAGGATTCAAAAAGACCTAAATAAACTGGAGCAGTGGGCAGCAACCAACAGAATGGTTTTTAACAGGGAAAAATGCAAAGTACTACATCTGGGCAATAAAAATGAAAAAAGCATATACAGAATGGGAGGAATAGAGCTAAGCAACAGTACATGTGAAAAAGACTTAGGTATACTAATAGATCATAGACTGAACATGAGTCAACAGTGTGATGCAGCAGCAAAAAAGGCAAATACAATTCTTGGATGTATTAACAGAAGCATACAGTCTAGATCACGTGAAGTCATTATCGGTCTTTACTCCTCTTTGGTCAGACCTCATCTGGAATACTGTGTACAGTTTTGGGCACCACATTTTAAAAAAGACATAGACAAACTGGAGCAAGTTCAGAGAAGAGCGACCAGAATGGTGACTGGTCTGCAAACCATGTCCTGTGAGGAACGGTTGCAGGATTTGGGAATGTTTAGCTTGCAAAAAAGAAGACTGAGAGGAGACTTAATAGCTGTTTACAAATATGTCAAGGGCTGTCACATTGTAGAAGGATCATTTTATTCTCATTTGCACAAGGAAAGACTAGAAGCAATGGGATGAAACTAAATGGGAGGAGACACAGATTAGATATTAGAAAAAACTTTTTGACAGTTAGGGTGATCAATGAGTGGAACAGGCTGCCACGAGAGGTGGTGAGTTCCCCTTCAATGGACGTCTTCAAACAGAGGCTGGACAGACATCTGTCTGAGATGATTTAGTGAATCCTGCTTTGAGCAGGGGGTTGGACCAGATGACCCAGGAGGTCCCTTCCAACTCTACCATTCTATTATTCTATGATTCTATGAAAGATGGGTGAATCTCAACAATTAAGCTAATTATGGACAAATGGACAATTACTTTATAACTAATTATTGTATGTACCTGCTGCAATCTGATTCTTTTTAAAGGACAATCCAAGAATAAATAGATACATTTTTTTATAAGAATAT
Organism: Phyllobates terribilis; assembly: GCF_046119375.1. NCBI lineage: Eukaryota > Metazoa > Chordata > Amphibia > Anura > Dendrobatidae > Phyllobates > Phyllobates terribilis. The sequence continues at coordinate 675,159,303 of NW_027362764.1, read as the reverse complement.
CGTGATATTGATACTTTGAGAAGTCCTCAGTAGAAAAAAAATAAGAGTATTATTTTACAGTCTCCCATCCAAGTACTAACCAAGCCCGACCCTGCTTAGCTTCCGAGATCAGATGAGATCAGGCGTGTTCAGGGTGGTATGGCCAGTAGAAGTTGCTCTATTCATCGCCCAGCCAGCCTTTCTCAGGATCGCTTGGCGGCGAGCAATCTGGCCGTGACGGGGCGGGCTCCAAAGGGTCCATGCAAAGTCTGTGCCGTCCCTACAGGTGTGGTTTGTTTAGCAGTGATTCACACGCCGCATCAGGTGTCTTCAAAAATGTCTCGGCGCAGGATCTCCTGCAGGCTAAACCCTTCATCACGGTAATGTGACAGAAAGAGCAAGCTGGACCCGTAACTTGGGGGCGGAGCGAGACGTCCAGGGGTGAATGAAGGAAGAGGGTGAGATGGTTGCCAGTGACTTTGAGTTGCTCTTCAGGGGGGAGGGTCGTGTTGCCTGCAAAAGTCTTCTGCTTGGGGTTACCGGTTGTTGCCTCCAGCCACCCGGGAGACGCTGGTCCTGGTGAAAAGGAGCCTAGTATTAAAAGTAAATAAGCAACAATGCTGGAGGCCCACGGTGATCAGAAGGATGCTGGTATTTTGCAGAGATGAAATAGCGCAAGAGAGAAAGCAAATGAAAAAAAGAAAAGAGAATGAATGTGTGCACTTGTGAAAGGGAATGGAAAAAAGGCATAGAAGAGAGTGCCCCCTGCTGGTGGAAGGAAGGAAAAAGCAAAAGCCTACAGCACCTGGTATTCTCAGGTGGTCTCCCACCCAAGTTTTAACCAGACCCAACCCTGCTTAGCTTCCGAGATCAGACGAGATCGAGCGTGTTCAGGGTGGTGTGGCCGTAGGCAGAGAGAAGGCTCTCACTTGCTGCTTTTCTACTTTGAAGTCTGGCTGCCGGCTGCCCTTTCCAGTGCCCAGCAAGACCAGGTCTTTTTGTGCTTTCCCTTCTCTTCAATTTTTTTGCTGGCTTCCTTAAAAGGTCTTGTAGACAGAAGGCCCCACTCAGAGCCGCTGAGCTCACTGATCGGCTGCAGCGCTGTCGACGGAACGTCAGCTTCACGGCCAATGCCACAGGCCGGGAGCAGAGGCGAGACTCACCGGTAGACCCGGGTAGGGTGAGTAGAGCGTGGTTAGTTGCTTTCTAATAGCCTGCAGCCGGGGATTAACTTTTAATGAACGGGAACAATCCCTTTGACTATCTGCAGCGCGCCACACCTAGGAAGCGCACTCTCACACACAAGCCAGCATGCACACGTGCTCGCACGTGACAACACCCCCTATCTGCCCCTACAACCTCTACGTCACCATGCGTCAGACCCTCCTGCCTCTTTTATGATTTCAGGGCCCTAGCAGGTATCACCCCCACCCACCCCAATTCCTTCCGCACCTTCCTTGCACTGAGGTTAGCTCTTTGTCAGCCGTCTGCCTTGGTTACACAAGCTTCTTTGCAGAGAAACATCTTACTTGTGCTGGCCCTCGCTAGGCGGCCGGCATCCAAAACCTTCCCTGGGCACCTGCTGTAAGCCTGGCCCCTTCACGGCCCCGGGTGCTTTTAACGCCATCATTTCCACACGGCGAGCTGCGGTGTCAATAGGCACTCCTAGCCGTGGCAAGGAGCTCGGTGTCAGGCCTGCGTGGTAGCGTACTTAGCTGCCAACTGGCTCAGAGGCCTTGGGGCTTCCATCATCTAAGTTGCTTAAGGTCGGTGTCCGGCAAGGCGCCGTTCCATGCTAGCCGAGCTGGCTGTAGGGCAAAACATCATCAAAATGGTCTACAGCACCTGATGCTCCCAGGAGGTCTCCCATCCAAGTACTGTCCAAGCCCAGTGCTGCTTTGCTTCCGAGATCAGACGAGATCGCGCGTATCCAAGGTGGTATGGCCAGTGGACGCTGCTCGATCCATCGCCCGGCCAGCCTTTCTCAGGATCGCTTGATGGCGAGCAATCTGGCCGTGACGGGGCGGGCTCCGAAGGGTCCATGCAAAGGCTGTGCCGTCCCTACAGGTGTGGTTTGTTTAGTAGTGATTCACCCGCCGCATCAGGTGTCTTCAAAAATGTCTCGGCGCAGGGTCTCCTGCATGCTAAACCCTTCATCGCGGTAATGTGACAGAAAGAGCAAGCTGGACCCGTAACTTGGGGGCGGAGCGAGACGTCCAGGGGTGAATGAAGGAAGAGGGTGAGATGGTTGCCAGTGACTTTGAGCTGCTCTTCAGGGGGAAGGGTCGTGTTGCCTGCAAAGGTCTTCTGCTTGGGGTTACCGTTTGTTGCCTCCAGCCACACGGGAGACGCTGGTCCTGGTGAAAAGGAGCCTAGTATTAAAAGTAAAGAAGCAACAATGCTGGAGGCCCACGGTGATCAGAAGGATGTTGGTATTTTGCAGAGATAAAATAGCGCAAGAGAGAAAGCAAATGAAAAAAAGAAAAGAGAATGAATGTGTGCATTTGTGAAAGGGAATGGAAAAAAGGCATAGAAGAGAGTGCCCCCTGCTGGTGGAAGGAAGGAAAAAGAAAAAGCCTACAGCACCTGGTATTCCCAGGTGGTCTCTAATCCAAGTACTAACCAGGCCCAGCCCTACTTAGCTTCTGAGATCAGACGAGATCAGGCATGTTCAGGGTGGTGTGGCCATAGGCGGAGATGAGCCTCTCACTTGCTGCTTTTCTTCTTTGAAGTCTGGCTGCCAGATGCCCTTTCCATTGTTCAGCAAGACCAGGTCCTTTTGTGCTTTCCCTTCTCTTCAATTTTTTTGCTGGCTTCCTTAAAAGGTCTTGTAGACAGGATGCCCCACTGAGCTCACTGATCGGCTGCAGCGCTGTCGACGGAACGTCAGCTTCACGGCCAATGCCACAGGCCGGGAGCAGAGGCGAGACTCACCGGTAGACCCGGGTAGGTTGAGTAGAGCGCGGTTAGTTGCTTTCTAATAGCCTGCAGCCGGGTATTAACTTTTAATGAAAGGGAACAATCTCTTTGACTGTCTGCAGCGCGCCACACCTAGGAAGCGCACTCTCACACACAAGCCAGCATGCACACGTGCTCGCACGTGACAACACCCCCTATCTGCCCCTACAACCTCTCCGTCACCATGCGTCAGACTCTCCTGCCTGTTTTATGATTTCAGGGCCCTAGCAGGAATCACCCCCCCCCTCCCCTCCCCTCCCCAATTCCTTCCACACCTTCCTTGCCTTCCTTGCCTTCCTTGCACTGAGGTTAGCTCTTTGTCAGCCGTCTGGCTTGGTTACACAAGCTTCTTTGCAGAGAAACATGTTACTTCTGCTGGCCCTCGCTAGGCGGCCGGCATCCAAAACCTTCCCTGGGCACCTGCTGAAAGCCTGACCCCTTCACGGCCCCGGGTGCTTTTAACGCCATCATTTCCACACGGCGAGCTGCGGAGTCAATAAGCACTCCTAGCCGTGGCAAGGAGCTCTGTGTCAGGCCTGCGTGAAGGGCGGCGGGGTAGCGTACTTAGCTGCCAACTGGCTCAGAGGCCTTGGGGCTTCCATCATCTAAGTTACTTAACACTAGGACTACTGGACTCGTGACCCCGCCTAGAACTACTGAAAGTAGTCATTTTGACTCCTTGCTTGTTTTCGTTTATTTTTAGAGTTTCATTTGTGGTTATTTATTAATAATTATATTTTTTGTAATGTATTATTATTGTGAGATCCAACAGTAATGCTTTTGATTGTTTTTTTTCTGCTTTTCTTATTTTTCTACAGAAAATAACAATAATTATAATAGACATTTTTCAAACATTTTTTTTTATTCAAGTGCACACATATAAACAACAACTGAAGAACAAAAAGCAGAGAAAATGTAGGTGGAGGAGCATAAAAATGAAAATATGGCGCAGAATTCACCTTCTAAACATTTGGTGTTTCGCATTTTAGGCATTGCCTTTGATTTATGGCAGTACATTGCCCACACAAAGACTTACCACAAGTCTTACAATTTCCGACAGATCTATTTTTCTTGCACTTTTCTTTGATCTGGCAAAATTTTGTTTGAACCATCACTTCTGAGCATGTAGAAACTTGGGACGTGGAACCCTTTTCCCTATCTGTGACATAAGGACCACTCAACTCTCTCACAAGCGTTTGCAAAAATGCCTTGCGTGACATTTTTTGGTGGGTAATCTCCTTGAATATTATCCATGCATTTATACCCGCAAAGTCTAAGGCATTTTCAAATGCATGAACAGGCCATCTCCTTGTGCATGTTCGTGTGGTATATTTTCGTGCCATCTGATCCACTACATCTACTCCATATTTTGTTTCATTGTAAAACTTTACCGTTTCTGGAGTTTTTTTAGCGGAATCAGACGCAACAACAACATCTGGATGGACGGAACTCAAAATGACAACATTTTTGTTGGGCTTTCCTTGATCTACTGTAAGTGTAAAATTGTCTTCATTTCTAAACACTTTAGTGTTGTACAATTCCTCTTTCATGGATTTTATTTCTTTAGGCACTTCTCGCCTTATCTTGTTCAGTGTTCCCACGATGGTTGTTCCTTTGCTTTTTAGCTGTTTAGCTAATTTTACTGAAGTAAAATAATTATCGGTTGTAACATTGCGACCTTTTTTCAAAAACGGGTCCAATAACTTCATTACCACATGGTCAGCTAAACGGTCCTCAGCACGGCGTGTGTCATCTTTGCCTAGATAAGGGAAGCCATTTGCCAGATATTTGCTCCTCTTATCAACAGCTAGCCAATATTTGTGGCCATATTTATCTGGTTTGGAAGGCATGTACTGCGTGAATGGACACCTAGTTTTGCTTGGGAAAAGTTGCTCATCCACCGTTATGTATGGGCCAGGTTTGTAACACGCAATACAATTTTCAATAAACCTGTCCCACACAGTAGAAAATAGTGCAAACTTGTCCGTTTGCAGTCTCTCCGATCGAGTAGATTTCTCATCAAATCTGAGAAACCTCATAATTTCAACAAAGCGGTCCCTAGACATTGTCGCTTTGCAAAACGGTATTCCCCAGTCATTACACCAAATACTGCTAATCGAGTGACGGTTCGTGCCAGATATTCCACAAGCATAGAATATCTCAATGAATGCATCTAGCTCCTCATCAGATAGAGTAAACTGTAAATTATTGTTCCTGCATGCTTCTGCAAGCGTACAGTTCTTTATATGTGTCAATATATATGAATCAAAAAATAAACGCCATGCGCTCAAAGGACTATCGATAATGATATTTCTTCTGGCGTATCCTGTAGGGCCAGGTGCTTCTCGAAGAATATTTTGGCTGTCACGCCTACCAGGCAAGTGTTCTCCAATTTCAACAGGTTTCCATTGAATACCATCCGCTGAAACTAGTATTTCTTCAGATTCGCCTTCTCTGGTGTTTGTTGTTGCATTACCTTCGCCGCTATCGTTATCTGTTGTTCTTTCATTTCTGGGACGTTTTGCTGATTTTTTCTGTCCACGACCAGGAGGATGGTCACGAGGCAACATAACTGCATGAGCCCGATCTCCAGTTGATGTGCTTGGAATATCTGTAAAAAAGTTGATGAATATTTAGAATTTTTGTATTGTAAGGGTCCGTGCACACTGGCTGGATTAGCGGCGGAATATCCGACCGGATATTCTCACCACAATCCGGCCCGTACCTGCCCGCTCAGGTACAGAGCGGAGTTTCATACCTGAAGCTCCGCTCCGAACCCCGGGCTGGAGCCGCTGTCTGGGACGGAGCCGTGCTCGCGCGTAAGCAAGCGCTGCTCTGTCCCTGACAGCGGCTCCAGCCCGGGGTTCGGAGCGGAGCTTCAGGCATGAGCGGGCAGGTACGGCCTGTATTGCGGCAAGAATATCCAGATGGCTATTCAGCCAGAATTCTGCTAGTGTGCACAGGCCCTAACTCAGTGTGTGGAAGAACAAATAAATACACATAACTACTTACCTTCTGGATTTGTTCCTTCTGAGTTTTCAGATTCACTTGATATGTTCTGAGGAATGAAATCTTCATCACTGTCAGAATCAAATACATGTTCCTGCAATTCGGATTCTGATTCATCCTCCGGTATGGATTGCAAAGTAGCCAGAATATCCTGAGGCTTTATCAAACGTCTTCTCTCCATATTCCTCACAAATTCCATAATTCTATATAGTTCCCTGCGGAAAAATAGAAATGAAATGAAAACTAAAAGAAATAATAACTGTTCTGCCACCTTCAAAAGTAGGTGGGCTGAATCAGTTGACAGACAGCTAAACTATTTCATAACAATTCATACCTGTATGAGTCTTCAGAGCTCGTATGTCTGCGTCTGTTCTCTTTGTCTCTTCAGCTGAACTGAAAGTAAAGTTACTATCCAGAATACTGTCTCCTGCTAGGACCTTAGAAAAACACCACCCTTCATTAGCATAAGATAAGAGCCTAGAGTAAACAAGCTATTTTGTTCAGCATTACACAGTAATACAAGCAGGTAAAACACAAGGAAAATGTGAAAAGTTGACATGTAAATTGAACTACATCTATATGAACATCAGGGTAAATAAGACAGAGTGAAAAAATTATGCACAAAACTTTATAGCAACATTTAGTGACAAAAGGACCTCAAAATATAGTAGGGAGTCAAAATGACTCCCTTCAATAGTTCTTGGTAAATTTTGAAAAAAACGCACAAATTTTTCACCAAAATTATTTATTCTCACAAAATCTTTTTTCACATCATATTTGAGGAAAAGTCACCGAGTTTCAAGCTGGAATTCTGAAAAATGTAGTCACAGAAGAGAAATAAAAAACGAAAGGAGTCAAAATGACTCCATCAGTAGTTCTAGTGTTAATTAAGGTCGGTATCCGGCAACGCGCCGTTCCATGCTAGCCGAGCTGGGCAGTAGGGCAAAACGTCATCAAAATGGTCTACAGCACCTGGTGTTCCCAGAAGGTCTCCCATCCAAGTACTAACCAGGCCCAAATCTGCTTAGCTTCCGAGATCAGACGAGATTGGGCATGTTCAGGGGCATGTTCAGGTTGGTGTGGCCATAGGCAGAGACAAGCCTCTCACTTGCTGCTTTTCTACTTTAAAGTCTGGCTGCCGGCTGCCCTTTCCAGTGCTCAGCAAGACCAGGTCCTTTTGTGCTTTCCCTTCTCTTCAATTTTTTTGCTGGCTTCCTTAAAAGGTCTTGTAGACAGAAGACCCCACTCAGAGCCGCTGAGCTCACTGATCGGCTGCAGCGCTGTCGACGGAACGTCGGCTTCACGACCAATGCCACAGGCCGGGAGCAGAGGCGAGACTCACCGGTAGACCCGGGTAGGGTGAGTAGAGCGCGGTTAGTTGCTTTCTAATAGCCTGCAGCCGGGGATTAAATTTTAATGAAAGGGAACAATCCCTTTGACTGTCTGCAGCGCGCCACACCTAGGAAGCGCACTCTCACACACAAGCCAGCATGCACACGTGCTCGCACGTGACAACACCCCCTATCTGCCCCTACAACCTCTCCGTCACCATGCGTCAGACTCTCCTGCCTGTTTTATGATTTCAGGGCCCTAGCAGGAATCACCCCCCCCCTCCCCAATTCCTTCCGCACCTTCCTTGCCTTCCTTGCACTGAGGTTAGCTCTTTGTCAGCCGTCTGGCTTGGTTACACAAGCTTCTTTGCAGAGAAACATGTTACTTCTGCCGGCCCTCGCTAGGCGGCCGGCATCCAAAACCTTCCCTGGGCACCTGCTGAAAGCCTGGCCCCTTCACGTCCCCGGGTGCTTTTAACGCCATCATTTCCACATGGCGAGCTGCGGAGTCAATAAGCACTCCTAGCCGTGGCAAGGAGCTCGGTGTCATGCCTGCGTGAAGGCGGCGGGGTAGCGTACTTAGCTGCCAACTGGCTCAGAGGCCTTGGGGCTTCCATCATCTAAGTTACTTAAGGTCGGTGTCCGGCAAGGCGCCGTTCCATGCTAGCCGAGCTGGGCAGTAGGGCAAAACGTCATCAAAATGGTCTACAGCACCTGGTATTCCCAGGAGGTATCCCATCCAAGTACTGTTCGAGCCCAGCCCTGCTTTCCTTCCGAGATCAGACGAGATCAGGCGCATCCAAGGTGGTATGGCCAGTAGACGCTGCTCGATCCATCGCCCGGCCAGCCTTTCTCAGGACTGCTTGGTGGCGAGCAATCTGGCCGTGACGGGGCGGGCTCCGAAGGGTCCATGCAAAGGCTGTGCCGTCACTACAGGTGTGGTTTGTTTAGCAGTGATTTACCCGCCGCATCAGGTGTCTTCAAAAATGGCTCGGCGCAGGGTCTCCTGCAGGCTAAACCCTTCATCGCGGTAATGTGACAGAAAGAGCAAGCTGGACCCGTAACTTGGGGGCGGAGCGAGACGTCCAGGGGTGAATGAAGGAAGAGGGTGAGATGGTTGCCAGTGACTTTGAGCTGCTCTTCAGGGGGGAGGGTCGTGTTGCCTGCAAAGGTCTTCTGCTTGGGATTACCGGTTGTGGACTCCAGCTACCCGGGAGACGCTGGTCCTGGTGAAAAGGAGCCTAGTATTAAAAGTAAAGAAGCAACAATGCTGGAGGCCCACGGTGATCAGAAGGATGCTGGTATTTTGCAGAGATGAAATAGCGCAAGAGAGAATGCAAATGAAAAAAAGAAAAGAGAATGAACGTGTGCACTTGTGAAAGGGAATGGAAAAAATGCATAGAAGAGAGTGCCCCCTGCTGGTGGAAGGAAGGAAAAAGCAAAAGCCTATAGCACCTGGTATTCCCAGGCGGTCTCCCATCCAAGTACTAACCAGGCCCAACCCTGCTTAGCTTCCAAGATCAGACGAGATTGGGCGTTTTCAGGGTGGTGTGGCCATAGGCAGAGACAAGCCTCTCACTTGCTGCTTTTCTACTTTGAAGTCTGGCTGCCGGCTGCCCTTTCCAGTGCTCAGCAAGATCAGGTCCTTTTGTACTTTCCCTTCTCTTCAATTTTTTTGCTGGCTTCCTTAAAAGGTCTTGTAGACACAATGCCCCACTCAGAGCCGCTGAGCTCACTGATCAGCTGTAGCACTGTAGACGGAACGTCAGCTTCACGGCCAATGCCACAGGCCGGGAGCAGAGGCGAGACTCAACGGAAGACCCGGGTAGGGTGAGTAGAGCGCGGTTAGTTGCTTTCTTATAGCCTGCAGCCGGGGATTAACTTTTAATGAAAGGGAACAATCCCTTTGACTGTCTGCAGTGCGCCACACCTAGGAAGCGCACTCTCACACACAAGCCAGCATACACACGTGCTCGCACGTGACGACACCCCCTATCTGCCCCTACAACCTCTCCGTCACCATGCGTCAGACTCTCCTGCCTGTTTTATGATTTCAGGTCCCTAGCAGGAATCACCCCCTTCCTCCCCAATTCCTTCCTTGCCTTCTTTGCACTGAGGTTAGCTCTTTGTCAGCCGTCTGGCTTGGTTACACAAGCTTCTTTGCAGAGAAACATGTTACTTCTGCTGGCCCTCGCTAGGCGGCCGGCATCCAAAACCTTCCCTGGGCACCTGCTGAAAGCCTGGGTCCTTCACGGCCCCGGGTGCTTTTAACGCCATTATTTCCACACGGCGAGCTGCGGAGTCAATAAGCACTCCTAGCCGTGACAAGGAGCTCGGTGTCAGGCGTGCGTGAAGGCGGCGGGGTAGCGTACTTAGCTGCCAACTGGCTCAGAGGCCTTGAGGCTTCCATCATCTAAGTTACTTAAGGTCGGTGTCCGGCAAGTCGCCGTTCCATGCTAGCCGAGCTGGGCAGTAGGGCAAAACGTCATCAAAATGGTTTACAGCACCTGGTGTTCCCAGGAGGTCTCCCATCCAAGTACTGTCTGAGCCCAGCCCTGCTTTGCTTTTGAGATCAGACAAGATCGGGCGTATCCAAGGTGGTATGGCCAGTAGAAGCTGCTCGATACATCGCCCGGCCAGCCTTTCTCAGGATCGCTTGGTGGCGAGCAATCTGGCCGTGACGGGGCGGGCTCCGAAGGGTCCATGCAAAGTCTGTGCCGTCCCTACAGGTGTGGTTTGTTTAGCAGTGATTCACCCGCCGCATCAGGTGTCTTCAAAAATGACTCGGCGCAGGTTCTCCTGCAGGCTAAACACTTCATTGCGGTAATGTGACAGAAAGAGCAAGCTGGACCCGTAACTTGGGGGCGGAGCGAGACGTCCAGGGGTGAATGAAGGAAGAGGATGAGATGGTTGCCAGTGACTTTGAGCTGCTCTTCAGGGGGGATGGTCGTGTTGCCTGCAAAGGTCTTCTGCTTGGGGTTACCGGTGGTTGCCTCCAGCCACGCGGGAGACGCTGGTCCTGGTGAAAAGGAGCCTAGTATTAAAAGTAAAGAGGCAACAATGCTGGAGGCCCACGGTGATCAGAAGGATGCTGGTATTTTGCAGAGATGAAATAGCGCAAGAGAGAAAGCAAATGAAAAAAAGAAAAGAGAATGAATGTGTGAACTTGTGAAAGGGAATGGAAAAAAGGAATAGAAGAGAGTGCCCCCTGCTGGTGGAAGGAAGGAAAAAGCAAAAGCCTACAGCACCTGGTATTCCCAGGTGGTCTCCCATCCAAGTACTAATGAGGCCCAACCCTGCTTAGCTTTCAAGATCAGACAAGATTGGGCGTGTTCAGGGTGGTGTGGCCATAGGCAGAGACTAGCCTCTAACTTGCTGCTTTTCTACTTTGACGTCTGGCTGCCGGCTGCCCTTTCCAGTGCTCAGCAAGACCAGGTCCTTTTGTGCTTTCCCTTTTCTTCAATTTTTTTGCTGGCTTCCTTAAAAGGTCTTGTAGACAGAAGGCCCCACTCAGAGCCGCTGAGCTCACTGATCGGCTGCAGCGCTGTCGACGGAACGTCAGCTTCACGGCCAATGACACAGGCCGGGAGCAGAGGCGAGACTCACCGGTAGAACTGGGTAGGGTGAGTACAGCGCGGTTAGTTGCTTTCTAATACCCTGCAGCCGGGGATTAACTTTTAATGAAAGGGAACAATCCCTTTGACTGTCTGCAGCGCGCCACACCTAGGAAGCGCACTCTCTCACACAAGCCAGCATGCACACGTGCTCGCACGTGACAACACCCCCTATCTGCCCCTACAACCTCTCCGTCACCATGCGTCAGACTCTCCTGCCTGTTTTATGATTTCAGGCCCCTAGCAGGAATCACCCCCCCCTCCCCAATTCCTTCCTTGCCTTCCTTGCACTGAGGTTAGCTCTTTGTTAGCCGTCTGGCTTGGTTACACAAGCTTCTTTGCAGAGAAACATGTTACTTCTGCTGGCCCTCGCTAGGCGGTCGGCATCCAAAACCTTCCCTGGGCACCTGCTGTAAGCCTGGCCCCTTCACGGCCCCGGGTGCTTTTAATGCCATCATTTCCACACGGCGAGCTGCGGAGTCAATAAGCACTCCTAGCCGTGGCAAGGAGCTCGGTGTCAGGCCTTTGTGAAGGGCGGCGGGGTAGCGTACTTAGCTGCCAACTGGCTCAGAGGCCTTGGGGCTTCCATCATCTAAGTTACTTAAGGTCGGTGTCCGGCAAGGCGCCGTTCCATGCTAGCCGAGCTGGGCAGTAGGGCAAAACGTCATCAAAATGGTCTACAGCACCCGGTGTTCCCAGGAGGTCTCCCATTCAAGTACTGTCCGAGCCCAGCCCTGATTTGCTTCTGAGATCAGACGAGATCGGGCGTATCCAAGGTGGTATGGCCAGTAGACGCTGCTCGATCCATCGCCCGGCCAGCCTTTCTGAGGATCGCTTGATGGCGAGCAATCTGGCCGTGACGGGGCGGGCTCCGAAGGGTCCATGCAAAGGCAGTGCCGTCCCTACAGGTGTGGTTTGTTTAGCAGTGATTCAACCGCCGCATCAGGTGTCTTCAAAAATGGCTCGGCGCAGGGTCTCCTGCAGGCTAAACCCTTCATCGCGGTAATGTGACAGAAAGAGCAAGCTGGACCCGTAACTTGGGGGCGGAGCGAGACGTCCAGGGGTGAATGAAGGAAGAGGGTGAGATGGTTGCCAGTAACTTTGAGCTGCTCTTCAGGGGGGAGGGTCGTGTTGCCTGCAAAGGTCTTCTGCTTGGGGTTACCGGTGGTTGCCTCCAGCCACCCGGGAGACGCTGGTCCTGGTGAAAAGGAGCCTAGTATTAAAAGTAAATAAGCAACAATGCTGGAGGCCCACGGTGATCAGAAGGATGCTGGTATTTTGCAGAGATGAAATAGCGCAAGAGAGAAAGCAAATGAAAAAAAGAAAAGAGAATGAATGTGTGCACTTGTGAAAGGGAATGGAAAAAAGGCATAGAAGAGAGTGCCCCCTGCTGGTGGAAGGAAGGAAAAAGCAAAAGCCTACAGCACCTGGCATTCCCAGGCGGTCTCTGTTAAATGGTTAATTATGGAAATTCATTTGGAATGTTAATCGATAATCATTTTTCTGAGTTCTATGCCTCAGCCATCGTGTCTAGTTGACATGCGCTATTTGTGTGTGTATTTTTGGTTCACTACAATATGTAGAACAGGTGTGCCATACGACTGGCTATAAAAGCCCATGGTACAGAAAGGGGGGGCTCTCTTGCTCTGCACACCCCACAAGACACAGAATCTTCATGCTGAGAAGCAGATGACATGTAGGCCTGGACACATGCTGGACAAAGACATGATTTACCAGCCAGGATCCAAGGAAAGATGGGTGAATCTCAACAATTAAGCTAATTATGGACAAATGGACAATTACTTTATAACTAATTATTGTATGTACCTGCTGCAATCTGATTCTTTTTAATGGACAATCCAAGAATAAATAGATACATTTTTTTATAAGAATATCGTGATATTGATACTTTGAGAAGTCCTCAGTAGAAAAAAATAATACAGGAAGAGTATTATTTTACAATGGTGAGCCAGCCAGTCCTGTTTTTTTGTTTTTTAAATTAAGTAAGTGAATTTCTTCCGTGAACAAGGGGGGAGTCCTGACGAGCTGAACAGCTGTTGTTCACATGTCAGTAAATTCACTAGTTTGTCACGAGAAGCAGAAAGGACCTACAGACTGAGGAAAGACAGGAAGCAGAGGTACTAACAAGGAACAGAATCACACAGGAAAAGAATCAGACGAACTGAAGACAGGACGTGCTGATAAAGAGAAGCCAAGGAATCTTAAGGTAAGCAAAATATGGATATAATTTCTTCTTTTGCTAAACAAAGTAATATTAATTTCAAAGTTAATGTAGGAGATGACATAGAAGTTTTGTGGCTCAGTTTATACAAAGAATGTGAATTGCAAAATTTACAGTTAACTTCTAAATTGGTAAATAGAGACAAACAGAAATTGAGAAATATTCTACATTTGGTAGATTTTTTTCATAGTCTTGTGTTAGAGATTTCTAAGCAGGAAAATAGTGTAGAAGTGTCAGACGGTGATACTGATTCTGACTGTAATGTGGAAAATGAACAAGAAGTAAGACATGTGTCTGTAACTGAAGGTGACCTTGGGTCTGACCAAGAGACGGATATACAGAAACCTGACATGGGAGGAGACATGACTGACATACGAGAAACCGATATACTAGTGAGTGACGTAGGAGGAACGGACGTACAAGAGCCACTAAAAATATCAGAGAATTCTGGAATTACCCAGGCTCAACTCCAAATTAAAATGAGGAAAAATTTGCTGAAATTATACAAAATCATGCCAAAATATGATGTCAAAATCCATGCCTGTAGAAATTCAGAGACATTTGAGAGCTTCTCTGATAAGTTTGATTTATCCAATGAGGAGAGGAATCAATTATTTAAAATATGGATTCCTGTGACATTGTCCAGACATTTACATTTAATTCCCTGTGAAAATGACTCTCCTAATGGATGGGAAAATGATTCGGACAGATTAAGATATTTGATTTATTGTGTCACAAAGAATTTTCCCAACATAGAAGATCTGCAGAAACTAAGGATTGATAGGAAGGAATGTACATATACATTCATGTCCATATTTGAACGGTTGTACAAAGCTCTCATCAAAAATGGAAAAGTACAACATATGATAACAACTTTTGTACAAAAATTCAAATTCCTAAATTCAGTTTCCCAAGTTATGGCATCACAAAAAAATTAATTATTTGAATGTGCGCAGATGCTGGATTTTGTTAGAAAACATGAGAATCGTGAAAAGAAAATAAATCAAGCTAAATTTATAAAACCAGGAAAGGTAAAATCTTACCAAAGCCAATATCAAACTCTCCTAGACTGAGTCATCCCCATAGTGAACTCTATCAAATACGCAGAAGATTTCATATATGTTATAAGCCATATCAGCCAGTGCAAAGATCCATCTCTCCACAGAATGAGTTAATTCTCAGTCAGAACTGTGATTCTCTAAAAAGGAAAATGGCTGAAACTGATGGACAGAGACAGGTGAGACGACCAACTCACAGTGACGTCATGGAATGTGGACAGAAGAACAGGCAGTTCTCTGAGGTTTTGAAGGATAGAAAACTGTCTTTCCTAGATAGGGCGTTCCTGGAGATATTTGAGAGAGACAGAAGATTTGGTTTAGGGAGCGGCTAAGGAAAAACTGTAATTATAATGTTGTATCAAAATGTAATAAAATGTCTCAATATTTATTTATAATCTTATACAGTAAAATTGTAGTTACATAGTTTCTAATAGTTCATATATATATATACAGTCATATGAAAAAGTTTGGGCACCCCTATTAATCTTAAGCTTAATGTTTTATAAAAATTGGTGTTTTTGCAACAGCTATTTCAGTTTGATATATGTAATAACTGTTGGATACAGTAATGTTTCTGCCTTGAAATGAGGTTTATTGTACTAACAGAAAATGTGCAATCTGCATTCAAACAAAATTTGACAGGTGCATAAGTATGGGCACCTCACCAGAAAAGTGACATTAATATTTAGTAGATCCTCCTTTTGCAAGAATAACAGCCTCTAGTCGCTTCCTGTAGCTTTTAATGAGTTCCTGGATCCTGGATGAAGGTATTTTTGACCATTCCTCTTTACAAAACAATTCCAGTTCAGTTAAGTTTGATGGTCGCCGAGCATGGACAGCCTCTTCAAATGATCCCACAGATGTTCAATGATATTCAGGTCTGGGGACTGGGATGGCCATTCCAGAACATTGTAATTGTTCCTCTGCATGAATGCCTGAGTAGATTTGGAGCGGTGTTTTGGATCATTGTCTTGCTGAAAGATCCATCCACTGCGTAACTTCAACTTTATCACTGATTCTTGAACACTATTGCCAAGAATCTGCTGATACTGAGTGTAATCCATGCATCCCTCAACTTTAACAAGATTCCCAGTGCCGACATTGACCACACAGCCCCAAAGCATGATGGAACCTCCACCAAATTTTACTGTGGGTAGCAAGTGTTTTTCTTGGAATGCTGTGTTTTTTTTGCCACCATGCTTAACGCCTTTTTGTATGACCAAACAACTCAATCTTGGTTTCATCAGTCCACAGGACCTTC
The DNA here is from genome assembly GCF_046119375.1 of Phyllobates terribilis. NCBI lineage: Eukaryota > Metazoa > Chordata > Amphibia > Anura > Dendrobatidae > Phyllobates > Phyllobates terribilis. The sequence continues at coordinate 675,143,851 of NW_027362764.1, read as the reverse complement.
TTCCAAAAAGAAATAGGCTTCTTCAAATGTGCTTTTGCATACCTCAGCCGACTCTGTTTGTGCGTACTTGCAGAAACGGCTTCTTTCGCATCACTCTCCCATACAGCTTCTCCTTGTGCAAAGTGCGTTGTATAGTTGACCGATGCACAGTGACACCATCTGCAGCAAGTTGATGCTGCAGCTCTCTGGAGGTGGTCTGAGGATTGTCCTTGACTGATCTCACCATTCTTCTTCTCTGCCTTTTTGATGTTTTTCTTGTCCTGACACTTCTGGCCTTAACAAGAACTGTCCCTATGTTCTTCCATTTCCTTACTATGTTCCTCACAGTGGAAACTGACAGGTTAAATCTCTGAGACAGCTTTTTGTATCCTTCCCCTGAGCAACTATGTTGAATAATCTTTGTTTTCAGATCATTTGACAGTTGTTTTGAGGAGCCCATGATGCCACTCTTCAGAGGAGATTCAAACAGGAGAACAACTTGCAAGTGGCCACTTTAAGTAGCTTTTCTCATGATTGCATACACCTGGCTATAAAGTTCAAAGCTCAATGAGGTTACAAAACCAAAAAAAGTGCTTTAGTAGTCAGTAAAAAGTAGGCAGGAGTATTTAAAACAAGAAAATGATAAGGGTGCCCATACTTATGCACCGGTCAAATTTTGTTTGAATGCAGATTGCACGTTTTCTGTTAGCACAATAAACCTCATTTCAAGGCAGAAACATTACTGTGTCCAACAGTTATTACATATATCAAACTGAAATAGTTGTTGCAAAAACACCAATTTTTATAAAACATTAAGCTTAAGATTAATAGGGGTGCCCAAACTTTTACATATGACTGTATATATATATATATATATATATATATATATATATATATACACTTGTCTAAGTAGAGATTGCGTATAATTGTATTTATATATACGTTTATAAAATATATATATATATATATTAATTAATAAATTAGAACTTCATATATATAAATTTAAGTAGCAATATTTTGAATTACATTAGAACCATCCAATATATGTATAAGATATTTAAATAATTCTGTTTCTGTATGAATTTGATATTTAATTTTATTTTCTTATATTTCCTTAGAATTTTCATTCCAAAGCAGGATTTGATCAAAGAACTCTAAAATGGATTTATTTCTTTATTCACACAGGAAGTGAAAAAATTGCATGATTTTATGTGTATAACATTTTAAAATAATAACAATATATCTAGTTGAACTATAATATATATGTAATACTTATTAATTCTTTTGTGTTGCTAATATTTTCTGTGCATGAAGTGTTCGTGCAAATTAAAGTAGCTTTACAGCATGACGTGTGACAGCTGCGGCCTTTGAACTTTGAGCTAATTGTATAGGATCCCATTTATTCTATTTTCAACTGATGTAACTTAAGACCGGGCAGCCAGTGAAAAAAGAATCTAAGACAAGAGTTTTTTCAAGTGTCTGAAATTCCAGTGACTTACTCTCATATTATATAATATGTACTTGGGGAATATTCAAAGAAATATAAAGATATTCAATTGATATGGCAATGCGCATTAATAAATTGGGATACAACAATTTTGGGTTAAATATATATATATATACAGTACAGACCAAAAGTTTGGACACACATTCTCATTTAAAGATTTTTCTGTATTTTCTTGACTATGAAAATTGTACATTCACACTGAGGGCATCAAAACTATGAATTAACACATGTGGAATTATACACTTAACAAAAAAGTGTGAAACAAGTGAAAATATGTCTTATATTCTAGGTTCTTCAAAGTAGCCACCTTTTGCTTTGATGACTGCTTTGCACACTCTTGGCATTCTCTTGATGAGCTTCAAGAGGTAGTCACCGGAAATGGTCTTCCGTCAATCTTGAAGGAGTTCCCAGAGATGCTAAGCACTTGTTGGCCCTTTTGCCTTCACTCTGCGGTCCAGCTCACCCCAAACCATCTCGATTGGGTTCAGGTCTGGTGACTGTGGAGGCCAGGTCATCTGGCCTAGCACCCCATCACTCTCCTTCTTGGTCAAATAGCCCTTACACAGCCTGGAGGTGTATTTGGGGTCATTGTCCTGTTGAAAAATAAATGATGGTCCAACTAAACGCAAACAGGATGGAATAGCATGCCGCTGCAAGATGCTGTGGTAGCCATGCTGGTTCAGTATGCCTTCAATTTTGATTAAATCCCCAACAGTGTCACCATCAAAGCACCCCAACACCATCACACCTCCTCCTCCATGCTTCACGATGGGAACCAGGCATGTAGAGTCCATCCGTTCACCTTTTCTGCGTCGCACAAAGACACGGTGGTTGAAACCAAAGATCTCAAATTTGGACTCATCAGACCAAAGCACAGATTTCCACTGGTCTAATGTACATTCCTTGTGTTCTTTAGCCCAAACAAGTCTCTTCTGCTTGTTGCCTGTCCTTAGCAGTGGTTTCCTAGCAGCTATTTTACCATGAAGGCCTGCTGCACAAAGTCTCCTCTTAACAGTAGTTGAAGAGATGTGTCTGCTGCTAGAACTCTGTGTGGCATTGACCTGGTCTCTAATCTGAGCTGCTGTTAACCTGCGATTTCTGAGGCTGGTGACTCGGATAAACTTATCCTCAGAAGCAGAGGAGACTCTTGGTCTTCCTTTCCTGGGGCGGTCCTCATGTGAGCCAGTTTCTTTGTAGCGCTTGATGGTTTTTGCAACTGCACTTGGGGACACTTTCAAAGTTTGCCCAATTTTTCAGATTGACTGACCTTAATTTCTTAATGTAATGATGGCCACTCGTTTTTCTTTACTTAGCTGATTTTTTCTAGCCATAATACAAATTCTAACAGTCTATTCAGTAGGACTATCAGCTGTGTATCCACCAGACTTCTGCACAACACAATTGAAGGTCCCAACCCCATTTATAAGGCAAGAAATCCCACTTATTAAACCTGACAGGGCACACCTGTGAAGTGAAAACCATTTCCGGTGACTACCTCTTGAAGCTCATCAAGAGAATGCCAAGAGTGTGCAAAGCAGTCATCAATGCAAAAGGTGGCTACTTTGAAGAACCTAGAATAGAAGACATATTTTCAGTTGCTTCACACTTTATTGGTTAAGTATATAATTCCACATGTGTTAATTCATAGTTTTGAAGCCTTCAGTGTGAATGTACACTTTTCATAGTCATGAAAATACAGAAAAATCTTTAAATGAGAATGTGTGTCCAAACTTTTGGTCTGTACTGTATATCTAAAACTTCATATGTGGAATGTTTGAGTTGAACAGATCTGTGAATGTCAGAGTGAAGGTGACAGATGAGTAAATCAGCAGCTGCTAAGTGTGATTGATGTGACAGAGGTCTCGTATGTTTGTATGTTTGAAAATAAAAAAATGTTTCTTTATGTGAAGGTACAAAAATATATTTAATTCTGAGGAAATTATAATACATAATTAGGTATTATCTACATATATATATTTCTATATTTCTTTAATAATTATTATGTCTTGATTTAACTAATAGTGGATAAGGGCAACCACACATCAAAATGGTTTACAAAGCAAATATAAATTTAGAATAATTTTCCACATGATAATATTCTTGAATAACTATAATATTATTTTTAATGGTTACCTAAATAGGTACACACCTCTCTTTAGTCAAATCTATGCTACTCATCGATATGAAATTTATGCACAATATTTCTAGAAGAATAATTATTTTTAATTTGGTTCTGATATATACATAAATTTTATAAAATAATATTTTTGGTATTAAGGGGGAAAATTTGTTTTTGATCCTGATTACATAATCACTTTTGATCAATACTTATTTTCCACACATTTTAATAAAGAAGAAATAATAATAAGGTACTATGGTATAATTAAGAAGGGTATTACATGCAAAGTTGCATAATTTAATATTTTTTGGTGGTACAAGGTTATGACAAATATGAAATCATCCAGATTATGGAGCTATAAGGGTATTTTTTATGGAGAATATAATTACTCTGCATTTGTCATTAAAATTTAAAGGCCTTATTTTTATTTTTATTCTTATTTTTACTCTTAATTTTATTTTTCATTTTTAAAATTTTATTCTTACTTTATACTTCTTATTTTTCTATTTTTTCATTTTTTAATTCTCATTTGATTTTATTTCAGTTCAATATCTCAATTGAGAAAACACAATAATATTTAATAAAGTAATGTCTAATACAAGAGTATTGCTTCATTAAATATATATTGCTAAGGAGAAAAATGTTTACATTTTCTGAGTAAACACAACAATTCATTCATTCATTTATTCATTCATTCATTCATTCATACATTCATATATTTATTCATTTTGGTTCAGGAGTATACATTCTTTGATATTATTGGTTTAATAAAGATATAAAAACTTGTTTTTTCAAAATACACTGACACCTATGGGTTGGAAAAGGTAATTACACCTATGACATAAAAATGTTCTATCATATGGAGAACTTGATTGATAATGAATTATTATCTATTATTGTTTATTATTCCAAACATAATTTATTTTAATATTTTGATAATAATTAGATGGATATTACTGATTGCTATGGTATGCTGTGATATTATATATTAGGAAAAACTGCCAGATTTGGTATCAGATTAGGGAATGAAGACTTCAATCAAGACATCGCAATTATGAATTCTATCTTAATAAAGACTTTTAATTTTTATAAATCAAAGAGATTCTCAAAAGTTACAAGAAGAAGCAACTGATATCCGGACGTCTCAGAAGGTAACAAGTGTGAATGCTGAGTGTTTTAATAGACTGTGTCCATTACATACAATACAATTCACACCACTGATCACCAGGACGGCAGAGGACGATGATCCTATATGTACTGTGTTGTGTTTAAGTTTCATCACGTTCCAGTGGTTTCTTATCACCTGCAACGCTTCAATGAAAGCTGGTGAACAGGTAATACCTGGCATATGTGTCCTGTATATAAAGGACTGAGTACTGGTTATGGTGCTATATAAAGCAGGAAAGTGTCAAGTTAACCCTTGCTTTACTGACCAAAGACGTCACATCTGTTCCAAAAGTGAAACGAGACCAGTGCGGACACACGGAAGATTCCAAAGACGATCCAACGTAAGTCCAGGTGACACTGCACAGATATTAAAGCTACATTTCATCCATGGACTTTGTTTTCTTATCAACTGACACACATGATCTTTCTAATAAAGAGTACAGTTTATGGACTGAACAATAATGAACACAATTATGGACTGTACAATATCTACATTCTGTAATTTATTTCAAAGGAGTTTTCATCTAAAGACTGTGTTATAAAAGAACCAAGAAGAAGACGAGACGACGACCCGATGACATCAGATGACGACGATTGAACCCGCGTTTGCTTCAATTTAGATATAGGGAAGTATAATTATACATATTAAATGAATATTAGTCACGGCTTACCATAACATGAATTCACATCATTATATAACAATAATCCGATATTGATACTATTATTACTATTATTATTATTATTATAGAAATTTAATGATATTGCCAAGGAAGAAGGAAAGAAAAAATGATTGATGAATGTGTCTTCTTTTGAGAAGTTAAAGTCCTTTTATTCTCAAAAAAGGGGGAAATGTTAAATGGTTAACTATGGAAATTCATTTGGAATGTTAATCGATATTCATTTTTCTGAGTTCTATGCCTCAGCCATCGTGTCTATTTGGCTCAGAGACCTTGGGGCTTCCATCATCTAAGTTGCTTAAGGTCGGTGTCCGGCAAGGCGCCGTTCCATGCTAGCCGAGCTGGGCAGTAGGGCAAAACGTCATCAAAAAGGTCAACAGCACCCGGTGTTCCCAGGAGGTCTCCCATCCAAGTACTGTCCAAGCCCATCCCTGCTTTGCTTCCGAGATCAGACAAGATCAGGCGTATCCAAGGTGGTATGGCCAGTAGACGCTGCTCGATCCATCGCCCGGCCAGCCTTTCTCAGGATCGCTTGGTGGCGTCAATTTGGCCGTGACGGGGCGGGCTCCGAAGGGTCCATGCAAAGTCTGTGCCGTCCCTACAGGTGTGGTTTATTTAGCAGTGATTCACCCGCCGCATCAGGTGTCTTCAAAAATGGCTCGGCGCAGGGTCTCCTGCAGGCTAAACCCTTCATCTCGGTAATGTGACAGAAAGAGAAAGCTGGACCCGTAACTTGGGGGCTGAGCGAGACGTCCAGGGGTGAATGAAGGAAGAGGGTGAGATGGTTGCCAGTGACTTTGAGCTGCTCTTCAGGGGGGAGGGTCGTGTTGCCTGCAAAGGCCTTCTGCTTGGGGTTACCGGTGGTTGCCTCCAGCCACCCGGGAGACGCTGGTCCTGGTGAAAAGGAGCCTAGTATTAAAAGTAAAGAAGCAACAATGCTGGAGGCCCACGGTGATCAGAAGGATGCTGGTATTTTGCAGAGATGAAATAGCGCAAGAGAGAAAGCAAATGAAAAAAAGAAAAGAGAATGAATGTGTGCACTTGTGAAAGGGAATGGAAAAAAGGCATAGAAGAGAGTGCCCCCTGCTGGTGGAAGGAAGGAAAAAGCAAAAGCCTACAGCACCTGGCATTCCCAGGCGGTCTCTGTTAAATGGTTAATTATGGAAATTCATGGAATGTTAATCGATAATCATTTTTCTGAGTTCTATGCCTCAGCCATCGTGTCTAGTTGACATGCGCTATTTGTGTGTGTATTTTTGGTTCACTACCATATGTAGAACAGGTGTCCATACGACTGGCTATAAAAGCCCATGGTACAGAAAGGGGGGGCTCTCTTGCTCTGCCCACCCCACAGGACACAGAATCTTCATGCTGAGAAGCAGATGACATGTAGGCCTGGACACATGCTGGACAAAGACATGATTTACCAGCCAGGATCCAAGGAAAGATGGGTGAATCTCAACAATTAAGCAAATTATGGACAAATGGACAATTACTTTATAACTAATTATTGTATGTACCTGCTGCAATCTGATTCTTTTTAATGGACAATCCAAGAATAAATAGATACATTTTTTATAAGAATATCGTGATATTGATACTTTGAGAAGTCCTCAGTAGAAAAAAATAATACAGGAAGAGTATTATTTTACAATGGTGAGCCAACCAGTCCTGTTTTTTTGTTTTTTAAATTAAGTAAGTGAATTTCTTCCGTGAACAAGGAGGGAGTCCTGACGAGCTGAACAGCTGTTGTTCACGTGTCAGTAAATTCACTAGTTTGTCACGGTAAGCAGAAAGGACCTACAGACTGAGGAAAGACAGAAAGCAGAGGTACTAACAAGGAACAGAATCACACAGGAAAAGAATCAGACGAACTGGAGACAGGACGTGCTGATAAAGAGAAGCCAAGGAATCTTAAGGTAAGCAAAATATGGATATAATTTCTTCTTTTGCTAAACAAAGTAATATTAATTTCAAAGTTAATGTAGGAGATGACATAGAAGTTTTGTGGCTCAGTTTATACAAAGAATGTGAATTGCAGAATTTACAGTTAACTTCTAAATTGGTAAATAAAGACAAACAGAAATTGAGAAATATTCTACATTTGGTAGATTTTTTTCATAGTCTTGTGTTAGAGATTTCTAAGCAGGAAAATAGTGCAGAAGTGTCAGACGGTGATACTGATTCTGACTGTAATGTGGAAAATGAACAAGAAGTAAGACACGTGTCTGTAACTGAAGGTGACCTTGGGTCTGACCAAGAGATGGACATACAGAAACCTGACATGGGAGGAGACATGACTGACATACGAGAAACCGACATACTAGGTGATGTGGGAGGAGACGTGAGTGACGTAGGAGGAAAGGACGTACAAGAGCCACTAAAAATATCAGAGAATTCTGGAATTACCCAGGCGCAACTCCAAATTAAAATGAGGAAAAATTTGCTGAAATTATACAAAATCATGCCAAAATATGATGTCAAAATCCATGCCTGTAGAAATTCAGAGACATTTGAGAGCTTCTCTGATAAGTTTGATTTATCCAATGAGGAGACGAATCAATTATTTAAAATATGGATTCCTGTGACATTGTCCAGACATTTACATTTAATGCCCTGTGAAAATGACTCTCCTAATGGATGGGAAAATGATTCGGACAGATTAAGATATTTGATTTATTGTGTCACAAAGGATTTTCCCAACATAGAAGATCTGCAGAAACTAAGGATTGGTAGGAAGGAATGTACATATACATTCATGTCCATATTTGAACGGTTGTACAATGCTCTCATCAAAAATGGAAAAGTACAACATATGATAACAACTTTTGTATAAAAATTCAAATTCCTAAATTCAGTTTCCCAAGTTATGGCATCACAAAAAAATTCATTATTTGAATGTGCGCAGATGCTGGATTTTGTTAGAAAACATGAGAATCGTGAAAATAAAATAAATCAAGCTAAATTTATAAAACCAGGAAAGGTAAAATCTTACCAAAAGCCAATATCAAACTCTCCTAGACTGAGTCATCCCCATAGTGAACTCTATCAAATACGCAGAAGATTTCATATATGTTATAAGCCATATCAGCCAGTGCAAAGATCCATCTCTCCACAGAATGAGTTAATTCTCAGTCAGAACTGTGATTCTCTAAAAAGGAAAATGGCTGAAACTGATGGACAGAGACAGGTGAGACGACCAACTCACAGTGACGTCATGGAATGTGGACAGAAGAACAGGCAGTTCTCTGAGGTTTTGAAGGATAGAAAAATGTCTTTCCTAAATAGGGCGTTCCTGGAGATATTTGAGAGAGACAGAAGATTTGGTTTAGGGAGTGGCTAAGGAAAAACTGTAAATATAATGTTGTATCAAAATGTAATACAATGTCTCAATATTTATTTATAATCTCATACAGTAAAATTGTAGTTACATAGTTTCTAATAGTTCATATATATATATATATATATATACACTTGTCTAAGTAGAGATTGCGTATAATTGTATTTTTATATACGTTTATAAAATATATATATATATATATATATTAATTAATAAATTAGAACTTCATATTTATAAATTTAAGTAGCAATATTTTGAATTCCATTAGAACCAACCAATATATGTATAAGATATTTAAATAATTCTGTTTCTGTATGAATTTGATATTTAATTTTATTTTCTTATATTTCCTTAGAGTTTTCATTCCAAAGCAGGATTTGATCAAAGAACTCTAAAATGGATTTATTTCTTTATTCACACAGGAAGTGAAAAAATTGCATGATTTTATGTGTATAACATTTTAAAATAATAACAATATATCTAGATGAACTATAATATATATGTAATACTTATTAATTCTTTTGTGTTGCTAATATTTTCTGTGCATGAAGTGTTCGTGCAAATTAAAGTAGCTTTACAGCATGACGTGTGACAGCTGCGGCCTTTGAACTTTGAGCTAATAGTATAGGATCCCATTCATTCTATTTTCAACTGATGTAACTTAAGACCGGACAGCCAGTGAAAAAAGAATCTAAGACAAGTTTTTTCAAGTGTCTGAAATTCCAGTGACTTACTCTCATATTATATAATATGTACTTGGGGAATATTCAAAGAAATATAAAGATATTCAATTGATATGGCAATGCACATTAATAAATTGGGATACAACAATTTTGGGTTAAATATATATATATATCTAAAACTTCATATGTGGAATGTTTGAGTTGAACAGATCTGTGAATGTCAGAGTGAAGGTGACAGATGAGTAAATCAGCAGCTGCTAAGTGTGATTGATGTGACAGAGGCCTCGTATGTTTGTATGTTTGAAAAAAAAAAATGTTTCTTTATGTGAAGGTACAAAAATATATTTGATTCTGAGGAAATTATAATACATAATTAGGTATTACTGTATCTACATATATATATTTCTATATTTCTTTAATAATTATTATTTCTTGATTTAACTAATAGTGGATAAGGGCAACCACACATCAAAATGGTTTACAAAGCAAATTTATATTTAGAATAATTTTCCACATGATAATATTCTTGAATAACTATAATATTATTTTTAATGGTTACCTAAATAGGTACACACCTCTCTTTAGTCAAATCTATGCTACTCATCGATATGAAATTTATGCACAATATTTCTAGAAGAATAATTATTTTTAATTTGGTTCTGATATATACATAAATTTTATAAAATAATATTTTTGGTATTAAGGGGGAAAATGTGTTTTTGATCCTGATTACATAATCACTTTTGATCAATACTTATTTTCCACACATTTTAATAAAGAAGAAAAAATAATAATGTACTATGGTATAATTAAGAAGGGTATTACATGCAAAGTTGCATAATTTAATATTTTTTGGTGGTACAAGGTTATGACAAATATGAAATCATCCAGATAATGGAGATATAAGGGTATTTTTTATGGAGAATATAATTACTCTGCATTTGTCATTAAAATTTAAAGGCCTTATTTTTATTTTTATTCTTATTTTTACTCTTAATTTTATTTTTCATTTTTAAAATTTTATTCTTACTTTATACTTCTTATTTTTCTATTTTTTCATTTTTTAATTCTCATTTGATTTTATTTGAGTTCAATATCTCAATTGAGAAAACACATTAATATTTAATAAAGTAATGTCTAATACAAGAGTATTGCTTCATTAAATATATATTGCTAAGGAAAAAAATGTTTACATTTTCTGAGTAAACACAACAATTCATTCATTCATTTATTCATTCATTCATTCATTCATACATTCATATATTTATTCATTTTGGTTCAGGAGTATACATTCTTTGATATTATTGGTTTAATAAAGATATAAAAACTTGTTTTTTCAAAATACACTGACACCTATGAGTTGGAAAAGGTAATTACACCTATGACATAAAAATGTTCTATCATATGGAGAACTTGATTGATAATGAATTATTATCTATTATTGCTTATTATTCCAAACATAATTTATTTTAATATTTTGATAATAATTAGATGGATATTACTGATTGCTATGGTACGCTGTGATATTATCAGATGAGATCGGGCGTATCCAAGGTGGTATGGCCAGTAGAAGCTGCTCGATCCATCGCCCAGCCAGCCTTTCTCAGGATCGCTTGGTGGCGAGCAATCTGGCCGTGACGGGGCGGGCTCCGAAGGGTCCATGCAAAGTCTGTGCCGTCCCTACAGGTGTGGTTTGTTTAGGAGTGATTCACCTGTCGCATCAGGTGTCTTCAAAAATGGCTCGGCGCAGGGTCTCCTGCAGGCTAAACCCTTCATCGCGGTAATGTGACAGAAAGAGCAAGCTGGACCCGTAACTTGGGGGCGGAGCGAGACGTCCAGGGGTGAATGAAGGAAGAGGGTGAGATGGTTGCCAGTGACTTTGAGCTGCTCTTCAGGGGGGAGGGTCGTGTTGCCTTCAAAGGTCTTCTGCTTGGGGTTACCGGTGGTTGCCTCCAGCCACGCGGGAGACGCTGGTCATGGTGAAAAGGAGCCTAGTATTAAAAGTAAAAAAGCAACAATGCTGGAGGCCCACGGTGATCAGAAGGATGCTGGTATTTTGCAGAGATGAAATAGCGCAAGAGAGAAAGCAAATGAAAAAAAGAAAAGAGAATGAATTTGTGCACTTGTGAAAGGGAATGGAAAAAAGGCATAGAAGAGAGTGCCCCCTGCTGGTGGAAGGAAGGAAAAAGCAAAAGTCTACAGCACCTGGTATTCCCAGGCGGTCTCCCATCCAAGTACTAACGGGGCCCAACCCTGCTTGGCTTCCAAGATCAGACGAGATTGGGTATGTTCAGGGTGGTGTGGCCGTAGGCAGAGACAAGCCTCTCACTTGCTGCTTTTCTACTTTGACGTCTGGCTACCGGCTGCCCTTTCCAGTGCTCAGCAAGACCAGGTCCTTTTGTGCTTTCCATTCTCTTCAATATTTTTGCTGGCTTCCTTAAAAGGTCTTGTAGACAGAAGGCCCCACTCAGAGCCGCTGAGCTCACTGATCGGCTGCAGCGCCGTCGACGGAACGTCAGCTTCACGGCCAATGCCACAGGCCGGGAGCAGAGGCGAGACTCACCGGTAGACCCGGGTAGGGTGAGTAGAGCGCGGTTAGTTGCTTTCTAATAGCCTGCAGCCGGGGATTAACTTTTAATGAAAGGGAACAATCCCATTGACTGTCTGCAGCGCGCCACACCTAGGAAGCGCACTCTCACACACAAGCCAGCATGCACACGTGCTCGCACGTGACAACAACCCCTATCTGCCTCTACAACCTCTCCGTCACCATGCGTCAGACTCTCCTGCCTGTTTTATGATTTCAGGGCCCTAGCAGGAATCACCCCCCCCTCCCCAATTCCTTCCGCACCTTCCTTGCCTTCCTTGCACTGAGGTTAGCTCTTTGTCAGCCATCTGGCTTGGTTACACAAGCTTCTTTGCAGAGAAACATGTTACTTCTGCTGGCCCTCGCTAGGCGGCCGGCATCCAAAACCTTCCCTGGGCACCTGCTCAAAGCCTGGCCCCTTCACGGCCCCGGGTGCTTTTAACGCCATCATTTCCACACGGCGAGCTGCGGAGTCAATAAGCACTCCTAGCCGTGGCAAGGAGCTCGGTGTCAGGCCTGGGTGGTAGCGTACTTAGCTGCCAACTGGCTCAGAGGCCTTGGGGCTTCCATCATCTAAGTTACTTAAGGTCGGTGTCCGGCAAGGCTCCGTTCCATGCTAGCCGAGCTGGGCAGTAGGGCAAAACGTCATCAAAATGATCTACAGCACCCGGTGTTCCCAGGAGGTCTCCCATCCAAGTACCGTCTGAGCCCAGCCCTGCTTTGCTTCCGAGATCAGACGAGATCGGGCGTATCCAAGGTGGTATGGCCAGTAGGCGCTGCTCGATCCATCGCCCGGCCAGCCTTTCTGAGGATCGCTTGATGGCGAGCAATCTGGCCGTGACGGGGCGGGCTCCGAAGGGTCCATGCAAAGGCTGTGCCGTCCCTACAGGTGTGGTTTGTTTAGCAGTGATTCACCCGCCGCATCAGGTGTCTTCAAAAATGTCTCGGCGCAGGGTCTCCTGCAGGCTAAACCCTTCATCGTGATAATGTGACAGAAAGAGCAAGCTGGACCCGTAACTTGGGGGCGGAGCGAGACGTCCAGGGGTGAATGAAGGAAGAGGGTGAGATGGTTGCCAGTGACTTTGAGCTGCTCTTCAGGGGGGAGGGTTGTGTTGCCTGCAAAGGTCTTCTGCTTGGGGTTACCGGTTGTTGCCTCCAGCCACACGGGAGACGCTGGTCCTGGTGAAAAGGAGCCTAGTATTAAAAGTAAAGAAGTAACAATGCTGGAGGCCCACGGTGATCAGAAGGATGCTGGTATTTTGCAGAGATGAAATAGCGCAAGAGAGAAAGCAAATGAAAAAAAGAAAAGGGAATGAATGTGTGCACTTGTGAAAGGGAATGGAAAAAAGGCATATAAGAGAGTGACCACTGCTGGTGGAAGGAAGGAAAAAGCAAAAGCCTACAGCACCTGGTATTCCCAGGCGGTCTCCAATCCAGGTATTAACCAGGCCCAACCATGCTTAGCTTTAAAGATCAGACGAGATTGAGCTTGTTCAGGGTGGTGTGGCTGTAAGCAGAGAAAAGCCTCTCACTTGCTGCTTTTCTACTTTGACGTCTGGCTGCCGGCTGCCCTTTCCAGTGCTCAGCAAGACCAGGTCCTTTTGTGCTTTCCCTTCTCTTCAATTTTTTTGCTGGCTTCCTTAAAAGGTCTTGTAGACAGAACGCCCCACTCAGAGCCACTGAGCTCACTGATCGGCTGCAGCGCTGTCGACGGAACGTCAGCTTCACGGCCAATGCCACAGGCCGGGAGCAGAGGCGAGACTCACCGGTAGACCCGGGTAGGGTGAGTAGAGCGCGGTTAGTTGCTTTCTAATAGCCTGCAGCCGGGGATTAACTTTTAATGAAAGGGAACAATCCCTTTGACTGTCTGCAGCGCGCCACACCTAGGAAGCGCACTCTCATACACAAGCCAGCATGCACACGTGCTCGCACGTGACAACACCCCCTATCTGCCACTACATCCTTTCCGTCACCATGCGTCAGACTCTCCTGCCTGTTTTATGATTTCAGGACCCTAGCAGGAATCACCCCCCCTCCCCAATTCCTTCCGCACCTTCCTTGCCTTCCTTGCACTGAGGTTAGCTCTTTGTCAGCCGTCTGGCTTGGTTACACAAGCTTCTTTGCAGAGAAACATGTTACTTCTGCTGGACCTCGCTAGGCGGCCGGCATCCAAAACCTTCCCTGGGCAGCTGATGAAAGCCTGGCCCCTTCACGGCCCCGGGTGCTTTTAACGCCATCATTTCCACACGGCGAGCTGCGGAGTCAATAAGCACTCCTAGCCGTGGCAAGGAGCTCGGTGTCAGGCGTGCGTGAAGGCGGCGGGGTAGCGTACTTAGCTGCCAACTGGCTCAGAGGCCTTGGGGCTTCCATCATCTAAGTTACTTAAGGTCGGTGTCCGGCAAGGCGCCGTTCGAGGCTAGCCGAGCTGGGCAGTAGGGCAAAACGTCATCAAAATGGTCTACAGCACCCGGTGTTCCCAGGAGGTCTCCCATCCAAGTACTGTCCGAGCCCATCCCTGCTTTGCTTCCGAGATCAGAAAAGATGAGGCGTATCCAAGGTGGTATGGTCAGTAGACGCTGCTTGATCCATCGCCCGGCCAGCTTTTCTCAGGATCGCTTGGTGGTGAGCAATCTGGCCGTGACGGGGCGGGCTCCGAAGGGTCCATGCAAAGGCTGTGCTGTCCCTACAGGTGTGGTTTATTTAGCAGTGATTCACCCGCCGAATCAGGTGTCTTCAAAAATGGCTCGGCGCAGGGTCTCCTGCACCCTAAACCCTTCATCGCGGTAATGTGACAGAAAGAGCAAGCTGGACCCGTAACTTGGGGGCTGAGCGAGACGTCCAGGGGTGAATGAAGGAAGAGGGTGAGATGGTTACCAGTGACTTTGAGCTGCTCTTCAGGGGGGAGGGTCGTGTTGCCTGCAAAGGCCTTCTGCTTGGGGTTACCGGTGGTTGCCTCCAGCCACCCGGGAGACGCTGGTCCTGGTGAAAAGGAGCCTAGTATTAAAAGTAAAGAAGCAACAATGCTGGAGGCCCACGGTGATCAGAAGGATGCTGGTATTTTGCAGAGATGAAATAGCGCAAGAGAGAAAGCAAATGAAAAAAAGAAAAGAGAATGAATGTGTGCACTTGTGAAAGGGAATGGAAAAAAGGCATAGAAAAAAGTGCCCCCTGCTGGTGGAAGGAAGGAAAAAGCAAAAGCCTACAGCACCTGGCATTCCCAGGCGGTCTCTGTTAAACGGTTAATTATGGAAATTCATTTGGAATGTTAATCGATAATCATTTTTCTGAGTTCTATGCCTCAGCCATCGTGTCTAGTTGACATGCGCTATTTGTGTGTGTATATTTGGTTCACTACCATATGTAGAACAGGTGTCCATACGACTGGCTATAAAAGCCCATGGTACAGAAATGGGGGGCTCTCTTGCTCTGCCCACCCCACAAGACACAGAATCTTCATGCTGAGAAGCAGATGACATGTAGGCCTGGACACATGCTGGACAAAGACATGATTTACCAGCCAGGATCCAAGGAAAGATGGGTGAATCTCAACAATTAAGCTAATTATGGACAAATGGACAATTACTTTATAACTAATTATTGTATGTACCTGCTGCAATCTGATTCTTTTTAATGGACAATCCAAGAATAAATAGATACATTTTTTATAAGAATATCGTGATATTGATACTTTGAGAAGTCCTCAGTAGAAAAAAATAATACAGGAAGAGTATTATTTTACAATGGTGAGCCAGCCAGTCCTGTTTTTTTTTTTTTTAAATTAAGTAAGTGAATTTCTTCCGTGAACAAGGGGGGAGTCCTGACGAGCTGAACAGCTGTTGTTCACGTGTCAGTAAATTCACTAGTTTGTCACGAGAATCAGAAAGGACCTACAGACTGAGGAAAGACAGGAAGCAGAGGTACTAACAAGGAACAGAATCACACAGGAAAAGAATCAGACGAACTGAAGACAGGACGTGCTGATAAAGAGAAGCCAAGGAATCTTAAGGTAAGCAAAATATGGATATAATTTCTTCTTTTGCTAAACAAAGTAATATTAATTTCAAAGTTAATGTAGGAGATGACATAGAAGTTTTGTGGCTCAGTTTATACAAAGAATGTGAATTGCAGAATTTACAGTTAACTTCTAAATTGGACGGACATACAGAAACATGACATGGGAGGAGACATGACTGACATACGAGAAACCGACATACTAGGTGATGTGGGAGGAGACGTGAGTGACATAGGAGGAACGAACGTACAAGAACCACTAAAAATATCAGAGAATTCTGGAATTACCCAGGCTCAACTCCAAATTAAAATGAGGAAAAATTTGCTGAAATTATACAAAATCATGCCAAAATATGATGTCAAAATCCATGCCTGTAGAAATTCAGAGACATTTGAGAGCTTCTCTGATAAGTTTGATTTATCCAATGAGGAGAGGAATCAATTATTTAAAATATGCATTCCTGTGACATTGTCCAGACGTTTACATTTAATGCCCTGTGAAACTGACTCTCCTAATGGATGGGAAAATGATTCGGACAGATTAAGATATTTGATTTATTGTGTCATAAAGGATTTTCCCAACATAGAAGATCTGCAGAAACTAAGGATTGGTAGGAAGGAATGTACATATACATTCATGTCCATATTTGAACGGTTGTACAAAGCTCTAATCAAAAATGGAAAAGTACAACATATGATAACAACTTTTGTACAAAAATTCAAATTCCTAAATTCAGTTTCCCAAGTTATGGCATCACAAAAAAAATCATTATTTGAATGTGCGCAGATGCTGGATTTTGTTAGAAAACATGAGAATCGTGAAAAGAAAATAAATCAAGCTAAACTTATAAAACCAGGAAAGGTAAAATCTTACCAAAAGCCAAAATCAAACTCTCCTAGACTGAGTCATCCCCATAGTGAACTCTATCAAACACGCAGAAGATTTCATATATGTTATAAGCCATATCAGCCAGTGCAAAGATCCATCTCTCCACAGAATGAGTTAATTCTCAGTCAGAACTGTGATTCTCTAAAAAGGAAAATGGCTGAAACTGATGGACAGAGACAGGTGAGACGACCAACTCACAGTGACGTCATGGAATGTGGACAGAAGAACAGGCAGTTCTCTGACGTTTTGAATGATAGAAAAATGTCTTTCCTAAATAGGGCATTTCTGGAGATATTTGAGAGAGACAGAAGATTTGGTTTAGGGAGTGGCTAAGGAAAAACTGTAATTATAATGTTGTATCAAAATGTAATACAATGTCTCAATATTTATTTATAATCTTATACAGTAAAATTGTAGTTACATAGTTTCTAATAGTTCATATATATATATATATGTATATATAAATATATACACATGTCTAGGTAGAGATTGCGTATAATTGTATTTATATATACTTTTATAAAATATATATATATACATATTATTTAATAAATTAGAATTTCATATATATAACTTTAAGTAGCAATATTTTGAATTACATTAGAACCAACCAATATATGTATAAGATATTTAAAGAATTCTGTTTCTGTATGAATTTGATATTTAATTTTATTTTCTTATATTTCCTTAGAGTTTTCATTCCAAAGCAGGATTTGATCAAAGAACTCTAAAATGGATATATTTCTTTATTCACACAGGAAGTGAAAAAATTGCATGATTTTATGTGTATAACATTTTAAAATAATAACAATATATCTAGTTGAACTATAATATATATGTAATACTTATTAATTCTTTTGTGTTGATAATATTTTCTGTGCATGAAGTGTTCGTGCAAATTAAAGAAGCTTTACAGCATGACGTGTGACAGCTGCGGCCTTTGAACTTTGAGCTAATAGTATAGGATCCCATTCATTCTATTTTCAACTGATGTAACTTAAGACCGGGCAGCCAGTGAAAAAAGAATCTAAGACAAGAGTTTTTTCAAGTGTCTGAAATTCCAGTGACTTACTCTCATATTATATAATATGTACTTGGGGAATATTCAAAGAAATATAAAGATATTCAATTGATATGGCAATGCGCATTAATAAATTGGGATGCAACAATTTTGGGTTAAATATATATATATATATCTAAAACTTCATATGTGGAATGTTTGAGTTGAACAGATCTGTGAATGTCAGAGTGAAGGTGACAGATGAGTAAATCAGCAGCTGCTAAGTGTGATTGATGTGACAGAGGCCTCGTATGTTTGTATGTTTAAAAAAAAAATATATTTCTTTATGTGAAGGTACAAAAATATATTTAATTCTGAGGAAATTATAATACATAATTAGGTATTATCTACATATATATATTTCTATATTTCTTTAATAATTATTATTTCTTGATTTAACTAATAGTGGATAAGGGCAATCACACATCAAAATGGTTTACAAAGCAAATTTATATTTAGAATAATTTTCCACATGATAATATTCTTGAATAACTATAATATTATTTTTAATGGTTACCTAAATAGGTACACACCTCTCTTTAGTCAAATCTATGCTACTCATCAATATGAAATTTATGCACAATATTTCTAGAAGAATAATTATTTTTAATTGGGTTCTGATATATACATAAATTTTATAAAATAATATTTTTGGTATTAAGGGGGAAAATGTGTTTTTGATCCTGATTACATAATCACTTTTGATCAATACTTATTTTCCACACATTTTAATAAAGAAGAAATAATAATAAGGTACTATGGTATAATTAAGAAGGGTATTACATGCAAAGTTGCATAATTTAATATTTTTTGGTGGTACAAGGTTATGACAAATATGAAATCATCCAGATAATGGAGCTATAAGGGTATTTTTTATGGAGAATATAATTACTCTGCATTTGTCATTAAAATTTAAAGGCCTTATTTTTATTTTTATTCTTATTTTTACTCTTAATTTTATTTTTCATTTTTAAAATTTTATTCTTACTTTATACTTCTTATTTTTCTATTTTTTCATTTTTTAATTCTCATTTGATTTTATTTGAGTTCAATATCTCAATTGAGAAAACACATTAATATTTAATAAAGTAATGTCTAATACAAGAGTATTGCTTCATTAAATATATATTGCTAAGGAAAAAAATGTTTACATTTTCTGAGTAAACACAACAATTCATTCATTCATTTTTTCATTTATTCATTCATTCATTCATTCATTCATTCATACATTCATATATTTATTCATTTTGGTTCAGGAGTATACTGTAACGGGTCTGGGAGGCGGAACCTCTGAGCTACTATACAAGGGGGCGGTCCTTGTAAGGGAGCGGGTGGTGACCAGGCAGGCAGTCACAGCAGGTGACCGGGACAGTCTCTGGAAGAACGGGCAGGAGGTCACGGCAAGTGACTGGGGCAGTCTCTGGATGAACGGGCAGATGGTCACGGCAAGTGACCGGGGCAGTCTTTGGATGAACGGGCAGATGGTCACGGCAAGTGACCGGGGCAGTCTCTGGGTAAAGGGTTGGTACGACCGGTGGCGGCTGATGGTAGACGTGAGCTCCCAGGTGAGCAGGCGAGAGTCTCTGGATAAACGGGTGGTCACAGCATGTGACGGCGGAGCCTCCAGGAAGACCAACAGACAGGCGGCAGATGAGCGCTCCCAGGTGAGCGGGCAGGAGTCACTGGACAGGCAGGTGGTCACAGCACGTGACGGCGGGGCCTTCAGGTATGCTAGCAGGCAGGTAGCAGATGTGTGCTCCCAGGTGAACGGGCAAGCTG
The DNA here is from genome assembly GCF_046119375.1 of Phyllobates terribilis. Lineage (NCBI taxonomy): Eukaryota > Metazoa > Chordata > Amphibia > Anura > Dendrobatidae > Phyllobates > Phyllobates terribilis. Next base: position 675,124,053 of record NW_027362764.1, on the reverse strand, counting down.
GTCCTTAGACAGACTGACAGGAGTTGTAAGGCAGACCGTCGGACCTCAGGCTAGCAGGCAGGTAGCAGAATATCAGGCAGGAATAAGACAGCAAGCTGGCAGGAATCTGGCAGGTATCTGGCAGGTAACTGGCAACGGGACCTGAGGGCTGAAGCAGAGTGGTGAACAGTGCAACAACATTGCTCGGGCACCTCCATTTTGGAGGAGGTGCCTTATATATGGTGAAGTCCTCCGGCCATTGGCCGGGGACTCCTTAGGACGGCGCGCGCGGCCCCTTTAAGAGGGAGGGAGAGCGCGCGCGCCCTAAGCACAGTGGCCGGGAAGGAGCGCGCGCTGCCAGCAGAGCGGGATGAGGACGCCGGGCACGGAGCAGAGAGGTGAGGAGAACAGCGTCCCTGCCTAGCAGAGGGCAGGGACGCCGGCACTACAGTACCCCCCTTTAGGCCCCCCCTTTTTTAGGCCAGACAGAAATTTAGCAAGGATGAGCGGGGCATGGATGTTCTCCCGGAGCTCCCACGTTCTCTCCTCAGGACCAAACCCCTTCCAATCTACTAGAAAAAAGGTCTTTCCTCTTACCCTTTTGGTGGCAAGAATGTTCTCTACCTCAAACTCGTCCTCAGCAGAAACCAGAGCAGGAGGCGTACCTGTAGACTTGGAAAAAGAGTTAAGTACCACAGGTTTGAGGAGAGATACATGGAAGGAGTTAGGGATCCATAAGTTGGCCGGGAGTTTCAATTTATAGGCCACCGGGTTGATCTGACTGATGACCTCCAGAGGGCCGATGAACCGAGGCCCTAACTTGTAAGAAGGTATCTTGAGTCGGACATATTTAGATGAGAGCCAGACTTTATCTCCAGGACGAAATTGTGGAGGATCCAGGCGTTTTTTGTCAGCGTGTCTTTTCATCCGTTCGGACGACTGAAGGAGTGCGGATCGGGTACTCTCCCAAATGGAGGAAAATTTGCTAACGAGAGATTCCGCAGCCGGGTTGTCCACAGAGGTGGAGACAGGAAAAGAAATCCGAGGATGCTGACCGAAGACTACAAAAAACGGGGATTTGGAGGAGGATTCGCTCTCGTGATTGTTATAAGAGAACTCGGCCCATGGTAGGAGATCCACCCAGTCTGAATGATGGGCATTAACGATGTGCCGGAGGTAACTGGTCAGGTTCTGATTGATCCGCTCCACTTGACCATTGAACTGTGGGTGGTAAGCGGAAGAGAAGTCCAGGGTGACGTCTAGCAGTTTACAAGTGGCTCTCCAGAAGCGTGAGGTGAACTGTACCCCACGATCCGACACGATGTGGAGGGGCAGGCCATGAAGACGGAAGATGTGACGAATAAAGTCTTTAGCTAGCTCGGGTGCAGACGGGAGGCCTGGCAGGGGAACGAAATGAGCCATCTTGGAGAAGCGGTCAGCGACCACCCAAATGACCGTACAACCGGCAGAGACTGGGAGGTCAGTTATAAAGTCCATTGCTATATGCTGCCAGGGGGCAGCAGGTACAGAAAGCGGAAGGAGGCGACCGGCTGGCAGATGTCTCGGAACCTTGTTGCGGGCGCAGGACACACAGGCAGAAACAAAGTCTATTACGTCCTTGTGCAGGGTAGGCCACCAGTAGTGCCGGGTAATAAGCTGGAGGGTCTTTTTCTGGCCGGCGTGGCCAGCCAGTTTAGACGAGTGACCCCAGTGAAGGATCTTCTCCCGATCAGGTACTGATACGAACGTCTTTCCGGGAGGGAGACGATTTAGACTCACGGGAGCCACCTGCATTACTCTGGCGGGATCGATGATGTGTTTCGGATCTTCCTCGAGATCAGACACCAGAAAGGATCGAGACAAGGCGTCCGCCTTGACGTTTTTGTCAGCCGGGCGAAAATGAAGAACAAAATCAAAGCGAGCAAAAAACAAGGACCACCGGGCTTGGCGCGGGTTAAGTCTCTGGGCATGCTGGAGATAAGCCAAGTTCTTGTGGTCAGTGTAAATTATTAACCGGTGAAGAGCCCCCTCGAGCAGGTAACGCCACTCCTCCAATGCCAGTTTGATGGCCAATAACTCTCGGTCTCCTATGGAATAATTGCGCTCTGAGGAGGAGAAGAGATTAGAGAAGAAGCCGCAAGTTACCATCCTCCCGGAAGATGATTTTTGAGTAAGTACCGCTCCGGCTCCAGAGGAGGAGGCGTCAACTTCCAGGAAGAACTGCTTGTTGCCGTCCGGGCGATGCAGCACCGGGGCGGAAGAGAAGGCCTGTTTTAAGGAAAGAAAGGCCTCCTCTGCTTCGGGCGGCCACTCTTTGGGATTAGTACCCTTACGGGTGAGCGCGGAAATTGGGGCAGTCCGGGAAGAGAAGTGCGGTATGAAGAGGCGGTAGTAGTTGGCGAAGCCCAGGAACCGCTGAATGGCCTTCAACCCCTCCGGTTGAGGCCATTTCTCGATGGCAGACAGTTTCTCTGGATCCATTTGTAGGCCGGTCTGAGAAATAATGTAGCCCAAAAACGGAAGCGAGGTCTGCTCAAAGAGGCACTTCTCGTATTTAGCGAAGAGGTGATTCTGCCTGAGCCTGAGCAGGACCTGACGAACGTCCCTCCGGTGAGTCTGGAGATCCAGAGAGAAGACCAAGATGTCATCCAGGTACACCACTACGCAGGAGTAGAGAAGGTCCCGAAAGATGTCATTGACCAACTCTTGAAAGACGGCAGGAGCGTTACAGAGACCAAAGGGCATTACCAGATATTCATAGTGGCCGTCCCGGGTGTTGAATGCCGTCTTCCATTCATCCCCCTGACGGATACGAACCAGGTTGTATGCCCCACGGAGGTCCAGTTTGGTGAAGATTCTAGCCCCCCTCAGACGATCAAATAACTCCGGAATGAGCGGAAGGGGCTTACTTATTCTTCACCGTGATCTGGTTAAGGCCTCTATAGTCCATACAGGGACGGAGAGAGCCGTCCTTCTTTTTGACGAAAAAGAAGCCTGCTCCCGCCGGGGAGGTAGATTTCCGGATGAATCCCCTGGCCAGATTCTCCTCAATATATTCGGACATCGACCGGGTCTCAGCAGCGGATAATGGATAAATACGCCCACGGGGAGGAGTAGTACCGGGTAACAGGTCGATAGGGCAGTCGTATGGTCTATGAGGGGGTAGTGTCTCTGCCTCCTTTTTATTAAAGACATCAGCATAAGACCAATAAGGAATCGGAAGTCCAGGTAGATTAGCTGGGGTAGGAGAAGGACGGACGGGATGGACGGGAACCAGACAGGTCTTATGGCAGTCCTGTCCCCAGCGAAGGACTTCTCCGGTCTGCCAGTCAAGCACGGGTGCATGTCTCTGGAGCCAAGGTAGACCTAGCAAGAGGGCGTGAGAGAGTCCAGGCAGAACATGAAAGGAGATACTCTCAGAATGCAGCATTCCCACCTGTAGAGTAATGGATTCGGTGATGAGTTGGATGGGGCGTGGTAAGAGACCCCCATCCACGGCAGCAACAGACAAGGGTACAGCCAGAGGTTTGGTGGGGATGGGGTATTTCTCAACCAGGGACTGTGAAATAAGATTCCCGGCTGCTCCAGAGTCAAGTTGGGCTAGTTCGAAATAACGGTTCTCCCCGCAGACGATTGAGACTGACAGCAGCAGAGATGGAGAGGATTTATTCTTGTCTAGGTCGACCTCTCTGAGCGAACCTAGACACAGGCGTTTCCCGACCTCTCCGGGCAGGCACGGATCCGGTGCTCCTTACTGCCACAGTAGAAGCAGTTCCCCTCGGCACGGCGTAAGTCCTGACGGGTTTTGACCATCTTGGTCTGGTCGACCTGCATAGGCTCAGGAGAGTGTACCTGGGGAGAGACGGAGGGAGTGACGGGTTTCTGAAAAGTAGGAGCTAGACGTGGAAACCTCCTCTCACGGGTGACCTCTTTGGCACGCTCCAGGAACCGTAGGTCAATCCGGGTGGCAAGAGTTATTAGGTCATCGAGAGTGGTAGGAATGTCCCGACCGGCAAGTTCATCTTTAATACAGCCGGACAGACCCTCCCAGAAGACAGATACCAGAGCGTCGTTATCCCAGGCCAGCTCCGAGGCAAGGGTACGGAACCGTATGGCATATTGGCCCACTGTGAGACTTCCCTGACGGAGGCGTAGCAGTGATGATGCGGATGAGGTCTTCCGTCCGGGTTCGTCGAAGACTTTCCGGAAAACCGTGAGAAAGGCAGGCAAGTCGGACACCAGGGGGTCTCCTCTCTCCCATAAAGGATTTAGCCAGGCCAGGGCCTCCCCGGTGAGATGGGACATGATGAAGGCAATTTTGGCCCGGTCGGAGTTAAACTGGTGGGACAGGAGTTCAAAGTGCAGGGTGCACTGATTTATGAAGCCCCGAGCCTGGGCGGAGTCGCCTCCAAAGCGAGGAGGTGCAGAAAGCCGGGGTCCGGGGTAGGATACCATGGTATTAGTGGGCAGCGGAGCTGCCGGATTGCGAGTCATGGCACTGGCGGAGGTTGCTGGCGGAGCAGTCAGAGTGTCCAGGCGAGAATTGACATTCCGCAGGTGACCCAGGATGGACTCCTGTTGGGACCTCTGACGGGACAGTACATGACACAGGTCCGAGAGGGAGGGAGCTTGGGTGCCACCGGGTTCCATGGCCCGAGCAAACTGTAATGGGTCCTTGTAAGGCAGCGGGTGGCGACCAGGCAGGCAGTCACAGCAGGTGACCGGGACAGTCTCTGGAAGAACGGGCAGGAGGTCACGGCAAGTGACCGGGGCAGTCTCTGGATGAACGGGCAGATGGTCACGGCAAGTGACCGGGGCAGTCTCTGGGTGAACGGGCAGATGGTCACGGCAAGTGACCGGGGCAGTCTCTGGGTAAAGGGTTGGTACGACCTGTGGCGGCTGATGGTAGACGTGAGCTCCCAGGTGAGCAGGCGAGAGTCTCTGGATAAACGGGTTGTCACAGCATGTGACGGCGGAGCCTCCAGGAAGACCAACAGACAGGCGGCAGATGAGAGCTCCCAGGTGAGCGGGCAGGAGTCACTGGACAGGCAGGTGGTCACAGCACGTGACGGCGGGGCCTCCAGGTAGGCTAGCAGGCAGGTAGCAGATGTGCGCTCCCAGGTGAGCGGGCAAGCTGGTCCATAGACAGACTGACAAGAGTTGGAAGGCAGATCGTCGGACCTCAGGCAAGCAGGCAGGTAGTTGATGTGTGCTCCCAGGTGAGCGGGCAAGCTGGTCCTTAGACAGACTGACAGGAGTTGGAAGGCAGACCGTCGGACCTCAGGCTAGCAGGCAGGTAGCAGAATATCAGGCAGGAATAAGACAGCAAGCTGGCAGGAATCTGGCAGGTATCTGGCAGGTAACTGGCAACGGGACCTGAGGGCTGAAGCAGAGTAGTGAACAGTGCAACAACATTGCTCGGGCACCTCCATTTTGGAGGAGGTGCCTTATATATGGTGAAGTCCTCCGGCCATTGGCCGGGGACTCCTTAGGACGGCGATCGCGGCCCCTTTAAGAGGGAGGGAGAGCGCGCGCACCCTAAGCACAGTGGCCAGGAAGGAGCGCGCGCTGCCAGCAGAGCGGGAGGAGGACGCCGGGCACGGAGCAGAGAGGTGAGGGGAACAGCGTCCCTGCCTAGCAGAGGGCAGGGACGCCGGCACTACATATACATTCTTTGATATTATTGGTTTAATAAAGATATAAAAACTTGTTTTTTCAAAATACACTGACACCTATTGGTTTTAAAAGGTAATTACACCTATGACATAAAAATGTTCTATCATATGGAGAACTTGATTGATAATGAATTATTATCTATTATTGTTTATTATTCCAAACATTATTTATTTTAATATTTTGATAATAATTAGATGGATATTACTGATTGCTATGGTACGCTGTGATATTATAGGTTAGGAAAAACTGCCAGATTTGGTATCAGATTAGGGAATGAAGACTTCAATCAAGACATCGCAATTATGAATTCTATCTTAATAAAGACTTTTAATTTTTATAAATCAAAGAGATTCTCAAGAGTTACAAGAAGAAGCAACTGATATCCGGACGTCTCAGAAGGTAACAGATGTGAATGCTGAGTGTTATAATAGACTGTGTCCATTACATACAATACAATTCACACCACTGATCACCAGGATGGCAGAGGACGATGATCCTATATGTACTGTGTTGTGTTCAAGTTTCATCACGTTCCAGTGGTTTCTTATCACCTGCAACGCTTCAATGAAAGCTGGTGAACAGGTAATACCTGGCATATGTGTCCTGTATATAAAGGACTGAGTACTGGTTATGGTGCTATATAAAGCAGGAAAGTGTCAAGTTAACCCTTGCTTTACTGACCAAAGACGTCACATCTGTTCCAAAAGTGACACGAGACCAGTGCGGACACACGGAAGATTCCAAAGACGATCCAACGTAAGTCCAGGTGACACTGCACAGATATTAAAGCTACATTTCATCCATGGACTTTGTTTTCTTATCAACTGACACACATGATCTTTCTAATAAAGAGTACAGTTTATGGACTGAACAATAATGAGCACAATTATGGACTGTACAATATCTACATGCTGTAATTTATTTCAAAGGAGTTTTCATCTAAAGACTGTGTTATAAAAGAACCAAGAAGAAGACGAGACGACGACCCGATGACATCAGATGATGACGATTGAACCCGCGATTGCTTCAATTTAGATATAGGGAAGTATAATTATACATATTAAATGAATATTAGTCACGGCTTACCATAACATGAATTCACATCATTATATAACAATAATCCGATATTGATACTATTATTACTATTACTATTATTATTATGGAAATGTAATGATATTGCCAAAGAAGAAGGAAAGAAAAAATGATTGATGAATGTATCTTCTTTTGAGAATTTTCAGTTAAAGTCCTTTTATTCTCAAAAAGGGGGAAATGTTAAATGGTTAATTATGGAAATTCATTTGGAATGTTAATCGATAATCATTTTTCTGAGTTCTATGCCTCAGCCATCGTGTCTAGATGACATGCGCTATTTGTGTGTGTATTTTTGGTTCACTACCATATGTAGAACAGGTGTCCATACGACTGGCTATAAAAGCCCATGGTACAGAAAGGGGGGGCTCTCTTGCTCTGCCCACCCCACAAGACACAGAATCTTCATGCTGAGAAGCAGATGACATGTAGGCCTGGACACATGCTGGACAAAGACATGATTTACCAGCCAGGATCCAAGGAAAGATGGGTAAATCTCAGCAATTAAACAATTAAGCTAATTATGGACAAATGGACAATTACTTTATAACTAATTATTGTATGTACCTGCTGCAATCTGATTCTTTTTAATGGACAATCCAAGAATAAATAGATACATTTTTTTATAAGAATATCGTGATATTGATACTTTGAGAAGTCCTCAGAAAAAAAAAATAATACAGGAAGAGTATTATTTTACAGTCTCCCATCCAAGTACTAACCAGGCCCTACCCTGCTTAGCTTCCGAGATCAGATGAGATCGGGCGTGTTCAGGGTGGTGTGGCCGTAGGCAGAGACATGCCTCTCACTTGCTGCTGAAGGCTAAACCCTTCATCGCGGTAATGTGACAGAAAGAGCACGCTGGACCCGTAACTTGGGGGCGTCCAGGGGTGAATGAAGGAAGAGGGTGAGATGGTTGCCAGTGACTTTGAGCTGCTCTTCAGGGGGGAGGGTCATGTTGTCTGCAAAGGTCTTCTGCTTAGGGTTACCGGTGGTTGCCTCCAGCCACGCGGGAGACGCTGGTCCTGGTGAAAAGGAGCCTAGTATTAACCGGTTCAGGACCGCCCACTGTACATAAACGTCGGCGCTGCCTGGGCTCTGTGCAGCGCCGACGTTTAAAAACAGTGGGTGGTCCCGCAGCGCTCAGGACCCCCAGGGTCCTGCTAGCGCTGCGGTACTGGTTCAGAGCGATAGCTCTGACATGTGGCATCATGGGGACCTGATTGGATCAGGTCCCCATGATGTTAACCTGTTCCTATCTTCTAGATGCCGCGATCCATAGCGATCGCGGCATTTAAAAGGTAGGGACAGCCGGTGGTCGGCGATCGGGACCCCCCACATACCTGTCAGCGGCGGGGATCCCGGTGCTGTGACCTCTGACATCATCGAGACCTGATTGGCTCAGGTCTCGATGATGTCAGCGTCACACCAGCCAATCAGAGACATCACCAGGGAAGTTTGTTTTAGCAACAAACTTTCCCGGGCGATCTGCCTGATAAATGCAGTTTCTCCTCCGATCTCAGTGAGAGAGCAGAGGAGAAACAGTGTGACAAGAGCTGTCAGCCTTGCCACTGTGAAAGTAAAAAAAAAAAAAAAAAAAAAAAGAAAGTAAGAGTTAGGGTTAGTGAGTCTGTCAGATCAGTCAGTCCCGTCAGATCAGTCCAGTCAGATCTGTCAGTCCTGTCAGATCTGTCAGTCAGATCTGTCAGTCCTGTCAGATCTGTCAGTCAGTCAGTCCTGTCAGATCTGTCAGTCAGTCCTGTCAGATCTGTCAGTCAGTCCTGTCAGTCCTGTCAGATCTGTCAGTCAGTCAGTCCTGTCAGATCTGTCAGTCAGTCCTGTCAGATCTGTCAGTCAGTCAGTCCTGTCAGATCTGTCAGTCAGTCAGTCCTGTCAGATCTGTCAGTCAGTCAGTCCTGTCAGATCTGTCAGTCAGTCAGTCCTGTCAGATCTGTCAGTCTGTCAGATCTGTCAGTCAGTCAGTCCTGTCAGATCTGTCAGTCCTGTCAGATCTGTCAGTCAGTCAGTCCTGTCAGATCTGTCAGTCAGTCAGATCTGTCAGTCAGTCAGTCCTGTCAGATCTGTCAGTAAGTCAGTCCTGTCAGATCAGTCAGTCAGTCCTGTCACATCAGTCAGTCAGTCCTGTCAGATCAGTCCGGTCAGTCCAGTCCGGTCCCGTCCTTTCAGTCCGGTCCGTTCAGTCCAGTCAAAAAATATAAAAATAAAATGGCCCGTCAGACTTATACCGCAGAGGAGGTGTATGCCCTGCTGTGTTCTGACACTGATGACAGCGCAATCTCAGATGGAGATATGGATTTTGAGGGCTTTAGTAGCGGCGACACTGAGAGCCCAGAAATGAGCAGTGATTCTGTTCCATCCTCAAGCCCAAGGACCAGTACAGCAATAGGGGCAAATAGCGCTACTGGAGAAACGTCTCCAAATCAGGGAACACTGCCCAGTACAAGCGCTGTCCCTGCTACTAGTGAATTGGCGCATGCCAGTGTACAAGGGGCGTTGCCACATGATCTAGCATTTCCCAGATGGGAGGCTTCAGATTCGGCTGCTCCATTCAGCCCTGATTTCAATGCCATTCCTGGTATAAATGTGGAGGTGGAAGATTTTGGACCAATTCATTTTTTTAATTTGTTTTTTACAGACAGCTTGCTAGAGCATATTGTCGTGCAAACAAATTTATACGCGTCCCAATTCATAAGCCAGAATCCCCGATCTTACTATGCTAGGGCAAATTTATGGACACCAACTAATGTCCCGGAAATAAAAAAATTTTTAGGACTTACATTTGCCATGGGGCTTGTTGAAAAACCGAGCATTCGATCCTACTGGTCCAACCACCCTGTTCAAGCCACCCCTATGTTTTCAGTCATTCTGCCTAGGACCCGTTATGAAATGCTCATGCGGTTTTGGCATTTTAACGACAATAGTCAATGCCTGCCCAGAAATGCCCCAGAACATGACAGGTTATATAAAATTAGACCCATCATTGAAAATTTGTCAGAAAAATTCTTAAGCCTCTACACTCCAACACAAAATATTTCTATAGACGAGTCCCTTGTAAAATTCAAAGGAAGACTGCACCTCAAGCAATTTATCCCATCTAAAAGGGCAAGGTTTGGAATAAAGCTCTATAAATTGTGCGAAAGTTCAACCGGATACACATCCGCTTTTCGCATATATGAGGGGAAAGATAGCCAACTAAACCCACCAGGATGCCCTACTTATCTGGGGACATCTGGAAAAATTGTTTGGGAGCTGATAAGTCCATTTTTTCAAAAAGGCTACAATCTATATGTGGACAATTATTACACCAGCATACCCCTATTTAAAAGTCTGGTTGAACACAACATCGGGGCTTGTGGGACCATCCGTAAAAACCGTCTAGGGTTTCCACAACCATTGGTCAACCAAAAGTTTCAAAAGGGGCAGTCAGGGGCTGTACGCAACGGAGAGCTGCTTGCCCTGAAATATAGGGATAAGAGGGATATTTTTGTCCTCAGCTCGATCCACACAGATGCCACAAGGGCCACTGTAGAACTAGGATCCACCACTCCGAAGCAAAAACCTGTGTCAGTCATTGACTACAACAAACACATGGGGGGTGTGGACCTTGCAGACCAGGTTCTACAGCCATACCAGGTATCAAGAAAGTCCTATACCTGGTATAAAAAGTTGGTTATTTATTTGTTTCAGGTGGCCACATACAATTCTTTTGTGTTGTACAAAAAAGCAGGAAATTCAGATCCTTTTCTTGATTATCAAGAAAAGGTAATTGAAAATCTTGTCTTTCAAAGTGTTAGCCCCGCTCATCCATTAGAATCTGAGGATGTGAAAAGACTCACTGAGCGACATTTTATTGCACTTATTCCAGCAACGGAAACAAGAAGGAACCCCCAGAAAAGATGTTGTGTATGTACTAAGAGAGCAATGAGGCGTGATACCCGCTACTATTGCCCACAATGCCCATCATTGCCAGCCTTATGCGTCACTGACTGCTTTAAAATCTTCCACACAGAACCACGTTTTTAAACTGTAAAAATGTATCCCAATTTGTCATTCAAACATTTGGTTCATTTAGTGAATGACACATTCGAGTAGAGCTCACTTAATTTCCAGGGGGGGTTCTCCAGAATCTAAACCTTCCATTGCGTGCTTGTTTCTGGAAATCATCCATTGAGTTAAAATGGTCACTAAACCCATAGATGAATTCCCAGAGGGGTTTCATTTATAAAATGGGGTCACTTCAGGGGGGATTCTTTAGCTCTGGTACTCTGAAAAGTGCCAGAACAGCATAATCCCCCCTGAAGTGACCCCATTATAGAAATGACACCTCTGTGGGAATTCATCTATAGGTTTAGTGACCATTTACCTATCTACTTATTTTCCCACCACTAGATTAATTTATACAGAGGAGTAGATTGTAAAATTCGGTCACTTGTTGTGGGCTTCCTCTGTTTAGGCACCTCAGGGGCTCTCCAAATGCAACATGGCGTCCGCTATCCATTCCAGTCAAATTTCCATTCCAAAAGTCAAATGGCGCTCCTTACCTTCCAAGCCATGCCGTGCGCCCAAACAGTGGCTTTGCACCACATATGGGGTATCAGCGTGCTCAGGAGAAAATGCACAACACATTTTGGGGTCCATTTTTTCTGGCTGCCCTTGTGAAAATTAAAAATTTGAGGCTAAAGTAGCAGTTTTGTGTTAAAAATGTGTTTTTTTATTTTCACACTTCAACATTATAAAATTCTGTGAAGCCCCTGGGGGTTCAAGGTGCTCACCACACATCTAGATAAGTTCCTTGAGGGGTCTAGTTTCCAAAATGGGGTCACTTGTTGGGGGTTTCCTCTGTTTAGGCACCTCAGGGGCTCTCCAAATGCAACATGGCGTCCGCTATCCATTCCAGTCAAATTTCCATTCCAAAAGTCAAATGGCGCTCCTTACCTTCCAAGCCATGCCGTACACCCAAACAGTGGCTTTGCACCACATATGGGGTATCAGCGTGCTCAGGAGAAATTACACAACACATTTTGGGGTCCATTTTTTCTGGCTACCCTTGTGAAAATTAAAAATTTGAGGTTAAAATAGCAGTTTTGTGAAAAAAAGTTAAATGTTGATTGTTTTCTTCCACATTCCAAAAATTCCTGTGAAGCACCTGAAGGGTTAATAAACTTCTTGAATGTGGTTTTGAGCACCTTGAGGGGTGCAGTTTTTAGAATGGTATCACTTTTGGGTATTTTCTGTCATAAAGGCTCCTCAAAGTCACTTCAAATAAGATGTGGTCCCTAAAAAAAATGTTTTTGTAAATTTTGTTGTAAAAATGAGAAATCGCTGGTCAAATTTAAACCCTTATAGCTTCCTAACAAAAAAAAATTTTGGTTCCAAAATTGTGCTGATGTGAAGTAGACATGTGGGCAATGTTATTTATTAACTACTTTGTGTGATATATCTCTCTGATTAAAGGGCATGAAAATTCAAAGTTTGAAAATTGCAAAATTTTCGCCAAATTTCCGATTTTTTCACAATCAAACGCAAGTGATATCAAAGAAATTTTACCACTATCATGAAGTACAATATGTCACAAAAAAACAGTCTCAGAATCAGGGGAATCCGTTGAAGCATTCCAGAGTAATTACCTCATAAAGTGACAGTAGTCAGAATTGAAAAAATTGGCCCGGTCACGAAGGCAAAAACAGGCTCTGGCGCGAAGTGGTTAAAAGTAAAGAAGCAAAAATGCTGGAGGCCCACGGTGATCAGAAGGATGCTGGTATTTTGCAGAGATGAAATAGCGCAAGAGAGAAAGCAAATGAAAAAAAGAAAAGAGAATGAATGTGTGCACTTGTGAAAGGGAATGGAAAAAAGGCATAGAAGAGAGTGCCCCTGCTGGTGGAAGGAAGGAAAAAGCAAAAGCCTACAGCACCTGGTATTCCCAGGTGGTCTCCCATCCAAGTACTAACTAGGCCCAACCCTGCATAGCTTCTGAGATCAGATAAGATTGGGCATGTTCAGATTGGTGTGGCCATAGGCAGAGACAGGTATCTCACTTGCTGCTTTTCTACTTTGACGTCTGGCTGCCGACTGCCCTTTCCAGTGCTCAGCAAGACCAGGTCCTTTTGTGCTTTCCCTTCTCTTCAATTTTTTTGCTGGCTTCCTTAAAAGGTCTTGTAGACACAACGCCCCACTCAGAGCCGCTGAGCTCACTGATCGGCTGCAGCGCTGTCGACGGAACGTCAGCTTCACGGCCAATACCACAGGCCGGGAGCAGAGGCGAGACTCACCGGTAGACCCGGGTAGGGTGAGCAGAGCGCGGTTAGTTGCTTTTTAACAGCCTGCAGCCGGGGATTAACTTTTAATGAAAGGGAACAATCCCTTTGACTGTCTGCAGCGCGCCACACCTAGGAAGCGCACTCTCACACACAAGCCAGCATGCACAACTGCTCGCACGTGACAACACCCCCTATCTGCCCCTACAACCTCTCCGTCACCATGCATCAGACTCTCCTGCCTGTTTTATGATTTCAGGGCCCTAGCAGGAATCACCCCCCCCCTCCCCAATTCCTTCCGCACCTTCCTTGCCTTCCTTGCACTGAGGTTAGCTCTTTGTCAGCCGTCTGGCTTGGTTTCACAAGCTTCTTTGCAGAGAAACATGTTACTTTTGCTGGCCCTCGCTATTCGGCCGGCATCCAAAACCTTCCCTGGGCACCTGCTGAAAGCCTGGCCCCTTCACGGCCCCGGGTGCTTTTAACGCCATGATTTCCACACGGCGAGCTGCTGAGTCAATAAGCACTCCTAGCCGTGGCAAAGAGCTCGGTGTCAGGCCTGCGTTAAGGCGGCGGGGAAGCATACTTAGCTGCCAACTGGCTCAGAGGCCTTGGGGCTTCCATCATCTAAGTTACTTAAGGTCGGTGTCCGGCAAGGCGCCGTTCCATGCTAGCCGAGCTGGGCAGTAGGGCAAAACATCATCAAAATAGTCTCCCATCCAAGTACTGTCCGAGACAAGCCCTGCTTTGCTTCCGAGATCAGACGAGATCGGGCGTATCCAAGGTGGTATGGCCAGTAGACGCTGTCCGATCCATCGCCCGGCCAGCCTTTCTCAGGATCGCTTGGTGGCGAGCAATCTGGCAGTGACGGGGCGGGCTCCGAAGGGTCCATGCAAAGGCTGTGCCGTCCCTACAGGTGTGGTTTGTTTAGCAGTGATTCACCCGCCGCATCAGGTGTCTTCAAAAATGTCTCGGCGCAGGGTCTCCTGCAGGCTAAACCCTTCATCGCGGTAATGTGACAGAAAGAGCAAGCTGGACGCATAACTTGGGGACGGAGCGAGACGTCCAGGGGTGAATGAAGGAAGAGGGTGAGATGGTTGCCAGTGACTTTGAGCTGCTCTTCAGGGGGGAGGGTCGTGTTGCCTGCAAAGGTCTTCTGCTTGGGGTTACCGGTGGTTGCCTCCAGCCACGCGGGAGACGCTGGTCCTGGTGAAAAGGAGCCTAGCATTAAAAGTAAAGAAGCAACAATGCTGGAGGCCCACGGTGATCAGAAGGATGCTGGTATTTTGCAGAGATGAAATAGCGCAAGAGAGAAAGCAAATGAAAAAAAGAAAAGAGAATGAATGTGTGCACTTGTGAAAGGGAATGGAAAAAAGGCATAGAAGAGAGTGCCCCCTGCTGGTGGAAGGAAGGAAAAAGCAAAATCCTACAGCACCTGGCATTCCCAGGCGGTCTCTGTTAAATGGTTAATTATGGAAATTCATTTGGAATGTTAATCGATAATCATTTTTCTGAGTTCTATGCCTCAGCCATCGTGTCTAGATGACATGCGCTATTTGTGTGTGTATTTTTGGTTCACTACCATATGTAGAACAGGTGTTCATATGACTGGCTATAAAAGCCCATGGTACAGAAATGGGGGGCTCTCTTGCTCTTCCCACCCCACAAGACACAGAATCTTCATGCTGAGAAGCTGATGACACGTAGGCCTGGACACATGTTGGACAAAGACATGATTTACCAGCCAGGATCCAAGGAAAGATGGGTGAATCTCAACAATTAAGCTAATTATGGACAAATGGACAATTACTTTATAACTAATTATTGTATGTACCTGCTGCAATCTGATTCTTTTTAATGGACAATCCAAGAATAAATAGATACATTTTTTATAAGAATATCGTGATATTGATACTTTGAGAAGTCCTCAGTAGAAAAAAATAATACAGGAAGAGTATTATTTTACAATGGTGAGCCAGTCAGTCCTGTTTTTTTTTTTTTTAAATTAAGTAAGTGAATTTCTTCCGTGAACAAGGGGGGAGTCCTGACGAGCTGAACAGCTGTTGTTCTCGTGTCAGTAAATTCACTAGTTTGTCACAAGAAGCAGAAAGGACCTACAGACTGAGGAAAGACAGGAAGCAGAGGTACTAACAAGGAACAGAATCACACAGGAAAAGAATCAGGCGAACTGAAGACAGGACGTGCTGATAAAGAGAAGCCAAGGAATCTTAAGGTAAGCAAAATATGGATATAATTTCTTCTTTTGCTAAACAAAGTAATATTAATTTCAAAGTTAATGTAGGAGATGACATAGAAGTTTTGTGGCTCAGTTTATACAAAGAATGTGAATTGCAGAATTTACAGTTAACTTCTAAATTGGTAAATAGAGACAAACAGAAATTGAGAAATATTCTACATTTGGTAGATTTTTTTCATAGTCTTGTGTTAGAGATTTCTAAGCAGGAAAATAGTGTAGAAGTGTCAGACGGTGATACTGATTCAGACTGTAATGTGGAAAATGAACAAGAAGTAAGACACGTGTCTGTAACTGAAGGTGACCTTGGGTCTGACCAAGAGACGGACATACAGAAACCTGACATGGGAGGAGACATGACTGACATACGAGAAACCGACATACTAGGTGATGTGGGAGGAGACGTGAGTGACGTAGGAGGAACGGACGTACAAGAGCCACTAAAAATATCAGAGAATTCTGGAATTACCCAGGCTCAACTCCAAATTAAAATGAGGATAAATTTGCTGAAATTATACAAAATCATGCCAAAATATGATGTCAAAATCCATGCCTGTAGAAATTCAGAGACATTTGAGTGCTTCTCTGATAAGTTTGATTTATCCAATGAGGAGAGGAATCAATTATTTAAAATATGGATTCCTGTGACATTGTCCAGACGTTTACATTTAATGCCCTGTGAAAATGACTCTCCTAATGGATGGGAAAATGATTCGGACAGATTAAGATATTTGTTTTATTGTGTCACAAAGGATTTTCCCAACATAGAAGATCTGCAGAAATAAGGATTGGTAGGAAGGAATGTACATATACATTCATGTCCATATTTGAACGGTTGTACAAAGCTCTCATCAAAAATGGAAAAGTACAACATATGATAACAACTTTTGTACAAAAATTCAAATTCCTAAATTCAGTTTCCCAAGTTATGGCATCACAAAAAAATTCATTATTTGAATGTGCGCAGATGCTGGATTTTGTTAGAAAACATGAGAATCGTGAAAAGAAAATAAATCAAGCTAAATTTATAAAACCAGGAAAGGTAAAATCTTACCAAAAGCCAATATCAAACTCTCCTAGACTGAGTCATCCCCATAGTGAACTCTATCAAATACGCAGAAGATTACATATATGTTATAAGCCATATCAGCCAGTGCAAAGATCCATCTCTCCACAGAATGAGTTAATTCTCAGTCAGAACTGTGATTCTCTAAAAAGGAAAATGGCTGAAACTGATGGACAGAGACAGGTGAGACGACCAACTCACAGTGACGTCATGGAATGTGGACAGAAGAACAGGCAGTTCTCTGAGGTTTTGAAGGATAGAAAAATGTCTTTCCTAAATAGGGCGTTCCTGGAGATATTTGAGAGAGACAGAAGATTTGGTTTAGGGAGTGGCTAAGGAAAAACTGTAATTATAATGTTGTATCAAAATGTAATACAATGTCTCAATATTTATTTATAATCTTATACAGTAAAATTGTAGTTACATAGTTTCTAATAGTTCATATATATATATATATATACACTTGTCTAAGTAGAGATTGTGTAACATACCTGGCGGCGTCCTTGCATGGTGGTCCAGTTCCCACTGTGCAAGAGCGCGCACTTGATCTCCAGTCCAGAATGTCTCTCTGGCTTCCCTCCTTGCTGTCTGTTTGTCTGTTTCTGCTGCTTGAGGGCGGCGCCCGATCACTTCCTGCTTTTTGTACCTGCTGTGGGTCACACCCCTTGTGCGTCCTCAGCCTATTGCTGTCGGTCACCTGGTATATAGCTCAGCTGCTCCCATCTATCCCTGCCTGAGCATAGTGTTTCATTCAGTGTGTGCTTGCACTCTGAAGGTGCCAGGTCCCGTTCTTTGTCTCCTGCCTTGCGGTATCAGTTCCCGTGTCTGAACTGAGTCCTGTCTATGTCTCCTGCCTTGCGGTATCTGTTCCCGTGTCTGAACGGAGTCCTGTCTATGTCTCCTGCCTTGCGGTATCAGTTCCCGTGTCTGAACTGAGTCCTGTCTTTGTCTCCTGCCTTGCGGTATCAGTTCCCGTGTCTGAACTGAGTCCTGTCTATGTCTCCTGCCTTGCGGTATCAGTTCCCATGTCTGTACTGTGTCCTATCTGTGTACCTTAACCTGCAGTCTGTACTCGTTCCTTGCCTGTTCGTTCCGCCTTCCTGGAGGCTGTATTTCCAGGCCAGTCTGAACACGCTCCTTGCCTGTTCGTCCTGCCTCTCTGGGGGCCGTATTCCCAGACCCGCTCCTGTATCCCGCTGCAGTGTCGGTCTCCTCCGTACACTCAGTTCCAGTCTGAACTCTCTCCTATCTTTTACCTGTTTTTTCTCTATGTCCGTTCCATTCCTTTTTCTGCAGAGTCTGAACTCGTACCTAACTCCTGCTCGTTGTCACTGTACTTCCGTTTGTGAGTTTGTGGTCCACTCGCTACTTCTCTGCAAGTACCCTGTGGGTATCTGGTTCTGCCTTTCCCTTCTAGTCTGTTCCGTGTGAACAGAGTCCTGTCCGCCGCGTCTGCGGTTTTCGCTTTGCTCAGCTCTGTCCGCCGCGTCTGCGGTTTTCGCTTAGCTCAGCTCTGTCCGCCGCGTCTGCGGTTTTCGCTTTGCTCAGCTCTGTCCGCCGCGTCTGCGGTTTTCGCTTTGCTCAGCTCTGTCCGCCGCGTCTGCGGTTTTCGCTTTGCTCAGCTCTGTCCGCCGCGTCTGCGGTTTTCGCTTTGCTCTGCTCTGTCCGCCCCGTCTGCGGTTTTCGCTTTGCTCTGCTCTGTCCACCGCGTCTGCGGTTTTCGCTTTGCTCAGCTCTGTCTACCGCGTCTGCGGTTTCGAATTTGTCTCCCAGTCTGTACTGGACCCTACCCAGCCTGTGCTCTAGTCTGCCTGTTCCTGTATTCCCCGGTGTGGGTCAACAGCCGTGTCCGGAGTCTGACCTGGAGTAGACCCTGGTTCCTCTGCTCGGTTCCTCCCTGGTGCACTGGCATCGTATGCCGTCATGCGACCTTGGTCGGATCGGGCAGATACTTAGTTACGCCTCTCCAGGCACTCTCCGGTTCATGGCACAGTGGAATCACTACATAAACACGCACACGCCAGTCAGTCCGGGCGTGTGCATAACAGCATGCTCAGGCCATGGTTCCCGTTGAGCCCCACGGCCTTCGCTCTCTGAGAAGTTTTCCAGCGAATACATGCATTAAAAATAAATAAATAAATATTTTTTTTCTCAGCTGAGTTCCAGGCGAATTACGCACCCGTCCAGATGGATCTATCTGCTCTCGTTCCTGCGGATCCGCCACGTTACTATGGGGATCCAAGACAAAGTCGTGCATTTGTGGAGCAATGCATGCTACACTTCAAGTTCTACCCTCTATGTTTTCCCACCGATCGGGTTAAGGTGGCATTCATTATGTCTTACCTGGCGGGTGATGCCTTGGAATGGATCAACCCCCTATATGAAACACAGGATCCGATCCTCCTGGACCTAATGGCCTTCCTGGTGGCCTTTCTAATGGTCTTCGATGATCCTAACCCGGAGGCTCCTGCTGAAGCTTCACCTCCCAATATCCCGGAGCAGCCCCGATGGGTAATGTGTGTGGGTAGTGCAATAGTCCTCCAGCCCAATGAGACTACTGCCCACCCAGAATCCTCACAGGGTGACTACGCTTCCCGGAAGACTTCTCCCAACCTCAAGAGGCAGTCCAGATGTGCTAGACGTAGAGGCAAGCCGTCACGCCAGGGTCTGTCCTCCCTGAGACCTCCTGACCCCAACCTTGAAGTCCCTACTGAAGCTTCATCTCCATGTATCCCGCAGAAGCCCCAACGGGTAATGTGCGTGGGTAGTGCACCGGTTCTCCTGCCCGAAGAGACTTCTGCCCATCCAGACTCCACAAAGGAGAACTTCCTGCACCCGGCATCAGATGCTTCACCCACTTTAACCGGTGTGCATGTCCAAGGATGCTCCAAAGCTGTGGTTACCTCTGAGTCTGTGCACCTCTACTACCTGGCGGAGGACCCCCTGTTGCCTCCTGAATCCTCCGGGATACCACTCGATGACAAATGGAGAGAGACTTCTCTACACTCGGTACTCGATACTTTGTCCGCTTCGTCCTGTGAGCCTGACAATGGGTACCCCAAAGTGGTAGTTACCCCCGAGTCTCTACACCCCTCCGACCAGGCGGAGGACCTCCAGTTGTCTCCAGAACCCTTCGGGGTGCTACCTGGTAGCGAAAGGACAAAGACTCTCCTATACTTTGTACCTGATACCTCGCTCGCTTCGTCCAGTGAGTCCAACCTAGTGTACTCCGAAGCAGAGGTTACTCCCGAGTCTCTACACCCCTCCGACCAGGCGGAGGACCTCCAGTCGTCTCCAGAACCCTACGGGGTGCTACCTGGTAGCGAAAGGACAGAGACTCTCCTATACTCTGTACCTGATATCTCGCTCGCTTCGTCCAGTGAGTCCAACCTAGTGTACTCCGAAGCAGAGGTCACTCCCGAGTCTCTACACCCCTCCGACCAGGTAGAGGACCTCCAGTTGTCTCCAGAACCCTTCGGGGTGCCACCTGCTGGTGAATGGACAGAGACTTTCCTATATCCTGGATCTGATACCTCGCCTGCTTCGTTCAGTGAGTTCGACCTTGTGTACTCTGAAGCAGAGGTTACCCATGAGTCTCTACAATCCTCTGACCAGGCGGAGTACCCCCAGTTGTCTCCAGAACCCTTTGGGGTGCCACCTGGTGGTGAATGGACAGAGACTTTCCTATACTCGGTACCCGATACCTCGCCTGATTCCTCCAGTGAGTCCGACCTAGTGTACTCTGAAGCAGATGTTTTCTCTGAGCCTCTGCACTCTTCTGACCCGGCGGAGGACCTCCAGTTGTTTCCTGAATTCTCCGGGGTACCACCAGATAACAAAGAGACAGTGACTTTTCCTCATTATGTACCTGATAACCCGTCTATTTCTTCCTGTGAGCTTGACAAGATGTACCTCGAAGCAGAGATTACCCCCAAGTCTCTGTCCCCCTCCAACCCGGTGAAGGACTTCCAGTTGTCTCCTGTACCCTCTGGGGTGCCACCTGAAAATATGTGGAGAGAGACTTCCTTGTGTGCTGTTCCTGGTACTCCACCCGTTTCGTCTGTTGCCAAGGATGGCTGGATAGGAGGTAGCATCCTAGCTAACCAGATGAGATCAATTTTTCCTGTGGACTGTGGAAGTGATCTCCTTGAAGTGAACAACTAGTCCTCGAATTCCCTGCGGAAGATTCTGGCAGGCCTGAAGAAGAGGGGGCGTAAGGGGGGGGTACTGTAACATACCTGGCGGCGTCCTTGCATGGTGGTCCATCTCCCACTGTGCAAGAGCGCGCACTTGATCTCCAGTCCAGAATGTCTCTCTGGCTTCCCTCCTTGCTGTCTGTTTGTCTGTTTCTGCTGCTTAAGGGCGGCGCCCGATCACTTCCTGCTTTTTGTACCTGCTGTGGGTCACACCCCTTGTGCGTCCTCAGCCTATTGCTGTCTGTCACCTGGTATATAGCTCAGCTGCTCCCATCTATCCCTGCCTGAGCATAGTGTTTCATTCAGTGTGTGCTTGCACTCTGAAGGTGCCAGGTCCCGTTCTTTGTCTCCTGCCTTGCGGTATCAGTTCCCGTGTCTGAACTGAGTCCTGTCTATGTCTCCTGCCTTGCGGTATCTGTTCCCGTGTCTGAACTGAGTCCTGTCTTTGTCTCCTGCCTTGCGGTATCAGTTCCCGTGTCTGAACTGGGTCCCGTTCTTTGTCTCCTGCCTTGCGGTATCAGTTCCCGTGTCTGAACTGAGTCCTGTCTATGTCTCCTGCCTTGCGGTATCAGTTCCCGTGTCGGAACTGAGTCCTGTCTTTGTCTCCTGCCTTGCGGTATCAGTTCCCGTGTCTGAACTGAGTCCTGTCTATGTCTCCTGCCTTGCGGTATCAGTTCCCGTGTCTGTACTGTGTCCTATCTGTGTACCTTAACCTGCAGTCTGTACTCGTTCCTTGCCTGTTCGTTCCGCCTTCCTGGAGGCTGTATTTCCAGGCCAGTCTGAACACGCTCCTTGCCTGTTCGTCCTGCCTCTCTGGGGGCCGTATTCCCAGACCCGCTCCTGTATCCCGCTGCAGTGTCGGTCTCCTCCGTACACTCAGTTCCAGACTGAACTCTCTCCTATCTTTTACCTGTTTTTTCTCTATGTCCGTTCCATTCCTTTTTCTGCAGAGTCTGAACTCGTACCTAACTCCTGCTCGTTGTCACTGTACTTCCGTTTGTGAGTTTGTGGTCCACTCGCTACTTCTCTGCAAGTACCCTGTGGGTATCTGGTTCTGCCTTTCCCTTCTAGTCTGTTCCGTGTGAACAGAGTCCTGTCCGCCGCGTCTGCGGTTTTCGCTTTGCTCAGCTCTGTCCGCTGCGTCTGCGGTTTTCGCTTTGCTCAGCTCTGTCCGCCGCGTCTGCGGTTTTCGCTTTGCTCAGCTCTGTCCGCCGCGTCTGCGGTTTTCGCTTTGCTCAGCTCTGTCCGCCGCGTCTGCGGTTTTCGCTTTGCTCAGCTCTGTCCGCCGCGTCTGCGGTTTTCGCTTTGCTCAGCTCTGTCCGCCGCGTCTGCGGTTTTCGCTTTGCTCAGCTCTGTCCACCGCGTCTGCGGTTTTCGCTTTGCTCAGCTCTGTCCACCGCGTCTGCGGTTTTCGCTTTGCTCAGCTCTGTCTACCGCGTCTGCGGTTTCGAATTTGTCTCCCAGTCTGTACTGGACCCTACCCAGCCTGTGCTCTAGTCTGCCTGTTCCTGTATTCCCCGGTGTGGGTCAACAGCCGTGTCCAGAGTCTGACCTGGAGTAGACCCTGGTTCCTCTGCTCGGTTCCTCCCTGGTGCACTGGCGTCGTATGCCGTCGTGCGACCTTGGTCGGATCGGGCAGATACTTAGTTACGCCGCTCCAGGAACTCTCCGGTTCATGGCACAGTGGAATCACTACATAAACACGCACACGCCAGTCAGTCCGGGCGTGTGCATAACAAATTGCGTATAATTGTATTTATATATACGTTTATAATATATATATATATATATATTAATTTGTAAATTAGAACTTCATATATATAAATTTAAGTAGCAATATTTTGAATTACATTAGAACCAACCAATATATGTATAAGATATTTAAATAATTCTGTTTCTGTATTAATTTGATATTTAATTTTATTTTCTTATATTTCCTTAGAATTTTCATTCCAAAGCAGGATTTGATCAAAGAACTCTAAAATGGATTTATTTCTTTATTCACACAGGAAGTGAAAAAATTGCATGATTTTATGTGTATAACATTTTAAAATAATAACAATATATCTAGTTGAACTATAATATATATGTAATACTTATTAATTCTTTTGTGTTGCTAATATTTTCTGTGCATGAAGTGTTCGTGCAAATTAAAGTAGCTTTACAGCATGACGTGTGACAGCTGCGGCCTTTGAACTTTGAGCTAATAGTATAGGATCCCATTCATTCTATTTTCAACTGATGTAACTTAAGACCGGGCAGCCAGTGAAAAAAGAATCTAAGACAAGAGTTTTTTCAAGTGTCTGAAATTCCAGTGACTTACTCTCATATTATATAATATGTACTTGGGAATAGTCAAAGAAATATAAAGATATTCAATTGATATGGCAATTCGCATTAATAAATTGGGATACAACAATTTTGGGTTAAATAAATATATATATATCTAAAACTTCATATGTGGAATGTTTGAGTTGAACAGATCTGTGAATGTCAGAGTGAAGGTGACAGATGAGTAAATCAGCAGCTGCTAAGTGTGATTGATGTGACAGAGGCCTCGTATGTTTGTATGTTTGAAAAAAAAAATGTTTCTTTATGTGAAGGTACAAAAATATATTTAATTTTGAGGAAATTATAATACATAATTATGTATTATCTACATATATATATTTCTATATTTCTTTAATAATTATTATTTCTTGATTT
Source organism: Phyllobates terribilis (assembly GCF_046119375.1). NCBI lineage: Eukaryota > Metazoa > Chordata > Amphibia > Anura > Dendrobatidae > Phyllobates > Phyllobates terribilis. The sequence continues at coordinate 675,100,815 of NW_027362764.1, read as the reverse complement.
AACTAATAGTGGATAAGGGCAACCACACATCAAAATGGTTTACAAAGCAAATTTATATTTAGAATAATTTTCCACATGATAATATTCTTGAATAACTATAATATTATTTTTAATGGTTACCTAAATAGGTACACACATCTCTTTAGTCAAATCTATGCTACTCATCGATATGAAATTTATGCACAATATTTCTAGAAGAATAATTATTTTTAATTTGGTTCTGATATATACATAAATTTTATAAAATAATATTTTTTGGTATTAAGGGGGAAAATGTGTTTTTGATCCTGATTACATAATCACTTTTGATCAATACTTATTTTCCCCACATTTTAATAAAGAAGAAATAATAATAAGGTACTATGGTATAATTAAGAAGGGTATTACATGCAAAGTTGCATAATTTAATATTTTTTGGTGGTACAAGGTTATGACAAATATGAAATCATCCAAATAATGGAGATATAAGGGTATTTTTTATGGAGAATATAATTACTCTGCATTTGTTATTAAAATTTAAAGGCCTTATTTTTATTTTTATTCTTATTTTTACTCTTAATTTTATTCTTCATTTTTAAAATTTTATTCTTACTTTATACTTCTTATTTTTCTATTTTTTCATTTTTTAATTCTCATTTGATTTTATTTGAGTTCAATATCTCAATTGAGAAAACACATTCATATTTAATAAAGTAATGTCTAATACAAGAGTATTGCTTCATTAAATATATATTGCTAAGGAAAAAAATGTTTACATTTTCTGAGTAAACACAATTCATTCATTCATTTATTCATTCATTCATTCATTCATTCATACATTCATATATTTATTCATTTTGGTTCAGGAGTATACATTCTTTGATATTATTGGTTTAATAAAGATATAAAAACTTGTTTTTTCAAAATACACTGACACCTATGGGTTGGAAAAGGTATTTACACCTATGACATAAAAATGTTCTATCATGTGGAGAACTTGATTGATAATGATTTATTATCTATTATTGTTTATTATTCCAAACATAATTTATTTTAATATTTTGATAATAATTAGATGGATATTACTGATTGCTATGGTACGCTGTGATATTATAGGTTAGGAAAAACTGTCAGATTTGGTATCAGATTAGGGAATGAAGACTTCAATCAAGACATCGCAATTATGAATTCTATCTTAATAAAGACTCTTAATTTTTATAAATCAAAGAGATTCTCAAAAGTTACAAGAAGAAGCAACTGATATCCGGCCGTCTCAGAAGGTAACAGGTGTGAATGCTGAGTGTTATAATAGACTGTGTCCATTACATACAATACAATTCACACCACTGATCACCAGGACGGCAGAGGACGATGATCCTATATGTACTGTGTTGTGTTCAAGCTTCATCACGTTCCAGTGGTTTCTTATCACCTGCAACGCTTGAATGAAAGCTGGTGAACAGGTAATACCTGGCATATGTGTCCTGTATATAAAGGACTGAGTACTGGTTATGGTGCTATATAAAGCAGGAAAGTGGCAAGTTAACCCTTGCTTTACTGACCAAAGACGTCACATCTGTTCCAAAAGTGACACGAGACCAGTGCGGACACACGGAAGATTCCAAAGACGATCCAACGTAAGTCCAGGTGACACTGCACATATATTAAAGCTACATTTCATCCATGGACTTTGTTTTCTTATCAACTGACACACATGATCTTTCTAATAAAGAGTACAGTTTATGGACTGAACAATAATGAGCAAAATTATGGACTGTACAATATCTACATGCTGTAATTTATTTCAAAGGAGTTTTCATCTAAAGACTGTGTTATAAAAGAACAAAGAAGAAGACGAGACGACGACCCGATGACATCAGATGATGACGATTGAACCCGCGATTGCTTCAATTTAGATATAGGGAAGTATAATTATACATATTAAATGAATATTAGTCACGGCTTACCATAACATGAATTCACGTCATTATATAACAATAATCCGATATTGATACTATTATTACTATTATTATTATTATGGAATTTTAATGATATTGCCAAGGAAGAAGGAAAGAAAAAATGATTGATGAATGTATCTTCTTTTGAGATATTTCAGTTTAAGTCCTTTTATTCTCAAAAAGGGGGAAATGTTAAATGGTTAATTATGGAAATTCATTTGGAATGTTAATCGATAACCATTTTTCTGAGTTCTATGCCTCAGCCATCGTGTCTAGTTGACATGCGCTATTTGTGTGTGTATTTTTGGTTCACTACCATATGTAGAACAGGTGTCCATACGACTGGCTATAAAAGCCCATGGTACAGAAAGGGGGGGCTCTCTTGCTCTGCCCACCCCACAAGACACAGAATCTTCATGCTGAGAAGCAGATGACATGTAGGCCTGGACACATGCTGGACAAAGACATGATTTACCAGCCAGGATCCAAGGAAAGATGGGTGAATCTCAACAATTAAACAATTAAGCTAATTATGGACAAATGAACAATTAGTTTATAACTAATTATTGTATGTACCTGCTGCAATCTGATTCTTTTTAATGGACAATCCAAGAATAAATAGATACATTTTTTTATAACAACATCGTGATATTGATACTTTGAGAAGTCCTCAGTAGAAAAAAATAATACAGGAAGAGTATTATTTTACAGTCTCCCATCCAAGTACTAACCAGGCCCAATGCTGCTTAGCTTCCGAGATCAGATGAGATCAGGCATGTTCAGGGTGGTGTGGCCGTAGGCAGAGACAAGCCTCTCACTTGCTGCTTTTCTACTTTGACGTCTGGCTGCCGGCTGCCCTTTCCAGTGCTCAGCAAGACCAGGTCCTTTTGTGCTTTCCCTTCTCTTCAATTTTTTTGCTGGCTTCCTTAAAAGGTCTTGGAGACACAACGCCCCACTCAGAGCCGCTGAGCTCACTGATCGGCTGCAGCGCTGTCGACGGAACGTCAGCTTCACGGCCAATGCCACAGGCCGGGAGCAGAGGCGAGACTCACCGGTAGACCCGGGTAGGTTGAGTAGAGCGCGGTTAGTTGCTTTCTAATAGCCTGCAGCCGGGGATTAACTTTTAATGAAAGGGAACAATTCCTTTGACTGTCTGCAGCACGCCACACCTAGGAAGCGCACTCTTACACACAAGCCAGCATGCACACGTGCTCGCATGTGACAACACCCCCTATCTGCCCCTACAACCTCTCCGTCACCATGCGTCAGACTCTCCTGCCTGTTTTATGATTTCATGGCCCTAGCAGGAATCACCCCCTCCCCTCCCCAATTCCTTCCGCACCTTCCTTGTACTGAGGTTAGCTCTTTGTCAGCCGTCTGGCTTGGTTACAAAAGCTTCTTTGCAGAGAAACATGTTACTTCTGCTGGCCCTCGCTAGGCGGCCGGCATCCAAAACCTTCCCTGGGCACCTGCTGAAAGCCTGGCCCCTTCACGGCCCCGGGTGCTTTTAACGCCATCATTTCCACACGGCGAGCTGCGGAGTCAATAAGCACTCCTAGCCGTGACAAGGAGCTCGGTGTCAGGCCTGCGTGAAGGGCGGCCGGGTAGCGTACTTAGCTGCCAACTGGCTCAGAGGCCTTGGGGCTGCCATCATCTAAGTTACTTAAGGTCGGTGTCTGGCAAGGCGCCGTTCCATGCTAGCTGAGCTGGGCAGTAGGGCAAAACGTCATCAAAATGGTCTACAGCACCCGATGTTCCCCCATCCAAGTACTGTCTGAGCCCAGCCCTGCTTTGCTTCCGAGATCAGACGAGATCGGGCGTATCCAAGGTGGTATGGCCAGTAGACGCTGCTCGATCCATCGCCCGGCCAGCCTTTCTCAGGATCGCTTGGTGGCAAGCAATCTGGCCGTGACGGGGCAGGCTCCGAAGGGTCCATGCAAAGGCTGTGCCGTCCCTACAGGTGTGGTTTGTTTAGCAGTGATTCACCCGCCGCATCAGGTGTCTTCAAAAATGTCTCGGCGCAGGGTCTCCTGCAGGCTAAACCCTTCATCGCGGTAATGTGACAGAAAGAGCAAGCTGGATCCGTAACCTGGGGGCGGAGCGAGACGTCCAGGGGTGAATGAAGGAAGAGGGTGAGATGGTTGCCAGTGACTTTGAGCTGCTCTTCAAGGGGGAGGGTCGTGTTGCCTGCAAAGGTCTTCTGCTTGGGGTTACCGGTGGTTGCCTCCAGCCACGCGGGAGACGCTGGTCCTAGTATTAAAAGAAAAGAAGCAACAATGCTGGAGGCCCACGGTGATCATAAGGATGCTGGTATTTTGCAGAGATGAAATACCGCAAGAGAGAAAGCAAATGAAAAAAAGAAAAGAGAATGAATGTGTGCACTTTTGAAAGGGAATGGAAAAAAGGCATAGAAGAGAGTGCCCCCTGCTGGTGGAAGGAAGGAAAAAGCAAAAGCCTACAGCACCTGGTATTCCCAGGCGGTCTCCTATCCAAGTACTAACCAGGCCCGACACTGCTTAGCTTCTGAGATAAGGCCTGTTCAGGATGGTGTGGCCGTAGACAGAGACAAGCCTCTTATTTGCTGCTTTTCTACTTTGACGTCTGGCTGCCGGCTGCCCTTTCCAGTGCTCAGCAAGACCAGGTCCTTTTGTGCTTTCCCTTCTCTTCAATTTTTTTGCTGGCTTCCTTAAAAAGTCTTGTAGACAGAAGGCCCGACTCAGATCCGCTGAGCTCACTGATCGGCTGCAGCACTGTCGACGGAACGTCAGCTTCACGGCCAATGCCACAGGCCGGGAGCAGAGGCGAGACTCACCGGTAGCCCCTGGTAGGGTGAGTAGAGCGCGGTTAGTTGCTTTCTAATAGACTGCAGCCGGGGATTAACTTTTAATGAAAGGGAACAATCCCTTTGATTGTCTGCAGCACGCCACACCTAGGAAGCGCACTCTCACACCCAAGCCAGCATGCACACGTGCTCGCACGTGACAACACCCCCTATCTGCCCCTACAACCTCTCCGTCACCATGCGTCAGACTCTCCTGCCTGTTTTATGATTTCAGGGCCCTAGCAGCAACTACCCCCCCCCTCCCCAATTCCTTCCGCACCTTCCTTGCCTTCCGTGCACTGAGGTTAGCTCTTTGTCAGCCGTCTGACTTGGTTACACAAGCTTCTTTGCAGAGAAACATGTTACTTCTGCTGGCCCTCGCTAGGAGGCCGGCATCCAAAACCTTCCCTGGGCACCTGCTGAAACCCTGGCCCCTTCACGGCCCCGGGTGCTTTTAATGCCATCATTTCCACACGGCGAGCTGCGGAGTCAATAAGCACTCCTAGCCGTGGCAAGGAGCTCGGTGTCAGGCCTGCGTGAAGGCGGCGGGCTAGCGTACTTAGCTGCCAACTGGCTCAGAGGCCTTGGGGCTTCCATCATCTAAGTTACTTAAGGTCGGTGTCCAGAAAGGCGCCGTTCCATGCTAGCCGAGCTGGGCAGTAGGGCAAAACGTCATCAAAATGGTCTACAGCACCCGGTGTTCCCAGGAGGTATCCCATCCAAGTACTGTCCGAGCCCAGCCCTGCTTTGCTTCCGAGATCAGATGAGATCAGGCGTATGCAAGATGGTATGGACAGTAGATGCTGCTCAATTCATCGCCCAGCCAGCCTTTCTCAGGATCGCTTGGTGGCGAGCGATCTGGCCGTGACGGGGCGGGCTCCGAAGGGTCCATGCAAAGGCTGTGCCGTCCCTACAGGTGTGGTTTGTTTACCAGTGATTCACCCGCCGCATCAGGTGTCTTCAAAAATGTCTCGGCGCAGGGTCTCCTGCAGGCTAAACCCTTCATCGCGGTAATGTGACAGAAAGAGCAAGCTGGACCCGTAACTTGGGGGCGGAGCGAGACGTCCAGGGGTCTACAGCACCCGGTGTTCCCAGGAGGTATCCCATCCAAGTACTGTTCGAGCCCAGCCCTGCTTTGCTTCCGAGATCAGACGAGATCAGGAGCATCCATGGTGGTATGGCCAGTAGTAGCTGCTCGATCCATCGCCCGGCCAGCCTTTCTCAGGATCGCTTTGTTATGATCTGCTACAGAGACTAAGGAAAGAAAGGAGATCTATCCCTACAATAGAACTAAGCTAGATCCCTACGATGTAACGGGGAACCTGATCCTGCGATCAGACCCGCTAAAGTCCTCGGCTAGTCTGAACGCAGACCTATAGATGTGAGGGAGGGATCCCTACAAGATCTAGGGACTGGGAAAAGTTGGACACCTCCTAGCAGAAATAGTAGCAGTCAAAGACAAACACACAACAAAAAGGCATAGGGGTCAGAAGACCTAGCAAAACTAACAGAGAACGGCAACAGAGCAACAAGCTAGCTCAACAGTAGTAAATACAAATGAAGTCCAGCAAAGCCAGGTAGGCAAAATGGTCATGTGACCAGCAAACTAAAAAAAAACCTAACAGGAGAGTTGTAACAGTACCCCCTCTTCTAAGAGGATCCTCCGGATCCCCTAGGCCCAGGCTTACCAGGAAACCTCCTGTGAAACGCTCGGACAAGTCTGGGGGCAGAAACATAATCCGCTCTCACCCATGAGTTATCCTCAGGTCCGAAACCCTTCCAAGCGACGAGATACTGCAAACTCCCTCTATACCGTCTAGAATTTAGGATGCGGGAAATTTCATATTCCCCGTCCTCCACCACCGGAGGAACAGTGGCAGAGGCGTCACCATCCGACACATCAGCTTTTTTCAACAGAGAAACATGAGACACCGGATTAATCCTCCAGGACGTAGGAACCTCCAGCCTAACAGCAGATTGGTTAACTATCTGAAGTACCTTAAAGGGCCCTACGAACTTGGGACCCAATTTTTTAGAAGGAATCCTCAATCGCAGATTCTTAGAGGACAACCAAACCATGTCACCAACCGCAAACAAAATCTCTTGCCGTTTCCTATCAAAGTACCTCTTAGATTTTTTGTTAGCCTCCTGAAGATTACCACGCACATCCGTCCAAACTCTCTCCAAATGACCGGAAAAACTCTCCTCCTCAGGCACAGCCGAAACCAATTTGGAAAATGACCCAAAAGACGGATGTCTCCCAGAACAACAAAAAAAAGGCGAACACCCAGCAGAAGAGGATGTATGGTTGTTAAGAGCAAATTCAGCAAGTGGCAGAAACTCAGACCACCCCTCTTGATTGTCTGCCCAAAAACAACGCAAGAACTGCTCAACATCCTGGTTCTTCCTTTCTGTCTGGCCATTAGACTCAGGATGATATCCGGATGAAAACGACAAATGAACTCCCAACCTGTCACAAAAGGCACGCCAAAAACGAGCCACGAACTGAGGTCCCCTATCAAAAATAATGTCAGTAGGAACACCATGTAGTCTGATAATCTCCTTGACAAAGGCCTTAGCGAGTGTCTTAGCGCAAGGCAGTTTGATGAAGGGAACCAAGTGACACATCTTGCTAAAACGGTCCACGGCCACCCAGATGACCGTGAAACCTTCAGAGGGAGGAAGGTCAGTAATAAAGTCCATAGCCAGATGTGTCCAAGGTGCACTAGGAACCTCCAGAGGGCAAAGCAACCCCGCAGCAGGAGCATGCGAAGACTTGGATCTTGCACACACAGTACATTGGCGCACCCACTTAATGACTTCCTTCTGCCATCCAGGCCACCAAAAACTGCGACCCACAAGTCTCTTGGTCTCAGAAATTCCTGGATGACCTGCCAACCGAGATTCATGACACTCAACAAACAAATCTCTCCTAAAGGTCCTAGGCACAAACAACCTCCCATGGGGAGTGTTAGATGGGGCATTCTCCTGTGCTTTAAGAATCTCATCCTCCAAAATGGAGTCCAAAGCAGCAATCACAACACCTTCTTGTAAAATGGTCTCCTCTTCCTCCTCAACACCGACCATGGGAGAAAAGCTGCGAGACAAAGCATCCGCTTTAACATTCTTGGTACCCGGGATGTAAGTAACGGAAAAATTAAACCGCGAGAAAAAAAGTGCCCACCTAGCCTGACGGGCATTCAAGCGCTTGGCAGCATCAAGATAGATCAGATTTTTATGATCAGTGAAAACCTGAATGGGAAATTCAGCACCTTCCAAGAGATGACGCCAGTGTTCAAATGCGAGTTTAATCGCCAGCAATTCCCGATTATCAATATCGTAATTAAGTTCAGTCTCGGAAAATTTTTTTGAAAAAAAGGCACAGGGATGTACTCCATCCTTGTTTTCCTGAGACAACACCGCACCAACCCCCACCGAAGAAGCATCAACCTCAACCAAAAACGGCTTAGTCACATCAGGCTGCATAAGGATGGGAGCAGAGGTGAACCTCTCCTTTAGAAACACAAAAGCTTCAATGGCCTCAGAAGTCCAATGAACCACATTAGCACCTTTCCTGGTGAGATCGGTCAGCGGTTTGACAATAATAGAAAACTTTTTTATGAATTTTCTGTAATAATTGGCGAAACCCAAAAACCTCTGTATCGATTTCAAACCAATAGGCCTAGGCCATTCCTGCCCAGCTTGAACTTTAACCGGGTCCATCTCAAAACCTTCACTGGAGATAATGTAGCCCAAAAAACTATTTCTCTGTACAGCGAACTCACATTTCTCCAGCTTAGCAAAAAGCGAATTGTCCATTAATAACTGTAATACCTCACGTACGCTTCGCCAATGAGACTCCAGATCCGGCGAATAAATCAAAATGTCATCCAAATACACAACCACATTTTTGCCGATTAAACGTCTAAGGATATCATTAATAAGATTCTGAAAAAATGCTGGAGCATTGGTGAGACCAAAAGGCATAACCAGATTCTCAAAATGACCCACAGGAGTGTTAAAAGCAGTCTTCCATTCATCACCCTCCTTCATGCGCAACAAATTGTATGCCACCCGGAGATCAATTTTAGAGAACCACTTGGCCCCCACTAACTGGTTAAATAAATCAGGAATCAATGGCAGTGGGTAAGGATTGCGTACAGTAATTTTATTAATCTCACGAAAGTCCAGACAAGGACGTAAACCGCCATCTTTTTTTTTTACAAAAAAAAATCCAACAGCCACAGGAGACTTGGAAGGCCTAATGTGACCGGCGGCCAAGCTTGTCTGTATGTATTCTTCCAAAGCCTTTCTTTCAGGAATAGTAAGATTAAATAAACGACTCTTAGGAAAAGTCGCGCCAGGGACAAATTCAATGGTACAATCATAGTCTCTATGGGGAGGCAAAACCTGCGACTCCTCCTCAGAAAAAACTCTCCAAAAATCCTGAATAGGTACAGGCAATTCCCCTCTATCCACAGCAGCAATGCACCCGTTACAACACTTGTCATGACACTTAGGGCTCCAGGACTTAATTTCATTGGTAGACCAATCCAGTACAGGATTGTGCAATTTTAACCAGGGTAGCCCCAATATTACTGGAGAAGGCAAATTATCCAATACCACCAAATCCAAATTCTCTTGATGAATACCATTAATAGTGAGGGGAAATTCACAGACCTTGTGAGTAACACTCTTCAAGGGCGAGCCATCGACAGAAACCACAGCAATAGGGGATGACAAAGTTTTAGGTTCTAATCTAAGTTTTTCCAAGAATCCCCCATCAATCACATTCAGAGTAGATCCACAATCCACAAATACCCGAAATTCAATTAATTCATCCTGAGCAGCAGTAGTGGCAGATAGGAATACTCCCTTAGAATTTAAACAGGCAATACGAGCATGACTGACCATTTTTTTCTTTCTTCTTACGAAGCACACAGCTCTTAATAAAATGACCAGAATTTCCGCAATAGAAACACAAGTCTTCAGAAAGTCGGCGGTCTTTTTCCTGAGAGCGGGGTGCCATCGGCTCTCCATTGTCAGCACAGAACCTCTCAGGACTCGAAGCTGACATAGCAGAGGATTTGCTCTCATTAACCCTTTCACGCAGTCTCCTGTCCACCCGTATAGCTAATTGCATTGCCTCCTGCAAGTTTCCAGGTGTGGGATAAGCAATCAGTAAATCCTTTACCCTTTCACATAGCCCTGCAAGAAACAAGCTTTTCAAAGCAGAATCGTTCCACCCCACCTGGGCAGACCACCGACGGAAGTGAGAACAATATTTTTCCACATTACCTGATCCCTGCCTCAAACGTCTTAATTCAGACTCAGCAGATGAGACACGATCAGGATCATCGTACAACAAACCCAAAGCAGAAAAAAAACTATCCACTGATCTAAAGCACGGATCACTAGGTTGGAGAGAGAAGGCCCATCCCTGAAGATCTTTGCGCAAAAGTGACATTATGATCCCTATGCGCTGTGATTCATCACCAGAGGATCCGGGTCTCAAGCGAAAATATAATAGACAAGCATTTTTAAAAGAAAAAAAATCTTGTTGTTTGCCAAAAAATAGATCAGGCAGACGTACCTTAGGTTCCACAAAATGCGCTCCAGAACAGCTACTCACGTGTTGTTGGATCTTGGTCACCTCCAGAGAGAGTCCCTGCAAGCGTTGAGCCAAATCTTGCACCGAGACCATGATGGAAAACTGGAGGTCTTTTCTTAGAGAAATTTTTTTTTTTTTTTTTTTTTTTTATGGCTGGAATTACTGTTATGATCTGCTACAGAGACTAAGGAAAGAAAGGAGATCTATCCCTACAATAGAACTAAACTAGATCCCTACGACGTAACGGGGAACCTGATCCTGCGATCAGACCCGCTAAAGTCCTCGGCTAGTCTGAACGCAGACCTATAGATGTGAGGGAGGGATCCCTACAAGATCTAGGGACTGGGAAAAGTTGGACGCCTCCTAGCAGAAATAGTAGCAGTCAAAGACAAACACACAACAAAAAGGCATAGGGGTCAGAAGACCTAGCAAAACTAACAGAGAACGGCAACAGAGCAACAAGCTAGCTCAACAGTAGTAAATACAAATGAAGTCCAGCAAAGCCAGGAGGGCAGAGCCGGATTAAATTGGCAAAATGGTCATGTGACCAGCAAACTAAAAAAAAACTAACAGGAGAGTTGTAACACGCTTGGTGGCGAGCAATCTGGCCGTGACGGGGCGGGCTCCGAAGGGTCCATGCAAAGGCTATGCCGTCCATACAGGTGTGGTTTGTTTAGCAGTGATTCACCCGCCGCATCAGGTGTCTTCAAAAATGTCTCGGCGCAGGGTCTCCTGCAGGCTAAACCCTTCATCGCGGTAATGTGACAGAAAGAGCAAGCTGGACCCGTAACTTGGGGGCTGAGTGAGACGTCCAGAGGTGAATGAAGGAAGAGGGTGAGATGGTTGCCAGTGACTTTGAGCTGCTCTTCAGGGGGGAGGGTCGTGTTGCCTGCTAAGGTCTTCTGCTTGGGGATACCGGTGATTGCCTCCAGCCACGCGGGAGACGCTGGTCCTGGTGAAAAGGAGCCTAGTATTAAAAGTAAATAAGCAACAATGCTGGAGGCTCACGGTGATCAGAAGGATGCTGGTATTTTGCAGAGATGAAATAGCGCAAGAGAGAAAGCAAATGAAAAAAAGAAAAGAGAATGAATGTGTGCACTTGTGAAAGGGAATGGAAAAAAGGCATAGAAGAGAGTGCCCCCTGCTGGTGGAAGGAAAGAAAAAGCAAAAGCCTAGAGCACCTGGTATTCCCAGGCAGTCTCCCATCCAAGTACTAACCAGGCCCAACCCTGCTTGGCTTCCAAGATTAGACAAGGTCGGGCGTGTACAGAGTGGTTTGGCCGTAGGCACAGACAAGCCTCTCACTTGCTGCTTTTCTACTTTGAAGGCGTAGACAAGCCTCTCACTTGCTGCTTTTCTACTTTGAAGGCACAGACAAGCCTCTCACTTGCTGCTTTTCTACTTTGAAGTCTGGCTGCCGGCTGCCCTTTCCAGTGCTCAGCAAGACCAGGTCTTTTTGTGCTTTCCCTTCTCTTCAATTTTTTTGCTGGCTTCCTTAAAAGGTCTTGTAGACAGAAGGCCCCACTCAGAGCCGCTGAGCTCACTGATCGGCTGCAGCGCTGTCGACGGAACGTCAGCTTCACAGCCAATGCCACAGGCCGGGAGCAGAGGCGAGATTAACCGGTAGACCTGGGTAGGGTAAGTAGAGCGCGGTTAGTTGCTTTCTAATAGCCTGCAGCCGGGGATTAACTTTTAATGAAAGGGAACAATCCCTTTGACTGTCTGCAGTGTGCCACACCTAGGAAGCGCACTCTCACACACAAACCAGCATGCACACGTGCTCGCACGTGACAACACCCCCTATCTGCCCCTACAACCTCTACCTCACCATGCGTCAGACTCTCCTGCCTGTTTTATGATTTCAGGGCCCTAGCAGGAATCACCCCCCCCTCCCCAATTCCTTCCGCACCTTCCTTGCCTTCCTTGCAGTGAGGTTAGCTCTTTGGCAGCCGTCTGGCTTGGTTACACAAGCTTCTTTGCAGAGAAACATGTTACTTCTGCTGGCCCTCGCTAGGCGGCCGGCATCCAAAACCTTCCCTGGGCACCTGCTGAAACCCTGGCCCCTTCACGGCCCCGGGTGCTTTTAACGCCATCATTTCCACACGGCGAGCTGCGGAGTCAATAAGCACTCCTAGCCGTGGCAAGGAGCTCGGTGTCAGGCCTGCGTGAAGGCGGCGGGCTAGCGTACTTAGCTGCCAACTGGCTCAGAGGCCTTGGGGCTTCCATCATCTAAGTTACTTAAGGTCGGTGTCCGGAAAGGCGCCGTTCCATGCTAGCCGAGCTGGGCAGTAGGGCAAAACGTCATCAAAATGGTCTACAGCACCCGGTGTTCCCAGGAGGTATCCCATCCAAGTACTGTCCGAGCCCAGCCCTGCTTTGCTTCCGAGATCAGATGAGATCAGGCGTATGCAAGATGGTATGGACAGTAGATGCTGCTCAATTCATCGCCCAGCCAGCCTTTCTCAGGATCGCTTGGTGGCGAGCGATCTGGCCGTGACGGGGCGGGCTCCGAAGGGTCCATGCAAAGGCTGTGCCGTCCCTACAGGTGTGGTTTGTTTACCAGTGATTCACCCGCCGCATCAGGTGTCTTCAAAAATGTCTCGGCGCAGGGTCTCCTGCAGGCTAAACCCTTCATCGCGGTAATGTGACAGAAAGAGCAAGCTGGACCCGTAACTTGGGGGCGGAGCGAGACGTCCAGGGGTCTACAGCACCCGGTGTTCCCAGGAGGTATCCCATCCAAGTACTGTTCGAGCCCAGCCCTGCTTTGCTTCCGAGATCAGACGAGATCAGGAGCATCCATGGTGGTATGGCCAGTAGACGCTGCTCGATCCATCGCCCGGCCAGCCTTTCTCAGGATCGCTTTGTTATGATCTGCTACAGAGACTAAGGAAAGAAAGGAGATCTATCCCTACAATAGAACTAAGCTAGATCCCTACGATGTAACGGGGAACCTGATCCTGCGATCAGACCCGCTAAAGTCCTCGGCTAGTCTGAACGCAGACCTATAGATGTGAGGGAGGGATCCCTACAAGATCTAGGGACTGGGAAAAGTTGGACACCTCCTAGCAGAAATAGTAGCAGTCAAAGACAAACACACAACAAAAAGGCATAGGGGTCAGAAGACCTAGCAAAACTAACAGAGAACGGCAACAGAGCAACAAGCTAGCTCAACAGTAGTAAATACAAATGAAGTCCAGCAAAGCCAGGTAGGCAAAATGGTCATGTGACCAGCAAACTAAAAAAAAACCTAACAGGAGAGTTGTAACAGTACCCCCTCTTCTAAGAGGATCCTCCGGATCCCCTAGGCCCAGGCTTACCAGGAAACCTCCTGTGAAACGCTCGGACAAGTCTGGGGGCAGAAACATAATCCGCTCTCACCCATGAGTTATCCTCAGGTCCGAAACCCTTCCAAGCGACGAGATACTGCAAACTCCCTCTATACCGTCTAGAATTTAGGATGCGGGAAATTTCATATTCCCCGTCCTCCACCACCGGAGGAACAGTGGCAGAGGCGTCACCATCCGACTCATCAGCTTTTTTCAACAGAGAAACATGAGACACCGGATTAATCCTCCAGGACGTAGGAACCTCCAGCCTAACAGCAGATTGGTTAACTATCTGAAGTACCTTAAAGGGCCCTACGAACTTGGGACCCAATTTTTTAGAAGGAATCCTCAATCGCAGATTCTTAGAGGACAACCAAACCATGTCACCAACCGCAAACAAAATCTCTTGCCGTTTCCTATCAAAGTACCTCTTAGATTTTTTGTTAGCCTCCTGAAGATTACCACGCACATCCGTCCAAACTCTCTCCAAATGACCGGAAAAACTCTCCTCCTCAGGCACAGCCGAAACCAATTTGGAAAATGACCCAAAAGACGGATGTCTCCCAGAACAACAAAAAAAAGGCGAACACCCAGCAGAAGAGGATGTATGGTTGTTAAGAGCAAATTCAGCAAGTGGCAGAAACTCAGACCACCCCTCTTGATTGTCTGCCCCAAAACAACGCAAGAACTGCTCAACATCCTGGTTCTTCCTTTCTGTCTGGCCATTAGACTCAGGATGATATCCGGATGAAAACGACAAATGAACTCCCAACCTGTCACAAAAGGCACGCCAAAAACGAGCCACGAACTGAGGTCCCCTATCAAAAATAATGTCAGTAGGAACACCATGTAGTCTGATAATCTCCTTGACAAAGGCCTTAGCGAGTGTCTTAGCGCAAGGCAGTTTGATGAAGGGAACCAAGTGACACATCTTGCTAAAACGGTCCACGGCCACCCAGATGACCGTGAAACCTTCAGAGGGAGGAAGGTCAGTAATAAAGTCCATAGCCAGATGTGTCCAAGGTGCACTAGGAACCTCCAGAGGGCAAAGCAACCCCGCAGCAGGAGCATGCGAAGACTTGGATCTTGCACACACAGTACATTGGCGCACCCACTTAATGACTTCCTTCTGCCATCCAGGCCACCAAAAACTGCGACCCACAAGTCTCTTGGTCTCAGAAATTCCTGGATGACCTGCCAACCGAGATTCATGACACTCAACAAACAAATCTCTCCTAAAGGTCCTAGGCAAAAACAACCTCCCATGGGGAGTGTTAGATGGGGCATTCTCCTGTGCTTTAAGAATCTCATCCTCCAAAATGGAGTCCAAAGCAGCAATCACAACACCTTCTTGTAAAATGGTCTCCTCTTCCTCCTCAACACCGACCATGGGAGAAAAGCTGCGAGACAAAGCATCCGCTTTAACATTCTTGGTACCCGGGATGTAAGTAACGGAAAAATTAAACCGCGAGAAAAAAAGTGCCCACCTAGCCTGACGGGCATTCAAGCGCTTGGCAGCATCAAGATAGATCAGATTTTTATGATCAGTGAAAACCTGAATGGGAAATTCAGCACCTTCCAAGAGATGACGCCAGTGTTCAAATGCGAGTTTAATCGCCAGCAATTCCCGATTATCAATATCGTAATTAAGTTCAGTCTCGGAAAATTTTTTTGAAAAAAAGGCACAGGGATGTACTCCATCCTTGTTTTCCTGAGACAACACCGCACCAACCCCCACCGAAGAAGCATCAACCTCAACCAAAAACGGCTTAGTCACATCAGGCTGCATAAGGATGGGAGCAGAGGTGAACCTCTCCTTTAGAAACACAAAAGCTTCAATGGCCTCAGAAGTCCAATGAACCACATTAGCACCTTTCCTGGTGAGATCGGTCAGCGGTTTGACAATAATAGAAAACTTTTTTATGAATTTTCTGTAATAATTGGCGAAACCCAAAAACCTCTGTATCGATTTCAAACCAATAGGCCTAGGCCATTCCTGCACAGCTTGAACTTTAACCGGGTCCATCTCAAAACCTTCACTGGAGATAATGTAGCCCAAAAAACTATTTCTCTGTACAGCGAACTCACATTTCTCCAGCTTAGCAAAAAGCGAATTGTCCATTAATAACTGTAATACCTCACCTACGCTTCGCCAATGAGACTCCAGATCCGGCGAATAAATCAAAATGTCATCCAAATACACAACCACATTTTTGCCGATTAAAGGTCTAAGGATATCATTAATAAGATTCTGAAAAAATGCTGGAGCATTGGTGAGACCAAAAGGCATAACCAGATTCTCAAAATGACCCACAGGAGTGTTAAAAGCAGTCTTCCATTCATCACCCTCCTTCATGCGCAACAAATTGTATGCCACCCGGAGATCAATTTTAGAGAACCACTTGGCCCCCACTAACTGGTTAAATAAATCAGGAATCAATGGCAGTGGGTAAGGATTGCGTACAGTAATTTTATTAATCTCACGAAAGTCCAGACAAGGACGTAAACCGCCATCTTTTTTTTTTACAAAAAAAAATCCAACAGCCACAGGAGACTTGGAAGGCCTAATGTGACCGGCGGCCAAGCTTGTCTGTATGTATTCTTCCAAAGCCTTTCTTTCAGGAATAGTAAGATTAAATAAACGACTCTTAGGAAAAGTCGCGCCAGGGACAAATTCAATGGTACAATCATAGTCTCTATGGGGAGGCAAAACCTGCGACTCCTCCTCAGAAAAAACTCTCCAAAAATCCTGAATAGGTACAGGCAATTCCCCTCTATCCACAGCAGCAATGCGCCCGTTACAACACTTGTCATGACACTTAGGGCTCCAGGACTTAATTTCATTGGTAGACCAATCCAGTACAGGATTGTGCAATTTTAACCAGGGTAGCCCCAATATTACTGGAGAACGCAAATTATCCAATACCACCAAATCCAAATTCTCTTGATGAATACCATTAATAGTGAGGGGAAATTCACAGACCTTGTGAGTAACACTCTTCAAGGGCGAGCCATCAACAGAAACCACAGCAATAGGGGATGACAAAGTTTTAGGTTCTAATCTAAGTTTTTCCAAGAATCCCCCATCAATCACATTCAGAGTAGATCCACAATCCACAAATACCCGAAATTCAATTAATTCATCCTGAGCAGCAGTAGTGGCAGATAGGAATACTCCCTTAGAATTTAAACAGGCAATACGAGCATGACTGACCATTTTTTTCTTTCTTCTTACGAAGCACACAGCTCTTAATAAAATGACCAGAATTTCCGCAATAGAAACACAAGCCTTCAGAAAGTCGGCGGTCTTTTTCCTGAGAGCGGGGTGCCATCGGCTCTCCATTGTCAGCACAGAACCTCTCAGGACTCGAAGCTGACATAGCAGAGGATTTGCTCTCATTAACCCTTTCACGCAGTCTCCTGTCCACCCGTATAGCTAATTGCATTGCCTCCTGCAAGTTTCCAGGTGTGGGATAAGCAATCAGTAAATCCTTTACCCTTTCACATAGCCCTGCAAGAAACAAGCTTTTCAAAGCAGAATCGTTCCACCCCACCTGGGCAGACCACCGACGGAAGTGAGAACAATATTTTTCCACATTACCTGATCCCTGCCTCAAACGTCTTAATTCAGACTCAGCAGATGAGACACGATCAGGATCATCGTACAACAAACCCAAAGCAGAAAAAAAACTATCCACTGATCTAAAGCACGGATCACTAGGTTGGAGAGAGAAGGCCCATCCCTGAAGATCTTTGCGCAAAAGTGACATTATGATCCCTATGCGCTGTGATTCATCACCAGAGGATCCGGGTCTCAAGCGAAAATATAATAGACAAGCATTTTTAAAAGAAAAAAAATCTTGTTGTTTGCCAAAAAATAGATCAGGCAGACGTACCTTAGGTTCCACAAAATGCGCTCCAGAACAGCTACTCACGTGTTGTTGGAGCTTGGTCACCTCCTGAGAGAGTCCCTGCAAGCGTTGAGCCAAATCTTGCACCGAGACCATGATGGAAAACTGGAGGTCTTTTCTTAGAGAAATTTTTTTTTTTTTTTTTTTTTTTATGGCTGGAATTACTGTTATGATCTGCTACAGAGACTAAGGAAAGAAAGGAGATCTATCCCTACAATAGAACTAAACTAGATCCCTACGACGTAACGGGGAACCTGATCCTGCGATCAGACCCGCTAAAGTCCTCGGCTAGTCTGAACGCAGACCTATAGATGTGAGGGAGGGATCCCTACAAGATCTAGGGACTGGGAAAAGTTGGACGCCTCCTAGCAGAAATAGTAGCAGTCAAAGACAAACACACAACAAAAAGGCATAGGGGTCAGAAGACCTAGCAAAACTAACAGAGAACGGCAACAGAGCAACAAGCTAGCTCAACAGTAGTAAATACAAATGAAGTCCAGCAAAGCCAGGAGGGCAGAGCCGGATTAAATTGGCAAAATGGTCATGTGACCAGCAAACTAAAAAAAAACTAACAGGAGAGTTGTAACACGCTTGGTGGCGAGCAATCTGGCCGTGACGGGGCGGGCTCCGAAGGGTCCATGCAAAGGCTGTGCCGTCCATACAGGTGTGGTTTGTTTAGCAGTGATTCACCCGCCGCATCAGGTGTCTTCAAAAATGTCTCGGCGCAGGGTCTCCTGCAGGCTAAACCCTTCATCGCGGTAATGTGACAGAAAGAGCAAGCTGGACCCGTAACTTGGGGGCTGAGTGAGACGTCCAGAGGTGAATGAAGGAAGAGGGTGAGATGGTTGCCAGTGACTTTGAGCTGCTCTTCAGGGGGGAGGGTCGTGTTGCCTGCTAAGGTCTTCTGCTTGGGGATACCGGTGATTGCCTCCAGCCACGCGGGAGACGCTGGTCCTGGTGAAAAGGAGCCTAGTATTAAAAGTAAATAAGCAACAATGCTGGAGGCTCACGGTGATCAGAAGGATGCTGGTATTTTGCAGAGATGAAATAGCGCAAGAGAGAAAGCAAATGAAAAAAAGAAAAGAGAATGAATGTGTGCACTTGTGAAAGGGAATGGAAAAAAGGCATAGAAGAGAGTGCCCCCTGCTGGTGGAAGGAAAGAAAAAGCAAAAGCCTAGAGCACCTGGTATTCCCAGGCAGTCTCCCATCCAAGTACTAACCAGGCCCAACCCTGCTTGGCTTCCAAGATTAGACAAGGTCGGGCGTGTACAGAGTGGTTTGGCCGTAGGCACAGACAAGCCTCTCACTTGCTGCTTTTCTACTTTGAAGGCGTAGACAAGCCTCTCACTTGCTGCTTTTCTACTTTGAAGGCACAGACAAGCCTCTCACTTGCTGCTTTTCTACTTTGAAGTCTGGCTGCCGGCTGCCCTTTCCAGTGCTCAGCAAGACCAGGTCTTTTTGTGCTTTCCCTTCTCTTCAATTTTTTTGCTGGCTTCCTTAAAAGGTCTTGTAGACAGAAGGCCCCACTCAGAGCCGCTGAGCTCACTGATCGGCTGCAGCGCTGTCGACGGAACGTCAGCTTCACAGCCAATGCCACAGGCCGGGAGCAGAGGCGAGATTAACCGATAGACCTGGGTAGGGTAAGTAGAGCGCGGTTAGTTGCTTTCTAATAGCCTGCAGCCGGGGATTAACTTTTAATGAAAGGGAACAATCCCTTTGACTGTCTGCAGTGTGCCACACCTAGGAAGCGCACTCTCACACACAAACCAGCATGCACACGTGCTCGCACGTGACAACACCCCCTATCTGCCCCTACAACCTCTACCTCACCATGCGTCAGACTCTCCTGCCTGTTTTATGATTTCAGGGCCCTAGCAGGAATCACCCCCCCCTCCCCAATTCCTTCCGCACCTTCCTTGCCTTCCTTGCAGTGAGGTTAGCTCTTTGGCAGCCGTCTGGCTTGGTTACACAAGCTTCTTTGCAGAGAAACATGTTACTTCTGCTGGCCCTCGCTAGGCGGCCGGCATCCAAAACCTTCCCTGGGCACCTGCTGAAAGCCTGGCCCCTTCACGGCCCCGAGTGCTTTTAACGCCATCATTTCCACACGGCGAGCTGTGGAGTCAATAAGCACTCCTAGCCGTGGCAAGGAGCTCGGTGTCAGGCCTGCGTGAAGGCGGCGGGCTAGCGTACTTAGCTGCCAACTGGCTCAGAGGCCTTGGGGCTTCCATCATCTAAGTTACTTAAGGTCGGTGTCCGGCAAGGCGCCGTTCCATGCTAGCCGAGCTGGGCAGTAGGGCAAAACGTCATCAAAATGGTCTACAGCACCCGGTGTTCCCAGGAGGTCTCCCATTCAAGTACTGTCCGAGCCCAGCCCTGATTTGCTTCCGAGATCAGACGAGATCGGGCATATCCAAGGTGGTATGGCCAGTAGACGCTGCTCGATCCATCGCCCGGCCAGCCTTTCTCAGGATCGCTTGGTGGCGAGCAATCTGGCCGTGACGGGGCGGGCTCCGAAGGGTCCATGCAAAGCCTGTGCCGTCCATACAGGTGTGGTTTGTTTAGCAGTGATTCACCCGCCGCATCAGGTGTCTTCAAAAATGGCTTGGGACAGGGTCTCCTGCAGGCTAAACCCTTCATCGCGGTAATGTGACATAAAGAGCAAGCTGGACAAGTAACTTGGGGGCAGAGCGAGACGTCCAGGGGTGAATGAAGGAAGAGGGTGAGATGGTTGCCAGTGACTTTGAGCTGCTCTTCAGGGGGGAGGGTCGTGTTGCCTGCAAAGGTCTTCTGCTTGGGGTTACCGGTGGTTGCCTTCAGCCACCCAGGAGATGCTAGTCCTGGTGAAAAGGAGCCTATTATTAAAAGTAAATAAGCAACAATGCTGGAGGCCCAAGGTGATCAGAAGGATGCTGGTATTTTGCAGAGATGAAATAGCGCAAGAGAGAAAGCAAATGAAAAAAAGAAAAGAGAATGAATGTGTGCACTTGTGAAAGGGAATGGAAAAAAGGCATAGAAGACAGTGCCCCCTGCTGGTGGAAGGAAGGAAAAAGCAAAAGCCTACAGCACCTGGCATTCCCAGGCGGTCTCTGTTAAATGGTTAATTATGGAAATTCATTTGCAATGTTAATCGATAATCATTTTTCTGAGTTCTATGCCTCAGCCATCGTGTCTAGTTGACATGCGCTATTTGTGTGTGTATTTTTGGTTCACTACCATATGTAGAACAGGTGTCCATACGACTGGCTATAAAAGCCCATGGTACAGAAAGGGGGGGCTCTCTTGCTCTGCCCACCCCACAAGACACAGAATCTTCATGCTGAGGAGCAGATGACATGTAGGCCTGGACACATGCTGGACAAAGACATGATTTACCAGCCAGGATCCAAGGAAAGATGGGTGAATCTCAACAATTAAGCTAATTATGGACAAATGGACAATTACTTTATAACTAATTATTGTATGTACCTGCTGCAATCTGATTCTTTTTAATGGACAATCCAAGAATAAATAGATACATTTTTTTATAAGAATATCGTGATATTGATACTTTGAGAAGTCCTCAGTAGAAAAAAATAATACAGGAAGAGTATTATTTTACAATGGTGAGCCAGCCAGTCCTGTTTTTTTGTTTTTTAAATTAAGTAAGTGAATTTCTTCCGTGAACAAGGGGGGAGTCCTGACGAGCTGAACAGCTGTTGTTCACGTGTCAGTAAATTCACTAGTTTGTCACGAGAAGCAGAAAGGACCTACAGACTGAGGAAAGACAGGAAGCAGAGGTACTAACAAGGAACAGAATCACACAGGAAAAGAATCAGACAAACTGAAGACAGGACGTGCTGATAAAGAGAAGCCAAGGAATCTTAAGGTAAGCAAAATATGGATATAATTTCTTCTTTTGCTAAACAAAGTAATATTAATTTCAAAGTTAATGTAGGAGATGACATAGAAGTTTTGTGGCTCAGTTTATACAAAGAATGTGAATTGCAGAATTTACAGTTAACTTCTAAATTGGTAAATAGAGACAAACAGAAATTGAGAAATATTCTACATTTGGTAGATTTTTTTCATAGTCTTGTGTTAGAGATTTCTTAGCAGGAAAATAGTGTAGAAGTGTCAGACGGTGATACTGATTCTGACTGTAATGTGGAAAATGAAAAAGAAGTAAGACACGTGTCTGTAACTGAAGGTGACCTTGGGTCTGACCAAGAGACGGACATACAGAAACCTGACATGGGAGGAGACATGACTGACATACGAGAAACCGACATACTAGGTGATGTGGGAGGAGACGTGAGTGACGTAGGAGGAACGGACGTACAAGAGCCACTAAAAATATCAGAGAATTCTGGAATTACCCAGGCTCAACTCCAAATTAAAATGAGGAAAAATTTGCTGAAATTATACAAAATCATGCCAAAATATGATGTCAAAATCCATGCCTGTAGAAATTCAGAGACATTTGAGAGCTTCTCTGATAAGTTTGATTTATCCAATGAGGAGAGGAATAAATTATTTAAAATATGGATTCCTGTGACATTGTCCAGACGTTTACATTTAATGCCCTGTGAAAATGACTCTCCTAATGGATGGGAAAATGATTCGGACAGATTAAGATATTTGATTTATTGTGTCACAAAGGATTTTCCCAACATAGAAGAGCTGCAGAAACTATGGATTGGTAGGAAGGAATGTACATATACATTCATGTCCATATTTGAACGGTTGTACAAAGCTCTCATCAAAAATGGAAAAGTACAACATATGATAACAACTTTTGTACAAAAATTCAAATTCCTAAATTCAGTTTCCCAAGTTATGGCATCACAAAAAAATTCATTATTTGAATGTGCGCAGATGCTGGATTTTGTTAGAAAACATGAGAATCGTGAAAAGAAAATAAATCAAGCTAAATTTATAAAACCAGGAAAGGTAAAATCTTACCAAAAGCCAATATCAAACTCTCCTAGACTGAGTCATCCCCATAGTGAACTCTATCAAATACGCAGAAGATTTCATATATGTTATAAGTAGTGTTGAGCATTCCGATACTGTAATATGACGTCACAGAGAGACACTGAGGAGCGAAAGCATGCCTGCGCTTCTCAGTGTCTGCGGGATGACAGGCTGGATGGCAGCGTTCTGCTGCGGTCCAGCCTGTCATCTCGATGTAGCAGAGCTGAAGCTGTCGTGGGAACCATGGAAAGGTAAGGATGAGGTTGCTTTATTATTTTACTTTTATTGCAGGAGATCGTTGGCTTCAGCTGGAATGGGCGTGATGGTAAATATGGTTTAATTTAGAACAATAAAGAATTGTGTCTTTATTTCAATTAAAGGACTTTATTCTGGGTGTTTGTGTTTTCTTTTAACTTTGACTATGGGGTTAGTAATGGGGGTGTCTTATAGACGCCTCTCCATTACTAACCTGGGCTTGATGTCAGCTGGCATTATAAGCTGACATCAACCCCAACCCTATTACCCCCTGCCACCGCACCAGGGCAGCGTGGAAGAGCGAGGCTAAGTGCCAGAATTGGCGCATCCTATGAATGCGCCATTTCTGGGGCGGCTGACGGCTGGTGTTTCTAGCCTGGGAGGGGGCCAATATTCATGGCACCCTTCCTGGGCTATTAATATCAGCCCCCAGCTGTCTGCCTAGCCTGTGCTAGCTATTAAATTAGGGGGGACCCCACGTTATTTTTTTTGGGGGGTTCCCCCATTTTAATAGCTAGTAAAGGCTAGGTATTCAGCTGGGGGCTGATATTAGTAGCCTGGGAAGCTCCGTGGGTATTACCCCCTTCCCAGGCTTCAAACATTTGCCCCAGCTGTCTGCTTAACCTCCGCTAGAGCCTAAAATTAAGGGGATCCCCACGCCAATTTTTTTTTAAATAAATCCTTTATTTTAACACTAAATGACAAGTACAGTAATCAACACTGTCACTGTACTTCATATATATGTGACTGACATGTTTCTATCTATCTAATCTATGTGTGATTCTCTATTCTTTCTATTCTAAATTGTCGGGTACAGATGCTGAATTGCCGGCCGGCTTTCTTAAAGAGATGGTGCATGAAAACACTATTATTTTTTTAAATAAATCCTTTACACTAAATGACAAGTACAGTAAGCAACACTGTCACTGTACTTCTTATATATGTGGCTGACATGTTTCTATCTATCTAATCTATGTGTGAAGCTCTATTCTGTCTGTTATAAATTGTCGGGTACCGCTGCTGAATTGCCGGCCGGCTTTTTTAAAGAGACGGTGCACGAAAACACTAATATTTTTTTTAAAAAATCCTTTACACTAAATGACAAGTACAGTAAGCAACACTGTCACTGTACTTCATATATATGTGACTGACATGTTTCTATCTATCTAATCTATGTGTGAAGCTCTATTCTTTCTGTTGTAAATTGTCGGGTACCGGTGTATGCCGCTGCTGAATTGCCGGCTTTTCATGTCATTCTACATTATTCTTAGTTGTTTTACTTCATGTAGAATTAACCTACAAGGAAAGAAAGGGTTTATTTTCATTCCGATATTTGTGTCCCATTGACTTGCATTGGTTTCCGGTATCGGAATCGGCGATATCCGATACTTTTTGGGTATCGGCCCGATCCAATCCAATATGATATTTCCTGATATCGGAAGGTATCGCTCAACACTAGTTATAAGCCATATCAGCCAGTGCAAAGATCCATCTCTCCACAGAATGAGTTAATTCTCAGTCAGAACTGTGATTCTCTAAAAAGGAAAATGGCTGAAACTGATGGACAGAGACAGGTGAGACGACCAACTCACAGTGACGTCATGGAATGTGGACAGAAGAACAGGCAGTTCTCTGAGGTTTTGAAGGATAGAAAAATGTCTTTCCTAAATTGGGCGTTCCTGGAGATATTTGAGAGAGACAGAAGATTTGGTTTAGGGAGTGGCTAAGGAAAAACTGTAATTATAATGTTGTATCAAAATGTAATACAATGTCTCAATATTTATTTATAATCTTATACAGTAAAATTGTAGTTACATAGTTTCTAATAGTTCATATATATATATATATATATATATATATATACATATATATATATATATATATACACTTGTCTAAGTAGAGATTGTGTATAATTGTATTTATATATACGTTTATAAAATATATATATATATATTAATTAATAAATTAGAACTTCATATATATAAATTTAAGTAGCAATATTTTGAATTACATTAGAACCAACCAATATATGTATAAGATATTTAAATAATTCTGTTTCTGTATGAATTTGATATTTAATTTTATTTTCTTATATTTCCTTAGAGTTTTCATTCCAAAGCAGGATTTGATCAAAGAACTCTAAAATGGATTTATTTCTTTATTCACACAGGAAGTGAAAAATTTGCATGATTTTATGTGTATAACATTTTAAAATAATAACAATATATCTAGTTGAACTATAATATATATGTAATATTTATTAATTCTTTTGTGTTTTTAATATTTTCTGTGCATGAAGTGTTCGTGCAAATTAAAGTAGCTTTACAGCATGACGTGTGACAGCTGTGGCCTTTGAACTTTGAGGTAATAGTTTAGGATCCCATTCATTCCATTTTCAACTGATGTAACTTAAGACCGGGCAGCCAGTGAAAAAAGAATCTAAGACAAGAGTTTTTTCAAGTGTCTGAAATTCCAGTGACTTACTCTCATATTATATAATATGTACTTGGGGAATATTCAAAGAAATAGAATCATAGAATCATAGAATGGTAGAGTTGGAAGGGACCTCCTGGGTCATCTGGTCCAACCCCCTGCTCAAAGCAGGATTCACTAGATCATCTCAGACAGATGTCTGTCCAGCCTCTGTTTGAAGACGTCCATTGAAGGGGAACTCACCACCTCTCGTGGCAGCCTGTTCCACTCATTAATCACCCTAACTGTCAAAAAGTTTTTTCTAATATCTAATCTGTGTCTCCTCCCATTTAGTTTCATCCCATTGCTTCTAGTCTTTCCTTGTGCAAACGAGAATAAAGATGATCCTTCTACAATGTGACAGCCCTTGACATATTTGTAGACAGCTATTAAGTCTCCTCTCAGTCTTCTTTTTTGCAAGCTAAACATTCCCAAATCCTGCAACCGTTCCTCATAGGACATGGTTTGCAGACCAGTCACCATTCTGGTCGCTCTTCTCTGAACTTGCTCCAGTTTGTCTATGTCTTTTTTAAAATGTGGTGCCCAAAACTGTACACAGTATTCCAGATGAGGTCTGACCAAAGAGGAGTAAAGACCGATAATGACTTCACGTGATCTAGACTGTATGCTTCTGTTAATACATCCCAGAATTGTATTTGCCTATTTTGCTGCTGCATCACACTGTTGACTCATGTTCAGTCTATGATCTATTAGTATACCTAAGTCTTTTTCACATGTACTGTTGCTTAGCTCTATTCCTCCCATTCTGTATATGCTTTTTTCATTTTTTATTGCCCAGATGTAGTACTTTGCATTTTTCCCTGTTAAAAACCATTCTGTTGGTTGCTGCCCACTGCTCCAGTTTATTTAGGTCTTTTTGAATCCTCTCTCTCTCTTCTCTAGTATTAGCTATCCCTCCTAGCTTTGTGTCATCAGCAAATTTAATCAGTTTACCCTCAATTCCTTCCTCTAAATCATTGATAAAGATGTTGAACAATACAGGTCCCAGGACGGAGCCCTGTGGTACCCCACTTGAGACATTCATCCAGCTGGATGTGAAGCCATTTACAACCACCCTTTGAGTCCGATCACTAAGCCAGTTATGAATCCACCTAACAGTTGCCTGGTCCATTGCATACTTGGTCATTTTTTCAATAAGGATGGTGTGAGATACTTTGTCAAATGCTTTGCTGAAGTCAAGATATACTATATCTACAGCATTTCCCTGATCCACCCAGTCAGTGATTCTGTCATAGAAGGAAATTAAGTTAGTCTGACATGACTTGTTAGTTACAAACCCATGCTGACTCTGGTTAATCACTTCATTCTTATCCATGTACTTACATACATGTTGTTTAATAATTTGTTCAAAGATCTTTCCTGGTATAGAAGTCAGACTCACCGGCCTATAGTTCCCTGGGTCCACCTTCTTCCCCTTTTTGAAGATAGGAACAACATTTGCTCCTCTCCAGTCTTCTGGGACTTCTCCTGTTCTCCAAGAATTTTCAAAGATTATGGAGAGTGGTTCTAAAATTTCTTCTACGATCTCCTTCAGTACTCTGGGGTGTAATTCATCTGGACCTGGAGACTTGAACTCATTTATGTTAGCTAAATATTCCCTCACAATCTTTCTGTTTACAGATAACTTGGATTCCTCTATTCCTTTAAAAGGACAGTGGAGATCAGTTGATGTTACATTTTCTTTCTGAGAGAAAACAGATGCAAAATAAGAATTAAAACGTTCGGCCTTCTCAACATCCTCTCTTACCATTTCTCCATTTTCATCCTGTAAAAATCCTATAGCATCTTTGACTTTTCTTTTACTTTTGACATACCCCCAAAATCCTTTTTTATTGCTTTTGACATCTCTTGCAAGCCTTAATTCATTGTCAGCTTTAGCTAACCTGATACGTGCCCTACTGGATCTGCAGACTGCATTATAATCTTCTTTAGATATGGCTCCCTCTTTCCATTTAATAAACATTTCTTTCTTTCTTTTTAGCATGTGTTTAAGTTCTGTGTTCATCCATCCTGGTTTCCTTAAATGCTTCCCATTCTTCCTACTTTTCGGGATTGTTAACGATTGTGCTTTGAGAATCTCATTTTTAAAAATTTCCCATCCTTCCTTGACATTTTTGTCCTTAAGGACATCCAGCCATTGGATCCCTCCTATTCTCTTTCTGAGTCTCTTAAAATCTGCCTTTCTAAAATCTAACCTTGAAGTTTGAGTCTTCACATGTCTTCCTCCTCTAGTTATCCAAAATTTTATAATAGCATGATCGCTCCCTCCTAGGGTCCCAGCCACCTTTACCTCCTCAACCATTTCCTCCCTGTTTATAAGGATTAGATCCAAAGTAGCAGATCCACTTGTTTTCTCCCCTACCTTTTGGAAGATAAAGTTGTCAGCAAGAGAGGATAAGAATTTGCTTGACCTGTTAGTTTTACTTGACAGAGATTCCCAACAAATGTCTGGATAGTTGAAATCTCCCATGACCACTACGTCATATTTTTTGGAGAACTTGGTCATTTGATACATAAAGAGTTCATCCATATCTTCAGCTTGCCCAGGTGGCCTGTAGTAAATGCCTACAATGGTGTCCTTTCCGTTGTTCTCTCCTTGTATTCTTACCCAAACAGTTTCCACAGAACTCCCAGTCTCTGAAGCTTCAATCTCTGTGCAGATATACGCTTTTCTAACATACAATGCAACACCTCCTCCTCGTTTATCAAGTCTGTTTCTTGCAAATAAGTTGTATCCTTTTAGCTTTTTATTCCAATCATGTGTATCGTCCCACCAAGTTTCAGTGATTCCAATGACATCATATTCCTTTTCCTGCGTTAGTAGTTCCAATTCTCCTTGTTTGTTGCCCATGCTTTGTGCATTTGTATAAAAACATTTTAGTTTGTGATTGGTTTCTCTTCCTCCCATATTTTTATTATTTAAATTGTTTTGTCTTTGTTCTTCCTTTCCACTTCCAGTAGCAGAGATATCAATAGTATTTGTCAGCTGTATGGCTTTTTCTGGCCTTTTGCTTCCCTTCCCACATTGTTCTAGTTTAAAGCTCTTCTGATGAGTGTAGCAAGGCGACTTCCAAATACATGTTTTCCAGTCTTCGTAAGGTGCACCCCATCTCTAGCAAGTAGTCCATCGTATAGGTAATTCATTCCGTGATCCAGAAATCCAAATCCTTGTTGACGGCACCATCGACGTAGCCAGTTGTTCACCTGTAGAATGTTATTCCACCTCACTGTTCCATGGCCATCCACTGGGAGGATGGATGAGAAGACCACCTGCACTCCCAATTCTTTCACTTTCTTGCCTAAGTCTTCAAAGTCACTGCAGATGGTTTCCAGGTCCTTTCTTGCGGTGTCATTTGTCCCCACATGTAGTAGCAGGAATGGGTAGTGATCTGTAGGTCTGAAGAATCTTGATATCCTGTCAGACACATCTTTAATTTTTGCTCCTGGAAGACAGCACATTTCTCTTGAGGTTATGTCTGGTCTGCAGATAGCGGCCTCTGGTCCTCTTAACAGGGAATCCCCCATGACCACCACTCTCCGTTTTTTCTTCACAACATTCTTCTTTTTCCATCCAGGAGGATTCTGAGGGCTTACAAGGTTATTCATTGCTGGCAAAGTCTTATTTTGCTGTATTTCTTCATGGTTCTCCTGCGTGAGAGCCTGGTACTGGTTCCTGAGCAGTATGGGTGCTGACTGCCTCTCGATCCTCCTGCTTCTGTGGGTCACATGCTTCCATTCCTCTGTTTCGTCAGGTGCAGTTCGAATTTCTTCTCTTTCTGAATCATGAAGAGATAATTCTGCTCTGTCTAAGAACTCTTCACCTTCCTTAATGATTTTCATGGTAGTTAACCTCTCTTCTAGATTTCGCAACTTTTCCTTCAACAGGGACACAAGCTTGCATTTCTGGCATGTGAAGTTTGGCTTTTCCACTGGCAAGTCTGTGAACATGTAGCAGGATATGGAGCTCACCAAATGGCTCCTGGACTCTTCCATGTTCTTATTGTTAATGTTCTGAAAACAGTGAAAAAAGCTTAAAAAAAAAGCGTCAAAATGCGCGCGCCACTAGGCGCGCGGTTTACCGATGTCCTCTTTTCAGCTCTAACAGCCAAAATCTAGCGTTCTTTGAGCTCGCGGAGACTCTTCACTTACCCAAAAATGCAGCGGGAATATGCAAATTATCTCCTCAGGACTCCTCTCCTGGTTTACCGATGTCCTCTTTTCAGCTCCAACAGCCAAAATCCAGTGTTCTTTGAACTCGCGGAGACTCTTCACTTACCCCAAAATGCAGTGGGAATATGCAAATTATCTCCTCAGGACTCCTCCCCTGGTTTACCGATGTCCTCTTTTCAGCTCCAACAGCCAAAATCCAGTGTTCTTTGAGCTCGCGGAAACTCTTCACTTACCCCAAAATGCAGTGGGAATATGCAAATTATCTCCTCAGGACTCCTCCCCTGGTTTACCGATGTCCTCTTTTCAGCTCCAACAGCCAAAATCCAGTGTTCTTTGAGCTCGCGGAGACTTTTCACTTACCCCAAAATGCAGTGGGAATATGCAAATTATCTCCTCAGGACTCCTCCCCTGGTTTACCGATGTCCTCTTTTCAGCTCCAACAGCTAAAATCCAGTGTTCTTTGAGCTCGCAGAAACTATTCACTTACCCCAAAATGCAGTGGGAATATGCAAATTATCTCCTCAGGACTCCTCCCCTGGTTTACCGATGTCCTCTTTTCAGCTCCAACAGCCAAAATCCAGTGTTCTTTGAGCTCGCGGAGACTCTTCACTTACCCCAAAATGCAGTGGAAATATGCAAATTATCTCCTCAGGACTCCTCCCCTGGTTTACCGTTGTCCTCTTTTCAGCTCCAACAGCCAAAATCCAGTGTTCTTTGCGCTCGCGGAGACTCTTCACTTACCCCAAAATGCAGTGGGAATATGCAAATTATCTCCTCAGGACTCCTCCCCTGGTTTACCGATGTCCTCTTTTCAGCTCCAACAGCCAAAATCCAGTGTTCTTTGAGCTCGCGGTGAATCTTCACTTACCCCAAAATGCAGTGGGAATATGCAAATTATCTCCTCAGGACTCCTACCCTGGTTTACCAATATCCTCTTTTCAGCTCCAACAGCCAAAATCCAGTATATAAATATAAAGATATTCAATTGATATGGCAATGCGCATTAATAAATTGGGATACAACAATTTTGGGTTAAATATATATATATATATATATATCTAAAACTTCATATGTGGAATGTTTGAGTTGAACAGATCTGTGAATATCAGAGTGAAGGTGACAGATGAGTAAATCAGCAGCTGCTAAGTGTGATTGATGTGACAGAGGCCTCGTATGTTTGTATGTTTGAAAAAAAAATGTTTCTTTATTTGAAGGTACAAAAATATATTTAATTCTGAGGAAATTATAATACATAATTAGGTATTACAGTGAGTACAAGTAGTATTCAACCTCCTGCAGATTTAGGTGGTTGACACATGCGGAATTAACTTGGCGTTGTGACATTTGTACTGTAGATCAGCCTGGAAGTGGGAAATGCACTGCAGCAACTTTTTTTTGTTTTTTTGTTTTTTTAAAACGTTAAAAGTTAATTCAGAGTGTCATTTATTATTCAATCCCTCAAACCACAAGAATTCTGTTTGGTCCCCCTAAAGTATTAAGAAGTAGTTCAGGCACCAAGAATAATGAGCTTCACATGTGTGGATTAAAGATCTCTTTTGCCAGCCTTTTCTGACTATTTAAGATCCTCCCCAAACTTGTGAACAGCACTCAGACATGGTCAACATGGGAAAGACAAAAGAGCATTCCAAGGCCATCAGAGACAAGATCGTGGAGGGTCACAAGGCTGGCAAGGGGTACAAAACCCTTTCCAAGGAGTTGGGCCTACCTGTCTCCACTGTTGGGAGCATCATCCGTAAGTGGAAGGCTTATGGAACTACTGTTAGCCTTCCACGGCCTGGACAGCCTTTGAAGTTGTCCTCCCGTGCCGAGGCCAGGCTTGTCCGAAGAGTCAAGGCTAACCCAAGGACAACAAGGAAGGAGCTCCGGGAAGATCTCATGGCAGTGGGGACATTGGTTTCAGTCAATACCATAAGTAACGTACGCCACCGCAATGGTCTCGGTTCCAGACGAGCCCGTAAGGTACCTTTACTTTCAAAGCGTCATGTCAAGGCTCGTCTACAGTTTGCTCATGATCACTTGGAGGACTCTGAGACAGACTGGTTTAAGGTTCTATGGTCTGATGAGACCAAGATCGAGATCTTTGGTGCCAACCACACACGTGACGTTTGGAGACTGGATGGCACTGCATACGACCCCAAGAATACCATCCCTACAGTCAAGCATGGTGGTGGCAGCATCATGCTGTGGGGCTGTTTCTCTGCCAAGGGGCCTGGCCATCTGGTCTGCATCCATGGGAAGATGGATAGCACGGCCTACCTGGAGATTTTGGCCAAGAACCTCCGCTCCTCCATCAAGGATCTTAAGATGGATTGTAATTTCATCTTCCAACAAGACAACGACCCAAAGCACACAGCCAAGAAAACCAAGGCCTGGTTCAATAGGGAAAAAGTCAAGGTGTTGGAGTGGCCTAGTCAGTCTCCTGACCTTAACCCAATTGAAAACTTGTGGAAGGAGCTCAAGAATAAAGTCCACATGAGACACCCAAAGAACCTAGATAACTTGGAGAAGATCTGCATGGAGGAGTGGGCCAAGATAACTCCACAGACCTGTGCCGGCCTGATCAGGTCTTATAAAAGACGATTATTAGCTGTAATTGCAAACAAGGGTTATTCCACAAAATATTAAACATAGGTGTTGAATAATAATTGACCCACACTTTTATGTTTAAAATTTAATAAAATTCAACTGAGCAACATAACTTTTTGGTTTGTAAGATTTATGCTTCTGTTCATAAAACCTACTCTCGTTTGCAGTTTGAAGGCTCTAACTTATTTGCATCTTATCAAACCAGCTAAATCTGCAGGGGGTTGAATACTACTTGTAGGCACTGTATCTACATATATATATTTCTATATTTCTTTAATAATTATTATTTCTTGATTTAACTAATAGTGGATAAGGGCAACCACACATCAAAATGGTTTACAAAGCAAATTTATATTTAGAATAATTTTCCACATGATAATATTCTTGAATAACTATAATATTATTTTTAATGGTTACCTAAATAGGTACACACCTCTCTTTAGTCAAATCTATGCTACTCATCGATATGAAATTTATGCACAATATTTCTAGAAGAATAATTATTTTTAATTTGGTTCTGATATATACATAAATTTTATAAAATAATATTTTTGGTATTAAGGGGGAAAATGTGTTTTTGATCCTGATTACATAATCACTTTTGATCAATACTTATTTTCCACACATTTTAATAAAGAAGAAATAATAATAAGGTACTATGGTATAATTAAGAAGGGTATTACATGCAAAGTTGCAAAATTTAATATTTTTTGGTGGTACAAGGTTATGACAAATATGAAATCATCCAGATAATGGAGATATAAGGGTATTTTTTATGGAGAATATAATTACTCTGCATTTGTCATTAAAATTTAAAGGCCTTATTTTTATTTTTATTCTTATTTTTACACTTAATTTTATTTTTCATTTTTAAAATTTTATTCTTACTTTATACTTCTTATTTTTCTATTTTTTCATTTTTTAATTCTCATTTGATTTTATTTGAGTTCAATATCTCAATTGAGAAAACACATTAATATTTAATAAAGTAATGTCTAATACAAGACTATTGCTTCATTAAATATATATTGCTAAGGAAAAAAATGTTTACATTTTCTGAGTAAACACAACAATTCATTCATTCATTTATTCATTCATTCATTCATTCATACATTCATATATTTATTCATTTTGGTTCAGGAGTATACATTCTTTGATATTATTGGTTTAATAAAGATCTAAAAACTTGTTTTTTCAAAATACACTGACACCTATGGGTTGGAAAAGGTAATTACACCTATGACATAAAAATGTTCTATCATATGGAGAACTTGATTGATAATGAATTATTATCTATTATTGTTTATTATTCCAAACATAATTTATTTTAATATTTTGATAATAATTAGATGGATATTACTGATTGCTATGGTACGCTGTGATATTATAGTTTAGGAAAAACTGCCAGATTTGGTATCAGATTAGGGAATGAAGACTTCAATCAAGACATCGCAA
Source organism: Phyllobates terribilis (assembly GCF_046119375.1). Lineage (NCBI taxonomy): Eukaryota > Metazoa > Chordata > Amphibia > Anura > Dendrobatidae > Phyllobates > Phyllobates terribilis. The sequence continues at coordinate 675,067,276 of NW_027362764.1, read as the reverse complement.
TTATGAATTCTATCTTAATAAAGACTTTTAATTTTTATAAATCAAAAAGATTCTCAAAAGTTACAAGAAGAAGCAACTGATATCCGGACGTCTCAGAAGGTAACAGGTGTGAATGCTGAGTTTTATAATAGACTGTGTCCATTACATACAATACAATTCACACCACTGATCACCAGGATGGCAGAGGACGATGATCCTATATGTACTGTGTTGTGTTTAAGCTTCATCACGTTCCAGTGGTTTCTTATCACCTGCAACGCTTCAATGAAAGCTGGTGAACAGGTAATACCTGGCATATGTGTCCTGTATATAAAGGACTGAGTACTGGTTATGGTGCTATATAAAGCAGGAAAGTGTCAAGTTAACCCTTGCTTTACTGACCAAAGACGTCACATCTGTTCGAAAAGTGACACGAGACCAGTGTGGACACACGGAAGATTCCAAAGACGATCCAACGTAAGTCCAGGTGACACTGCACATATATTAAAGCTACATTTCATCCATGGACTTTGTTTTCTTATCAACTGACACACATGATCTTTCTAATAAAGAGAACAGTTTATGGACTGAACAATAATGAACACAATTATGGACTGTACAATATCTACATGCTGTAATTTATTTCAAAGGAGTTTTCATCTAAAGACTGTGTTATAAAAGAACGAAGAAGAAGACGAGACGACGACCCGATGACATCAGATGATGACGATTGAACCCGCGATTGCTTCAATTTAGATATAGGGATGTATAATTATACATATTAAATGAATATTAGTCACGGCTTACCATAAAATGAATTCACATCATAATATAACAATAATCCGATATTGATACTATTATTACTATTATTATTATTATGGAAATTTAATGATATTGCCAAGGAAGAAGGAAAGAAAAAATGATTGATGAATGTATCTTCTTTTGAGAAATTTCAGTTAAAGTCCTTTTATTCTCAAAAAAGGGGAAATGTTAAATGGTTAATTATGGAAATTCATTTGGAATGTTAATCGATAATCATTTTTCTGAGTTCTATGCCTCAGCCATCGTGTCTAGTTGACATGCGCTATTTGTGTGTGTATTTTTGGTTCACTACCATATGTAGAACAGGTGTCCATACGACTGGCTATAAAAGCCCATGGTATAGAAAGGGGGGGCTCTCTTGCTGTGCCCACCCCACAAGACATAGAATCTTCATGCTGAGAAGCAGATGACATGTAGGCCTGGACACATGCTGGACAAAGACATGATTTACCAGCCAGGATCCAAGGAAAGATGGGTGAATCTCAACAATTAAGCTAATTATGGACAAATGGACAATTACTTTATAACTAATTATTGTATGTACCTGCTGCAATCTGATTCTTTTTAATGGACAATCCAAGAATAAATAGATACATTTTTTTTATAAGAATATCGTGATATTGATACTTTGAGAAGTCCTCAGTAGAAAAAAATAATACAGGAAGAGTATTATTTTACAGTCTCCCAACCAAGTACTAACCAGGCCCAACCCTGCTTAGCTTCCAAGATCTGATGAGATCAGGTGTGTTCAGGGTGGTGTGGCCGTAGGCAAAGACAAACCTCTCACTTGCTGCTTTTCTACTTTGACGTCTGGCTGCCGGCTGCCCTTTCCAGTGCTCAGCAAGACCAGGTCCTTTTGTGCTTTCCCTTCTCTTCAATTTTTTTGCTGGCTTCCTTAAAAGGTCTTGTAGACACAACGCCCCACTCAGAGCCGCTGAGCTCACTGATCGGCTGCAGCGCTGTTGACGGAACGTCAGCTTCACGGCCAATGCCACAGGCCGGGAGCAGAGGCGAGACTCACCGGTAGACCAGGGTAGGATGAGTAGAGCGCGGTTAGTTGCTTTCTAATAGGCTGCAGCCGGGGATTAACTTTTAATGAAAGGGAACAATCCCTTTGACTGTCTGCAGCGCGCCACACCTAGGAAGCGCACTCTCACATACAAGCCAGCATGCTCACGTGCCCTAGCAGGAATCACCCCCCCCCTCCCCAATTCCTTCCGCAACTTCCTTGCCTTCCTTGCACTGAGGTTAGCTCTTTGTCAGCCGTCTGGCTTGGTTACACAAGCTTCTTTGCAGAGAAACATGTTACTTCTGCTGGCCCTCGCTAGGTGGCCGGCATCCAAAACCTTCCCTGGGCACCTGCTGAAAGCCTGGCCCCTTCACGGCCCCGGGTGCTTTTAACGCCATCATTTCCACACGGCGAGCTGCGGAGTCAATAAGCACTCCTAGCCGTGGCAAGGAGCTCGGTGTCAGGCCTGCGTGAAGGCGGCGGGGTAGCGTACTTATCTGCCAACTGGCTCAGAGGCCTTGGGGCTTCCATCATCTAAGTTACTTTTGGTCGGTGTCCGGCAAGGCGCCGTTCCATGCTAGCCGAGCTGGGCAGTAGGGAAAAACTTCATCAAAATGGTCTACAGCACCCGGTATTCCCAGGAGGTCTCCCATCCAAGTACTCTCCGAGCCCAGCCCTGCTTTGCTTCCGAGATCAGATGAGATCAGGCGTATCCAATGTGGTATGGCCAGTAGAAGCTGCTCGATCCATCGCCCGGCCAGCCTTTCTCAGGATCGCTTGGTGGCGAGCAATCTGGCCGTGACGGGGCGGGCTCCGAATGGTCCATGCAAAGTCTGTGCCGTCCCTACAGGTGTGGTTTGTTTAGCAGTGATTCACCCGCCGCATCAGGTGTCTTCAAAAATGTCTCGGCGCAGGGTCTCCTGCAGGCTAAACCCTTCATCGCGGTAATGTGACAGAAAGAGCAAGCTGGACCCGTAACTTGGGGGCGGAGCGAGACGTCCAGGGGTGAATGAAGGAAGAGGGTGAGATGGTTGCAAGTGACTTTGAGCTGCTCTTCAGGAGGGAGGGTCGTGTTGCCTGCAAAGGTCTTCTGCTTGGGGTTACCGGTGGTTGCCTCCAGCCACGCGGGAGACGCTGGTCCTGGTGAAAAGGAGCCTAGTATTAAAAGTAAAGAAGCAACAATGCTGGAGGCCCACGGTGATCAGAAGGATGCTGGTATTTTGCAGAGATGAAATAGCGCAAGAGAGAAAGCAAATGAAAAAAAGAAAAGAGAATGAATGTGTGCACTTGTGAAAGGGAATGGAAAAAAGGCATAGAAGAGAGTGCCCCCTGCTGGTGGAAGGAAGGAAAAAGCAAAAGCCTACAGCACCTGGTATTCCCAGGTGGTCTCCCATCCAAGTACTAACCAGGCCCAACCCTGCTTAGCTTTTGAGATCAGACGAGATTGGGCGTGTTCAGGGTGGTGTGGCCGTAGGCAGAGACTAGCCTCTCACTTGCTGCTTTTCTACTTTGACGTCTGGCTGCCAGCTGCCCTTTCCAGTGCTCAGCAAGACCAGGTCCTTTTGTGCTTTCCCTTCTCTTCAATTTTTTTGCTGGCTTCCTTAAAGGGTCTTGTAGACACAACGCCCCACTCAGAGCCGCTGAGCTCACTGATCGGCTGCAGCGCTGTCGACGGAACGTCAGCTTCACGGCCAACGCCACAGGCCGGGAGCAGAGGCGAGACTCACCGGTAGACCCGGGTAGGGTGAGTAGAGCGCAGTTAGTTGCTTTCTAATAGGCTGCAGCCGGGGATTAACTTTTAATGAAAGGGAACAATCCCTTTGACTGTCTGCAGCGCGCCACACCTAGGAAGCGCACTCTCACACACAAGCCAGCATGCACACGCTGCCCTTACAACCTCTCCGTCACCATGTGTGTCACCCTGGCCTGGATGCCACAAAATGTATTAAAGCTGTGTCTGAGAGCAAGGGGGAGGTTCTCTGGTCAGGGGAACATTAGCATGCAATGCCTCCTGTCTCAGGCCAGTAGGGGGAGCAGGCTGCCCCTATAAAAGCTGGTGCTGGGGGCAGGGTTAGAGAGAACTGGATTGCCTGTCTCAGCTCTGAGACGTGTCCCAGAGTGGAGCAGGGACAGAAAGTTGATTGCACCTAAGAGGAAGTGTGGCAGGAGGAGAGCCACAAGCCAGAGACAAGAGGCAAAGAGAGCCTGTCTTGGCAGAGAAAAGACTTAATTTTACCAGACTTTGGTGTCTGAGGCTGGAAGAATTCCACATCCCCCAGCAGAGAACCAGTCCGCAAGGGTCTGTACATTCCTTGGCCTAAGAAGCCTGGAGGCCCTGCCACAACCGAAGGGACCAGTAAAGCCGTACAAGGCTGGGAGCAGAAAGGAACCCACGTCGCAGGCCATACAGGCGAGAATACACGGAAAGCTCGGAAACGTGGGCTGTTACCCTATCAGGAGGAGATAGCCAGAAGGAGCGCAGAAAGCACGGTAGGCCTACACCCTCACCCTGACCAGGGCCAATTTCCCCGTTGCTCTCAGACGTCCAGGTCCCCTCCTAGCCGGGACTGTTTATGGGTCAGTTTACCTGTTGTAGTAAAGACCCTGGACTGCAACTTGTTGTCTGTGTGCTCCTTGCTCCTCCCGCACTATCAGCACTGGGATTCTCACTACCATCACTCCCACCATCCATTATACTGCCCTGGGGCCTCACTCTTCCCGTGGGGAGTCACACTACCCTAGCTGCACACCTCATCAGCCCCAGCGGTCTGCATGCAGCGGCGGTTCCTAATAACCGCAATCCACGGGTGGCGTAGTCGGACATTATCAGCAGAACGTAGCAGACTACCATTGGCCTGACCACCCTGAGCCACGGAACCGGGTCGCCACTACTACCCCAATCGTCTCCCTATTGCCCGGATCCGAGTGCCCCACGGCCCAGGGGGCGAGTCAGCTTTGGCGTAGTCGGCAGGATTTCGTGCCCGCAACCACCGGGTACTGCGTGCCTGAAAAAGACTTTTGTAAACTTACCTGTGGCGAAGTTTCCCGCCATCCGCAGCCGATTCCCGCCATCGGACGCCATCTTGGACCGTTTCCCGCGTCTTCTGCCTTCTTCCCGCCATCCGCAGCTGCTTCCCGCCATCGGACGCCATCTTCAGGACGCCGCGCGGGAAGAAGAGGGGCGTGGACGTCAAAACCGCGCGAGATCCGAAGCTCCGCCCCACGCTCCGACGCTGCGCAAGGTCCTGGAAGGGAGAGAGAGCGACGCTGACGTCATCAGGACGCGACGCCAGGTCCTCGTCCATAGCAGCAGCAGCGGAGCCACAGCCTACAGAAGAGGATCGCCGGAAGGTAGGCCACGCTTAACTAGGGGGGAGCAAGATGTCAGACACAGAGGCGCCCACTACCACCAACGCAGCTGCAGCAGCAGTGATGCCCTTTTCCCTGCCCTACATCCCTGGAGCGGCCTGGCTGCCCAAATACTCAGGGGAGCCCCATGCCCTAACTGACTTTAAGGAAAGGCTATACAGTTTGTTCCAGGTTTACCCCCTGACAGAGGAGCAGAAGGTCAGCATATTGACAGGGCAGTTAACTGGCGCAGCCCAAAGGGAGGTAAAATCATGGCCCACTGAGGAGAAAAGGACTGTGAAGGGTATCCTGGCCCGGCTGCGGGGTACCTTTGATACACGTACCTCCCCTGAGATTAAAATGAGGTTCTATGTATGTAGGCAGCGGGCACAGGACAGCATTAGAGACTATGCCCTAAATCTGCAGGAAGCCTTGAGGGCTATTCAACAAACTGACCCTGGCAGTGTGCAGGAAACCGATAAGCTGCTAACAGAACAATTCATAGAAGGTCTGCTGTCTAGCGCCCACAGGGCCCACTGCGCCTCATGTTCTTTCAGAACCCCGACCTGACCTTTGCCCAATTTAAGGACAGGGCCATAAGGGTGCTCCGTGAATCTGTAACCAATGGCGCTATAAACCCCCGCGCCCTGCTATCACCTACCACCAGGAGGCGGCGCCCTCCTCTATGGACTCCGTGGAGGCTGATGCACAGGCCCTGAACCAAGCCCCGTCGAAAGGCCTGCACCACCAAGTCCAGGAGCTAACCAGGAGCGTCGCGGCGTTGACCAGAACCGTCCAGGCGTTGCAAGTGGACCCGTCAAGACCCATCGAGCTGGCTTCAAGTCCGGAGGATGTCCAGTGGCGTCAACAGAGGAGGATCCCGTCATTCCGAGGGAGGCCCACAGACCGCTACGCAGAGGATGGACAGCCCATTTGCCGTCGATGCAACCAGCCCGGACACATTTCCAGGTACTGTAATTTAAACGGGTCCAACCTGGGGCAGAGGGCCGACCCCCAGGCATAAGATCACCAGGCCCTTATAATTGGCGTGATAAGTACGTTGGGGGGCACCCAGTTTTACCCGTGGTGCTGGACGGTATCCCCATGAGCGCCTTGCTGGATACTGGGTCGCAAGTAACCACAATCCCTTATGTACTTTTTAAGCAGTATTGGACTGATGCTGATATCACACGGTATCCAGACAGTAACTTGAGCATCATCGCCAGTAATGGCTTACCCGTGCCGCAGATGGGGTTCAAGGAGATGACCATTAAAATTGGTAAAGTTGAACTGCCGGCACAGGGAGTGATTATTGTGGACATTGACGGTCATGAAAGTCACCCTAAAATAACTGTGGGTACTAACATAATTGAAAATTGTCTTTCAGAGGTAATTGTAATTCTACAACAGGTGGCGGTGAATGCTAGTTCCAGCCAACAGAGGGTCCTCAACAAGGAGATAAAAGCCCTGATGAGACGGCAGCAGGTAGAACTGTCTGGTGGTGAGATCGGTAGTGTAAGACTGAGTGACCCATTCCCCATTTCCATGCCTCCCAAAAGTGAAATGATGATCTGGTGTCGGACTGCAATCGGGTTGAGAGGTAGAGACTACCAAGCCATGGTAGAACCCGTGTACTCAGACAGCAGGCCCACCATTTTGACAGCCCGGGGGGTGGTTGATGTCCGTCATGGAGGGTGCCCGTCCGCATCCTCAACATTGGGGAGAGGGAAGTACACTTACCCAGGTACGCTACACTTGCCAAACTGTTTGTTGTCGAACACCAAGCTATCAGGGCCGTGGAACCCTTGCCTCCATCTCCTCAGGCGGAGGGTAATGGCTCCCAGAAACAAAAGGAGGACTGGTGCCAGAAACTCCATGTGGGTGCTGACTCCACTCCCCTGCACCAAAAACAAGGAGTCTACCGGGTGGTACAGGAGTACGAGAGAGTCTTTAGTAAGCACCCGCTGGGCTTCGGCAGAGTAAAGGGGATAGAACACCACATCCCGACAGGGAGCCACCCACCAATAAAAGAGAGACACAGGCCTGTACCCCCTGCACATTATCAGAACGCCAAGGGCATGCTAAGAGAGATGAAGGAAGCTGGGGTCATTAGAGATAGCTGTAGCCCCTGGGCAGCCCCCTTGTTTCTGGTGAAAAAGAAAGACGGCACCATGAGAATGTGCGTGGACTATAGACAAATCAACCGTATCACCCACAAAGACGCATACCCGCTGCCTAGAATAGAGGAGTCTTTAGCCGCACTAAAATCTGCTAACTTCTTTTCTACTTTGGACCTTACTAGCGGGTACTGGCAGGTTCTTGTGGCAGAGGCTCACAAGGAGAAGACCGCCTTCACCACCCCGATGGGACTGAGCGAGTTCAACTGTATGCCTTTCGGGCTCTGCAACGCACCAGGGACCTTCCAATGGCTGATGGAATGCTGTCTAGGGCACCGAAACTTCAATACGGTCCTCCTTTACCTGGACGACGTGATCGTCTATTCGAAGACCTACGAGGACCATCTAAAGCACCTGGCCGAGGTGTTCGAAGCCCTGGCAGGCTATGGCCTGAAGGTGAAACCATGGAAGTGTCACCTGCTGAAACCAAAGGTCCAGTACCTAGGGCACGTGGTAAGCGCGGAAGGAGTGGCCCCCGACCCTGACAAAGTCACGGGAATCAAGAGCTGGCCAAGCCCCTCGAACATCAAAGAGGTGAGACAGTTTCTCGGGTTGGTAGGCTACTACCGAAGGTTCATCCCCGGGTTCACTAAGATGGCAGCTCCTATGCAGGACCTCCTGATCGGACAGTCTAAGTCCCGAAGTCAAAAGCCACCCTTCAAGTGGGATAAACCGGAAGAGGAGTCCTTCCGCCAGCTAAAGATGGCCCTCACGGGGGATGAGATCCTGGCCTACCCTGATTACGGCCAGCCTTTCATTCTCCACACAGATGCCAGTAATGTGGGACTGGGAGCCGTACTGTCCCAAAACCAACAGGGCAGAGAACGGGTGATCGCATACGCCAGTCGGAAGCTGAGGCCCACCGAGAGGAACCCGGAGAATTACAGCTCCTTCAAGCTAGAATTCTTGGCGGTGGTGTGGGCCATGACGGAACGCTTCAAGCATTACCTGGCCTCCGCAAAGTTCACCGTGTACACGGACAACAACCCGTTGACACACGTGGACAATGCAAGACTGGGTGCCCTGGAACAGCGGTGGATGGCCCGTCTCTACAACTTTGACTTCGTGATCAAGTACCGGGCAGGCAAAACCAACGCCAACGCGGACGCCCTATCAAGAATGCCTCACTTACCTGAAGGTGACGAAGACCCAGAAGAGCTGGAGGAGGTAGAACTCCCCGCGTTTCACCGGTATGGAGCCGCTCAACACTCTCACCGCGTGAAGGAGGAGGATCTAACAACTGTGATGATGAATCCCCTACCTCACCACAGCTGGGCCGAGACCCAAGATAGTGACCCTGCAGTCCGCCTGGTGAAAGATCTGCTGACCCGGGAAGACGCCCGCCTAGATCCAGATGCCCCAGAGGAAGCCAAGCAGCTATGGAAGGAGAAGAGCAAGCTGTTCCTCTACGAAGGCAAGTTGTGCAGAAGGATTGTCAACCACCGGACGCAGGAGCTGACCTGGCAAGTCGTGGTCCCAAGGCGAGATGCAGCTATGGTCCTGGGGGCTTTCCATGACAGAGCGGGACACTTCGGTTGGAAGAAACTGGAGTTCCTACTAAGAGGAAGGTTCTTTTGGGTCGGCATGAGAGGAGCTGTAGAAAAATGGTGCAGAGACTGTGGCCCTTGTCACCTGAGGAGGAAGGACCGCACCAGCCAGAAGACACCCTTGAGGCCCATCGTCACCACGCAGCCTCTTCAGCTGGTAGCTCTGGACCATGTCAAATTGGCTCCCAGCCGGTCAGGATACATCTATGCCCTGACAATCGTGGACCACTATTCCCGTTTTCTAGTGGTGGTCCCGGTAAAGGACTTGACAGCCCAAACAGCGGCCAGAGCCTTCCAGCAATACTTCTGCCGTCCACACGGGTATCCGGAACAGGTCCTGACAGACCAGGGTCCAGCGTTCGAGGCTGAAATCTTCCAGGAGTTCTGCAACCTCTATGGCTGTAAGAAAATTCGGACAACGCCTTACCATCCACAAACCAACGGGATGTGTGAGAAGATGAACAATATAGTCATTGATCTCCTGAAGACGTTGCCCCTGGAGGAACGCAGCCTGTGGCCAGAAAAACTGCCGGACCTGATAGACCTATACAACAATATCCCGGTGAATGCTACCAACTGCACCCCGGCTTACCTGATGCGAGCCAGACCAGGTAAGCTGCCCGTAGACCTGGAGATGGGAGTCCTAATACCTGAGGACACCTCCCCGGATGCGGACTGGGATACGGAAAGGCAACTGCAGTACAAGAAGGTACAGGAGAGTGTGGAGAAGAGCCTGGCCCAGGTGAGAGAGAAGCAAGAAAGACTCTTCAATCAACACGCCCCTGCTGGTCCCCTAGAACCTGGTGAGCAAGTCCTAAAGCGAAAAAGAAGGCTACATAAGTTGGACGACCAGTGGGAAAGGGAACCCTACACCGTACTGCAGTCTGACCACGACAACCCAAAGGTGTGCGTAATCACCAAGGACGGAGGAGAAACCACTAGTGTCGTCTCCAGAGACCACCTCAAAAGGTGCCCCGAGCAACTCCGTAGTGCAGAAGAGGATCAGAGTGACCTTGAACCCGCAGAGGACAAGGAAGAAATGATCAGCACCATTCTCGGAGAGTTCCCTCAGTCCTGGACTCGCATAAATTATGCCATAGTGGTACCCGTCCTGCATTTCCTGCATCCGGCCCAGCAACAACCAACACCAGAGCCGGAAGGTGAAGAGGAGCCAGCAGTTCCAGAGGCAGAAGAGCCTGTACCAGCAGCCCAGGAGAGTCAACCCTCTGCTGACAGTGAGCCTGCCATGCCTGCGGTAAGCCAAAGAACCCGCAGACAGCTGCCTGCCCTACCTGTACACCCAGCTGGTAGCTGTACCCCTAACGCTAGTGGGGAAAGCCAGGTTGGTCCACCACCAGACAGTGGGTTAAGGAGGTCAAAGGGGCAGATACCCGCTCTCTGGAGAATATAGAGTGTACTAAGATTGTAAATAACCCTGTTGCCAAATGTTGAAATGTTTGCCAAGTTACCTGCATGTTTATTAATAGTGTGTTTCAGTTTCTTGCAGCTACCGTAAGGACTCACAGGTTATGGACTTTTTATAACCGGGACCTTGTATGGACTGCATTCTGAGCCTAACCCAGGAATGAACTAAGACTGTGAAGGACTTGGGGTAGGACAGACCCCCACCTGGTTAAGGCTCCCGTTGTATTGGTGATATGGACACCCGGTCACAGGCCACACTGTGACCGTAAGAACTCAATTTGTGCGTCGTCTGTCTATTAATGTTTTATTGTTATGCATATTGTCTTTGTTTATTGTTTAGTCCCGGAGTACTAAATATCACTAGGGGGGAATGTGTCACCCTGGCCTGGATGCCACAAAATGTATTAAAGCTGTGTCTGAGAGCAAGCGGGAGGTTCTCTGGTCAGGGGAACATTAGCATGCAATGCCTCCTGTCTCAGGCCAGTAGGGGGAGCAGGCTGCCCCTATAAAAGCTGGTGCTGGGGGCAGGGTTAGAGAGAACTGGATTGCCTGTCTCAGCTCTGAGACTTGCCCCAGAGTGGAGCAGGGACAGAAAGTTGATTGCACCTAAGAGGAAGTGTGGCAGGAGGAGAGCCACAAGCCAGAGACAAGAGGCGAAGAGAGTCTGTCTTGGCAGAGAAAAGACTTAATTTTACCAGACTTTGGTGTCTGAGGCTGGAAGGATTCCACATCCCCCAGCAGAGAACCAGTCCGCAAGGGACTGTACATTCCTTGGCCTAAGAAGCCTGGAGGCCCTGCCACAACTGAAGGGACCAGTAAAGCCGTACAAGGCTGGGAGCAGAAAGGAACCCACGTCGCAGGCCATACAGGCGAGAATACACGGAAAGCTCGGAAACGTGGGCTGTTACCCTATCAGGAGGAGATAGCCAGAAGGAGCGCAGAAAGCACTGTGGCCCTACACCCTCACCCTGACCAGCGCCAATTTCCCCGTTGCTCTCAGACGTCCAGGTGCCCTCCTAGCCGGGACTGTTTATGGGTCAGTTAACCTGTTGTAGTAAAGACCCTGGACTGCAACTTGTTGTCTGTGTGCTCCTTGCTCCTCCCGCACTATCAGCACTGGGATTCTCACTACCATCACTCCCACCATCCATTATACTGCCCTGGGGCCGCACTCTTCCCGTGGGGAGTCACACTACCCTAGCTGCACACCTCATCAGCCCCAGCGGTCTGCATGCAGGAGCGGTACCTAATAACCGCAATCCACGGGTGGCGTAGTCGGACATTATTAGCAGAACGTAGCAGACTACCATTGGCCTGACCACCCTGAGCCACGGAACCGGGTCGCCACTACTACCCCCATCGTCTCCCTATTGCCCGGATCCGAGTGCCCCACGGCCCAGGGGGCGAGTCATATGCATCAGACTCTCCTGCCTGTTTTATGATTTCAGGGTCCTATCAGGAATCACCCCCCCCCCTCCCCAATTCCTTCCTTGCCATCCTTGCACTGAGGTTAGCTCTTTGTCAGCCGTCTGGCTTGGTTACACAAGCTTCTTTGCAGAGAAACATGTTACTTCTGCTGGCCCTCGCTAGGCGGCCGGCATCCAAAACCTTCCCTGGGCACCTGTTGAAAGCCTGGCCCCTTCACGGCCCCGGGTGCTTTTAACGCCATCATTTCCACACGTCGAGCTGCGGAGTCAATAAGCACTCCTAGCCGTGGCAAGGAGCTCGGTGTCAGGCCTGCATGAAGGCAGCAGGGTAGCGTACTTAGCTGCCTACTGGCTCAGAGGCCTTGGGGCTTCCATCATCTAAGTTACTTAAGTTCGGTGTCCGGCAAGGCGCCGTTCCATGCTAGCAGAGCTGGGCAGTAGGGCAAAACGTCATCAAAATGGTCTAAAGCACCCAGTGTTCCCAGGAGGTCTCCCATCCATGTACTGTCCGAGCCCAGCCCTGCTTTGTTTTCGAGATCAGACGAGATCGGGCGTATCCAAGGTGGTACGGCCAGTAAACACTGCTCGATCCATCGCTCGGCCAGCCTTTCTCAGGATCGCTTGGTGGCGAGCAATCTGGCTGTGACGGGGCGGGCTCCGAAGGGTCCATGCAAAGGCTGTGCCGTCCCTACAGGTGTGGTTTGTTTAGCAGTGATTCACCCGCCGCATCAGGTGTCTTCAAAAATGTCTCGGCGCAGGGTCTCCTGCAGGCTAAACCCTTCATCGCGGTAATGTGACAGAAAGAGCAAGTTGGACCCGTAACTTGGGGGCGGAGCGAGACGTCCAGGGGTGAATGAAGGAAGAGGGTGAGATGGTTGCCAGTGACTTTGAGCTGCTCTTCAGGGGGGAGGGTCGTGTTGCCTGCAAAGGTCTTCTGCTTGGGGTTACCGGTGGTTGCCTCCAGCCACGCGGGAGACGCTGATCCTGGTGAAAAGGAGCCTAGTATTAAAAGTAAAGAAGCAACAATGCTGGAGGCCCACGGTGATCAGAAGGATGCTGGTATTTTGCAGAGATGAAATAGCGCAAGAGAGAAAGCAAATGAAAAAAAGAAAAGAGAATGAATGTGTGCACTTGTGAAAGGGAATAGAAAAAAGGCACAGAAGAGAGTGTCCCCTGCTGGTGGAAGGAAAGAAAAAGCAAAAGCCTACAGCACCTGGTAGTCACAGGTGGTCTCCCATCCAAGTACTAACCAGTCCCAACACTGCTTAGTTTCCAAGATCAGACGAGATCAGGCGTGTTCAGGGTGGTGTGGCCGTAGGCAGAGACAAAACTCTCACTTGCTGCTTTTCTACTTTAAAGTCTGGCTGCCGGCTGCCCTTTCCACTGCTCAGCAAGACCAGATCCTTTTGTGCTTTCCCTTCTCTTCAATTTTTTTGCTGGCTTCCTTAAAAGGTCTTGTAGACAGAACGCCCCACTCAGAGCCGCTGAGTTCACTGATCGGCTGCAGCATTGTCGACGGAACGTCAGCTTCACGGCCAATGCCACAGGCCGGGAGCAGAGGCGAGACTCACCAGTAGACCCGGGTAGGGTGAGTAGAGCGTGGTTAGTTGCTTTCTAATAGCCTGCAGCCAGGGATTAACTTTTAATGAAAGGGAACAATCCCTTTGATTGTCTGCAGCGCGCCACACCTAGGAAGCGCACTCTCACACACAAGCCAGCATGCACACGTGCTCGCACGTGACAACACCCCCTATCTGCCCCTACAACCTCTCCGTCACCATGCGTCAGACTCTCCTGCCTGTTTTATGATTTCAGGGCCCTAGCAGGAATCACCCCCCCCTCCCCAATTCCTTCCGCACCTTCCTTGCCCTGAGGTTAGCTCTTTGTCAAATGTCTGGCTTGGTTACACAAGCTTCTTTGCAGAGAAACATGTTACTTCTGCTGGCCCTCGCTAGGCGGCCGGCATCCAAAACCTTCCCTGGGCACCTGCTGAAAGCCTGGCCCCTTCACGGCCCCGGGTGCTTTTAACGCCATCATTTCCACACGGCGAGCTGCGGAGTCAATAAGCATTCCTAGCCAATAAGCATTCCTAGCCGTGGCAAGGAGCTCGGTGTCAGGCTTGCGTGAAGGCGGCAGGGAAGCGTACATAGCTGCCAACTGGCTCAGAGGCCTTGGGGCTTCCATCATCTAAGTTACTTAAGGTCGGTGTCCGGCAAGGCGCCGTTCCATGCTAGCCTAGCTGGGCAGTAGGGCAAAAGGTCATCAAAATGGTCTACAGCACCCGGTGTTCCCAGGAGGTCTCCCATCAAAATACTGTCCGAGCCCAGCCCTGCTTTGCTTTCAAGATAAGACAAGATCGGGCGTATCCAAGGTGGTATGGCCAGTAGCTGCTGCTTGATCCATCACCCGGCCAGCCTTTCTCAGGATCGCGTGGTGGCGAGCAATCTGGCCGTGACGGGGCGGGCTCCAAAGGGTCCATGCAAAGGCTGTGCCGTCCCTACAGGTGTGGTTTGTTTAGCAGTGATTCACCCGCCGCATCAGGTGTCTTCAAAAATGTCTCGGCGCAGGGTCTCCTGCAGGCTAAACCCTTCAACGCGGTAATGTGACAGAAAGAGCACGCTGGACCCGTAACTTGGGGGCGGAGCGAGACGTCCAGGGGTGAATGAAGGAAGAGGGTGAGATGGTTGCCAGTGACTTTGAGCTGTTCTTCAGGGGGGAGGGTCGTGTTGCCTGCAAAGGTCTTCTGCTTTGGGTTACCGGTGGTTGCCTCCAGCCACGCGGGAGACGCTGGTCCTGGTGAAAAGGAGCCTAGTATTAAAAGTAAAGAAGCAACAATGCTGGAGGCCCACGGTGATCAGAAGGATGCTGGTATTTTGCAGAGATGAAATAGCGCAAGAGCGAAAGCAAATGAAAAAAAGAAAAGAGAATGAATGTGTGCACTTGTGAAACGGAATGGAAAAAAGGCATAGAAGAGAGTGCCCCCTGCTGGTGGAAGGAAGGAAAAACCAAAAGCCTACAGCACCTGGTATTCCCAGGCGGTCTCCTATCCAAGTACTAACCAGGCCCAACCCTGTTTATCTTCCAAGATCAGAGGAGATCAGGCGTGTTCAGGGTGGTGTGGCCGTAAGCAGAGACAAGCCTCTCACTTGCTGCTTTTCTACTGTGACGTCTGGCTGCCGGCTGCCCTTTCCAGTGCTCAGCAAGACCAGGTCCTTTTGTGCTTTCCCTTCTCTTCAATTTTTTTGCTGGCTTCCTTAAAAGGTCTTGTAGACACAACGTCCCACTCAGAGCCGCTGAGCTCACTGATCGGCTGCAGCGCTGTCGACGGAATGTCAGCTTCACGGCCAATACCACAGGCCGGGAGCAGAGGCGAGACTCACCGGTAGACCCGGGTAGGGTGATCAGAGCGCGGTTAGTTGCTTTCTAATAGCCTGCAGCCGGGGATTAACTTTAAATGAAAGGGAACAATCCCTTTGACTGTCTGCAGCGCGCCACACCTAGGAAGCGCACTCTCACACACAAGCCAGCATGCACACGTGCTCGCACGTGACAACACCCCTATCTGCCCCTACAACCTCTCCGTCACCATGCGTCAGACTCTCCTGCCTGTTTTATGATTTCAGGGCCCTAGCAGGAATCACACCCCCCCCTCCCCAATTCCTTCCTTGCCTTCCTTGCACTGAGGTTAGCTCTTTGTCAGCCGTCTGGCTTGGTTACACAAGCTTCTTTGCAGAGAAACATGTTACTTCTGCTGGCCCTCGCTAGGCGGCCGGCATCCAAAACCTTTCCTGGGCACCTGCTGAAAGCCTGGCCCCTTCACGGCCCCGGGTGCTTTTAACGCCATCATTTCCACACGGCGAGCTGCGGAGTTAATAACCACTCCTAGCCGTGGCAAGGAGCTCGGTGTCAGGCCTGCGTGAAGGCGGCGGGGTAGCGTACTTAGCTGCCAACTGGCTCAGAGGCCTTGGGGCTTCCATCATCTAAGTTACTTAAGGTCGGTGTCCGGCAAGGCGCCGTTACATGCTAGCCGAGCTGGGCAGTAGGGCAAAATGTCATCAAAATGGTCTATAGCACCTGGTGTTCCCAGGAGGTCTCCCATCCAAGTACTGTCCTAGCCCAGCCCTGCTTTGATTTCAAGATCAGACGAGATCGGGCGTATCCAAGGTGGTATGGCCAGTAGACGCTGCTTGATCCATCGCCGGCCAGCCTTTCTCAGGATCGCTTTGTTATGATCTGGTACAGAGAGTATGGAAAGAAAGGAGATCTATCCCTACAATAGAACTAAACTAGATCCCTACGATGTAACGGGGAACCTGATCCTGCGATCAGACCCGCTAAAGTCCTCGGCTAGTCTGAACGCAGACCTATAGATGTGAGGGAGGGATCCCTACAAGATCTAGGGACTGGGAAAAGTTGGACACCTCTTAGCAGAAATAGTAGCAGTCAAAGACAAACACACAACAAAAAGGCATAGGGGTCAGAAGACCTAGCAAAACTAACAGAGAACGGCAACAGAGCAACAAGCTAGCTCAACAGTAGTAAATACAAATGAAGTCCAGCAAAGCCAGGAGGGCGGAGCCGGATTAAATAGACAAAATGGTCATGTGACCAGCAAACTAAAAAAAAACTAACAGGAGAGTTGTAACAGTACCCCCTCTTCTAAGAGGATCCTCCGGATCCCCCAGGCCCAGGCTTACCAGGAAACCTCCTGTGAAACGCTCGGACAAGTCTGGGGGCAGAAACATAATCCGCTCTCACCCATGAGTTATCCTCCGGTCCGAAACCCTTCCAAGCGACGAGATACTGCAAACTCCCTCTATACCGTCTAGAATTTAGGATGCGGGAAATTTCATATTCCGAGTCCTCCACCACCGGAGGAACAGTGGCAGAGGCGTCACCATCCGACACATCAGGTTTTTTCAACAGAGAAACATGAAACACCGTATTAATCCTCCAGGACGTAGGAACCTCCAGCCTAACAGCAGATTGGTTAACTATCTGAAGTACCTTAAAGGGCCCTACGAACTTGGGACCCAATTTTTTAGAAGGAATCCTCAATCGCAGATTCTTAGAGGACAACCAAACCATGTCACCAACCGCAAACAAAACCTCCTGCCGTTTCCTATCAAAGTACCTCTTAGATTTTTTGTTAGCCTCCTGAAGATTACCACGCACATCCGTCCAAACTCTCTCCAAATCACCGGAAAAACTATCCTCCTCAGGCACAGCCGAAACCAATTTGGAAAATGACCCAAAAGACGGATGTCTCCCAGAACAACAAAAAAAAGGCGAACACCCAGCAGAAGAGGATGTATGGTTGTTAAGAGCAAATTCAGCAAGTGGCAGAAATTCAGACCACCCCTCTTGATTGTCTGCCACAAAACAACGCAAGAACTGCTCAACATCCTGGTTCTTCCTTTCTGTCTGGCCATTAGACTCAGGATGATATCCGGATGAAAACGACAAATGAACTCCCAACCTGTCACAAAAGGCACGCCAAAAACGAGCCACGAACTGAGGTCCCCTTTCAGAAACAATGTTAGTAGGAACACCATGTAGTCTGACAATCTCCTTGACAAAGGCCTTAGCGAGTGTCTTAGCGCAAGGCAGTTTGATGAAGGGAACCAAGTGACACATCTTGCTAAAACGGTCCACGACCACCCAGATGACCGTGAAACCTTCAGAGGGAGGAAGGTCAGTAATAAAGTCCATAGCCAGATGTGTCCAAGGTGCACTAGGAACCTCCAGAGGGCAAAGCAACCCCACAGCAGGAGCATGCGAAGACTTGGATCTTGCACACACAGTACATTGGCGCACCCACTTAATGACTTCCTTCTGCCATCCAGGCCACCAAAAACTGCGAACCACAAGTCTCTTGGTCTCAGAAATTCCTGGATGACCTGCCAACCGAGACTCATGACACTCAACAAACAAATCTCTCCTAAAGGTCCTAGGCACAAACAACCTCCCATGGGGCGTGTTAGATGGGGCATTCTCCTGTGCTTTAAGAATCTCATCCTCCAAAACGGAGTCCAAAGCAGCAATCACAACACCTTCTTGTAAAATGGACTCCTCTTCCTCCTCAACACCGACCATGGGAGAAAAGCTGCGAGACAAAGCATCCGCTTTAACATTCTTGGTACCCAGGATGTAAGTAACGGAAAAATTAAACCGCGAGAAAAAAAGTGCCCACCTAGCCTGACGGGCATTCAAGCGCTTGGCAGCATCAAGATAGATCAGATTTTTATGATCAGTGAAAACCTGAATGGGAAATTCAGCACCTTCCAAAAGATGACGCCAGTGTTCAAATGCGAATTTATTCGCCAGCAATTCCCGATTACCAATATCGTAATTAAGTTCAGTCTCGGAAAATTTTTTTGAAAAAAAGGCACAGGGATGTACTCCATCCTTGTTTTCCTGAGACAACACCGCACCAACCCCCACCGAAGAAGCATCAACCTCAACCAAAAACGGCTTAGTCACATCAGGCTGCATAAGGATGGGAGCAGAGGTGAACCTCTACCTTTAGAAACACAAAAGCTTCAATGGCCTCAGAAGTCCACTGAACCGCATTAGCACCTTTCCTGGTGAGATCGGTCAGCGGTTTGACAATAATAGAAATTTTTTTTATGAATTTTCTGTAATAATTGGCGAAACCCAAAAACCTCTGTATCGATTTCAAACCAATAGGCCTAGGCCATTCCTGCACAGCTTGAACTTTAACCGGGTCCATCTCAAAACCTTCACTGGAGATAATGTAGCCCAAAAAACTAATTCTCTGTACAGCGAACTCACATTTCTCCAGCTTAGCAAAAAGCGAATTGTCCATTAATAACTGTAATACCTCACGTACGCTCCGCCAATGAGACTCCAGATCCGGCGAATAAATCAAAATGTCATCCAAATACACAACCACATTTTTGCCGATTAAAGGTCTAAGGATATCATTAATAAGATTCTGAAAAAATGCTGGAGCATTGGTGAGACCAAAAGGCATAACCAGATTCTCAAAATGACCCACAGGAGTGTTAAAAGCAGTCTTCCATTCATCACCCTCCTTCATGCGCAACAAATTGTATGCCCCCCGGAGATCAATTTTAGAGAACCACTTGGCCCCCACTAACTGGTTAAATAAATCAGGAATCAATGGCAGTGGGTAAGGATTGCGTACAGTAATTTTATTAATCTCACGAAAGTCCAGACAAGGACGTAAACCGCCATCTTTTTTTTTTACAAAAAAAAATCCAACAGCCACAGGAGACTTGGAAGGCCTAATGTGACCGGCGGCCAAGCTTGTCTGTATGTATTCTTCCAAAGCCTTTCTTTCAGGAATAGTAAGATTAAATAAACGACTCTTAGGAAGAGTCGCGCCAGGGACAAATTCAATGGTACAATCATAGTCTCTATGGGGAGGCAAAACCTGCGACTCCTCCTCAGAAAAAACTCTCCAAAAATCCTGAATAGGTACAGGCAATTCCCCTCTATCCACAGCAGCAATGTGCCCAGTACAACACTTGTCATAACACTTAGGGCTCCAGGACTTAATTTCATTGGTAGACCAATCCAGTACAGGATTGTGCAATTTTAACCAGGGTAACCCCAATATTACTGGAGAAGGCAAATTATCCAATACCACCAAATCCAAATTCTCTTGATGAATACCATTAATAGTGAGGGGAAATTCACAGACCTTGTGAGTAACACTCTTCAAGGGAGAGCCATCGACAGAAACCACAGCAATAGGGGATGACAAAGTTTTAGGTTCTAATCTAAGTTTTTCCAAGAATCCCCCATCAATCACATTCAGAGTAGATCCATAATCCACAAATACCCGAAATTCAATTAATTCATCCTGAGCAGCAGTAGTGGCAGATAGGAATACTCCCTTAGAATTTAAACAGGCAATACGAGCATGACTGACGATTTTTTTTTCTTTCTTCTTACGAAGCACACAGCTCTTAATAAAATGACCAGAATTTCCGCAATAGAAACACAAGCCTTCAGAAAGTCGGCGGTCTTTTTCCTGAGAGCGGGGTGCCATCGCCCCAATTTCCAACAGCTCTCCATTGTCAGCACAGAACCTCTCAGGACTCGAAGCTGACATAGCAGAGGATTTGCTCTCATTAACCCTTTCATGCAGTCTCCTGTCCACCCGTATAGCTAATTGCATTGCCTCCTGCAAGTTTCCAGGTGTGGGATAAGCAATCAGTAAATCCTTTACCCTTTCACATAGCCCTGCAAGAAACAAGCTTTTCAAAGCAGAATCGTTCCACCCCACCTGGGCAGACCACCGACGGAAGTGAGAACAATATTTTTCCACATTACCTGATCCCTGCCTCAAACGTCTTAATTCAGACTCAGCAGATGAGACACGATCAGGATCATCGTACAACAAACCCAAAGCAGAAAAAAAACTATCCACTGATCTAAAGCACGGATCACTAGGTTGGAGAGAGAAGGCCCATCCCTGAAGATCTTTGCGCAAAAGTGACATTATGATCCCTATGCGCTGTGATTCATCACCAGAGGATCCGGGTCTCAAACGAAAATATAATAGACAAGCATTTTTAAAAGAAAAAAAATCTTGTTGTTTGCCAAAAAATAGATCAGGCAGACGTACCTTAGGTTCCACAAAATGCGCTCCAGAACAGCTACTCACGTGTTGTTGGAGCTTGGTCACCTCCAGAGAGAGTCCCTGCAAGCGTTGAGCCAAATCTTGCACCGAGACCATGATGGAAAACTGGAGGTCTTTCCTTAGAGAAATTTTTTTTTTTAATTTTTTTATGGCTGCAATTACTGTTATGATCTGCTACAGAGACTAAGGAAAGAAAGGAGATCTATCCCTACAATAGAACTAAACTAGATCCCTACAATGTAACGGGGAACCTGATCCTGCGATCAGACCCGCTAAAGTCCTCGGCTAGTCTGAACGCAGACCTATAGATGTGAGGGAGGGATCCCTACAAGATCTAGGGACTGGGAAAAGTTGGACACCTCCTAGCAGAAATAGTAGCAGTCAAAGACAAACACACAACAAAAAGGCATAGGGGTCAGAAGACCTAGCAAAACTAACAGAGAACGGCAACAGAGCAACAAGCTAGCTCAACAGTAGTAAATACAAATGAAGTCCAGCAAAGCCAGGAGGGCGGAGCCGGATTAAATAGGCAAAATGGTCATGTGACCAGCAAACTAAAAAAAAAACTAACAGGAGAGTTGTAACACGCTTGGTGGCGAGCAATCTGGCCGTGACGGGGCGGGCTCCGAAGGGTCCATGCATAGGCTGTGCCGTCCCTACAGGTGTGGTTTGTTTAGCAGTGATTCACCCGCCGCATCAGGTGTGTTCAAAAATGTCTCGGCGCAGGGTCTCCTGCAGGCTAAACCCTTCATCGCGGTAATGTGACAGAAAGAGCAAGCTTTTCCCGTAACTTGGGGGCGGAGCGAGACGTCCAGGGGTGAATGAAGGAAGAGGGTGAGATGGTTGCCAGTGACTTTGAGCTGCTCTTCAGGGGGGAGGGTCGTGTTGCCTGCAAAGGTCTTCTGCTTGGGGTTACCGGTGGTTACCTCCAGCCACGCGGGAGACGCTGGTCCTGGTGAAAAGGAGCCTAGTATTAAAAGTAAAGAAGCAACAATGCTGGAGGCCCACGGTGATCAGAAGGATGCTGGTATTTTGCAGAGATGAAATAGCGCAAGAGAGAAAGCAAATGAAAAAAAGAAAAGAGAATGAATGTGTGCACTTGTGAAAGGGAATGGAAAAAAGGCATAGAAGAGAGTGCCCCCTGCTGGTGGAAGGAAGGAAAAAGCAAAAGCCTACAGCACCTGGTATTTGCAGGTGGTCTCCCATCCAAATACTAACCAGGCCCAACTGTGCTTAGATTCCAATATCAGACAAGATCGGGCGTGTTCAGGGTGGTTTGGCCGTAGGCACTGGCAAGCCTCTCACTTGCTGCTTTTCTACTTTGAAGGCACAGACAAGCCTCTCACTTGCTGCTTTTCTACTTTGAAGTCTGGCTGCCAGATGCCCTTTCCAGTGTTCAGCAAAACCAGGTCCTTTTGTGCTTTCCCTTCTCTTCAATTTTTTTGCTGGCTTCCTTAAAAGGTCTTGTAGACAGAACGCCCCACTCAGAGCCACTGAGCTCACTGATCGGCTGGAGCGCTGTCGATGGAACGTCAGCTACACGGCCAATGCCACAGGCCGGGAGCAGAGGCGAGACTCAACGGTAGACCCGGGTAGGGTGAGTAGAGCGCGGTTAGTTGCTTTCTAATAGCCTGCAGCCGGGGATTAACTTTTAATGAAAGGGAACAATCCCTTTGACTGTCTGCAGCGCGCCACACCTAGGAAGCGCACTCTCACACACAAGCCAGCATGCACACGTGCTCGCACGTGACAACACCCCCTATCTGCCCCTACAACCTCTACGTCACCATGCGTCAGACTCTCCTGCCTGTTTGATGATTTCAGGGCCCTAGCAGGAATCCCCCCCCACTCACCAATTCCTTCCGCACCTTCCTTGCCTTCCTTGCACTGATGTTAGCTCTTTGTCAGCCGTCTGGCTTGGTTACACAAGCTTCTTTGCAGAGAAACATGTTACTTCTGCTGGCCCTCGCTAGGCGGCCGGCATCCAAAACCTTCCCTGGGCACCTGCTGTAAGCCTGGCCCCTTCACGGCCCGGGTGCTTTTAACGCCATCATTTCCACACGGCGAGCTGCGGAGTCAATAAGCACTCCTAGCCGTGACAAGGAGCTCGGTGTCAGGCCTGCGTGAAAGGCGGCAGGGTAGCGTACTTAGCTGCCAACTGGCTCAGAGGCATCGGGGCTTTCATCATCTAAGTTACTTAAGGTCGGTGTCCGGCAAGGCGCCGTTCCATGCTAGCCGAGCTGGGCAGTAGGGCAAAACGTCATCAAAATGGTCTACAGCACCCGGTGTTCCCAGGAGGTATCCCATCCAAGTACTAACCAGGCCCGACCCTGTTTTGCTTCTGAGATTAGATGAGATCAGGTGTGTTCAGGGTGGTGTGGCCATCAACAGAGACAGCCTTCTCACTTGCTGCTTTTCTACTTTGAAGTCTGGCTGCCGGATGCCCTTTCCAGTGTTCAGCAAGACCAGGTCCTTTTGTGCTTTCCCTTCTCTTCAATTTTTTTGCTGGCTTCCTTAAAAGGTCTTGTAGACAGAACGCCCCACTCAGAAGCGCTGATCTCACTGATCGGCTGCAGCGCTGTCGACGGAACGTGAGCTTCACGGCCAATGCCACAGGCCGGGAGCAGGGTCGAGACTCACCGGTAGACCCGGGTAGGGTGAGCAGAGCGCGGTTAGTTGCTTTCTTATATCCTGCAGCCGGGGATTAACTTTTAATGAAAGGGAACAATCCCTTTGACTGTCTGCAGCGCGCCACACCTAGGAAGCGCACTCTCACACACAAGCCAGCATGCACACGTGCTCGCACGTGACATCAACCCCTATCTGCCCCTACAACATCTCCATCACCATGCGTCAGACTCTCCTGCCTGTTTTATGATTTGAGGACCCTAGCAGCAATCACCCCCCCCCTCCCCAATTCCTTCCTTGCCTTCCTTGCACTGAGGTTAGCTCTTTGTCAGCCGTCTGGCTTGGTTACACAAGCTTCTTTGCAGAGAAACATGTTACTTCTGCTGGCCCTCGCTAGGCGGCCAGCATCCAAAACCTTCTCTGGGCACCTGCTGAAAGCCTGGCCCCTTCACGGCCCCGGGTGCTTTTAACACCATCATTTCCACATGGCGAGCTGCGGAGTCAATAAGCACTCCTAGCCGTGGCAAGGAGCTCGGTGTCAGGCCTGCGTGGTAGCGTACTTAGCTGCCAACTGGCTCAGAGGCCATGTGGCTTCCATCATCTAAGTTACTTAAGGTCGGTGTCCGGCAAGGCGCCGTTCCATGCTAGCCGAGCTGGGCAGTAGGGCAAAACGTCATCAAAATGGTCTACAGCACCCGGTGTTCCCAGGAGGTTTCCCATCCAAGTACTGTCTGAGCCCAGCCCTGCTTTGCTTCTGAGATCCGACGAGATCGGGCATATCCAAGCTGGTATGGCCAGTAGACGCTGCTCGATCCATCGCCCGGCCAGCCTTTCTCAGGATCTCTTGGTGGCGAGCAATCTGGCCGTGATGGGGCGTTCTCCGAAGGGTCCTTGCAAAGTCTGTGCCATCCCTACAGGTGTGGTTTGTTTAGCAGTGATTCACCCGCGCGCATCAGGTGTCTTCAAAAATGGCTCGGCGCAGGGTCTCCTGCAGGCTAAACCCTTCATCGCGGTAATGTGACAGAAAGAGCAAGCTGGACTTGTAACTTGGGGACGGAGCGAGACGTCCAGGGGTGAATGAAGGAAGAGGGTGAGATGGTTGCCAATGACTTTGAGCTGCTCTTCAGGGGGGAGGGTCGTGTTGCCTGCAAAGGTCTTCTGCTTGGGGTTACCGGTGGTTGCCTCCAGCCACGCGAGAGACGCTGGTCCTGGTGAAAAGGAGCCTAGTATTAAAAGTAAAGAAGCAACAATGCTGGAGGCCCACGGTGATCAGAAGGATGCTGGTATTTTGCAGAGATGAAATAGCGCAAGAGAGAAAGCAAATGAAAAAAAGAAAAGAGAATGAATGTGTGCACTTGTGAAAGGGAATGGAAAAAAGGCATAGAAGAGAGTGCCCCCTGCTGGTGGATGAAGGAAAAAGCAAAAGCCTACAGCACCTGGTATTCCCAAGTGGTCTCCCATCCAAGTACTAACCAGGCCTGACCCTGCTTAGCTTCTGAAATCAGACGAGATCTGGCAGAGACAAGCCTCTCACTTGCTGCTTATCTACTTTGAAGTCTGGCTGCCGGCTGCCGGCTGCCCTTTCCAGTGCTCAGCAAGACCAGGTCCTTTTGTGCTTTCCCTTCACTTCAATTTTTTTGCTGGCTTCCGTAAAAGGTCTGGTAGACACAACGCACCACTCAGAGCCGCTGAGCTCACTGATCGGCTGCAGGGCTGTCGACGGAACGTCAGCTTCACGGCCAATGCTACAGGCCGGGAGCAGAGGCGAGACTCACCGGTAGACCCGGGTAGGGTGAGTAGAGCGCGGTTAGTTGCTTTCTAATAGCCTGCAGCCGGGGATTAACTTTTAATGAAAGGGAACAATCCCTTTGACTGTCTGCAGCGCGCCACACCTAGGAAGCGCACTCTCACACACAAGCCAGCATGCACACGTGCTCGCACGTGACAACACCCCCTATCTGCCCCTACATTCTCTCCGTCACCATGCGTCAGACTCTCCTGCCTGTTTTATGATTTCAGGGCCCTAGCAGGAATCACCCCCCCCTCCCCAATTCCTTCCGCACCTTCCTTGCCTTCCTTGCACTGAGGTTAGCTCTTTGTCAGCCGTCTGGCTTGGTTACACAAGCTTCTTTGCAGAGAAACATCTTACTTCTGCTGGCCCTCGCTAGCCGGCCGGCATCCAAAACCTTCCCTGGGCACCTGCTGAAAGCCTGGCCCCTTCACGGCCCCGGGTGCTTTTAACGCCATCATTTCCACACGGCGAGCTGCGGAGTCAATAAGCACTCTTAGCCGTGGCAAGAAGCTCGGTGTCAGACCTGCGTGAAGGCGGCGGGGTAGCGTACTTAGCTGCCAACTGGCTCAGAGGCCTTGGGGCTTCCATCATCTAAGTTACTTAAGGTCGGTGTCCGGCAAGGCGCCGTTCCATGCTAGCCGAGCTGGGCAGTAGGGCAAAAAGTCATCAAAATGGTCTACAGCACCCGATGCTCCCAGGAGGTCTCCCATCCAAGTACTGTCCGAGCCCAGCCCTGCTTTGCTTCCGAGATCAGACGAGATTGGGCGTATCCAAGGTGGTAAAGCCAGTAGACGCTGCTCGATCCATCGCCCGGCCAGCCTTTCTCAGGATCGCTTGGTGGCGAGCAATCTGGCCGTGACGGGGCGGGCTCCGAAGGGTCCATGCAAAGGCTGTGCCGTCCCTACAGGTGTGGTTAGTTTAGCAGTGATTCACCCACCGCATCAGGTGCCTTCAAAAATGTCTCGGCGCAGGGTCTCCTGCAGGCTAAACCCTTCATCGCGGTAATGTGACAGAAAGAGCAAGCTGGACCCATAACTTGGGGGCTGAGCGAGACGTCCAGGGGTGAATGAAGGAAGAGGGTGAGATGGTTGCCAGTGACTTTGAGCTGCTCTTCAGGGGGGAGGGTCGTGTTGCCTGCAAAGGTCTTCTGCTTGGGGTTACCGGTGGTTGCCTCCAGCCACCCGGGAGACGCTGGTCCTGGTGAAAAGGAGCCTTGTATTAAAAGTAAATAAGCAACAATGCTGGAGGCCCACGGTGATCAGAAGGATGCTGGTATTTTGCAGAGATGAAATAGCGCAAGAGAGAAAGCAAATGAAAAAAAGAAAAGAGAATGAATGTGTGCACTTGTGAAAGGGAATGGAAAAAAGGCATAGAAGAGAGTGCCCCCTGCTGGTGGAAGGAAGGAAAAAGCAAAAGCCTACAGCACCTGGCATTCCCAGGCGGTCTCTGTTAAATGGTTAATTATGGAAATTCATTTGGAATGTTAATCGATAATCATTTTTCTGAGTTCTATGCCTCAGCGATCGTGTCTAGTTGACATGCGCTATTTGTGTGTGTATTTTTCGTTCACTACCATATGTAGAACAGGTTGTCCATACGACTGGCTATAAAAGCCCATGGTACAGAAAGGGGGGGCTCTCTTGCTCTGCCCACCCCACAAGACACAGAATCTTCATGCTGAGAAGCAGATGACATGTAGGCCTGGACACATGCTGGACAAAGACATGATTTACCAGCCAGGATCCAAGGAAAGATGGGTGAATCTCAACAATTAAGCTAATTATGGACAAATGGACAATTACTTTATAACTAATTATTGTATGTACCTGCTGCAATCTGATTCTTTTTAATGGACAATCCAAGAATAAATAGATACATTTTTTATAAGAATATCATGATATTGATACTTTGAGAAGTCCTCAGTAGAAAAAAATAATTCAGGAAGAGTATTATTTTACAATGGTGAGCCAGCCAGTCCTGTTTTTTTGTTTTTTAAATTAAGTAAGTGAATTTCTTCCGTGAACAAGGGGGGAGTCCTGACGAGCTGAACAGCTGTTGTTCACATGTCAGTAAATTCACTAGTTTGTCACGAGAAGCAGAAAGGACCTACAGACTGAGGAAAGACAGGAAGCGGAGGTACTAAAAAGGAACAGAATCACACAGGAAAAGAATCAGACGAACTGAAGACACGACGTGCTGATAAAGAGAAGCCAAGGAATCTTAAGGTAAGCAAAATATGGATATAATTTCTTCTTTTGCTAAACAAAGTAATATTAATTTCAAAGTTAATGTAGGAGATGACATAGAAGTTTTGTGGCTCAGTTTATACAAAGAATGTGAATTGCAGAATTTACAGTTAACTTCTAAATTGGTAAATAGAGACAAACAGAAATTGAGAAATATTCTACATTTGGTAGATTTTTTTCATAGTCTTGTGTTAGAGATTTCTAAGCAGGAAAATAGTGTAGAAGTGTCAGACGGTGATACTGATTCTGACTGTAATGTGGAAAATGAACAAGAAGTAAGACACGTGTCTGTAACTGAAGGTGACCTTGGGTCTGACCAAGAGACGGACATACAGAAACCTGACATGGGAGGAGACATGACTGACATACGAGAAACCGACATACTAGGTGATGTGGGAGGAGACGTGAGTGACGTAGGAGGAACGGACGTACAAGAGCCACTAAAAATATCAGAGAATTCTGGAATTACCCAGGCTCAACTCCAAATTAAAATGAGGAAAAATTTGCTGAAATTATACAAAATCATGCCAAAATATGATGTCAAAATCCATGCCTGTAGAAATTCAGAGACATTTGAGAGCTTCTCTGATAAGTTTGATATATCCAATGAGGAGAGGAATCAATTATTTAAAATATGGATTCCTGTGACATTGTCCAGACGTTTACATTTAATGCCCTGTGAAAATGACTCTCCTAATGGATGGGAAAATGATTCGGACAGATTAAGATATTTGATTTATTGTGTCACAAAGGATTTTCCCAACATAGAAGATCTGCAGAAACTAAGGATTGGTAGGAAGGAATGTACATATACATTCATGTCCATATTTGAACGGTTGTACAAAGCTCTCATCAAAAATGGAAAAGTACAACATATGATAACAACTTTTGTACAAAAATTCAAATTCCTAAATTCAGTTTCCCAAGTTATGGCATCACAAAAAAATTCATTATTTGAATGTGCGCAGATGCTGGATTTTGTTAGAAAACATGAGAATCGTGAAAAGAAAATAAATCAAGCTAAATTTATAAAACCAGGAAAGGTAAAATCTTACCAAAAGCCAATATCAAACTCTCCTAGACTGAGTCATCCCCATAGTGAACTCTATCAAATACGCAGAAGATTTCATATATGTTATAAGCCATATCAGCCAGTGCAAAGATCCATCTCTCCACAGAATGAGTTAATTCTCAGTCAGAACTGTGATTCTCTAAAAAGGAAAATGGCTGAAACTGATGGACAGAGACAGGTGAGACGACCAACTCACAGTGACGTCATGCAATGTGTACAGAGGAACAGGCAGTTCTCTGAGGTTTTGAAGGATAGAAAAATGTCTTTCCTAAATAGGGCATTCCTGGGGATATTTGAGAGAGACAGAAGAGTTGGTTTAGGGAGTGGCTAAGGAAAAACTGCAATTATAATGTTGTATCAAAATGTTATACGATGTCTCAATATTTATTTATAATCTTATACAGTAAAATTGTAGTTACATAGTTTCTAATAGTTCATATATATATATATATATATATATATATATATACACTTGTCTAAGTAGAGATTGCATATAATTGTATTTATATATACGTTTATAAAATATATATATATATATTAATTAATAAATTATAACTTCATATATATAAATTTAAGTAGCAATATTTTGAATTACATTAGAACCAACCAATATATGTATAAGATATTTAAATAATTCTGTTTCTGTATGAATTTGATATTTAATTTTATTTTCTTATATTTCCTTAGAGTTTTCATTCCAAAGCAGGATTTGATCAAAGAACTCTAAAATGGATTTATTTCTTTATTCACACAGGAAGAGAAAAAATTGCATGATTTTATGTGTATAACATTTTAAAATAATAACAATATATCTAGTTGAACTATAATATATATGTAATACTTATTAATTCTTTTGTGTTGCTAATATTTTCTGTGCATGAAGTGTTCGTGCAAATTAAAGTAGTTTTACAGCATGATGTGTGACAGCTGCGGCCTTTGAACTTTGAGCTAATAGTATAGGATCCCATTCATTATATTTTCAACTGATGTAAGTTAAGACCGGGCAGCCAGTGATAAAAGAATCTAAGACAAGAGTTTTTTCAAGTGTCTGAAATTCCAGTGACTTACTCTCATATTATATAATATGTACTTGGGGAATATTCAAAGAAATATAAAGATATTCAATTGATATGGCAATGCGCATTAATAAATTGGGATACAACAATTTTGGGTTAAATATATATATACATATATAAAACTTCATATGTGGAATGTTTGAGTTGAACAGATCTGTGAATGTCAGAGTGAAGATGACAGATGAGTAAATCAGCAGCTGCTAAGTGTGATTGATGTGACAGAGGCCTCGTATGTTTGTATGTTTGAAAAAAAAATGTTTCTTTATGTGAAGGTACAAAAATATATTTAATTCTGAGGAAATTATAATACATAATTAGGTATTACTGTATCTACATATATATATTTCTATATTTCTTTAATAATTATTATTTATTGATTTAACTAATAGTGGATAAGGGCAACCACACATCAAAATGGTTTACAAATCAAATTTAAATTTAGAATAATTTTCCACATGATAATATTCTTGAATAATTATAATATTATTTTTAATGGTTACCTAAATAGGTACACACCTCTCTTTAGTCAAATCTATGCTACTCATCGATATGAAATTTATGCACAATATTTCTAGAAGAATAATTATTTTTAATTTGGTTCTGATATATACATAAATTTTATAAAATAATATTTTTGGTATTAAGGGGGAAAATGTGTTTTTGATCCTGATTACATAATCACTTTTGATCATTACTTATTTTCCACACATTTTAATAAAGAAGAAATAATAATAAGGTACTATGGTATAATTAAGAAGGGTATTACATGCAAAGTTGCATAATTTAATATTTTTTGGTGGTACAAGGTTATGACAAATATGAAATCATCCAGATAATGGAGATATAAGGGTATTTTTTATGGAGAATATAATTACTCTGCATTTGTCATTAAAATTTAAAGGCCTTATTTTTATTTTTATTCTTATTTTTACTCTTAATTTTATTTTTCATTTTTAAAATTTTATTCTTACTTTATACTTCTTATTTTTCTATTTTTTCATTTTTTAATTCTCATTTGATTTTATTTGAGTTCAATATCTCAATTGAGAAAACACATTAATATTTAATAAAGTAATGTCTAATACAAGAGTATTGCTTCATTAAATATATATTGCTAAGGAAAAAAATGTTTACATTTTCTGAGTAAACACAACAATTCATTCATTCATTTATTCATTCATTCATTCATTCATACATTCATATATTTATTCATTTTGGTTCAGGAGTATACATTCTTTGATATTATTGGTTTAATAAAGATATAAAAACTTGTTTTTTAAAAATACACTGACACCTATGGGTTGGAAAAGGTAATTACACCTATGACATAAAAATGTTCTATCATATGGAGAACTTGATTGATAATGAATTATTATCTATTATTGTTTATTATTCCAAACATAATTTATTTTAATATTTTGATAATAATTAGATGGATATTACTGATTGCTATGGTACGCTGTGATATTATAGGTTAGGAAAAACTGCCAGATTTGGTATCAGATTAGGGAATGAAGACTTCAATCAAGACATCGCAATTATGAATTCTATCTTAATAAAGACTTTTAATTTTTATAAATCAAAGAGATTCTCAAAAGTTACAAGAAGAAGCAACTGATATCCGGACGTCTCAGAAGGTAACAGGTGTGAATGCTGAGTGTTATAATAGACTGTGTCCATTACATACAATACAATTCACACCACTGATCACCAGGACGGCAGAGGACGATGATCCTATATGTACTGTGTTGTGTTTAAGTTTCATCACGTTCCAGTGGTTTCTTATCACCTGCAACGCTTCAATGATAGCTGGTGAACAGGTAATACCTGGCATATGTGTCCTGTATATAAAGGACTGAGTACTGGTTATGGTGCTATATAAAGCAGGAAAGTGGCAAGTTAACCCTTGCTTTACTGACCAAAGACGTCACATCTGTTCCAAAAGTGACACGAGACCAGTGCGGACACACGGAAGTTTCCAAAGACGATCCAACGTAAGTCCAGGTGACACTGCACAGATATTAAAGCTACATTTCATCCATGGACTTTGTTTTCTTATCAACTGACACACATGATCTCTCTAATAAAGAGTACAGTTTATGGACTGAACAATAATGAACACAATTATGGACTGTACAATATCTACATGCTGTAATTTATTTCAAAGGAGTTTTCATCTAAAGACTGTTATAAAAGAACCAAGAAGAAGACGAGACGACGACCCGATGACATCAGATGATGACGATTGAACCCGCGATTGCTTCAATTTAGATATAGGGAAGTATAATTATACATATTAAATGAATATTAGTCACGGCTTACCATAACATGAATTCACATCATTATATAACAATAATCCGATATTGATACTATTATTACTATTATTATTATTATGGAAATTTAATGATATTGCCAAGGAAGAAGGAAAGAAAAAATGATTGATGAATGTATCTTCTTTTGAGATTTTTCAGTTAAAGTCCTTTTATTCTCAAAAAAGGGGGAAATGTTAAATGGTTAATTATGGAAATTCATTTGTAATGTTAATCGATAATCATTTTTCTGAGTTCTATGCCTCAGCCATCGTGTCTAGTTGACATGCGCTATTTGTGTGTGTATTTTTGGTTCACTACCATATGTAGAACAGGTGTCCATACGACTGGCTATAAAATCCCATGGTACAGAAAGGGGGGGCTCTCTTGCTCTGCCCACCCCACAAGACACAGAATCTTCATGCTGAGAAGCAGATGACATGTAGGCCTGGACACATGCTGGACAAAAACATGATTTACCAGCCAGGATCCAAGGAAAGATGGGTGAATCTCAACAATTAAGCAAATTATGGACAAATGGACAATTACTTTATAACTAATTATTGTATGTACCTGCTGCAATCTGATTCTTTTTAATGGACAATCCAAGAATAAACAGATACATTTTTTTATAAGAATATTGTGATATTGATACTTTGAGAAGTCCTCAGAAGAAAAAAATAATACAGGAAGAGTAATATTTTACAGTCTCCCACCCAAGTACTAACCAGGCCCAACCCTGCTTAGCTTCCGAGATCAGATGAGATCGGGCGTGTTCAGGGTGGTGTGTCCGTAGACAGAGACACGCCTCTCACTTGCTGCTGAAGGCTAAACCCTTCATCGCGGTAATGTGACAGAAAGAGCAAGCTGGACCCGTAACTTGGTGGCGGAGCGAGACGTCCAGGGGTGAATGAAGGAAGAGGGTGAGATGGTTGCCAGTGACTTTGAGCTGCTCTTCAGGGGGGAGGGTCATGTTGCCTGCAAAGGTCTTCTGCTTAGGGTTACTGGTGGTTGCCTCCAGCCACGCGGGAGACGCTGGACCTGGTGAAAAGGAGCCTAGTATAAAAAGTAAAGAAGCAACAATGCTGGAGGCCCACGGTGATCAGAAGGATGCTGGTATTTTGCAGAGATGAAATAGCGCAAGAGAGAAAGCAAATGAATAAAAGAAAAGAGAATGAATGTGTGCACTTGTGAAAGGGAATGGAAAAAAGTCATAGAAGAGAGTGCCCCCTGCTGGTGGAAGGAAGGAAAAAGCAAAAGCCTACAGCACCTGGTATTCCCAGGCGGTCTTCCATCCAAGTACTAACCAGGCCCATCCCTGCTTCGTTTCCAAAATCAGACAAGATCAGGCGTATCCAGGGTAGTGTGGCCATAGGCAAAGACCAGCTTCTCACTTGCTGCTTTTCTACTTTGATGTCTGGCTGCCGGCTGCCCTTTCCAGTGCTCAGCAAGACCAGGTCCTTTTGTGCTTTCCCTTCTCTTCAATTTTTTTGCTGGCTTCCTTAAAAGGTCTTGTAGACACAATGCCCCACTCAGAGCCGCTGAGCTCACTGATCGGCTGCAGCGCTGTCGACGGAACGTCAGCTTCACGGCCAATGCCACAGGCCGGGAGCAGAGGCGAGACTCACCGGTAGACCTGGGTAGGGTGAGTAGAGCGCGGTTAGTTGCTTTCTAATACCCTGCAGCCGGGGATTAACTTTTAATGAAAGGGAACAATCACTTTGACTATCTGCAGCACGCCACACCTAGGAAGCGCACTCTCACACACAAGCCAGCATGCACACGTGCTCGCACGTGACAACACCCCCTATCTGCCCCTACAACCTCTCCGTCACCATGCGTCAGACTCTCCTGCCTGTTTTATGATTTCAGGGCCCTAGCAGGAATCACCCCCCCCTCCCCAATTCCTTCCGCACCTTCCTTGCCTTCCTTGCACTGAGGTTAGCTCTTTGTCAGCCGTCTGGCTTGGTTACACAATCTTCTTTGCAGAGAAACATGTTACTCTGCTGGCCCTCGCTAGGTGGCCGGCATCCAAAACCTTCCCTGGGCACCTGCTGAAAGCCTGGCCCCTTCACGTCCCCGGGTGCTTTTAACGCCATCATTTCCACACGGCGAGCTGCGGAGTCAATAAGCACTCCTAGCCGTGGCAAGGAGCTCGGTGTCAGGCCTGCGTGAAGGCGGCGGGGTAGCGTACTTTGCTGCCAACTGGCTCAGAGGCCTTGGGGCTTCCATCATCTAAGTTACTTAAGGTCGGTGTCCGGCAAGGCGCCGTTCCATGCTAGCCGAGCTGGGCAGTAGGGCAAAACGTCATCAAAATGGTCTACAGCACCCGGTGTTCCCAGGAGGTATCCCATCAAAGTACTGTTCGAGCCCAGCCCTGCTTTGCTTCCGAGATCAGACAAGATCAGGCATATCCAAGGTGGCATGGCCAGTAGACGCTGCTCGATCCATCGCCCAGCCAGCCTTTCTCAGGATCGCTTGTTGGTGAGCAATCTGGCCGTGACGGGGCGGGCTCCGAAGGGTCCATGCAAAGGCTGTGCCGTCCCTACAGGTGTGGTTTGTTTAGCAGTGATTCACCCACCGCATCAGGTGTCTTCAAAAATGGCTCGGCGCAGGGTCTCCTGCATGCTAATCCCTTCATCGCGGTAATGTGACAGAAAGAGCAAGTTGGACCTGAAACTTGGGGGCGGAGCGATACGTCCAGGGGTGAATGAAGGAAGAGGGTGAAATGGTTGCCAGTGACTTTGAGCTGCTCTTCAGGGGGGAGGGTCATGTTGCCTGCAAAGGTCTTCTGCTTGGGGTTACCGGTAGTGTTGAGCCACCCCCGTAGTGTTCGAGTTCGGTTCGGTTCGTCGAACACCCGTGTGTTCGCCGAACTGTTCGTCGAACTGTTCGTCGAACACCTTCGAACACCGTTAAAACCAATGGCAGGCAAACAAAAACACATAGAAACACATAGAAAACTCCTTCAAAGGTGTCCAAAAGCTGACAAACTGCTCAGAAGA
Source organism: Phyllobates terribilis (assembly GCF_046119375.1). Lineage (NCBI taxonomy): Eukaryota > Metazoa > Chordata > Amphibia > Anura > Dendrobatidae > Phyllobates > Phyllobates terribilis. Next base: position 675,032,779 of record NW_027362764.1, on the reverse strand, counting down.
CATAACTAACACATGGAAAAGTGACAAGTACATATAGTCATGCGAAAATAAAAGAGGTGGAGGAGTAAAAGGAGGGGGAGACACAGATATAGGCATGTCATGCCCTTCTAAAATCCAAAAAGTGAGAAGTCGACACGGCCAGTCCGCTCCTGCCCGTGCCACCTCCGTGTCGCCGGGTTTGTGCCAGAGCCGCGGTGAACCCTGACGGCCAGCCCCCCTCTCCCAATACTGGTGCCTGTCCGCTGGTGGGTCAAGCGAGCCCCCCTGTGGTGGAGGCAGCTCTAAGCTTTTTAATTTAAATTGTCTCTCTAATTTGAATGAATACACTTTAAATCCATTTACAAGGATCTATTGGAGGGCAAGTCTCATGCCAGCAGCCGCGGTAATTCCAGCTCCAGTAGCGTCCACTAAAGCTGCTGCAGTTAAAAAGCTTTTATAAGGATCGAGCTCGGCTGTCCACCGCAAGGCATCCTACTGCCAGTCCCAGCCCCTATGCCTTGGGGTGCCTCCTGATGCTCTTCACTAAGTATCCCATGGTCCCGAAGCATTTCCTTTGAAAAAATTAAGTGTCTAAACTACAGGTGGTGCAGCTTGCTTAACAGCCGGGATAATCCGCTGACTAGCAGACACTGCTACTAGGCACAAAGTATTTCCTGGGCTAGATGCAGTTAAAAATTTGTAATTAGATACTCTCATTGGATGCTGAGAAAGCATTCCATAGAGTCTCCTGGCACGCCATATATGATTCTCTTAAAAAGCTTGGGGTAGGGGTCTAGGGGACCCTTTTATAGCCAAAATCACGGCCCTGTATTGCAATACGTCACCTAGGCTGAAGATAATGGAACTGTAGCACCCTGAGGGCTCGGTTGCTACAGACGTATTGCACCTCACCCAGAGGTGTGATATCTCACTCTCAGGTAAGGATGGAGTGTGGATCAGGACCCGACACCTGCATGCATTACACCACATTGCCGTGGGGCAGGGCGACCAATATGCCCCTGAGATGGGCACGACAGTCCCTGTCCCTGGCTGGAGTGGGGGGAGGGAACACTGAGGAAGGGGAATCCTGTAGTGCAGGAGCAGGGAGGAAGCAGTTCCTGGGTGCATTGAGAAGGGAGTATAAAAGGTGGGCACCATCTTAGTTCAGTGCAGAGAAGTCTGAGCAGAAGTGGCAGGGAGCAGGAGCTCTGCATGAGCTCTGCTCCGGAGGCGGGCCTAGTAACAGAGGCCCAGGCCTGGAAGAGGGAGAAGGAAGGAAGAGGAGCGGAGAAGGCTCCAGGAACGAGGAATGAAGGGATCCCAGGGGTGCGGACGGGCGAGTCGCCACCGCACGCCCGAATCCACCTGCGTGGAGGGGTCAGGCCAAAGGGGGAGACCGGTCCCCGAACTAGTGGAGGCAGGAAACGACCCTCAGCTAGAAACCGGAGGCTCTGACATTTTATGTGGCGCAGCCCCTCGCTACACCCGCTAGGAAGGCACCACATAGGGTCAGGGAAACTGGCGCCAAGTTTACCAAGAGGAGGCCCGAGGCATCCGGACAGAAGTGTTGGTAAGAAAGGCCAGACAAAGGACACACAAAGGGGGTCCTGTGAAGTGCTCCAAAGTTATCTGGGAGTTGTCTGAGCCCCTCACCTGGTGAGCACAGTACGACGTGGGCAGCCGTTACCTGCAGACGTGGTCTGGATAATAAGAACTGTGAGTAAAGGCCCTGAACTGCATCACTGACTCCGTGTCGTTACTGCTGCTGCCCTGCACCATCACCCCCATCCTCCGCATACACTGCCCTGAGGCTATACTCCTCCCGTGGGGAGTTATGCTACGCTCTGCTGCACCCACAACACCAGCCTCATCGGTCTGCCCTGTAGCGGCGGTTCACTCTGACCGCAATCCACGGGTGGCGTAGTCGGACATTTAAACATCAAAACCACATAAATAGTTCCGCCACTGGTTTGACCGCCCTGAGCCACGGAACCGGGTCGCCGCCACGAAGACTACAACCACCAGCATCCACCAAAAAGAGTCCGGCTCCGGGTGTCCCAAGGCCCAGGGGGTGCGTCAGAACATTTTCATCACCTTTCACAATCACCAATGGGACAAGGCAGTGATGTCCTCTGTCCCCTCTCTTATACATCCTAGTGACGGAGCACCTGCTCTCATCAATTCGCCATAACCCCAATATTAGGTGGATTGAGGTAGGAGGCACCGAGTACAAGTGCTCTCTATTTGCTGATGATGTCCTAGTATATATCACTCAATCACATATATCCATCCATGCTGTTATGGCTGAAATAGATCACTTTGTTACATGGTAAAATTTTAAAATCAATGCAGCGAAGTCTGAGGCCCTCGATGTCTCCCTCCCCAAATCCATATAGGATTCCATCCAGTCCAACTTTCCATTTGCCTGGCCTTCACAGGGTATCAAATACTTAGGAATTCCTATTCATAGAGACCTCTCCCATCTATGTTATCTTAATTTTGGGCCCTTTATTGAACAACTCCATACAGACCACGGTTGGCAAGTTAGAACTGTAAGATTCACTACGTGAACCACTGGTGTTTTGTGGAAAAGCACATGTACACTGCGTTCCAAATTATTATGCAAAAAGTGTTTAGGAGTGATAAGGGAAGAATTTGTTTGTCAGTTAAACTCATTGATGGTGATGTGTGTCAGGGCTCTTTATATCACTGTAAGCAATTGCAGACACCTGTGCTAATTAGTTTGGCAGGTGTGTCCAATGAAAGGCAAGACTACTTAAGAAGGCTCTCTCACATTATTAAGCAGCCTACATTTTCTGCCAAAATGGGAAAGAAAAAGGATGTGTCGGCTGCTGAGAAGCAACAAATTGTGGAGTGTTTAGGTCAAGGCATGACTACAATCAACATTGTGCGATGATCAGGATGAAGTGTCTTGACAATCAAGAAGTATGTAGCTGATTCACAGTACACACGTGTGCGTGCTGATAAGGGAAAATTGAGGACTCTTTCCTACAGGCAATTACGTCAGGTTGAAAGAGCAGCGGCAAAAAAGCCTTGTCATAGCAGCAGACAAGTTTTTGAAGCTCCAACGTCCCCCGAACAACAAGATGCAGGGTCCTTCAAAGGTTTGCAGCTGTGCATGCGCCATCCTGTCAAACTCCTCTATCCACTTCACACAAGCAGAAACGGCTCCAGTGGGCCAAACATTACATGAAGACTGATTTCAAAACTGTTTTGTTCACGGATGAGTGCCGTGCAGCGCTCGATGGTCCAGATGGATGGAGTGGAGGATGGCTGGTTGATGGACACCCCACGCAAACACGGCTACAGCGCCAACAAGGAGGAGGTGGAGTAATGTTTTGGGCTGGAATCATGGGGAGAGAGATTGTCGGCCCCTTTAGGATCCCTGAAGGCACTAAAGATGAACTCCATAATGTATGTGGATTTTCTCAAACAGCACTTCCTGCCATGGTTCAAGAAGAAGAACCGTGTATTTCACAGCAAGATCATTTTTCTGCATGATAATGCACCATCTCATGCTGCACATAAAACATCTGCATCTCTGGCTGATATGGGCATAAAAGGGGACAAACTTATGGTGTGACCCCCATGCTCCCCTGACCTCTACCCCATTCAGAACCTTTGGAGCATCATTAAAAGGAGTGTCTATGATGGCGGGAGGCAGTTCACATCTAAGCAACAGCTCTGGGAGGGTATTCTGTCCTCATGCAAAACAATTGAAGCAGAAACCATCCAAAACCTGACAAATTCAATCGACGAGAGTTCAGAAGCTCCTTTCGAACAAGGGGTCCTATGTGAAAATGTAACATCACCTAGAATAAAGTTTTGAGTTGAAAACTGTTTGATTTCAGTTTCTAACAACCTGCTAATGCTTATAATTTCAAAAATGACCATTTTTTTGGTCTTTATTAAAATGAAAAGGTTGATCGAAAAGTTTGGGGGATCTAAGAGTGTGGCAACCCAGTAGTCATGATTACTTCGAATTCTGACAATATGAGGATCATGCTGCAGGTAGTGCAGCAAGAAGGCACTTATGTGCCTTGCGCATCTCGGAGCCCCAAAATTATTTTCCGGGCTAGATGCAGCTAAAAATTATTTTTAATTTTAAATCTGGTGAAGCTTTAGTATAGATGGCCTAATAGGATCAGTGCTGCACACTGCTACAAAGCCCAAATTATTTTCCAGTCAAGATACAGATAAACATGATTAGTAATTTGAAAGCTTAAAACGGTTGGTAGGGTGATTTTAACCAATCATCAAGCTTTTACTCTCCCCAGGATGACACAGGGGTAGAAAAGTCGTTTCGGATCCATGATTTGTTCATCTTTATGAACGTGAGTCTGTCTACATTATCAGTGGAGAGCCGCGTGCGCTTATCTGTCAGCACACCACCAGCAGCGCTGAACACACGTTCAGACAGAACGCTGGCTGCGGGGCATGACAAGATCTTCAAGGCGTAAGTGGCTAGCTCCGGCCATTTATCCAGATTGGAAGCCCAAAAAGAGCAAGGGTCCAGTGACACAGTCGTGGCTTCAATGTTTACTTGGAGATACTCCTGTACCATCGTCTCTAGGCGTTGACTATGTGTCAGACTTCTTGTCTCCTGTGGAATTGCAAAGGATGGGCTAAAAAAGTGGTGAAATGATTCCGCAAAATTGATGTTACCAGCAGATACTGTGGTTCTGTTACGGTTTGAGTGCTGAACACTTGACGGTCCCACGGTTGGCAAGTTGGAACTGTGAGATTCACTACGTGCACCACTGGTAGTTTGTGGAAAAGCACATGTAAGATTCTGCAACAGTCTCTGCTGATACTCCTGCATGCGTGCATCCCTTTCTATGGCAGGAATAATTTCTGCAAATTTACTTTTGTACCGGGGATCTAACAGTGTGGCAACCCAGTAGTCAGGATTATTTCTAATTCTCACAATTCGAGGGTCATGTTGCAGGTAGTGCAGCAAGAAGGCACTCATGTGTGTTGCGCATCCAGGAGCACCAAGTCCCTGTTGTGTTGGTGGCGAGGTAACAATCATGCTTCCTTCCACTGTCCTCTCCCCCCAACCTCGCACAACAGAAATGTGATCAAGGTCTCCCTCATCTGATGAGTCTTCCATCAGTTCGTCCTCCACTTCTTCCTGGGCTCCTGCACCTTCCTCACTAGTTTGGCTGCTACCATGCGCCCTAGTAAAACCATCTCCCCCACCCTCACATGCCTGCCGCCTTGGTGCTGCCGACCGTCTGGACCTTGCAGATGTTAGCCCTTCCGCATACAACTCCTCCTCCTCTACTTCCTCCACCTCCTCTTGTGCCACCACCTGACTCCGAATTCTGTTTAACATGTGCTCCAGCATGTAAATCACCGGAATAGTCATGCTGATAATGGCATCGTCAGCACTAAACATCTTCGTCGCCATTTCAAAACTGTGCAGAAGGGTGCATAGGTCCCTGATCTGAGACCACTCCTCCAGCGTGATTTGCCCCACCTCTGAATCTCGTTGGCCCAGGCTATACGTCAGAACGTATTGCACCAGGGCTTGTCGGTGCTGCCACAGTCGCTGCAACATGTGCAGAGTTGAATTCCACCGGGTAGGCACATCGCATTTTAGCCGGTGAAGTGGCAGGCCCAACGACTTCTGTAGAGATGTAAGTCGCTGAGCTGCGGGATGCGAACGGCGGAAGTGAGCACACAGCGACCATGCCCTCTGCAGAAGGCCATCTAGTCTGGGATAGTGGGCTAAAAATTGCTGGACAACCAGGTTCAACACGTGAGCCATACAAGGCACGTGTGTGACATTGCCCCGGCGAAGGGCCGCACCCAGGTTTGCAGCATTGTCACACACGGCCTTCCCTGGTTTCAGGTCCAGTGGAGACAACCATTCATGAAATTGGTTCTCCAGAGCTGACCACAACTCCTCAGCTGTGTGACTCACATTTCCCAGACATTTCAATGTAAAAACCGCCTGATGACGTTGAGCCCTACTGCCAGCATAGTAAGGAGGTGTGCAGGATCCCTTCTGCGCAGTTAGAAAGCTTGTGGCATGACCAGACAGGCTTTTGGTGCAGATGGAAGACCGAGAGGAGGTTGAGGAGGCAGAAGCAGTGGAGGAACTTTGACATAAAGAGGATTGACGCACAACTCGTGGGGACGGCAAGACTTGGACAGCAGCCCCTTGTCCTGCTGTCACCATAGTTACCCAGTGCCCAGTCAGCGACATGTAATGCCCCTGTCCATGCCTACTCGTCCAAGTGTCTGTGGTGAAATGCACCCTGTCACACACAGAGTTTCTCAAAGAAGCGGTGATGTTATGTGCGACATGCTGGTGGAGCTCAGGCACACCTTTCTTTGAGAAGTAGTGCCGACTGGGCATCTGGTACTGGGGCACTGCGACGGACATAAGGTCTCAAAAATCCTCTGTGTCCACCAGGCGGAAAGGCAGCATTTCTGTAGCCAAGAGCTTGCAGAGGGTGAAATTCAACCTCTTAGCTTTCTCATGGCTAGGAGGAAATGGTCTTTTACTTGTCCACATCTGAGGGACCGAGGGCTGGCTATTTTGCTTAGACGGGGTTGATAAGGGTGTCCCCGGCAAACTGCCGGTCTGTGAGGAAGATGCAGGTGGACATGTTAGGTTGCCTTGATCCAAAGGTGGTGCTATAGATGTCGGACAGCGCTCAACACCAGCTGGTGTTACCACCTCCAAAGAAAATGATGACCTGCCAATCACGCTGGCTGTTGCGGGTAAGGAGGTGGCAGGTCTGCGCCCCAAAACAGGTGTGACTGCTGTCCCCCCAGTCACAGAGGATGAAGAGGCCGCGGATGCACAAGATATGGCAGACGGTGGTTGGCCCGGCCGGCTAGGCCGCATTGTAGCACACTGAGCTTCCCACTGCAACTTATGCTTCATGTCCATGTGCCGGTTCATGCATGAAGTACTCAAACTATGTATTTTTTGGCCTCTACTTAGCTTTTGCTGACAAATGTTACAGATAACACGAGTTGGGTCATCTTTATCGATCTGAAAAAATGCCCAGGCTATGCAAGGCTTAGCACCCATGCGACCTGAAGAGCCACCACGACTTGTGGTGAGAGGCAGAGTTGTGTTTGAGGATGCAGTTGTTGACGTGCTTCCAGTACTACGTCTCTGTCCAGGAAGGCGCAACCTGACCTCGTCGTCACTAGCATCTTCCTCCACCTCCTCTGCTGACCTCATCTCTTGGCTGACTGTGGGTTGACAGTAAGTGGGATCTCCGACCTCATCATCATCACCCTGTGCGTTATCACACCCGTCGTCCTCAGAGCCAACCTGTTCCTGCCCTGACAAAAAACTAAAGTTGTCGCTCCAATCAGGTATTTGAGTCTTATCATCGTCTTCCTCATTGTCTCCACCAACAGGAGTTACAGTTTGGGAATGAGGGTCTACATTATGGTCAGAACCTTCTGTGTCTGGTCCTGGATCCGACTCATAAAGATTCTGGGCATCAGTGCAGATCATTTCCTCGTCTGGATTCACAGAAGCGCTGGAGTCGACCTCTGATTCCCAGGCTATAGTATGAGTAAACAGCTCTGCAGACTCAACCATCTGTTCTACCTCATACTCAGACGGGCAGCTGGAGATTTGGGAGCTGTGAGGAAGCAAGTGCGATTTGGGTGACACCTTTGAGGACTGGAGTATTTGTGATGTTGAAGTTGATGTGGAGGAGAGCCCACTTAAAGGAGCACTTGATATCCGTTGAAGCACCTGCTGTTTTTGTGCCTCATCTGGAATTTGTAGCGATTGGTGTGGCCGTAAGAAAGGGATCTTATCACATTGTCCGCTAAAAGAAGTAGACATTTTAGTTTGGCTGGAAGATGGTCTTTCTTCTGCAGATGTTACTGTTGCTTTAACACCTACCCCACGGACACAACCTTTTTTCCCCTTCCCAACACGCCTATTCCCCTTTCCACCAGCAGCAGGCCTTTTTCCACTCATTTTGGTGGTTAACTAATTCACAACTCTGGAGTTGTTTGCACAAAAAAACAATGGATGGTAACCGAGCAGAGCTGAGTGGCCAAACTGTGGTATTAGGCCAAAACTATTGGCTGGGTTAGATGCAGAAAAAAATTATTTTGAATTTGCAACCTGATGGAGGTCAGTATAGATGGATTAATAGAACAAGACCCACACACAGCTAGAAGCCCAATATTTTTTCAGAGGTAGATGCAGAAAAAAATATATTCAGTTTGCAACCTGATGGAGGTCAGTATAGATGGACTAATACAACAAGTCCCACACACAGCTAGAAGCCCAATATTTTTTCAGAGGTAGATGCAGAAAAAAATATATTCAGTTTGCAACCTGATGGAGGTCAGTATAGATGGACTAATACAACAAGTCCCACACACAGCTAGAAGCCCAAATATTTTTTCAGAGGTACTGTAGATGCAGATAAAAATTAGTTTTAATTTGCAACCTGATGGAGGTCAGCATAGATGGACTAATAGAGAAAGTCCGACACACTACTAGAAGGCCAAATATTTTTTCAGAGCTGGATGCAGAAAAAAATTATATTCAGTTTGCAACCTGATGGAGGTCAGTATAGATGGATTAATAGAACAAGACCCACACACAGCTAGAAGCCCAATATTTTTTCAGAGGTAGATGCAGAAAAAAATATATTCAGTTTGCAACCTGATGGAGGTCAGTATAGATGGACTAATACAACAAGTCCCACACACAGCTAGAAGCCCAAATATTTTTTCAGAGGTACTGTAGATGCAGATAAAAATTAGTTTTAATTTGCAACCTGATGGAGGTCAGTATAGATGGACTAATAGAGAAAGTCCGACAAACTACTAGAAGGCCAAATATTTTTTCAGAGCTAGATGCAGAAAAAAATTATATTCAGTTTGCAACCTGATGGAGGTCAGTATAGATGGACTAATAGAGAAAGTCCGACACACTACTAGAAGGCCAAATATTTTTTCAGAGCTAGATGCAGAAAAAAATTATATTCAGTTTGCAACCTGATGGAGGTCAGTATAGATGGATTAATAGAACAAGACCCACACACAGCTAGAAGCCCAATATTTTTTCAGAGGTAGATGCAGGAAAAAAATATATTCAGTTTGCAACCTGATGGGGGTCAGTATAGATGGACTAATACAACAAGTCCCACACACAGGTAGAAGCCCAAATATTTTTTCAGAGGTACTGTAGATGCAGATAAAAATTAGTTTTAATTTTCAACCTGATGGAGGTCAGTATAGATGGACTAATAGAATGATGCTATGCCCAAAAGATTTTACTTCACTAGGTGCAGTAAAAAAATTGGTATTCTATACACAGGTGGTATATCTTGCAACACAGATAGGCTACTCCACTGACTAACACACTCTGCAATAGGCCAAAAAGGATTAGCTTTGCTAGATTCAGCCAAATGCTGTGAAAAAAACTTGCACAGCACTGGCACAGACCTGCCTGGCAAAAACTGATAGGAACTGATGTAACCTAGTCCTGAAAAGGACTCTAATTACAATTAGTCTTTACTCCCACAACCTATCTATTTAAGAGCACAGACCTCCCTGATAAAAGTCATAGGAAATGCTGTAACCTAGTCCTTAAAAGGACTGCAATCACAACTATTCCCTACTCCCAAGCTATCTGTATATTTGTGCGAAAATTGGCTTGAAATTAACAAGGTATAGCGCACACAGCAACAGCGGTGCCGTCTAACACGCAGCTGCAGCAGTGAGAAAATGGTGGCGACGGGGAAAATGGCTTGGTCTTATAGGGCAAGGACATGTGACATACACTGCCAATGACACATGCCCTTGCTTGTGTGAAAAAAAGCACTTCGCTCCGTGTGTGCGCTGCTGATAGGCTGACAGATTGCACCTCCCCACTGCAAATGCGGGAAAGAGAAAAAAAAATGGAGATCTTCATTGTTCCTGCAGAGATCCATCCCCTGCCCCGCCCCCCACCCCGCTGTACACTCAAACTGCGTATTAACATTAATTTTCATCATTACTGAGAAAAAATCCAGTTATGATTTTGGTGCACGAACAGTTATCGAACACAACCTCGAACAGTCGAATTTTTCTCAAATTGTTCGTGTTCGCCGAACGGCTCGAACACCGCCCAAAACAGCTCGAATTTGAGATTGGCGAACAGTTCGAGTAGAACAACGCTCATCTCTAATTTTGACATCATATTTTGGCATGATTTTGTATAATTTCAGCAAATTTTTCCTCATTTTAATTTTGAGTTGAGCCTGGGTAATTCCAGAATTCTCTGATATTTTTAGTGGCTCTTGTACGTCCGTTCCTCCTACGTCACTCAAGTCTCCTCCCACATCACCTAGTATGTCGGTTTCTCGTATGTCAGTCATGTCTCCTCCCATGTCAGGTTTCTGTATGTCCGTCTCTTGGTCAGACCCAAGGTCACCTTCAGTTACAGACACGTGTCTTACTTCTTGTTCATTTTCCACATTACAGTCAGAATCAGTATCACCGTCTGACACTTCTACACTATTTTCCTGCTTAGAAATCTCTAACACAAGACTATGAAAAAAATCTACCAAATGTAGCATATTTCTCAATTTCTGTTTGTCTCTATTTACCAATTTAGAAGTTAACTGTAAATTCTGCAATTCACATTCTTTGTATAAACTGAGCCACAAAACTTCTATGTCATCTCATACATTAACTTTGAAATTAATATTACTTTGTTTAGCAAAAGAAGAAATTATATCCATATTTTGCTTACCTTAAGATTCCTTGGCTTCTCTTTATCAGCACGTCCTGTCTTCAGTTTGTCTGATTCTTTTCCTGTGTGATTCTGTTCCTTGTTAGTACCTCTGCTTCCTGTCTTTCCTCAGTCTGTAGGTCCTTTCTGCTTCTCGTGACAAACTAGTGAATTTACTGACACGTGAACAACAGCTGATCAGCTCGTCAGGACTCCCCCCTTGTTCACGGAAGAAATTCACTTACTTAATTTAAAAAACAAAAAAAACAGGACTGGCTGGCTCACCATTGTAAAATAATACTCTTCCTGTATTATTTTTTTCTACTGAGGACTTCTCAAAGTATCAATATCACGATATTCTTATAAAAAAATGTATCTATTTATTCTTGGATTGTCCATTAAAAAGAATCAGATTGCAGCAGGTACATACAATAATTAGTTATAAAGTAATTGTCCATTTGTCCATAATTAGCCTAATTGTTGAGATTCACCCATCTTTCCTTGGATCCTGGCTGGTAAATCATGTCTTTGTCCATCATGTGTCCAGGCCTACATGTCATCTGCTTCTCAGCATGAAGATTCTGTGTCTTGTGGGGTGGGCAGAGCAAGAGAGCCCCCCCTTTCTGTACCATGGGCTTTTATAGCCAGTCGTATGGACACCTGTTCTACATATGGTAGTGAACCAAAAATACACACACAAATAGCGCATGTCAACTAGACACGATGGCTGAGGCATAGAACTCAGAAAAATGATTATCGATTAACATTCCAAATGAATTTCCATAATTAACCATTTAACAGAGACCGCCTGGGAATACCAGGTGCTGTAGGCTTTTGCTTTTTCCTTCCTTCCACCAGCAGGGGGCACTCTCTTCTATGCCTTTTTTCCATTCCCTTTCACAAGTGCACACATTCATTCTCTTTTCTTTTTTTCATTTGCTTTCTCTCTTGCGCTATTTCATCTCTGCAAAATACCAGCATCCTTCTGATCACCGTGGGCCTCCAGCATTGTTGCTTCTTTACTTTTAATACTAGGCTCCTTTTCACCAGGACAAGCGTCTCCCGCGTGGCTGGAGGCAACCACCGGTAACCCCAAGCAGAAGACCTTTGCAGGCAACACGACCCTCCCCCCTGAAGAGCAGCTCAAAGTCACTGGCAACCATCTCACCCTCTTCCTTCATTCACCCCTGGACGTCTCGCTCCGCCCCCAAGTTACGGGTCCAGCTTGCTCTTTCTGTCACATTACCGCGATGAAGGGTTTAGCCTGCAGGAGACCCTGCGCCGAGACATTTTTGAAGACACCTGATGCGGCGGGTGAATCACTGCTAAACAAACCACACCTGTAGGGACGGCACAGCCTTTGCATGGACCCTTCGGAGCCTGCCCCATCACGGCCAGATTGCTCGCCACCAAGCGATCCTGAGAAAGGTTGGCCGGGCGATGGATCGAGCAGCATCTACTGGCCATACCACCTTGGATACGCCTGATCTCATCTGATCTCGGAAGCAATGCAGGGCTGGGCTTGGACAGTACTTGGATGGGAGACCTACTGGGAACACCAGGTGCTGTAGACCATTTTGATGACGCTTTGCCCTACTGCCCAGCTCGGCAAGCATGGAACGGCGCCTTGCCGGACACCGACATTAAGTAACTTAGATGATGGAAGCCCCAAGGCCTCTGAGCCAGTTGGCAGCTAAGTACGCTACCCCGCCGCCTTCACGCAGGCCTGACACCGAGCTCCTTGTCATGGCTAAGAGTGCTTATTGACTCCGCAGCTCGCCATGTGGAAATGATGGCGTTAAAAGCACCCGGGGCCGTGAAGGGGCCAGGCTTTCAGCAGGTGCCCAGGGAAGGTTTTGGATGCCGGCCGCCTAGCGAGGGCCAGCAGAAGTAACATGTTTCTCTGCAAAGAAGCTTGTGTAACCAAGCCAGACGGCTGACAAAGAGCTAACCTCAGTGCAAGGAAGGTTATCCTTATCCTCTCTTGCTGACAACTTTATCTTCCAAAAGGTAGGGGAGAAAACAAGAGGATCTGCTACTTTGGATCTAATCCTTATAAACAGGGAGGAAATGGTTGAGGAGGTAAAGGTGGCTGGGACCCTAGGAGGCAGCGATCATGCTATTATAGAATTTTGGATAACTAGAGGAGGAAGACATGTGAAGACTCAAACTTCAAGGATAGATTTTAGAAAGGCAGATTTTAAGAGACTCAGAAAGAGAATAGGAAGGATCCAATGGCTGGATGTACTTAAGGACAAAAATGTCCAGGAAGGATGGGAAATTTTTAAAAATGAGATTCTCAAAGCACAATCGTTAACAATCCCGAAAAGTAGGAAGAATGGGAAGCATTTAAGGAAACCAGGATGGATGAACACAGAACTTAAACACATGCTAAAAAGAAAGAAAGAAATGTTTATTAAATGGAAAGAGGGAGGCATATCTTAAGAAGATTATAATGCAGTCTGCAGATCCTGTATGGCACGTATCAGGTTAGCTAAAGCTGACAATGAATTAAGGCTTGCAAGAGATGTCAAAAGCAATAAAAAAGGATTTTGGGGGTATGTCAAAAGTAAAAGAAAAGTCAAAGATGCTATAGGATTTTTACAGGATGAAAATGGAGAAATGGTAAGAGAGGATGTTGAGAAGGCCGAACTTTTTAATTCCTATTTTGCATCTGTTTTCTCTCAGAAAGAAAATGTAACATCAACTGATCTTCACTGTCCTTTTAAAGGAATAGAGGAATCCAAGTTATCTGTAAACAGAAAGATTGTGAGGGAATATTTAGCTAACATAAATGAGTTCAAGTCTCCAGGTCCAGATGAATTACACCCCAGAGTACTGAAGGAGATCGTAGAAGAAATTTTAGAACCACTCTCCATAATCTTTGAAAATTCTTGGAGAACAGGAGAAGTCCCAGAAGACTGGAGAAGAGCAAATGTTGTTCCTATCTTCAAAAAGGGGAAGAAGGTGGACCCAGGGAACTATAGGCCGGTGAGTCTGACTTCTATACCAGGAAAGATCTTTGAACAAATTATTAAACAACATGTATGTAAGTACATGGATAAGAATGAAGTGATTAACCAGAGTCAGCATGGGTTTGTAACTAACAAGTCATGTCAGACTAACTTAATTTCCTTCTATGACAGAATCACTGACTGGGTGGATCAGGGAAATGCTGTAGATATAGCATATCTTGACTTCAGCAAAGCATTTGACAAAGTATCTCACACCATCCTTATTGAAAAAGTGACCAAGTATGCAATGGACCAGGCAACTGTTAGGTGGATTCATAACTGGCTTAGTGATCGGACTCAAAGGGTGGTTGTAAATGGCTTCACATCCAGCTGGATGAATTTCTCAAGTGGGGTACCACAGGGCTCTGTCCAGGGACCTGTATTGTTCAACATCTTTATCAATGATTTAGATGAAGGAATTGAGGGTAAACTGATTAAATTTGCTGATGACACAAAGCTAGGAGGGATAGCTAATACTAGAGAAGAGAGAGAGAGGATTCAAAAAGACCTAAATAAACTGGAGCAGTGGGCAGCAACCAACAGAATGGTTTTTAACAGGGAAAAATGCAAAGTACTACATCTGGGCAATAAAAATGAAAAAAGCATATACAGAATGGGAGGAATAGAGCTAAGCAACAGTACATGTGAAAAAGACTTAGGTATACTAATAGATCATAGACTGAACATGAGTCAACAGTGTGATGCAGCAGCAAAAAAGGCAAATACAATTCTGGGATGTATTAACAGAAGCATACAGTCTAGATCACGTGAAGTCATTATCGGTCTTTACTCCTCTTTGGTCAGACCTCATCTGGAATACTGTGTACAGTTTTGGGCACCACATTTTAAAAAAGACATAGAAAAACTGGAGCAAGTTCAGAGAAGAGCGACCAGAATGGTGACTGGTCTGCAAACCATGTCCTATGAGGAACAGTTGCAGGATTTGGGAATGTTTAGCTTGCAAAAAAGAAGACTGAGAGGAGACTTAATAGCTGTCTACAAATATGTCAAGGGCTGTCACATTGTAGAAGTATCATCTTTATTCTCATTTGCACAAGGAAAGACTAGAAGCAATGGGATGAAACTAAATGGGAGGAGACACAGATTAGATATTAGAAAAAACTTTTTGACAGTTAGGGTGATTAATGAGTGGAACAGGCTGCCACGAGAGGTGGTGAGTTCCCCTTCAATGGACGTCTTCAAACAGAGGCTGGACAGACATCTGTCTGAGATGATCTAGTGAATCCTGCTTTGAGCAGGGGGTTGGACCAGATGACCCAGGAGGTCCCTTCCAACTCTACCATTCTATGATTCTATGATTCTATGAAGGCAAGGAAGGAATTGGGGTGGGGGGGGTGATTCCTGCTAGGGCCCTGAAATCATAAAACAGGCAGAAGAGTCTGACGCATGGTGACGGAGAGGTTGTAGGGGCAGATAGGGGGTGTTGTCACGTGCGAGCACGTGTGCATGCTGGCTTGTGTGTGAGAGTGCGCTTCCTAGGTGTGGCGCGCTGCAGACAGTCAAAGGGATTGTTCCCTTTCATTAAAAGTTAATCCCCGGCTGCAGGCGATTAGAAAGCAACTAACCGCGCTCTACTCACCCTACCCGGGTCTACCGGTGAGTCTCGCCTCTGCTTCCGGCCTGTGGAATTGGCCGTGAAGCTGACGTTCCGTCGACAGTGCTGCAGCCGATCAGTGAGCTCAGCGGCTCTGAGTGGGGCGTTGTGTCTACAAGACCTTTTAAGGAAGCCAGCAAAAAAATTGAAGAGAAGGGAAAGCACAAAAGGACCTGGTCTTGCTGAACACTGGAAAGGGCATCCGGCAGCCAGACTTCAAAGTAGAAAAGCAGCAAGTGAGAGGCTTGTCTCTGCCTACGGCCACACCACCCTGAGCACGCCTGATCTCGGAAGCAAAGCAGGGTCGGGCCTGGTTAGTACTTGGATAGGAGACCGCCTGGGAATACCATCTGCTGTAGGCTTTTGCTTTTTCCTTCCTTCCACCAGCAGGGGGCATTCTCTTCTATGCCTTTTTTCCATTCCCTTTCGCAAGTGCACACATTCATTCTCTTTCTTTTTTTCATTTGCTTTCTCTCTTGCGCTATTTCATCTCTGCAAAATACCAGCATCCTTCTGATCACCGTGGGCCTCCAGCATTGTTGCTTCTTTACTTTTAATACTAGGACCAGCGTCTCCCGCGTGGCTGGAGGCAACCACTGGTAACCCCAAGCAGAAGACCTTTGCAGGCAACACGACCCTCCCCCCTGAAGAGCAGCTTAAAGTCACTGGCAACCATCTCACCCTCTTCCTTCATTCACCCCTGGACGTCTCGCTCCGCCCCCAAGTTACGGGTCCAGCTTGCTCTTTCTGTAACATTACCGCGATGAAGTGTTTAGCCTGCAGGAGACCCTGCGCCGAGACATTTTTGAAGACACCTGATGCGGCGGGTGAATCACTGCTAAACAAACCACACCTGTAGGGACGGCACAGACTTTGCATGGATCCTTCGGAGCCCGCCCCGTCACGGCCAGATTGCTCGCCACCAAGCGAACCTGAGAAAGGCTGGCCGGGCGATGGATTGAGCAGCGTCTACTGGCCATACCACCTTGGATATGCTCCATCTTGTCTGATCTCGGAAGCAAAGCACGGCTGGGCTCAGACAGTACTTGGATGGGAGACCTCCTGGGAACACCGGGTGCTGTAGATCATTTTGATGACGTTTTGCCCTACTGCCCAGCTCGGCTAGCATTTAACGGCGCCTTGCCGGACACCGACCTTAAGTAACTTAAATGATGGAAGCCCCAAGGCCTCTGAGCCAGTTGGCAGCTAAGTACGCTACCCCGCCGCCTTCACGCAGGCCTGACACCGAGCTCCTTGCCACGGCTAGGAGTGCTTATTGACTCCGCAGCTCGCCGTGTGGAAATGATGGCGTTAAAAGCACCCGGGGCCGTGAAGGGGCCAGGCTTTCAGCAGGTGCCCAGGGAAGGATTTGGATGCCGGCCGCCTAGCGAGGGCCAGCAGAAGTAACATGTTTCTCTGCAAAGAAGCTTGTGAAACCAACCCAGACGGCTGACAAAGAGCTAACCTCAGGGCAAGGAAGGAATTGGGGAGGGGGGGGGTGATTCCTGATAGGGCCCTGAAATCATAAAACAGGCAGGAGAGTCTGATGCATGGTGACGGAGAGGTTGTAGGGGCAGATAGGGGGTGTTGTCATGTGCGAGCACGTGTGCATGCTGGCTTGTGTGTGAGAGTGCGCTTCCTAGGTGTGGCGCGCTGCAGACAGTCAAAGGGATTGTTCCCTTTCATTAAAAGTTAATCCCCGGCTGCAGCCTATTAGAAAGCAACTAACCGCGCTCTACTCACTCTACCCGGGTCTACCGGTGAGTCTCGCCTCTGCTCCCGGCCTGTGGCCTTGGCCGTGAAGCTGACGTTCCGTCGACAGCGCTGCAGCCGATCAGTGAGCTCAGCGGCTCTGAGTGGGGCATTGTGTCTACAAGACCTTTTAAGTAAGCCAGCAAGAAAATTGAAGAGAAGGGAAAGCACAAAAGGACCTGGTCTTGCTGAGCACTGGAAAGGGCAGCCGGCAGCCAGACGTCAAAGTAGAAAAGCAGCAAGTGAGAGGCTAGTCTCTGCCTACGGCCACACCACCCTGAACACGCCCAATCTCGTCTGATCTCAAAAGCTAAGCAGGGTTGGGCCTGGTTAGTACTTGGATGGGAGACCACCTGGGAATACCAGGTGCTGTAGGCTTTTGCTTTTTTCTTCCTTCCACCAGCAGGGGGCACTCTCTTCTATGCCTTTTTTCCGTTCCCTTTCACAAGTGCACACATTCATTCTCTTTTCTTTTTTTCATTTGCTTTCTCTCTTGCGCTATTTCATCTCTGCAAAATACCAGCATCCTTCTGATCACCGTGGGCCTCCAGCACTGTTGCTTCTTTACTTTTAATACTAGGCTCCTTTTCACCAGGACCAGCGTCTCCCGCGTGGTTTGAGGCAACCACCAGTAACCCCAAGCAGAAGACCTTTGCAGGCAGCACGACCCTCCCCCCTGAAGAGCAGCTCAAAGTCACTGGCAACCATCTCACCCTCTTCCTTCATTCACCCCTGGACGTCTCGCTCCGCCCCCAAGTTACGGGTCCAGCTGGCTCTTTCTGTCACATTACCGCGATGAAGGGTTTAGCCTGCAGGAGACCCTGCGCCGAGACATTTTTGAAGAAACCTGATGCGGAGGGTGAATCACTGCTAAACAAACCACACCTGTACTGACGGCACAGCCTTTGCATGGACCCTTCGGAGCCCGCCCCATCACGGCCAGATTGCTCGCCACCAAGCGATCCTGAGAATGGCTGGCCGGGCGATGGATCGAGCAGCGTCTACTGGCCATACCAACTTGGATACGCCTGATCTTGACTGATCTCGGAAGCAAAGCAGGGCTGGGCTCAGACAGTACTTGGATGGGATACCTCCTGGGAACACCAGGTGCTGTAGACCATTTTGATGACGTTTTGCCCTACTGCCCAGCTCGGCTAGCATGGAACGGCGCCTTGCCGGTCACCGACCTTACGTAACTTAGATGATGGAAGCCCAAAGGCCTCTGAGCTAGTTGGCAGCTAAGTACGCTACCGCGCCGCCTTCACGCAGGCCTGACACCGAGCTCCTTGCCACGGCTAGGAGTGCTTATTGACTGCGCAGCTCGCCGTGTGGAAATGATGGCGTTAAAATCACCCGGGGCCGTGAAGGGGCCAGGCTTTCAGCAGTTGCCCAGGGAAGGTTTTGGATGCCGGTCGTCTAGCGAGGGCCAGCAGAAGTAACATGTTTCTCTGCAAAGAAGCTTGTGTAACCAAGCCAGACGGCTGACAAAGAGCTAACCTCAGTGCAAGGAAGGAAAGGAAGGTGCGGAAGGAATTGGTGAGGGGGGGGGTGATTCCTGCTAGGGCCCTGAAATCATAAAACAGGCAGGAGAGTCTGACACATGGTGACGGAGAGGTTGTAGGGGCAGATAGGGGGTGTTGTCACGTGCGAGCACGTGTGCATGCTGGCTTGTGTGTGAGAGTGCGCTTCCTAGGTGGGGCGCGCTGCAGACAGTCAAAGGGATTGTTCCCTTTCATTAAAAGTTAATCCCCGGCTGCAGCCTATTAGAAAGCAACTAACCGCGCTCTACTCACCCTACCCGGGTCTACCGGTGAGTCTCGCCTCTGCTCCCGGCCTGTGGCATTGGCCGTGAAGCTGATGTTCCGTCGACAGCGCTGCAGCCGATCAGTGAGCTCAGCGGCTCTGAGTGGGGCGTTGTGTCTACAAGACCTTTTAAGGAAGCCAGCAAGAAAATTGAAGAGAAGGGAAAGCACAAAAGGACCTGGTCTTGCTGAGCACTGGAAAGGGCAGCCGGCAGCCAGACGTCAAAGTAGAAAAGCAGCAAGTGAGAGGCTTGTCTTTGCCTACGGCCACACCACCCTGAACACGCCCGATCTCATCTGATCTCGGAAGCTAAGCAGGGTCAGGCCTGTTTAGTACTTGGATGGGAGACTGTAAAATAATACTCTTCCTGTGTTATTTTTTTCTACTGAGGACTTCTCAAAGTATCAATATCACGATATTCTTATAAAAAAATGTATCTATTTATTCTTGGATTGTCCATTAAAAAGAATCAGATTGAAGCAGGTACATACAATAATTAGTTATAAAGTAATTGTCCATTTGTCCATAATTAGCTTAATTGTTGAGATTCACCCATCTTTCCTTGGATCCTGGCTGGTAAATCATGTCTTTGTCCAGCATGTGTCCAGGCCTACATGTCATGTGCTTCTCAGCATGAAGATTCTGTGTCTTGTGGGGTGGGCAGAGCAAGAGAGCCCCCCCTTTCTGTACCATGGGCTTTTATAGCCAGTCGTATGGACACCTGTTCTACATATGGTAGTGAACCAAAAATACACACAGAAATAGCGCATGTCAACTAGACACGATGGCTGAGGCATAGAACTCAGAAAAATGATTATCGATTAACATTCCAAATGAATTTCCATAATTAACCATTTAACATGTCCCCCTTTTTTGAGAATAAAAGGACTTTAACTGAAATTTCTCAAAAGAACATACATTCATCAATCATTTTTTCTTTCCTTCTTCCTTGGCAATATCATTAAATTTCCATAATAATAATAATAGTAATAATAGTATCAATATTGGATTATTGTTATATAATGATGTGAATTCATGTTATGGAAAGCCGTGACTAATATTCATTTAATATGTATAATTATACTTACCTATATCTAAATTGAAGCAATCGCGGGTTCAATTGCCATCATTTGATGTCATCGGGTCGTCGTCTCGTCTTCTTCTTGGTCCTTTTATAACACAGTCTTTAGATGAAAACTCCTTTGAAATAAATTACAGCATGTAGATATTGTACAGTCCATAATTGTGTTCATTATTGTTCAGTCCATAAACTGTACTCTTTATTAGAAAGATCATGTGTGTCAGTTGATAAGAAAACAAAGCCCATGGATGAAATGTAGCTTTAATATCTGTGCAGTGTCACCTGGACTTACGTTGGATCGTCTTTGGAATCTTCCGTGTGTCCGCACTGGTCTCGTGTCACTTTTGGAACAGATGTGACGTCTTTGGTCAGTAAAGCAAGGGTTAACTTGACACTTTCCTGCTTTATATAGCACCATAACCAGTACTCAGTCCTTTATATACAGGACACATATGCCAGGTATTACCTGTTCACCAGCTTTCATTGAAGCGTTGCAGGTGATAAGAAACCACTGGAACGTGATGAAACTTGAACACAACACAGTACATATAGGATCATCGTCCTCTGCCATCCTGGTGATCAGTGGTGTGAATTGTATTGTATGTAATGGACACAGTCTATTATAACACTCAGCATTCAGACCTGTTACCTTCTGAGACGTCCGGATATCAGTTGCTTCTTCTTGTAACTTTTGAGAATCTCTTTGATTTATAAAAATTAAAAGTCTTTATTAAGATAGAATTCATAATTGCGATGTCTTGATTGAAGTCTTCATTCCCTAATCTGATACCAAATCTGGCAGTTTTTCCTAACCTATAATATCACAGCGTACCATAGCAATCAGTAATATCCATCTAATTATTATCAAAATATTAAAATAAATTATGTTTGGAATAATAAACAATAATAGATAATAATTCATTATCACTCAAGTTCTCCATATGATAGAACATTTTTATGTCATAGGTGTAATTACCTTTTCCAACCCATAGGTGTCAGTGTATTTTGAAAAAACAAGTTTTTATATCTTTATTAAACCAATAATATCAAAGAATGTATACTCCTGAACAAAATGAATAAATATATGAATGTATGAATGAATGAATGAATGAATAAATGAATGAATGAATTGTTGTGTTTACTCAGAAAATGTAAACATTTTTTTCCTTAGCAATATATATTTAATGAAGCAATACTCTTGTATTAGACATTACTTTATTAAATATTAATGTGTTTTCTCAATTGAGATATTGAACTCAAATAAAATCAAATGAGAATTAAAAAATTAAAAAATAGAAAAATAAGAAGTATAAAGTAAGAATAAAATTTTAAAAATGAAAAATAAAATTAAGAGTAAAAATAAGAATAAAAATAAAAATAAGGCCTTTAAATTTTAATGACAAATGCAGAGTAATTATATTCTCCATAAAAAATACCCTTATATCTCCATTATCTGGATGATTTCATATTTGTCATAACCTTGTACCACCAAAAAATATTAAATTATGCAACTTTGCATGTAATACCCTTCTTAATTATACCATAGTACCTTATTATTATTTCTTCTTTATTAAAATGTGTGGAAAATAAGTATTGATCAAAAGTGATTATGTAATCAGGATCAAAAACACATTTTCCCCCTTTTACCAAAAATATTATTTTATAAAATTTATGTATATATCAGAACCAAATTAAAAATAATTATTCTTCTAGAAATATTGTGCATAAATTTCATATCGATGAGTAGCATAGATTTGACTAAAGAGAGGTGTGTACCTATTTAGGCAACCATTAAAACTAATATTATAGTTATTCAAGAATATTATCATGTGGAAAATTATTCTAAATATAAATTTGCTTTGTAAACCATTTTGATGTGTGGTTGCCCTTATCCACTATTAGTTAAATCAAGAAATAATAATTATTAAAGAAATATAGAAATATATATATATGTAGATAATACCTAATTATGTATTATAATTTCCTCAGAGTTAAATATATTTTTGTACCTTCACATAAAGAAACATTTTTTTTTTCAAACATACAAACATACGAGGCCTCTGTCACATCAATCACACTTAGCAGCTGCTGATTTACTCATCTGTCACCTTCACTCTGACATTCACAGATCTGTTCAACTCAAACATTCCACATATGAAGTTTTATATATATATATATATATATATATTTAACCCAAAATTGTTGTATCCCAATTTATTAATGCGCATTGCCATATCAATTGAATATCTTTATATTTCTTTGAATATTCCCCAAGTACATATTATATAATATGAGAGTAAGTCACTGGAATTTCAGACACTTGAAAAAACTCTTGTCTTAGATTCTTTTTTCACTGGCTGCCCGGTCTTAAGTTACATCAGTTGAAAATAGAATGAATGGGATACTATACTATTAGCTCAAAGTTCAAAGGCCGCAGCTGTCACACGTCATGCTGTAAAGCTACTTTAATTTGAACGAACACTTCATGCACAGAAAATATTAGCAACACAAAAGAATTAATAAGTATTACATATATATTATAGTTCAACTAGATATATTGTTATTATTTTAAAATGTTATACACATAAAATCATGCAATTTTTTCACTTCCTGTGTGAATAAAGAAATAAATCCATTTTAGAGTTCTTTGATCAAATCCTGCTTTGGAATGAAAACTCTAAGGAAATATAAGAAAATAAAATTAAATATCAAATTCATACAGAAACAGATTTATTTAAATATCTTATACATATATTGGTTGGTTCTAATGTAATTCAAAATATTGCTACTTAAATTTATATATATGAAGTTCTAATTTATTAATTAATATATATATATATATTTTATAAACGTATATATAAATACAATTATACGCAATCTCTACTTAGACAAGTGTATATATATATATATATATATATATATATATATATAAACTATTAGAAACTATGTAACTACAATTTTACTGTATAAGATTATAAATAAATATTGAGACATTGTATTACATTTTGATACAACATTATAATTACAGTTTTTCCTTAGCCACTCCCTAAACCAAATCTTTTGTCTCTCTCAAATATCTCCAGGAACGCCCTATTTAGGAAAGACATTTTTCTATCCTTCAAAACCTCAGAGAACTGCCTGTTCTTCTGTCCACATTCCATGACGTCACTGTGAGTTGGTCGTCTCACCTGTCTCTGTCCATCAGTTTCAGCCATTTTCCTTTTTAGAGAATCACAGTTCTGACTGAGAATTAACTCATTCTGTGGAGAGATGGATCTTTGCACTGGCTGATATGGCTTATAACATATATGAAATCTTCTGCGTATTTGATAGAGTTCACTATGGGGATGACTCAGTCTAGGAGAGTTTGATATTGGCTTTTGGTAAGATTTTACCTTTCCTGGTTTTATAAATTTAGCTTGATTTATTTTCTTTTCACGATTCTCATGTTTTCTAACAAAATCCAGCATCTGCGCACATTCAAATAATGAATTTTTTTGTGATGCCATAACTTGGGAAACTGAATTTAGGAATTTGAATTTTTGTACAAAAGTTGTTATCATATGTTGTACTTTTCCATTTTTGATGAGAGCTTTGTACAACCGTTCAAATATGGACATGAATGTATATGTACATTCCTTCCTACCAATCCTTAGTTTCTGCAGATCTTCTATGTTGGGAAAATCCTTTGTGACACAATAAATCAAATATCTTAATCTGTCCGAATCATTTTCCCATCCATTAGGAGAGTCATTTTCACAGGGCATTAAATGTAAACGTCTGGACAATGTCACAGGAATCCATATTTTAAATAATTGATTCCTCTCCTCATTGGATAAATCAAACTTATCAGAGAAGCTCTCAAATGTCCCTGAATTTCTACAGGCATGGATTTTGACATCATATTTTGGCATGATTTTGTATAATTTCAGCAAATTTTTCCTCATTTTAATTTGGAGTTGAGCCTGGGTAATTCCAGAATTCTCAGATATTTTTAGTGGCTCTTGCACGTCCGTTCCTCCTACGTCACTCACGTCTCCTCCCACATCACCTAGTATGTCGGTTTCTCGCATGTCAGTCATGTCTCCTCCCTTGTCAGGTTTCTGTATGTCCGTCTCTTGGTCAGACCCAAGGTCACCTTCAGTTACAGACACGTGTCTTACTTCTTGTTCATTTTCCACATTACAGTCTGAATCAGTATCACCGTCTGACACTTCTACACTATATTCCTGCTTAGAAATCTCTAACACAAGACTATGAAAAAAATCTACCAAATGTAGAATATTTCTCAATTTCTGTTTGTCTCTATTTACCAATTTAGAAGTTAACTGTAAATTCTGCAATTCACATTCTTTGTATAAACTGAGCCACAAAACTTCTATGTCATCTCCTACATTAACTTTGAAATTAATATTACTTTGTTTAGCAAAAGAAGAAATTATATCCATATTTTGCTTACCTTAAGATTCCTTGGCTTCTCTTTATCAGCACGTCCTGTCTTCAGTTCGTCTGATTCTTTTCCTGTGTGATTCTGTTCCTTGTTAGTACCTCTGCTTCCTGTCTTTCCTCAGTCTGTAGGTCCTTTCTGCTTCTCGTGACAAACTAGTGAATTTACTGACACGTGAACAACAGCTATTCAGCTCGTCAGGACTCCCCCCTTGTTCACGGAAGAAATTCACTTACTTAATTTAAAAAACAAAAAAACAGGACTGGCAGGCTCACCATTGTAAAATAATACTCTTCCTATATTATTTTTTTCTACTGAGGACTTCTAAAAGTAGCAATATCACGATATTCTTATAAAAAATGTATCTATTTATTCTTGGATTGTCCATTAAAAAGAATCAGATTGCAGCAGGTACATACAATAATTAGTTATAAAGTAATTGTCCATTTGTCCATAATTAGCTTAATTGTTGAGATTCACCCATCTTTCCTTGGATCCTGGCTGGTAAATCATGTCTTTGTCCAGCATGTGTTCAGGCCTACATGTCATCTGCTTCTCAGCATGAAGATTCTGTGTCTTGTGGGGTGGGCAGAGCAAGAGAGCCCCCCCTTTCTGTATCATGGGCTTTTATAGCCAGTCGTATGGACACCTGTTCTACATATGGTAGTGAACCAAAAATACACACACAAATAGCGCATGTCAACTAGACACGATGGCTGAGGCATAGAACTCAGAAAAATGATTATCGATTAACATTCCAAATGAATTTCCATAATTAACCATTTAACAGAGACCGCCTGGGAATGCCAGGTGCTGTAGGCTTTTGCTTTTTCCTTCCTTCCACCAGCAGGGGGCACTCTCTTCTATGCCTTTTTTCCATTCCCTTTCACAAGTGCACACATTCATTCTCTTTTCTGTTTTTCATTTGCTTTCACTCTTGCGCTATTTCATCTCTGCAAAATACCAGCATCCTTCTGATCATCGTGGGCCTCCAGCATTGTTGCTTCTTTACTTTTAATACTAGGCTCCTTTTCACCAGGACCAGCGTCTTCCGCGTGGCTGGAGGCAACCACCGGTAACCCCAAGCAGAAGACCTTTGCAGGCAACACGACCCTCAACCCTGAAGATCAGCTCAAAGTCACTGGCAACCATCTCACCCTCTTCCTTCATTCACCCCTGGATGTCTCGCTCCGCCCCCAAATTAAGGGTCCAGCTTGATCTTTCTGTCACATTACCGCGATGAAGGGTTTAGCCTGCAGGAGACCCTGCGCCGAGCCATTTTTGAAGACACCTGATGCGGCGGGTGAATCACTGTTAAACAAACCACACCTGTAGGGACGGCACAGACTTTGCATGGACCCTTCGGAGCCCGCCCCGTCACGGCCAGATTGCTCGCCACCAAGCGATCCTGAGAAAGGCTAGCCGGGCGATGGATCGAGCAGCTTCTACTGGCCATACCATCTTGGATACACCCGATCTCATCTGATCTCGGAAGCAAAGCAGGGCTGGGCTCGGACAGTACTTGGATGGGAGTACTCCTGGGAACACCGGGTGCTGTAGACCATTTTGATGACGTTTCTACCTACTGCCCAGCTCGGCTAGCATGGAACGGGGCCTTGCCGGACACCGACCTTAAGTAACTTAGATGATGGAAGCCCCAAGGCCTCTGAGCCAGTTGGCAGCTAAGTACGCTACCCCGCCGCCTTCACGCAGGCCTGACACCGAGCTCCTTGCCAGGGCTAGGAGTGCTTATTGACTCCGCAGCTCGCCGTGTGGAAATGATGGCGTTAAAAGCACCCGGGGTCGTGAAGGGGCCAGGCTTTCAGCAGGTGCCCAGGGAAGGTTTTGGATGCCGGCCGCCTAGCGAGGGCCAGCAGAAGTAACATGTTTCTCTGCAAAGAAGCTTGTGTAACCAAGCCAGACGGCTGACAAAGAGCTAACCTCAGTGCAAGGAAGGCAAGGAAGGTGCGGAAGGAATTGTGGAGTGGGGGTGATTCATGCTAGGGCCCTGAAATCATAAAACAGGCAGGAGAGTCTGATGCATGGTGACGGAAATGTTGTAGGGGCAGATAGGGGGTGTTGTCACGTGCGAGCACGTGTGCATGCTGGCTTGTGTGTGAGAGTGCGCTTCCTAGGTGTGGCGCGCTGCAGACAGTCAAAGGGATTGTTCCCTTTCATTAAAAGTTAATCCCTGGCTGCAGGCTATTAGAAAGCAACTAACCGCGCTCTGCTCACCCTACCCGGGTCTACCGGTGAGTCTCGCCTCTGCTCCCTGCCTGTGGCATTGGCCGTGAAGTTGACGTTCCGTCGACAGCGCTGCAGCCGATCAGTGAGCTCAGTGGCTCTGAGTGGGGCGTTCTGTCTACAAGACCTTTTAAGGAAGCCAGCAAAAAAATTGAAGAGAAGGGAAAGCACAAAAGGACCTGGTCTTGCTGAGCACTGGAAAGGGCAGCCGGCAGCCACACGTCAAAGTAGAAAAGCAGCAAGTGAGAGGCTTGTCTCTGCCTACGGCCACACCACCCTGAACACACCCGATCTCATCTGATCTTGGAAGCTAAGCAGGGTCAGGCCTGTTTAGTACTTGGATGGGAGACTGTAAAATAATACTCTTCCTGTAATTTTTTCTACTAAGGACTTCTCAAAGTATCAATATCACGATATTCTTATAAAAAAATGTATCTATTTATTCTTGGATTGTCCATTAAAAAGAATCAGATTGCAGCAGGTACATACAATAATTAGTTATAAAGTAATTGTGCATTTGTCCATAATTAGCTTAATTGTTGAGATTCACCCATCTTTCCTTGGATCCTGGCTGGTAAATCATGTCTTTGTCCAGCATGTGTCCAGGCCTACATGTCATCTGCTTCTCAGCATGAAGATTCTGTGTCTTGTGGGGTGGGCAGAGCAAGAGTCCTCTGCCGTCCTTTTGATCAGTGGTGTGAATTGTATTGTATGTAATGGACACAGTCTATTATAACACTCAGCATTCACACCTGTTACCTTCTGAGACGTCCGGATATCAGTTGCTTCTTCTTGTAACTTTTGAGAATCTCTTTGATGTATAAAAATTAAAAGTCTTTATTAAGATAGAATTCATAATTGCGATGTCTTGATTGAAGTCTTCATTCCCTAATCTGATAACAAATCTGGCAGTTTTTCCTAACCTATAATATCACAGCGTACCATAGCAATCAGTAATATCCATCTAATTATTATCAAAATATTAAAATAAATTATGTTTGGAATAATAAACAATAATAGATAATAATTCATTATCAATCAAGTTCTCCATATGATAGAACATTTTTATGTCATAGGTGTAATTACCTTTTCCAACCCATAGGTGTCAGTGTATTTTGAAAAAACAAGTTTTTATATCTTTATTAAACCAATAATATCAAAGAATGTATACTCCTGAACCAAAATGAATAAATATATGAATGTATGAATGAATGAATAAATGAATGAATGAATTGTTGTGTTTACTCAGAAAATGTAAACATTTTTTTCCTTAGCAATATATATTTAATGAAGCAATACTCTTGTATTAGACATTACTTTATTAAATATTAATGTGTTTTCTCAATTGAGATATTGAACTGAAATAAAATCAAATGAGAATTAAAAAATGAAAAAATAGAAAATTAAGAAGTATAAAGTAAGAATAAAATTTTAAAAATGAAAAATAAAATTAAGAGTAAAAATAAGAATAAAAATAAAAATAAGGCCTTTAAATTTTAATGACAAATGCAGAGTAATTATATTCTCCATAAAAAATACCCTTATAGCTCCATTATCTGGATGATTTCATATTTGTCATAACCTTGTACCACCAAAAAATATTAAATTATGCAACTTTGCATGTAATACCCTTCTTAATTATACCATAGTACCTTATTGTTATTTCTTCTTTATTAAAATGTGTGGAAAATAAGTATTGATCAAAAGTGATTATGTAATCAGGATCAAAAACACATTTTCCCCCTTAATACCAAAAATATTATTTTATAAAATTTATGTATATATCAGAACCCAATTAAAAATAATTATTCTTCTAGAAATATTGTGCATAAATTTCATATCGATGAGTAGCATAGATTTGACTAAAGAGAGGTGTGTACCTATTTAGGTAACCATTAAAAATAATATTATAGTTATTCAAGAATATTATCATGTGGAAAATTATTCTAAATATAAATTTGCTTTGTAAACCATTTTGATGTGTGGTTGCCCTTATCCACTATTAGTTAAATCAAGAAATAATAATTATTAAAGAAATATAGAAATATATATATGTAGATAATACCTAATTATGTATTATAATTTCCTCAGAATTAAATATATTTTTGTACCTTCACATAAAGAAACATTTTTTTTTTCAAACATACAAACATACGACGCCTCTGTCACATCAATCACACTTAGCAGCTGCTGATTTACTCATCTGTCACCTTCACTCTGACATTCACAGATCTGTTCAACTCAAACATTCCACATATGAAGTTTTAGATATATATATATATATATATTTAACCCAAAATTGTTGTATCCCAATTTATTAATGCGCATTGCCATATCAATTGAATATCTTTATATTTCTTTGAATATTCCCCAAGTACATATTATATAATATGAGAGTAAGTCACTGGAATTTCAGACACTTGAAAAAACTCTTGTCTTAGATTCTTTTTTCACTGGCTGCCCGGTCTTAAGTTACATCAGTTGAAAATAGAATGAATGGGATCCTATAATATTAGCTCAAAGTTCAAAGGCCGCAGCTGTCACACGTCATGCTGTAAAGCTACTTTAATTTGCACGAACACTTCATGCACAGAAAATATTAGCAGCACAAAAGAATTAATAAGTATTACATATATATTATAGTTCAACTAGATATATTGTTATTATTTTAAAATGTTATACACATAAAATCATGCATTTTTTTCACTTTCTGTGTCAATAAAGAAATAAATCCATTTTAGAGTTCTTTGATCAAATCCTGCTTTGGAATGAAAACTCTAAGGAAATATAAGAAAATAAAATTAAATATCAAATTCATACAGAAACAGAATTATTTAAATATCTTATACATATATTGGTTGGTTCTAATTTAATTCAAAATATTGCTACTTAAATTTATATATATGTAGTTCTAATTTATTAATTAATATATATATATATATATTTTATAAACGTATATATAAATACAATTATACGCAATCTCTACTTAGACAAGTGTATATATATATATATATATATATATATATGTATGAACTATTAGAAACTATGTAACTACAATTTTACTGTATGAGATTATAAATAAATATTGAGACATTGTATTACATTTTGATACAACATTATAATTACATTTTTTCCTTAGCCACTCCCTAAACCAAATCTTCTGTCTCTCTCAAATATCTCCAGGAACGCCCTATTTAGGAAAGACATTTTTCTATCCTTCAAAACCTCAGAGAACTGCCTGTTCTTCTGTCCACATTCCATGACGTCACAGTGAGTTGGTCGTCTCACCTGTCTCTGTCCATCAGTTTCAGCCATTTTCCTTTTTAGAGAATCACAGTTCTGACTGAGAATTAACTCATTCTGTGGAGAGATGGCTCTTTGCACTGGCTGATATGGCTTATAACATATATGAAATCTTCTGCGTATTTGATAGAGTTCACTATGGGGATGACTCAGTCTAGGAGAGTTTGATATTGGCTTTTGGTAAGATTTTACCTTTCCTGGTTTTATAAATTTAGCTTGATTTATTTTCTTTTCACGATTCTCATGTTTTCTAACAAAATCCAGCATCTGCGCACATTCAAATAATGATTTTTTTGTGATGCCATAACTTGGGAAACTGAATTTAGGAATTTGAATTTTTGTACAAAAGTTGTTATCATATGTTGTACTTTTCCATTTTTGATGAGAGCTTTGTACAACCGTTCAAATATGGACATGAATGTATATGTACATTCCTTCCTACCAATCCTTAGTTTCTGCAGATCTTCTATGTTGGGAAAATCCTTTGTGACACAATAAATCAAATATCTTAATCTGTCCGAATCATTTTCCCATCCATTAGGAGAGTCATTTTCACAGGGCATTAAATGTAAACGTCTGGACAATGTCACAGGAATCCATATTTTAAATAGTTGATTCCTCTCCTCATTGGATAAATTAAACTTATCAGAGAAGCTCTCAAATGTCTCTGAATTTCTACAGGCATGGATTTTGACATCATATTTTGGCATGATTTTGTATAATTTCAGCAAATTTTTCCTCATTTTAATTTGGAGTTGAGCCTGGGTAATTCCAGAATTCTCTGATATTTTTAGTGGCTCTTGTACGTCCGTTCCTCCTACGTCACTCACGTCTCCTCCCACATCACCTAGTATGTCGGTTTCTCGTATGTCAGTCATGTCTCCTCCCATGTCAGGTTTCTGTATGTCCGTCTCTTGGTCAGACCCAAGGTCACCTTCAGTTACAGACACGTGTCTTACTTCTTGTTCATTTTCCACATTACAGTCAGAATCAGTATCACCGTCTGACACTTCTACACTATTTTCCTGCTTAGAAATCTCTAACACAAGACTATGAAAAAAATCTACCAAATGTAGAATATTTCTCAATTTCTGTTTGTGTCTATTTACCAATTTAGAAGTTAACTGTAAATTCTGCAATTCACATTCTTTGTATAAACTGAGCCACAAAACTTCTATGTCATCTCCTACATTACCTTTGAAATTAATATTACTTTGTTTAGCAAAAGAAGAAATTATATCCATATTTTGCTTACCTTAAGATTCCTTGGCTTCTCTTTATCAGCACGTCCTGTCTTCAGTTCGTCTGATTCTTTTCCTGTGTGATTCTGTTCCTTGTTAGTACCTCTGCTTCCTGTCTTTCCTCAGTCTGTAGGTCCTTTCTGCTTCTCGTGACAAACTAGTGAATTTACTGACACGTGAACAACAGCTGTTCAGATCGTAAGGACTCCCCCCTTGTTCACGGAAGAAATTCACTTACTTAATTTAAAAAACAAAAAAACAGGACTGGCTGGCTCACCATTGTAAAATAATACTCTTCCTGTATTATTTTTTACTACTGAGGACTTCTCATAGTATCAATATCACGATATTCTTATAAAAAAATGTATCTATTTATTCTTAGATTGTCCATTAAAAAGAATCAGATTGCAGCAGGTACATACAATAATTAGTTATAAAGTAATTGTCCATTTGTCCATAATTAGCTTAATTGTTGAGATTCACCCATCTTTCCTTGGATCCTGGCTGGTAAATCATGTCTTTGTCCAGCATGTGTCCAGGCCTACTTGTCATCTGCTTCTCAGCATGAAGATTCTGTGTCTTGTGGGGTGGGCAGAGCAAGAGAGCCCCCCCTTTCTGTACCATGGGTTTTTATAGCCAGTCATATGGACACCTGTTCTACATATAGTAGTGAACCAAAAATAGACATACAAATAGCGCATGTCAACTAGACACGATGGCTGAGGCATAGAACTCAGAAAAATGATTATCGATTAACATTCCAAATGAATTTCCATAATTAACCATTTAACAGAGACCGCCTGGGAATGCCAGGTGCTGTAGGCTTTTGCTTTTTCCTTCCTTCCACCAGCAGGGGGCACTCTCTTCTATGCCTTTTTTCCATTCCCTTTCACAAGTGCACACATTCATTCTCTTTTCTGTTTTTCATTTGCTTTCACTCTTGCGCTATTTCATCTCTGCAAAATACCAGCATCCTTCTGATCATCGTGGGCCTCCAGCATTGTTGCTTCTTTACTTTTAATACTAGGCTCCTTTTCACCAGGACCAGCGTCTTCCGCGTGGCTGGAGGCAACCACCGGTAACCCCAAGCAGAAGACCTTTGCAGGCAACATGACCCTCAACCCTGAAGATCAGCTCAAAGTCACTGGCAACCATCTCACCCTCTTCCTTCATTCACCCCTGGATGTCTCGCTCCGCCCCCAAATTAAGGGTCCAGCTTGATCTTTCTGTCACATTACCGCGATGAAGGGTTTAGCCTGCAGGAGACCCTGCGCCGAGACATTTTTGAAGACACCTGATGCGGCGGGTGAATCACTGCTAAACAAACCACACCTGTAGGGACGGCACAGCCTTTGCATGGACCCTTCGGAGCCCGCCCCGTCACGGCCAGATTACTCGCCACCAAGCGATCCTGAGAAAGGCTGGCCGGGCGATGAATCGAGCAGCGTCTACTGTCCATACCACCTTGGATACGCCTGATCTCTTCTGATCTCGGAAGCAAAGCAGGGCAGGGCTTGGACAGTACTTGGATGGCATACCTCTTGGGAACACCGGGTGCTGTAGACCATTTTGATGACGTTTTGCCCTACTGCCCAGCTCGGCTAGCATAGAAGGGCGCCTTGCCGGACACCGACTTCAAGTAACTTAGATGATGGAAGCCCCAAGGCCTCTGAGCCAGTTGGCAGCTAAGTACGCTACCCTGCCGCCTTCACGCAGGCCTGACACCGAGCTCCTTGCCACGGCTAGGAGTGCTTATTGACTCCGCAGCTCGCCGTGTGGAAATGAAGGCGTTAAAAGCACCCGGGGCCGTGAAGGGGCCAGGCTTTCAGCAGGTGCCCAGGGAAGGTTTTGGATGCCGGCCGCCTAGCGAGGGCCAGCAGAAGTAACATGTTTCTCTGCAAAGAAGCTTGTGTAACCAAGCCAGACGGCTGACAAAGAGCTAACCTCAGTGCAAGGAAGGCAAGGAAGGTGCGGAAGGAATTGGGGAGGGGAGGTGATTCCTGCAAGGGCCCTGAAATCATAAAACAGGCAGGAGAGTCTGACGCATGGTGACGGAGAGGTTGTAGGGGCAGATAGGGGGTGTTGTCACGTGCGAGCACGTGTGCATGCTGGCTTGTGTGTGAGAGTGCGCTTCCTAGGTGTGGCGCGCTGCAGACAGTCAAAGGGATTGTTCCATTTCATTTAAAGTTAATCCCCGGCTGCAGCCTATTAGAAAGCAACTAACCGCGCTCTACTCACCCTACCCGGGTCTACCGGTGAGTCTCGCCTCTGCTCCCGGCCTTTGGCATTGGCCGTGAAGCTGACGTTCCGTCGACAGCGCTGCAGTCGATCAGTGAGCTCAGCGGCTCTGAGTGGGGCGTTCTGTCTACAAGACCTTTTAAGGAAGCCAGCAAAAAAATTGAAGAGAAGGGAAAGCACAAAAGGACCTGGTCTTGCTGAGCGCTGGAAAGGGCAGCCGGCAGCCAGACTTCAAAGTAGGAAAGCAGCAAGTGAGAGGTTCGTCTCTGCCTACGGCCACACCACCTTGAACACGCTCGATCTCATCTGATTTTGGAAGCTAAGTAGGGTCAGGCCTGGTTAGTACTTGGATGGGAGACTGTAAAATAATATTCTTCCTGTATTATTTTTTTCTACTGAGGACTTCTCAAAGTATCAATATCACAATATTCTTATAAAAAATGTATCTATTTATTCTTGGATTGTCCATTAAAAAGAATCAGATTGCAGCAGGTACATACAATATTTGGTGATAAAGTAATTGTCCATTTGTCCATAATTAGCTTAATTGTTGAGATTCACCCATGTTCCCTTGGATCCTGGCTGGTAAATCATGTCTTTGTCCAGCATGTGTCCAGGCCTACATGTCATCTGCTTCTCAGCATGAAGATTCTGTGTCTTGTGGGGTGGGCAGAGCAAGAGAGCCCCCCCTTTCTGTACCATGGGCTTTTATAGCCAGTCGTATGGACACCTGTTCTACATATGGTAGTGAACCAAAAATACACACACAAATAGCGCATGTCAACTAGACACGATGGCTGAGGCATAGAACTCAGAAAAATGATTATCGATTAACATTCCAAATGAATTTCCATAATTAACCATTTAACAGAGACCGCCTGGGAATGCCAGGTGCTGTAGGCTTTTGCTTTTTCCTTCCTTCCACCAGCAGGGGGCACTCTCTTTTATGCCTTTTTTCCATTCCCTTTCACAAGTGCACACATTCATTCTCTTTTCTTTTTTTCATTTGCTTTCTCTCTTGCGCTATTTCATCTCTGCAAAATACCAGCATCCTTCTGATCACCGTGGGCCTCCAGCATTGTTGCTAATTTACTTTTAATACTAGGCTCCTTTTCACCAGGACCAGCGTCTCCCGGGTGGCTGGAGGCAACCACCGGTAACCCCAAGCAGAAGACCTTTGCAGGCAACACGACCCTCCCCCCTGAAGAGCAGCTCAAAGTCACTGGCAACCATCTCACCCTGTTCCTTCATTCACCCCTGGATGTCTCGCTCCGCCCCCAAGTTACGGGTCCAGCTTGCTCTTTCTGTCACATTACCGCGATGAAGGGTTTAGCCTGCAGGAGACCCTGCGCCGAGCCATTTTTGAAGACACCTGATGCGGCGGGTGAATCACTGCTAAATAAACCACACCTGTAGGGACGGCACAGCCTTTGCATGGACCCTTGGGAGCCCGCCCCATCACGGCCAGATTGCTCGCCACCAAGCGATTCTGAGAAAGGCTGGCCGGGCGATCGATCGAGCAGCGTCTACTGGCCATACCAACTTGGATACGCCCTATCTCGTCTGATCTCGGAAGCAAAGCAGGGCTGGGCTCAGACAGTATTTGAATGGGGGACCACCTGGGAACACCGGGTGCTGTAGACCATTTTGATGACGTTTTGCCCTACTGCCCAGCTCGGCTAGCATGGAACGGCGCCTTGCCGGACACCTACCTTAAGTAACTTAGATGATGGAAGCCCCAAGGCCTCTGAGCCAGTTGGCAGCTAAGTACGCTACCCCGCCGCAATTAACGCAGGCCTGACACCGAGCTCCTTACCACGGCTAGGAGTGCTTATTGACTCCGCAGCTCGCCGTGTGGAAATGATGGCGTTAAAAGCACCCGGGGCCGTGAATGGGCCAGACTTTCAGCAGGTGCCCAGGGAAGGTTTTGGATGCCGGCCGCCTAGCGAGGGCCAGCAGAAGTAATATGTTTCTCTGCAAAGAAGCTGGTGTAAACAAGCCAGATAGCTGACAAAGAGCTAACCTCAGTGCAAGGAAGGCAAGGAAGGTGCGGAAGGAATTGGGGAGGGGGGGGGTGATTCCTGCTAGGGCCCTGAAATCATAAAACAGGCAGGAGAGTCTGACGCATGGTGACGGAGAGGTTGTAGGGGCAGATAGGGGGTGTTGTCACGTGCGAGCACGTGTGCATGCTGGCTTGTGTTTGAGAGTGCGCTTCCTAGGTGTGGCGCGCTGCAGACAGTCAAAGGGATTGTTCCCTTTCATTAAAAGTTAATCCCCGGCTGCAGGCTATAAGAAAGCAACTAACCGCGCTCTGCTCACCCTACCCGGGTCTACCGGTGAGTCTCGCCTCAGCTCCCGGCCTGTGGCATTGGCCGTGAAGCTGACGTTCCGTCGACAGCGCTGCAGCCGATCAGTGAGCTCAGCGGCTTTGAGTGGGGCCTTCTGTCTACAAGACCTTTTAAGGAAGCCAGCAAAAAAATTGAAGAGAAGGGAAAGCACAAAAGGACCTGGTCTTGCTGAACACTGGAAAGGGCATCCGGCAGCCAGACTTTAAAGTAGAAAAGCAGCAAGTGAGAAGCCTGTCTCTGCTGACGGCCACACCACCCTGAACACGCCTGATCTTGTCTAATCTTAGAAGCGTAAGCAGGGTCAGGCCTGGTTAGTACTTGGATGGGAGACCACCTGGGATTACCAGGTGCTGTAGGCTTTTGCTTTTTCTTTCCTTCCACCAGCAGGGGGCACTCTCTTCTATGCCTTTTTTCCATTCCCTTTCACAAGTGTACACATTCATTCTCTTTTCTTTTTTTCATTTGCTTTCTCTCTTGCGCTTTTTCATCTCTGCAAAATACCAGCATCCTTCTGATCACCGTGGGCCTCCAGCATTGTTGCTTCTTTACTTTTAATACTAGGCTCCTTTTCACCAGGACCAGCGTCTCCCGTGTGGCTGGAGGCAACCACCGGTAACCCCAAGCAGAAGACCTTTGCAGGCAACACGACCCTCCCCCCTGAAGAGCAGCTCAAAGTCACTGGCAACCATCTCACCCTCTTCCTTCATTCACCCCTGGACGTCTCGCTCCGCCCCCAAGTTACGGGTCCAGCTTGCTCTTTCTGTAACATTACCGCGATTAAGGGTTTAGCCTGCAGGAGACCCTGCGCTGAGACATTTTTGAAGACACCTGATGCGGCGGGTGAATCACTGCTAAACAAACCACACCTGTAGGGACGGCACAGCCTTTGCATGGACCCTTCGGAGCCCGCCCCATCACGGCCAGATTGCTCGCCACCAAGCGATCCTGAGAAAGGCTGGCCGGGCGATGGATCGAGCAGCGTCTACTGGCCATACCACCTTGGATACGCCTGATCTCGTCTGATCTCGGAAGCAAAGCAGGGCTGGGCTCTGACAGTACTTGGATGGGATACGTCCTGGGAACACCGGGTGCTGTAGACCATTTTGATGACGTTTTGCCCTACTGCCCAGCTCGGCTAGCATGGAACGGCGCCTTGCCGGACACCGACCTTAAGTAACTTAGATGATGGAAGCCCCAAGGCCTCTGAGCCAGTTGGCAGCTAAGTACGCTACCCCGCCGCCTTCACGCAGGCCTGACACCGAGCTCCTTGCCACGGCTAGGAAGGCTTATTGACTCCGCAGCTCGCCGTGTGGAAATGATGGTGTTAAAAGCACCCGGGGCCGTGAAGGGGCCAGGCCTTCAGCAGGTGCCCAGGGAAGGTTTTGGATGCCGGCTGCCTAGCGAGGGCCAGCAGAAGTAACATGTTTCTCTGCAAAGAAGCTTGTGTAACCAAGCGAGACGGCTGCCAAAGAGCTAACCTCAGTGCAAGGAAGGAAAGGAAGGTGCGGAAGGAATTGGGGAGGGAGTGGGGTGATTCCTGCTAGGGCCCTAAAATCATAAAACAGGCAGGAGAGTCTGACGCATGGTGACGGAGAGGTTGTAGGGGCAGATAGGGGGTGTTGTCACGTGCGAGCACGTGTGCATGCTGGCTTGTGTGTGAGAGTGCGCTTCCTAGGTGTGGCGCGCTGCAGACAGTCAAAGGGATTGTTCCCTTTCATTAAAAGTTAATCCCCGGCTGAAGCCTATTAGAAAGCAACTAACTGCGCTCTACTCACCCTACCCGGGTCTACCGGTGAGTCTCGCCTCTGCTCCCGGCCTGTGGAATTGGCCGTGAAGCTGACGTACCGTCGACAGCGTTGCAGCCGATCAGTGAGCTCAGCGGCTCTGAGTGGGGCGTTGTGTCTACACGACCTTTTAAGGAAGCCAGCAAAAAAATTGAAGAGAAGGGAAAGCACAAAAGGACCTGGTCTTGCTCATCACTGGAAAGGGCAGCCGGCAGCCAGACGTCAAAGTAGAAAAGAAGCAAGTGAGAAGCTTGTCTCTGCCTTCTGCCACACCACCCTGAACACGCCCGATCTTGTCTGATCTCGGAAGCTAAGCAGGGTCAGGCCTGGTTAGCACTTGGATGGGAGACCGCCTGGGAATACCAGGTGCTGTAGGCTTTTGCTTTTTCCTTCCTTCCACCAGCAGGGGGCACTCTCTTCTATGTCTTTTTTCCATTCCCTTTCACAAGTGCACACATTCATTCTCTTCTGTTTTTCATTTGTTTTCTCTCTTGCGCTATTTCATCTCTGCAAAATACCAGCATCCTTCTGATCACCGTGGGCCTCCAGCATTGTTGCTTCTTTACTTTTAATACTAGGCTCCTTTTCACCAGGACCAGCGTCTCCCGCGTGGCTGGAGGCAACCACCGGTAACCCCAAGCAGAAGACCTTTGCAGGCAACACGACCCTCCCCCCTGAAGAGCAGCTCAAAGTCACTGGCAACCATCTCACCCTCTTCCTTCATTCACCCCTGGACGTCTCGCTCCACCCCCAAGTTTCGGGTCCAGCTTGCTCTTTCTGTCACATTACCGCGATGAAGGGTTTACCCTGCAGGAGACCCTGCGCCGAGACATTTTTGATGACACCTGATGCGGCGGGTGAATCACTGCTAAACAAACCACACCTGTAGGGACAGCACAGCCTTTGCATGGACCCTTCGGAGCCCGCCCCGTCACGGCCAGATTGCTCGCCACCAAGCGTGTTACAACTCTCCTGTTAGTTTTTTTTTAGTTTGCTGGTCACATGACCATTTTGCCTATTTAATCCGGCTCCGCCCTCCTGGCTTTGCTGGACTTCATTTGTATTTACTACTGTTGAGCTAGCTTGTTGCTCTGTTGCCGTTCTCTGTTAGTTTTGCTAGGTCTTCTGACCCCTATGTCTTTTTGTTGTGTGTTTGTCTTTGACTGCTACTATTTCTGCTAGGAGGTGTCCAACTTTTCCCAGTCCCTAGATCTTGTAGGGATCCCTCCCTCACATCTATAGGTCTGCGTTCAGACTAACCGAGGACTTTAGCGGGTCTGATCGCAGGATCAGGTTCCCCGTTACATCGTAGGGATCTAGTTTAGTTCTATTGTAGGGATAGATCTCCTCTCTTTACTTAGTCTCTGTAGCAGATCATAACAGTATTTCCAGCCATAAAAAAAAAAAAAAAAAATTTTCTCTAAGGAAAGACCTCCAGTTTTCCATCATGGTCTCGGTGCAAGATTTGGCTCAACGCTTGCAGGGACTCTCTCTGGAGGTGACCAAGCTCCAACAACACGTGAGTAGCTGATCTGGAGCGCATTTTGTGGAACCTAAGGTACGTCTGCCTGATCTATTTTTTGGCAAACAACAAGATTTTTTTTCTTTTAAAAATGCTTGTCTATTATATTTTCGTTTGAGACCCGGATCCTCTGGTGATGAATCACAGCGCATAGGGATCATAATGTCACTTTTGCGCAAAGATCCTCAGGGATGGGCCTTCTCTCTCCAACCTAGTGATCCGTGCTTTAGATCAGTGGATAGTTTTTTTTCTGCTTTGGGTTTGTTGTACGATGATCCTGATCGTGTCTC
This sequence comes from Phyllobates terribilis, assembly GCF_046119375.1. NCBI lineage: Eukaryota > Metazoa > Chordata > Amphibia > Anura > Dendrobatidae > Phyllobates > Phyllobates terribilis. Next base: position 674,993,377 of record NW_027362764.1, on the reverse strand, counting down.
ATCTGCTGAGTCTGAATTAAGACGTTTGAGGCAGGGATCAGGTAATGTGGAAAAATATTGTTCTCACTTCCGTCGGTGGTCTGCCCAGGTGGGGTGGAACGATTCTGCTTTGAAAAGCTTGTTTCTTGCAGGGCTATGTGAAAGGGTAAAGGATTTACTGATTGCTTATCCCACACCTGGAAACTTGCAGGAGGCAATGCAATTAGCTATACGGGTGGACAGGAGACTGCATGAAAGGGTTAATGAGAGCAAATCCTCTGCTATGTCAGCTTCGAGTCCTGAGAGGTTCTGTGCTGACAATGGAGAGCCGATGGAAATTGGGGCGATGGCACCCCGCTCTCAGGAAAAAGACCGCCGACTTTCTGAAGGCTTGTGTTTCTATTGCGGAAATTCTGGTCATTTTATTAAGAGCTGTGTGCTTCGTAAGAAGAAAGAAAAAAAATGGTCTGTCATGCTCGTATTGCCTGTTTAAATTCTAAGGGAGTATTCCTATCTTCCACTACTGCTGCTCAGGATGAATTAATTGAATTTCGGGTATTTGTGGATTATGGATCTACTCTGAATGTGATTGATGGGGGATTCTTGGAAAAACTTAGATTAGAACCTTAAACTTTGTCATCCCCTATTGCTGTGGTTTCTGTCGATGGCTCTCCCTTGAAGAGTGTTACTCACAAGGTCTGTGAACTTCCCCTCACTATTAATGGTATTCATCAAGAGAATTTGGATTTGGTGGTATTGGATAATTTGCCTTCTCCAGTAATATTGGGGTTACCCTTGTTAAAATTGCACAATCCTGTACTGGATTGGTCTACCAATGAAATTAAGTCCTGGAGCCCTAAGTGTTATGACAAGTGTTGTAACGGGCGCATTGCTGCTGTGGATAGAGGGGAATTGCCTGTACCTATTCAGGATTTTTGGAGAGTTTTTTCTGAGGAGGAGTCGCAGGTTTTGCCTCCCCATAGAGACTATGATTGTACCATTGAATTTGTCCCTGGCGCGACTCTTCCTAAGAGTCGTTTATTTAATCTTACTATTCCTGAAAGAAAGGCTTTGGAAGAATACATACAGACAAGCTTGGCCGCCGGTCACATTAGGCCTTCCAAGTCTCCTGTGGCTGTTGGATTTTTTTTTGTAAAAAAAAAAGATGGCGGTTTACGTCCTTGTCTGGACTTTCGTGAGATTAATAAAATTACTGTACGCAATCCTTACCCACTGCCATTGATTCCTGATTTATTTAACCAGTTAGTGGGGGCCAAGTGGTTCTCTAAAATTGATCTCCGGGGGGCATACAATTTGTTGCGCATGAAGGAGGGTGATGAATGGAAGACTGCTTTTAACACTCCTGTGGGTCATTTTGAGAATCTGGTTATGCCTTTTGGTCTCACCAATGCTCCAGCATTTTTTCAGAATCTTATTAATGATATCCTTAGACCTTTAATCGGCAAAAATGTGGTTGTGTATTTGGATGACATTTTGATTTATTCGCCGGATCTGGAGTCTCATTGGCGGAGCGTACGTGAGGTATTACAGTTATTAATGGACAATTCGCTTTTTGCTAAGCTGGAGAAATGTGAGTTCGCTGTACAGAGAATTAGTATTTTGGGCTACATTATCTCCAGTGAAGGTTTTGAGATGGACCCGGTTAAAGTTCAAGCTGTGCAGGAATGGCCTAGGCCTATTGGTTTGAAATCGATACAGAGGTTTTTGGGTTTCGCCAATTATTACAGAAAATTCATAAAAAAATTTTCTATTATTGTCAAACCGCTGACCGATCTCACCAGGAAAGGTGCTAATGCGGTTCAGTGGACTTCTGAGGCCATTGAAGCTTTTGTGTTTCTAAAGGAGAGGTTCACCTCTGCTCCCATCCTTATGCAGCCTGATGTGACTAAGCCGTTTTTGGTTGAGGTTGATGCTTCTTTGGTGGGGGTTGGTGCGGTGTTGTCTCAGGAAAACAAGGATGGAGTACATCCCTGTGCCTTTTTTTCAAAAAAATTTTCCGAGACGAAACTTAATTACGATATTGGTAATCGGGAATTGCTGGCGATTAAACTCGCATTTGAACACTGGAGTCATCTCTTGGAAGGTGCTGAATTTCCCATTCAGGTTTTCACTGATCATAAAAATCTGATCTATCTTGATGCTGCCAAGCGCTTGAATGCCCGTCAGGCTAGGTGGGCACTTTTTTTCTCGCGGTTTAATTTTTCCGTTACTTACATCCTGGGTACCAAGAATGTTAAAGCGGATGCTTTGTCTCGCAGCTTTTCTCCCATGGTCGGTGTTGAGGAGGAAGAGGAGACCATTTTACAAGAAGGTGTTGTGATTGCTGCTTTGGACTCCGTTTTGGAGGATGAGATTCTTAAAGCACAGGAGAATGCCCCATCTAACACTCCACATGGGAGGTTGTTTGTGCCTAGGACCTTTAGGAGAGATTTGTTTGTTGAGTGTCATGAGTCTCGGTTGGCAGGTCATCCAGGAATTTCTGAGACCAAGAGACTTGTGGGTCGCAGTTTTTGGTGGCCTGGATGGCAGAAGGAAGTCATTAAGTGGGTGCGCCAATGTACTGTGTGTGCAAGATCCAAGTCTTCGCATGCTCCTGCTGCGGGGTTGCTTTGCCCTCTGGAGGTTCCTAGTGCACCTTGGACACATCTGGCTATGGACTTTATTACTGACCTTCCTCCCTCTGAAGGTTTCACGGTCATCTGGGTGGTCGTGGACCGTTTTAGCAAGATGTGTCACTTGGTTCCCTTCATCAAACTGCCTTGCGCTAAGACACTCGCTAAGGCCTTTGTCAAGGAGATTGTCAGACTACATGGTGTTCCTACTGACATTGTTTCTGATAGGGGACCTCAGTTCGTGGCTCGTTTTTGGCGTGCCTTTTGTGACAGGTTGGGAGTTCATTTGTCGTTTTCATCCGGATATCATCCTGAGTCTAATGGCCAGACAGAAAGGAAGAACCAGGATGTTGAGCAGTTCTTGCGTTGTTTTGTGGCAGACAATCAAGAGGCGTGGTCTGAGTTTCTGCCACTTGCTGAATTTGCTCTTAACAACCATACATCCTCTTCTGCTGGGTGTTCGCCTTTTTTGTGTTGTTCTGGGAGACATCCGTCTTTTGGGTCATTTTCCAAATTGGTTTCGGCTGTGCCTGAGGAGGAGAGTTTTTCCGGTGATTTGGAGAGAGTTTGGACGGATGTGCGTGGTAATCTTCAGGAGGCTAACAAAAAATCTAAGATGTACTTTGATAGGAAACGGCAAGAGGTTTTGTTTGCGGTTGGTGACATGGTTTGGTTGTCCTCTAAGAATCTGCGATTGAGGATTCCTTCTAAAAAATTGGGTCCCAAGTTCGTAGGGCCCTTTAAGGTACTTCAGATAGTTAACCAATCTGCTGTTAGGCTGGAGGTTCCTACGTCCTGGAGGATTAATCCGGTGTTTCATGTTTCTCTTTTGAAAAAAGCTGATGTGTCGGATGGTGACGCCTCTGCCACTGTTCCTCCGGTGGTGGAGGATGGGGAATATGAAATTTCCCGCATCCTAAATTCTAGACGGTATAGAGGGAGTTTGCAGTATCTCGTCGCTTGGAAGGGTTTCGGACCTGAGGATAACTCATGGGTGAGAGCGGATTATGTTTCTGCCCCCAGACTTTTCCGAGCGTTTCACAGGAGGTTTCCTGGTAAGCCTGGGCCTAGGGGATCCGGAGGATCCTCTTAGAAGAGGGGGTACTGTTACAACTCTCCTGTTAGTTTTTTTTTAGTTTGCTGGTCACATGACCATTTTGCCTATTTAATCTGGCTCCGCCCTCCTGGCTTTGCTGGACTTCATTTGTATTTACTACTGTTGAGCTAGCTTGTTGCTCTGTTGCCGTTCTCTGTTAGTTTTGCTAGGTCTTCTGACCCCTATGCCTTTTTGTTGTGTGTTTGTCTTTGACTGCTACTATTTCTGCTAGGAGGTGTCCAACTCTTCCCAGTCCCTAGATCTTGTAGGGATCCCTCCCTCACATCTATAGGTTTGCGTTCAGACTAGCCGAGGACTTTAGCGGGTCTGATCGCAGGATCAGGTTCCCGGTTACATCGTAGGGATCTAGTTTAGTTCTATTGTAGGGATAGATCTCCTTTCTTTCCATACTCTCTGTAGCAGATCATAACAAAGCGATCCTGAGAAAGGCTGGCCGGGCGATGGATCAAGCAGCGTCTACTGGCCATAACACCTTGGATACGCCCGATCTCGTCTGATCTCAAAAGCAAAGCAGGGCTGGGCTCAGACAGTACTTGGATGGGAGACCTCCTGGGAACACCGGGTGCTGTAGACCATTTTGATGACATTTTGCCCTACTGCCCAGCTCGGCTAGCATGGAACGGCGCCTTGCCGGACACCGACCTTAAGTAACTAAGATGATGGAAGCCCCAAGGCCTCTGAGCCAGTTGGCAGCTAAGTACGCTACCACGCAGGCCTGACACCGAGCTCCTTGCCACGGCTAGGAGTGCTTATTGACTCCGCAGCTCGCCGTGTGGAAATGATGGCATTAAAAGCACCCGGGGCCGTGAAGGGGCCAGGCTTACAGCAGGTGACCAGGGAAGGATTTGGATGCCGGCCGCCTAGCGAGGGCCAGCAGAAGTAACATGTTTCTCTCCAAAGAAGCTTGTGTAACCAAGCCAGACGGATGACAAAGAGCTAACCTCAGTGCAAGGAAGGCAAGGAAGGAATTGGGGAGGGGGGGGGTGATTCCTGCTAGGGGCCTGAAATCATAAAACAGGCAAGAGAGTCTGACGCATGGTGACGGAGAGGTTGTAGGGGCAGATAGGGGGTGTTGTCACGTGCGAGCACGTGTGCATGCTGGCTTGTGTGTGAGAGTGCGCTTCCTAGGTGTGGCGCGCTGCAGACAGTCAAAGGGATTGTTCCCTTTCATTAAAAGTTAATCCCCGGCTGCAGGGTATTAGAAAGCAACTAACCGTGCTCTACTCACCCTACCCGGGTCTACCGGTGAGTCTCGCCTCTGCTCCCGGCCTGTGTCATTGGCCGCGAAGCTGACGTTCCGTCGACAGCGCTGCAGCCGATCAGTGAGCTCAGCGGCTCTGAGTGGGGCGTTGTGTCTACAAGACCTTTTAAGGAAGCCAGCAAAAAAATTGAAGAGAAGGGAAAGCACAAAAGGACCTGGTCTTGCTGAGCACTGGAAAGGGCAGCCGGCAGCCGGCAGCCAGACTTCAAAGTAGAAAAGCAGCAAGTGAGAGGCTTGTCTCTGCCTACGGCCACACCACCCTGAATGTGCCCAATCTTGTCTGATCTCAGAAGCTAAGCAGGGTTGGGTGTGGTTAGTACTTGGATGGGAGACCACCTGGGAATACCAGGTGCTGTAGGCTTTTGTTTTTTCCTTCCTTCCACCAGCAGGGGGCACTCTCTTCTATGCCTTTTTTCCATTCCCTTTCACAAGGGCACACATTCATTCTCTTTTCTTTTTTTCATTTGCTTTCTCTCTTGCGTTATTTCATCTCTGCAAAATACCAGCATCCTTCTGATCACCGTGGGCCTCCAGCATTGTTGCTTATTTACTTTTAATACTAGGCTCCTTTTCACCAGGACCAGCGTCTCCCGGGTGGCTGGAGGCAACAACCGGTAACCCCAAGCAGAAGACCTTTGCAGGCAACACGACCCTCCCCCCTGAAGAGCAGCTCAAATCACTGGCAACCATCTCACCCTCTTCCTTCATTCACCCCTGGACGTCTTGCTCCGCCCCCAAGTTACGGGTCCAGCTTGCTCTTTCTGTCACATTACCGCGATGAAGGGTTTAGCCTGCAGGAGAACCTGTGCCGAGCCATTTTTGAAGACACCTGATGCGGCGGGTGAATCACTGCTAAACAAACCACACCTGTAGGGACGGCACAGACTTTGCATGCACCTTCGGAGCCCGCCCCGTCACGGCCAGATTGCTCGCCACCAAGCGATTCTGAGAAAGGCTGGCCGGGTGATGGATCGAGCAGCTTCTACTGGCCATACCACCTTGGATACGCCCGATCTCATCTGATCTCAGAAGCAAAGCAGGGCTGGGCTCGGACAGTACTTGGATGGGAGACCTACTGGGAACTCCAGGTGCTGTAGACCATTTTGATGATGTTTTTACCTACTGCCCAGCTCGGCTAGCATGGAACGGCGCGTTGTCGGACACCGACCTTAAGTAACTTAGATGATGGAAGCCGCAAGGCCTCTGAGCCAGTTGGCAGCTAAATACGCTACCCCGCCGCCCTCACGCAGGCCTGACACCGAGGTCCTTGTCACGGTTAGGAGTGCTTATTGACTCCGCAGCTCACCGTGTGGAAATGATGGCGTTAAAAGCACTCGGGGCCGTGAAGGGGCCAGGCTTTCAGCAGGTGCCCAGGGAAGGTTTTTGATGCCGGCCGCCTAGCGAAGGCCAGCAGAAGTAACATGTTTCTCTGCAAAGAAGCTTGTGTAACCAAGCCAGACGGCTGACAAAGAGCTAACCTCAGTGCAAGGAAGGCAAGGAAGGTGCGGAAGGAATTGGGGAGGGGGGGGTGATTCCTGCTAGGGCCCTGAAATCATAAAACAGGCAGGAGAGTCTGACGCATGGTGACGGAGAGGTTGTAGGGGCAGATAGGGGGTGTTGTCACATGCGAGCACGTGTGCATGCTGTCTTGTGTGTGAGAGTGCGCTTCCTAGGTGTGGCGCGCTGCAGACAGTCAAAGGGATTGTTCCCTTTCATTAAAAGTTAATCCCCGGCTGCAGCCTATTAGAAAGCAACTAACCGCGCTCTACTCACCCTACCCGGGTCTACCGGTGAGTCTCGCCTCTGCTCCCGGCCTGTGGCATTGGCCGTGAAGCGGACGTTCCGTCGACAGCGCTGCAGCCGATCATTGAGCTCAGCGGCTCTGAGTGGGGCGTTGTGTCTACAAGACCTTTTAAGGAAGCCAGCAAAAATTTGAAGAGAAGGGAAAGCACAAAATGACCTGGTCTTGCTGAGCACTGGAAAGGGCAGCCGGCAGCCAGACGTCAAAGTAGAAAAGCAGCAAGTGAGAGGCTTGTCTCTGCCTATGGCCACACCATCCTGAACACGCCCGATCTCATCTGATCTTGGAAGCTAAGCAGGGTCGGGCCTGGTTAGTACTTGGATGGGAGACTGTAAAATAATACTGTTCCTGTATTATTTTTTTCTACTGAGGACTTCTCAAAGTATCAATATCACGATATTCTTATAAAAAAATGTATCTATTTATTCTTGGATTGTCCATTAAAAAGAATCAGATTGCAGCAGGTACATACAATAATTAGTTATAAAGTAATTGTCCATTTGTCCATAATTAGCTTAATTGTTGAGATTCACCCATCTTTCCTTGGATCCTGGCTGGTAAATCATGTCTTTGTCCAGCATGTGTCCAGGCCTACATGTCATCTGCTTCTCAGCATGAAGATTCTGTGTCTTGTGGGGTGGGCAGAGCAAGAGAGCCCCCCCTTTCTGTACCATGGGCTTTTATAGCCAGTCGTATGGCACACCTGTTCTACATATGTAGTGAACCAAAAATACACACACAACTAGCGCATGTCAACTAGACACGATGGCTGAGGCATAGAACTCAGAAAAATGATTATCGATTAACATTCCAAATGAATTTCCATAATTAACCATTTAACATTTCCCGCTTTTTTGAGAATAAAAGGACTTTAACTGAAATTTCTCAAAAGAAGATACATTCATCAATCATTTTTTCTTTCCTTCTTCCTTGGCAATATCATTAAATTTCCATAATAATAATAATAGTAATAATAGTATCAATATCGGATTATTGTTATATAATGATGTGAATTCATGTTATGGTAAGCCGCGACTAATATTCATTTAATATGTATAATTATACTTCCCTATATCTAAATTGAAGCAATCGCGGGTTCAATCGTCATCATCTGATGTCATCGGGTCGTCGTCTCGTCTTCTTCTTGGTTCTTGTATAACACAGTCTTTAGATGAAAACTCCTTTGAAATAAATTACAGCATGTAGATATTGTACAGTCCATAATTGTGTTCATTATTGTTCAGTCCATAAACTGTACTCTTTATTAGAAAGATCAAGTGTGTCAGTTGATAAGAAAACAAAGTCCATGGATGAAATGTAGCTTTAATATCTGTGCAGTGTCACCTGGACTTATGTTGGATCGTCTTTGGAATCTTCCGTGTGTCCGCACTGGTCTCGTGTCACTTTTGAAACAGATGTGACGTCTTTGGTCAGTAAAGCAAGGGTTAACTTGACACTTTCCTGCATTATATAGCACCATAACCAGTACTCAGTCCTTTATATACAGGACACATATGCCAGGTATTACCTGTTCACCAGCTTTCATTGAAGCGTTGCAGGTGATAAGAAACCAGTGTAATGTGATGAAACTTGAACACAACACAGTACATATAGGATCATCGTCCTCTGCCGTCCTGTTGATCAGTGGTGTGAATTGTTTTGTATGTAATGGACACAGTCTATTATAACACTCAGCATTCACACCTGTTACCTTCTGAGACGTCCAGATATCAGTTGCTTCTTCTTGTAACTTTTGAGAATCTCTTTGATTTATAAAAATTAAAAGTCTTTATTAAGATAGAATTCATAATTGCGATGTCTTGATTGAAGTCTTCATTCCCTAATCTGATACCAAATCTGGCAGTTTTTCCTAACCTATAATATCACAGCGTACCATAGCAATCAGTAATATCCATCTAATTATTATCAAAATATTAAAATAATTTATGTTTGGAATAATAAACAATAATAGATAATAATTCATTATCAATCAAGTTCTCCATATGATAGAACATTTTTATGTCATAGGTGTAATTACCTTTTCCAACCCATAGGTGTCAGTGTATTTTGAAAAAACAAGTTTTTATATCTTTATTAAACCAATAATATCAAAGAATGTATACTCCTGAACCAAAATGAATAAATATATGAATGTATGAATGAATGAATGAATGAATAAATGAATGAATGAATTGTTGTGTTTACTCAGAAAATGTAAACATTTTTTTCCTTAGCAATATATATTTAATGAAGCAATACTCTTGTATTAGACATTACTTTATTAAATATTAATGTGTTTTCTCAATTGAGATATTGAACTCAAATAAAATCAAATGAGAATTAAAAAATGAAAAAATAGAAAAATAAGAAGTATAAAGTAAGAATAAAATTTTTAAAATAAAAATTAAAATTAAGAGTAAAAATAAGAATAAAAATAAAAATAAGGCCTTTAAATTTTAATGACAAAAGCAGAGTAATTATATTCTCCATAAAAAATACCCTTATATCTCCATTATCTGGATGATTTCATATTTGTCATAACCTTGTACCACCAAAAAAATATTAAATTATGCAACTTTGCATGTAATACCCTTCTTAATTATACCATAGTACCTTATTATTATTTCTTCTTTATTAAAATGTGTGGAAAATAAGTATTGATCAAAAGTGATTATGTAATCAGGATCAAAAACACATTTTCCCCCTTAATACCAAAAATATTATTTTATAAAATTTATGTATATATCAGAACCAATTAAAAATAATTATTTTTCTAGAAATATTGTGCATAAATTTCATATCGATGAGTAGCATAGATTTGACTAAAGAGAGGTGTGTACCTATTTAGGTAACCATTAAAAATAATATTATACTTATTCAAGAATATTATCACGTGGAAAATTATTCTAAATATAAATTTGCTTTGTAAACCATTTTGATGTGTGGTTGCCCTTATCCACTATTAGTTAAACCAAGAAATAATAATTATTAAAGAAATATAGAAATATATATATGTAGATAATACCTAATTATGTATTATAATTTCCTCAGAATTAAATATATTTTTGTACCTTCACATAAAGAAACATTTTTTTTTTTTCAAACATACAAACATACGAGGCCTCTGTCACATCAATCACACTTAGCAGCTGCTGATTTACTCATCTGTCACCTTCACTCTGACATTCACAGATCTGTTCAACTCAAACATTCCACATATGAAGTTTTAGATATATACATATATATATTTAACCCAAAATTGTTGTATCCCAATTTATTAATGCGCATTGCCATATCAATTTAATATCTTTATATTTCTTTGAATATTCCCCAAGTACATATTATATAATATGAGAGTAAGTCACTGGAATTTCAGACACTTGAAAAAACTCTTGTCTTAGATTCTTTATTCACTGGCTGCCCGGTCTTAAGTTACATCAGTTGAAAATAGAATGAATGGGATCCTATACTATTAGCTCAAAGTTCAAAGGCCGCAGCTGTCACACGTCATGCTGTAAAGCTACTTTAATTTGCACGAACACTTCATGCACAGAAAATATTAGCAATACAAAAGAATTAATAAGTATTACATATATATTATAGTTCAACTAGATATATTGTTATTATTTTAAAATGTTATACACATAAAATCATGCAATTTTTTCACTTCCTGTGTGAATAAAGAAATAAATCCATTTTAGAGTTCTTTGATCAAATCCTGCTTTGGAATGAAAACTCTCAGGTAATATAAGAAAATAAAATTAAATATCAAATTCATACAGAAACAGAATTATTTAAATATCTTATACATATATTGGTTGGTTCTAATGTAATTCAAAATATTGCTACTTAAATTTATATATATGAAGTTCTAATTTATTAATTAATATATATATATATTTTATAAACGTATATATAAATACAATTATACGCAATCTCTACTTAGACTAGTGTATATATATATATATATATATATATATATATATATGAACTATTAGAAACTATGTAACTACAATTTTACTGTATAAGATTATAAATAAATATTGAGACATTGCATTACATTTTGATACAACATTATAATTACAGTTTTTCCTTAGCCACTCCCTAAACCAAATCTTCTGTCTCTCTCAAATATCTCCAGGAACGCCCTATTTAGGAAAGACATTTTTCTATCCTTCAAAACCTCAGAGAACTGCCTGTTCTTCTGTCCACATTCCATGACGTCACTGTGAGTTGGTCGTCTCACCTGTCTCTGTCCATCAGTTTCAGCCATTTTCCTTTTTAGAGAATCACAGTTCTGACTGAGAATTAACTCATTCTGTGGAGAGATAGATCTTTGCACTGGCTGATATGGCTTATAACATATATGAAATCTTCTGCGTATTTGATAGAGTTCACTATAGGGATGACTCAGTCTAGAAGAGTTTGATATTGGCTTGTGGTAAGATTTTACCTTTCCTGGTTTTATAAATTTAGCTTGATTTATTTTCTTTTCACGATTCTCATGTTTTCTAACAAAATCCAGCATCTGCGCACATTCAAATAATGAATTTTTTTGTGATGCCATAATTTGGGAAACTGAATTTAGGAATTTGAATTTTTGTACAAAAGTTGTTATCATATGTTGTACTTTTCCATTTTTGATGAGAGCTTTGTACAACCGTTCAAATATGGACATGAATGTATATGTACATTCCTTCCTACCAATCCTTAGTTTCTGCAGATCTTCTATGTTGGGAAAATCCTTTGTGACACAATAAATCAAATATCTTAATTTGTCCAAATCATTTTCCCATCCATTAGGAGAGTCATTTTCACAGGGCATTAAATGTAAACGTCTGGACAATGTCACAGGAATCCATATTTTAAATAATTGATTCCTCTCCTCATTGGATAAATCAAACTTATCAGAGAAGCTCTCAAATGTCTCTGAATTTCTACAGGCATGGATTTTGACATCATATTTTGGCATGATTTTGTATAATTTCAGCAAATTTTTCCTCATTTTAATTTGGAGTTGAGCCTGGGTAATTCCAGAATTCTCTGATATTTTTAGTGGCTCTTGTATGTCCGTTCCTCCTACGTCACTCACGTCTCCTCCCACATCACCTAGTATGTCGGTTTCTCGTATGTCAGTCATGTCTCCTCCCATGTCAGGTTTCTGTATGTCCGTCTCTTGGTCAGACCCAAGGTCACCTTCAGTTACAGACACGTGTCTTACTTCTTGTTCATTTTCCACATTACAGTCAGAATCAGTATCACCGTCTGACACTTCTACACTATTTTCCTGCTTAGAAATCTCTAACACAAGACTATGAAAAAAATCTACCAAATGTAGAATATTTCTCAATTTCTGTTTGTCTCTATTTACCAATTTAGAAGTTAACTGTAAATTCTGCAATTCACATTCTTTGTATAAACTGAGCCACAAAACTTCTATGTCATCTCCTACATTAACTTTGAAATTAATATTACTTTGTTTAGCAAAAGAAGAAATTATATCCATATTTTGCTTACCTTAAGATTCCTTGGCTTCTCTTTATCAGCACGTCCTGTCTTCAGTTCGTCTGATTCTTTTCCTGTGTGATTCTGTTCCTTGTTAGTACCTCTGCTTCCTGTCTTTCCTCAGTCTGTAGGTCCTTTCTGCTTCTCGTGACAAACTAGTGAATTTACTGACACGTGAATGTAACGGGTCCGGGAGGCGGACTGTAACGGGTCCGGGAGGCGGAACCTCTGAGCTACTATACAAGGGGGCGGCCCTTGTAAGGGAGCGGGTGGCAGTCTCTGGGTGAACGGACAGGGAGTTACGGCAAGTGATCAGGGCAGTCTCTGGGTAAGGGGTAGGTACGACCTGTGATGGCAGAGCCTCCGGGTAGGCTAGCAGGCAGGTGGTAGATGTGTGCTCCCAGGTGAGCAAGCGAGAGTCTCTGGAATAGCAGGTGGTCACGGCACGTGACGGCGGAACCTCCGGGCTGGCAGGCAGGTAGGTAACGGAGAAGCGCTCCCAGGTGAGCGGGCAAGAGTCTCTGGAATAGCTGATGGTCACCGCACGTGACAACGGGACCTCCGGGCTGGCAAGCAGGCAGGTAACGGAGATGCGCTCCCAGGTGAGCGGGCAAGAGTCTGGAGTAGCTGGTGGTCACAGCACGTGACAACGGAGCCTCCGGGCTGGCAAGCAGGCAGATAACGGAGAAGCGCTCCCAGGTGAGCGGGCAAGCTGGTCCATAGACAGACTGACCGGAGTAGTAAGGCAGACCGTCGGACCTCAGGCAAGCAGGCAGGTAGCTGATATGCGCTCCCAGGTGAGCGGGCAGGCTGGTCCTTTAGACAGACTGACAGGAGTAGTAAGGCAGACCGTCGGACCTCAGACTGGCAGACAGGTAACAAGTATTCAGGCAGGAATCAGGCAGGTAACTGGCAGGTACTGGCAGGTAACTAGCAGGAAACTGGCAGGAAACTGGCAGGTAACTGGCAACGGGACCTGAGGGCTGAAGCACAGGTGAGACACAGGTGCAAACAACATTGCTCGGGCACCTCCATTTTGGAGGAGGTGCCTTATATATGATGAAGTCCTCCGGCCATTGGCCGGGGACTCTTTAGGGCGGCGCGCGCGGCCCCTTTAAGAGGAGGGGAGCGCGCGCGCGCGCGCCCTAAGCACAGGGGCCGGGAAGGAGCGCGCGCTGAGAGCAGAGCAGGAGGAGGACGCCGGGACGGAGCGCGCGCTGACAGCAGAGCGGGGGGAGGAAGCCGGGCACGGAGCAGAGCGGTGAGAGGAGCAGCGTCCCTGCCTAGCAGAGGGCAGGGACGCCGGCACTACAGTACCCCCCCCTTTAGGCCCCCCCTTTTTTAGGCCAGACAGAAATTTAGCTAGGATGAGAGGGGCATGGATGTTCTCCCGGGGCTCCCACGTTCTCTCCTCAGGACCAAACCCCTTCCAATCTACCAGGAAAAAGGTCTTTCCTCTTACCCTTTTGGTGGCAAGAATGTTCTCTACCTCAAACTCGTCCTCAGCAGAAACCGGAGCAGGAGGCGTACCTGTAGACTTGGAAAAAGAGTTAAGTACCACAGGTTTGAGGAGAGACACATGGAAGGAGTTAGGGATCCGTAAGTTGGCCGGGAGTTTCAATTTATAGGCCACCGGGTTGATCTGACTGATGACCTCCAGTGGGCCGATGAACCGAGGCCCTAACTTATAGGAAGGGATCTTGAGCCGGACATATTTGGACGAGAGCCAGACTTTATCCCCAGGGCGGAATTGAGGAGGGTCCAGACGTTTTTTGTCAGCGTGTCTTTTCATACGCTCGGATGACAGAAGGAGTGCGGACCGGGTACTCTCCCATATGGAGGAAAATTTGTTAACAAGAGATTCCGCAGCCGGATTGTCCGCCGAGGTGGAGACGGGAAACGGGATCCGAGGATGCTGACCGTAGACTACAAAAAACGGGGATTTGGAGGAAGACTCGCTCTCGTGATTGTTGTACGAGAATTCGGCCCATGGCAGGAGATCCACCCAGTCAGAATGGTGGGCATTAACGAAGTGCCGAAGGTAACTGGTCAGGTTCTGATTGATCCGCTCCACTTGACCATTAGACTGTGGGTGGTAAGCGGAGGAGAAGTCCAGGGTGACGTCCAGCAATTTACAAGTGGCTCTCCAGAAACGGGAAGTGAACTGTACCCCACGATCCGACACGATGTGACGGGGCAGGCCATGAAGACGGAAGATGTGGCGGATAAAGTCTTTAGCCAGCTCGGGTGCAGACGGAAGACCTGGCAGTGGAATGAAGTGAGCCATCTTGGAGAAGCGGTCAGCGACCACCCAAATGACCGTACAACCGGCAGAGACGGGCAGATCAGTAATGAAGTCCATCGCTATATGCTGCCAGGGGGCAGCAGGTACTGGCAGAGGTAGGAGGCGGCCGGCCGGCAGGTGTCTCGGAACTTTGTTGCGGGCGCAGGACACACAGGCAGAAACAAAGTCTATTACATCCTTGTGCAGGTTAGGCCACCAGTAGTGCCGGGTAATAAGCTGGAGGGTCTTTTTCTGACCGGCGTGGCCAGCTAGTTTAGACGAATGACCCCAGTGTAGAATCTTCTCCCGATCAGGTACTGGTACGAACGTCTTACCAGGAGGAAGACGATTTAGACTCACGGGAGCCACCTGCATTACTCTGGCGGGATCGATGATATGTTTCGGATCCTCCTCGAGATCAGACACCAGAAAGGATCGAGACAAGGCATCCGCCTTGACGTTTTTGTCAGCCGGGCGAAAATGAAGGACAAAATCAAAACGAGCAAAAAACAAGGACCACCGGGCTTGGCGCGGGTTAAGTCTCTGGGCATGCTGGAGGTAAGCCAAGTTCTTGTGGTCAGTGTAAATTATTACCGGGTGAAGAGCCCCCTCGAGCAGGTAACGCCACTCCTCCAATGCCAGTTTGATGGCCAATAACTCTCGGTCTCCTATGGAATAGTTGCGCTCAGAGGAGGAGAAGAGTTTAGAGAAGAAGCCACAAGTTACCATCCTCCCGGAAGATGATTTTTGAGTAAGTACCGCTCCGGCTCCAGAGGAGGAGGCGTCAACTTCCAGGAAGAACTGCTTGTTGCCATCTGGGCGATGCAGCACCGGGGCGGAAGAGAAGGCCTGTTTAAGGGAAAGAAAGGCCTCCTCTGCTTCGGGTGGCCACTCTTTGGGATTAGTACCTTTACGGGTGAGCGCAGAAATTGGGGCCGTCCGGGAAGAGAAGTGTGGTATGAAGAGGCGGTAGTAGTTGGCGAAGCCCAGGAAACGCTGAATGGCCTTCAACCCCTCCGGTCGGGGCCATTTCTCGATGGCAGACAGTTTCTCAGGATCCATTTGAAGGCCGGTCTGAGAGATAATGTAGCCCAGAAACGGAAGCGAGGTCTGCTCAAAGAGGCACTTCTCAAATTTAGCGTAGAGATGGTTCTGCCTTAGCCTGAGCAGGACCTGACGAACGTCCCTCCGGTGAGTCTGGAGATCCGGAGAGAAGACCAAGATGTCGTCCAGGTACACCACTACGCAGGAGTAGAGAAGGTCCCGGAAGATGTCATTGACCAACTCTTGAAAGACGGCAGGAGCGTTACAGAGACCAAAGGGCATTACCAGGTATTCATAGTGGCCGTCCCGGGTGTTGAATGCCGTCTTCCATTCATCCCCCTGACGAATACGAACCAGGTTGTACGCCCCACGAAGGTCCAGTTTGGTGAAGATCCTAGCCCCCCTCAGACGATCAAATAATTCTGGAATGAGCGGAAGGGGGTACTTATTCTTCACCGTGATCTGGTTTAGGCCTCTATAGTCTATACAGGGACGGAGAGAGCCGTCCTTCTTTTTGACGAAAAAGAAGCCTGCTCCCGCCGGGGAGGTAGATTTCCGGATGAATCCTCTGGCCAGATTCTCCTCAATATATTCGGACATTGACCGGGTCTCAGCAGCGGATAAAGGATAGATACGCCCACGGGGAGGAGTAGTACCGGGTAGCAGATCGATGGGACAGTCGTATGGTCTATGTGGTGGTAATGTCTCTGCCTCCTTTTTATTAAAGACATCTGCATAAGACCAATAAGGAATCGGAAGTCCAGGTAGATTAGCTGGGGTAGGAGAGGGACGGACGGGATGGACGGGAACCAGGCAGGTTTTATGACAGTCTTGTCCCCAGCGAAGGACCTCTCCGGTTTGCCAGTCTAGCACGGGTGCATGTCTCTGGAGCCAGGGCAGACCTAGCAAGAGGGCGTGAGAGAGTCCAGGCAGAACATGAAAGGAGATACTTTCAGAATGCAGCATTCCCACCTGCAGGGTAATGGATTCGGTGATGAGTTGAATGGGGCGAGGTAAGAGGCCCCCATCCACGGCAGCGACAGACAAGGGTACAGCCAGAGGTTTGGTGGGGATGCGGTATTTCTCAACCAGGGACTGTGAAATAAGGTTCCCGGCTGCTCCAGAGTCAAGCTGGGCTAGTTCGAAATAACGGTTCTCCCCGTAGATGATCGAAACTGACAACAGCAGGGATGGAGAGGATTTATTCTTGTCTAGGTGGACCTCTCTGAGCGAACCTAGACACAGGCGTTTCCCGAACTCTCCGGGCAGGCACGGATCCGGTGCTCCTTACTGCCACAGTAGAAGCAGCTCCCCTCGGCACGGCGTGAGTCCTGACGGGTTTTGACCATCTTGGTCTGATCGACCTGCATAGGCTCAGGAGAGTGTACCTGGGGAGAGATGGAGGGAATGACGGGTTTCTGGAAAGTAGGAGCTAAACGTGGAATCCTTCTCTCACGGGTGACCTCTTTGGCACGCTCCTGAAACCGTAGGTCAATTCGGGTGGCAAGAGTTATTAAGTCATCGAGAGTGGTAGGAATGTCCCGACCGGCAAGTTCATCTTTAATACGGCTGGACAGACCCTCCCAGAAGACGGAAACCAGAGCGTCGTTATCCCAGGCCAGCTCCGAGGCAAGGGTACGGAACCGTATGGCATATTGGCCCACGGTGAGACTCCCCTGACGGAGGCGTAGCAACGATGATGCAGATGAGGTCTTCCGTCCGGGTTCGTCGAAGACTTTCCGGAAAGCCGTGAGAAAAGCAGGCAAGTTGGACACCAGGGGGTCTCCTCTCTCCCATAGAGGATTCAGCCAGGCCAGGGCCTCCCCGGTGAGATGGGACATGATGAAGGCAATTTTGGCCCGGTCGGAGTTAAACTGGTAGGACAAAAGTTCAAAATGCAGGGTGCACTGATTCAAGAAGCCCCGAGCCTGGACGGGGTCGCCTCCGAAGCGAGGAGGTGCAGAAAGCCGGGGTCCGGGGTAGGATACCATAGTATTAGTGAGCAGCGGAGCCGCCGGATTGCAAGATATGGCACTGGCGGAGGTTGTTGGTGGATCAGACAGAGTGTTCAGGCGAGTATTAACATTCCGCAGGTGACCCAGGATGGCCTCCTGTTGGGACCTCTGACGGGACAGTTCAAGACCGAGGTCCGAGAGCGAGGGAGCTTGGGTGCCACCGGGTTCCATTGCCCGAGCAAACTGTAACGGGTCCGGGAGGCGGACTGTAACGGGTCCGGGAGGCGGAACCTCTGAGCTACTATACAAGGGGGCGGCCCTTGTAAGGGAGCGGGTGGCAGTCTCTGGGTGAACGGACAGGGAGTTACGGCAAGTGATCAGGGCAGTCTCTGGGTAAGGGGTAGGTACGACCTGTGATGGCAGAGCCTCCGGGTAGGCTAGCAGGCAGGTGGTAGATGTGTGCTCCCAGGTGAGCAAGCGAGAGTCTCTGGAATAGCAGGTGGTCACGGCACGTGACGGCGGAACCTCCGGGCTGGCAGGCAGGTAGGTAACGGAGAAGCGCTCCCAGGTGAGCGGGCAAGAGTCTCTGGAATAGCTGATGGTCACCGCACGTGACAACGGGACCTCCGGGCTGGCAAGCAGGCAGGTAACGGAGATGCGCTCCCAGGTGAGCGGGCAAGAGTCTGGAGTAGCTGGTGGTCACAGCACGTGACAACGGAGCCTCCGGGCTGGCAAGCAGGCAGATAACGGAGAAGCGCTCCCAGGTGAGCGGGCAAGCTGGTCCATAGACAGACTGACCGGAGTAGTAAGGCAGACCGTCGGACCTCAGGCAAGCAGGCAGGTAGCTGATATGCGCTCCCAGGTGAGCGGGCAGGCTGGTCCTTTAGACAGACTGACAGGAGTAGTAAGGCAGACCGTCGGACCTCAGACTGGCAGACAGGTAACAAGTATTCAGGCAGGAATCAGGCAGGTAACTGGCAGGTACTGGCAGGTAACTAGCAGGAAACTGGCAGGAAACTGGCAGGTAACTGGCAACGGGACCTGAGGGCTGAAGCACAGGTGAGACACAGGTGCAAACAACATTGCTCGAGCACCTCCATTTTGGAGGAGGTGCCTTATATATGATGAAGTCCTCCGGCCATTGGCCGGGGACTCTTTAGGGCGGCGCGCGCGGCCCCTTTAAGAGGAGGGGAGCGCGCGCGCGCGCGCCCTAAGCGCAGGGGCCGGGAAGGAGCGCGCGCTGAGAGCAGGGCAGGAGGAGGACGCCGGGACGGAGCGCGCGCTGACAGCAGAGCGGGGGGAGGAAGCCGGGCACGGAGCAGAGCGGTGAGAGGAGCAGCGTCCCTGCCTAGCAGAGGGCAGGGACGCCGGCACTACAGTGAACAACAGCTGTTCAGCTCGTCAGGACTCCCCCTTTGTTCACGGAAGAAATTCACTTACTTAATTTAAAAAACAAAAAAACAGGACAGGCTGGCTCACCATTGTAAAATAATACTCTTCCTGTATTATTTTTTTCTACTGAGGACTTCTCAAAGTATCAATATCACGATATTCTTATAAAAAATTTATCTATTTATTCTTGGATTGTCCATTAAAAAGAATCAGATTGCAGCAGGTACATACAATAATTAGTTATAAAGTAATTGTCCATTTGTCCATAATTAGCTTAATTGTTGAGATTCACCCATCTTTCCTTGGATCCTGGCTGGTAAATCATGTCTTTGTCCAGCATGTGTCCAGGCCTACATGTCATCTGCTTCTCAGCATGAAGATTCTGTGTCTTGTGGGGTGGGCAGAGCAAGAGAGCCCCCCATTCTGTACCATGGGCTTTTATAGCTAGTCGTATGGACACCTGCTCTACATATGGTAGTGAACCAAAAATACACACACAAATAGCGCATGTCAACTAGACACGATGGCTGAGGCATAGAACTCAGAAAAATGATTATCGATTAACATTCCAAATGAATTTCCATAATTAACCATTTAACAGAGACCGCCTGGGAATGCCAGGTGCTATAGGCTTTTGCTTTTTCCTTCCTTCCACCAGCAGGGGGCACTCTCTTCTATGCCTTTTTTCCATTCCCTTTCACAAGTGCACACATTCATTCTCTTTTCGTTTTTTCATTTGCTTTCCCTCTTGCGCTATTTCATCTCTGCAAAATACCAGCATCCTTCTGATCACCGTGGGCCTCCAGCATTGTTGCTTATTTACTTTTAATACTAGGCTCCTTTTCACCAGGACCAGCGTCTCCCGGGTGGCTGGAGGCAACCACCGGTAACCCCAAGAAGAAGACCTTTGCAGGCAACACGACCCTCCCCCCTGAAGAGCAGCTCAAAGTCACTGGCAACCATCTCACCCTCTTCCTTCATTCACCCCTGGACGTCTCGCTCCGCCCCCAAGTTACGGGTCCAGCTTGCTCTTTCTGTCACATTACCGCGATGAAGGGTTTAGCCTGCAGGAGACCCCGCTCCGAGACATTTTTGAAGACACCTGATGCGGCGGGTGAATCACTGCTAAACAAACCACACCTGTAGGGACGGCACAGCCTTTGCATGGACCCTTCGGAGCCCGCCCCGTCACGGCCAGATTGCTCGCCACCAGGCGATCCTGAGAAAGGCTGGCCGGGCGATGGATCAAGGAGCGTCTACTGGCCATATCGCATTGGATACGCACGATCTCGTCTGATTTTGGAAGCAAAGCAGGGCTGGGCTCGGACAGTACTTGGATGGGATACCTCCTGGGAACACCGGGTGCTGTAGACCATTTTGATGACGTTTTGCCCTACTGCCCAGCTTGGCTAGCATGGTACGGCGCCTTGCCGGACACCGACCTTAAGTAACTTAGATGATGGAAGCCCCAAGGCCTCTGAGCCAGTTGGCAGCTAAGTACGCTACCCCGCAGCCTTCACGCAGGCCTGACACCGAGCTCCTTTCCACGGCTAGGAGTGCTTATTGACTCCGCAGCTCGCCGTGTGGAAATGATGGCGTTAAAAGCACCCGGGGCCGTGAAGGGGCCAGGCTTTCAGCAGGTGCCCAGGGAAGGTTTTGGATGCCGGCCGCCTAGCGAGGGCCAGCAGAAGTAACATGTCTCTCTGCAAAGAAGCTTGTGTAACCAAGCCAGACGGCTGACAAAGAGCTAACCTCAGTGCAAGGAAGGCAAGGAAGGTGCGGAAGGAATTGGGGAGGGGGGGGTGATTCCTGCTAGGGCCCTGAAATCATAAAACAGGCAGAAGACGCATGGTGACGGAGAGTTTGTAGGGGCAGATAGGGGGTGTTGTCACGTGCGAGCACGTGTGCATGCTGGCTTGTGTGTAAGAGTGCGCTTCCTAGGTGTGGCGCGCTGCAGACAGTCAAAGGGATTGTTCCCTTTCATTAAAAGTTAATCTCTGGCTGCAGGCTATTAGAAAGCAACTAACCGCGCTCTACGCACCCTACCCGGGTCTACCGGTGAGTCTCGCCTCTGCTCCCGGCCTGTGGCATTGGCCGTGAAGCCGACGTTCCGTCGACAGTGCTGCCTCCGTTCAGTGAGCTCAGCGGCTCTGAGTGGGGCCTTCTGTCTACAAGACCTTTTAAGGAAGCCAGCAAAAAAATTGAAGAGAAGGGAAAGCACAAAAGGACCTGGTCTTGCTGAGCACTGGAAAGGGCAGCCGGCAGCCAGACGTCAAAGTAGAAAAGCAGCAAGTGAGAGGCTTGTCTCTGCCTACGGCCACACCACCCTGAACACGCCTGATCTCATCTGATCATGGAAGCTAAGCAGGGTTGGGCCTGGTTAGTACTTGGATGGGAGACTGTAAAATAATACTCTTCCTGTATTATTTTTTTCTACTGAGGACTTCTCAAAGTATCAATATCACGATATTCTTATAAAAAAATGTATCTATTTATTCTTGGATTGTCCATTAAAAAGAATCAGATTGCAGCAGGTACATACAATAATTAGTTATAAAGTAATTGTCCATTTGTCCATAATTAGCTTATTTGTTTAATTGTTGAGATTCACCGATCTTTCCTTGGATCCTGGCTGGTAAATCATGTCTTTGTCCAGCATGTGTCCAGGCCTACATGTCATCTGCTTCTCAGCATGAAGATTCTGTGTCTTGTGGGGTGGGCAGAGCAAGAGAGCCCCCCCTTTCTGTACCATGGGCTTTTATAACCAGTCGTATGGACACCTGTTCTACATATGGTAGTGAACCAAAAATACACACACAATTAGCGCATGTCAACTAGACACGATGGCTGTGGCATAGAACTCAGAAAAATGATTATTGATTAACATTCCAAATGAATTTCCATAATTAACCATTTAACATTTCCCCCTTTTTGAGAATAAAAGGACTTTAACTGAAAAATCTCAAAAGAAGATACATTCATCAATCATTTTTTCTTTCCTTCTTCCTTGGCAATGTCATTAAATTTCCATAATAATAATAATAGTAATAATAGTATCAATATCGGATTATAGTTATATAATGATGTGAATTCATGTTATGGTAAGCC
Source organism: Phyllobates terribilis (assembly GCF_046119375.1). Taxonomy (NCBI): domain Eukaryota; kingdom Metazoa; phylum Chordata; class Amphibia; order Anura; family Dendrobatidae; genus Phyllobates; species Phyllobates terribilis. The sequence continues at coordinate 674,971,298 of NW_027362764.1, read as the reverse complement.
GTGACTAATATTCATTTAATATGTATAATTATACTTCCCTATATCTAAATTGAAGCAATCGCGGGTTCAATCGTCATCATCTGATGTCATCGGGTCGTCGTCTCGTCTTCTTCTTTGTTCTTTTATAACACAGTCTTTAGATGAAAACTCCTTTGAAATAAATTGCAGCATGTAGATATTGTACAGTCCATAATTGTGCTCATTATTGTTCAGTCCATAAACTGTACTCTTTATTAGAAAGATCATGTGTGTCAGTTGATAAGAAAACAAAGTCCATGGATGAAATGTAGCTTTAATATCTGTGCAGTGTCACATGGACTTATGTTGGATCGTCTTTGGAATCTTCCGTGTGTCCGCACTGGTCTCGTGTCACTTTTGGAACAGATGTGACGTCTTTGGTCAGTAAAGCAAGGGTTAACTTGCCACTTTCCTGCTTTATATAGCACCATAACCAGTACTCAGTCCTTTATATACAGGACACATATGCCAGGTATTACCTGTTCACCAGCTTTCATTGAAGCGTTGCAGGTGATAAGAAACCACTGGAACGTGATGAAACTTGAACACAACACAGTACATATAGGATCATCGTCCTCTGCCGTCCTGGTGATCAGTGGTGTGAATTGTATTGTATGTAATGGACACAGTCTATTATAACACTCAGCATTCACACCTGTTACCTTCTGAGACGTCCGGATATCAGTTGCTTCTTCTTGTAACTTTTGAGAATCTCTTTGATTTATAAAAATTAAGAGTCTTTATTAAGATAGAATTCATAATTGCGATGTCTTGATTGAAGTCTTCATTCCCTAATCTGATACCAAATCTGGCAGTTTTTCCTAACCTATAATATCACAGCGTACCATAGCAATCAGTAATATCCATCTAATTATTATCAAAATATTAAAATAAATTATGTTTGTAATAATAAACAATAATAGATAATAATTCATTATCAATCAAGTTCTCCATATGATAGAACATTTTTATGTCATAGGTGTAATTACCTTTTCCAACCCATAGGTGTCAGTGTATTTTGAAAAAACAAGTTTTTATATCTTTATTAAACCAATAATATCAAAGAATGTATACTCCTGAACCAAAATGAATAAATATATGAATGTATGAATGAATGAATGAATAAATGAATGAATGAATTGTTGTGTTTACTCAGAAAATGTAAACATTTTTTTCCTTAGCAATATATATTTAATGAAGCAACACTCTTGTATTAGACATTACTTTATTAAATATTAATGTGTTTTCTCAATTGAGATATTGAACTCAAATAAAATCAAATGAGAATTAAAAAATGAAAAAATAGAAAAATAAGAAGTATAAAGTAAGAATAAAATTTTTAAAATAAAAATTAAAATTAAGAGTAAAAATAAGAATAAAAATAAAAATAAGGCCTTTAAATTTTAATGACAAAAGCAGAGTAATTATATTCTCCATAAAAAATACCCTTATATCTCCATTATCTGGATGATTTCATATTTGTCATAACCTTGTACCACCAAAAAAATATTAAATTATGCAACTTTGCATGTAATACCCTTCTTAATTATACCATAGTACCTTATTATTATTTCTTCTTTATTAAAATGTGTGGAAAATAAGTATTGATCAAAAGTGATTATGTAATCAGGATCAAAAACACATTTTCCCCCTTAATACCAAAAATATTATTTTATAAAATTTATGTATATCTCAGAACCAAATTAAAAATAATTATTCTTCTAGAAATATTGTGCATAAATTTCATATCGAAGAGTATCATAGATTTGACTAAAGAGATGTGTGTACCTATTTAGGTAACCATTAAAAATAATATTATAGTTATTCAAGAATATTATCATGTGGAAAATTATTCTAAATATAAATTTGCTTTGTAAACCATTTTGATGTGTGGTTGCCCTTATCCACTATTAGTTAAATCAAGAAATAATAATTATTAAAGAAATATAGAAATATATATATGTAGATAATACCTAATTATGTATTATAATTTCCTCAGAATTAAATATATTTTTGTACCTTCACATAAAGAAACATTTTTTTTTTCAAACATACAAACATACGAGGCCTCTGTCACATCAATCACACTTAGCAGCTGCTGATTTACTCATCTGTCACCTTCACTCTGACATTCACAGATCTGTTCAACTCAAACATTCCACATATGAAGTTTTAGATATATATATATATATATATTTAACCCAAAATTGTTGTACCCCAATTTATTAATGCGCATTGCCATATCAATTGAATATCTTTATATTTCTTTGACTATTCCCCAAGTACATATTATATAATATGAGAGTAAGTCACTGGAATTTCAGACACTTGAAAAAACTCTTGTCTTAGATTCTTTTTTCACTGGCTGCCCGGTCTTAAGTTACATCAGTTGAAAATAGAATGAATGGGATCCTATACTATTAGCTCAAAGTTCAAAGGTCGCAGCTGTCACACGTCATGCTGTAAAGCTACTTTAATTTTCACGAACACTTCATGCACAGAAAATATTAGCAACACAAAAGAATTAATAAGTATTACATATATATTATAGTTCAACTAGATATATTGTTATTATTTTAAAATGTTATACACATAAAATCATGCAATTTTTTCACTTCCTGTGTGAATAAAGAAATAAATCCATTTTAGAGTTCTTTGATCAAATCCTGCTTTGGAATGAAAACTCTAAGGAAATATAAGAAAATAAAATTAAATATCAAATTCATACAGAAACAGAATTATTTAAATATCTTATACATATATTGGTTGGTTCTAATGTAATTCAAAATATTGCTACTTAAATTTATATATATGAAGTTCTAATTTATTAATTAATATATATATATATATCTTATAAACGTATATATAAATACAATTATACGCAATCTCTACTTAGACAAGTGTATATATATATATATATATATATATATATATGAACTGTTAGAAACTATGTAACTACAATTTTACTGTATAAGATTATAAATAAATATTGAGACATTGTATTACATTTTGATACAACATTATAATTACAGTTTTTCCTTAGCCACTCCCTAAACCAAATCTTCTGTCTCTCTCAAATATCTCCAGGAACGCCCTATTTAGGAAAGACATTTTTCTATCCTTCAAAACCTCAGAGAACTGCCTGTTCTTCTGTCCACATTCCATGACGTCACTGTGAGTTGGTCATCTCACCTGTCTCTGTCCATCAGTTTCAGCCATTTTCCTTTTTAGAGAATCACAGTTCTGACTGAGAATTAACTCATTCTGTGGAGAGATGGATCTTTGCACTGGCTGATATGGCTTATAACATATATGTAATCTTCTGCGTATTTGATAGAGTTCACTATGGGGATGACTCAGTCTAGGAGAGTTTGATATTGGCTTTTGGTAAGATTTTACCTTTCCTGGTTTTATAAATTTAGCTTGATTTATTTTCTTTTCACGATTCTCATGTTTTCTAACAAAATCCAGCATCTGCGCACATTCAAATAATGAATTTTTTTGTGATGCCATAACTTGGGAAACTGAATTTAGGAATTTGAATTTTTGTACAAAAGTTGTTATCATATGTTGTACTTTTCCATTTTTGATGAGAGCTTTATACAACCGTTCAAATATGGACATGAATGTATATGTACATTCCTTCCTACCAATCCTTAGTTTCTGCAGATCTTCTATGTTGGGAAAATCCTTTGTGACACAATAAAACAAATATCTTAATCTGTCCGAATCATTTTCCCATCCATTAGGAGAGTCATTTTCACAGGGCATTAAATGTAAACGTCTGGACAATGTCACAGGAATCCATATTTTAAATAATTGATTCCTCTCCTCATTGGATAAATCAAACTTATCAGAGAAGCTCTCAAATGTCTCTGAATTTCTACAGGCATGGATTTTGACATCATATTTTGGCATGATTTTGTATAATTTCAGCAAATTTTTCCTCATTTTAATTTGGAGTTGAGCCTGGGTAATTCCAGAATTCTCTGATATTTTTAGTGGCTCTTGTACGTCCGTTCCTCCTACGTCACTCACGTCTCCTCCCACATCACCTAGTATGTCGGTTTCTCGTATGTCAGTCATGTCTCCTCCCATGTCAGGTTTCTGTATGTCCGTCTCTTGGTCAGACCCAAGGTCACCTTCAGTTACAGACACGTGTCTTACTTCTTGTTCATTTTCCACATTACAGTCTGAATCAGTATCACCGTCTGACACTTCTACACTATTTTCCTGCTTAGAAATCTCTAACACAAGACTATGAAAAAAATCTACCAAATGTAGAATATTTCTCAATTTCTGTTTGTCTCTATTTACCAATTTAGAAGTTAACTGTAAATTCTGCAATTCACATTCTTTGTATAAACTGAGCCACAAAACTTCTATGTCATCTCCTACATTAACTTTGAAATTAATATTACTTTGTTTAGCAAAAGAAGAAATTATATCCATATTTTGCTTACCTTAAGATTCCTTGGCTTCTCTTTATCAGCACGTCCTGTCTTCAGTTCGTCTGATTCTTTTCCTGTGTGATTCTGTTCCTTGTTAGTACCTCTGCTTTCTGTCTTTCCTCAGTCTGTAGGTCCTTTCTGCTTCTCGTGACAAACTAGTGAATTTACTGACACGTGAACAACAGCTGTTCAGCTCGTCAGGACTCCCCCCTTGTTCACGGAAGAAATTCACTTACTTAATTTAAAAAACAAAAAAACAGGACTGGCTGGCTCACCATTGTAAAATAATACTCTTCCTGTATTATTTTTTTCTACTGAGGACTTCTCAAAGTATCAATATCACGATATTCTTATAAAAAATGTATCTATTTATTCTTGGATTGTCCATTAAAAAGAATCAGATTGCAGCAGGTACATACAATAATTAGTTATAAAGTAATTGTCCATTTGTCCATAATTAGCTTAATTGTTGAGATTCACCCATCTTTCCTTGGATCCTGGCTGGTAAATCATGTCTTTGTCCAGCATGTGTCCAGGCCTACATGTCATCTGCTTCTCAGCATGAAGATTCTGTGTCTTGTGGGGTGGGCAGAGCAAGAGAGCCCCCCCTTTCTGTACCATGGACTTTTATAGCCAGTCGTATGGACACCTGTTCTACATATGGTAGTGAACCAAAAATACACACACAAATAGCGCATGTCAACTAGACACGATGGCTGAGGCATAGAACTCAGAAAAATGATTATCGATTAACATTCCAAATGAATTTCCATAATTAACCATTTAACAGAGACCGCCTGGGAATGCCAGGTGCTGTAGGCTTTTGCTTTTTCCTTCCTTCCACCAGCAGGGGGCACTCTCTTCTATGCCTTTTTTCCATTCCCTTTCACAAGTGCACACATTCATTCTCTTTTCTTTTTTTCATTTGCTTTCTCTCTTGCGCTATTTCATCTCTGCAAAATACCAGCATCCTTCTGATCACCCTGGGCCTCCAGCATTGTTGCTTCTTTACTTTTAATACTAGGCTCCTTTTCACCAGGACCAGCGTCTCCCGGGTGGCTGGAGGCAACCACCGGTAACCCCAAGCAGAAGACCTTTGCAGGCAACATGACCCTCCCCCCTGAAGAGCAGCTCAAAGTCACTGGCAACCATCTCACCCTCTTCCTTCATTCACCCCTGGACGTCTCGCTCCGCCACCAAGTTACGGGTCCAGCTTGCTCTTTCTGTCACATTACCGCGATGAAGGGTTTAGCCTTCAGCAGCAAGTGCGAGACGTGTCTCTGCCTACGGCCACACCACCCTGAACACGCCTGGTCTCATCTCATCTCGGAAGCTAAGCAGTGTTGGGCCTGGTTAGTACTTGGATGGGAGACTGTAAAATAATACTCTTCCTGTACTATTTTTTTCTACTGAGGACTTCTCAAAGTATCAATATCACGATATTCTTATAAAAAAATGTATCTATTTATTCTTGGATTGTCATTAAAAAGAATCAGATTGCAACAGGTACATACAATAATTAGTTATAAAGTAATTGTCCATTTGTCCATAATTAGCTTAATTGTTTAATTGCTGAGATTCACCCATCTTTCCTTGGATCCTGGCTGGTAAATCATGTCTTTGTCCAGCATGTGTTCAGGCCTACATGTCATCTGCTTCTTAACATGAAGATTCTGTGTCTTGTGGGGTGGGCAGAGCAAGAGAGCCCCCCCTTTCTGTACCATGGGCTTTTATAGCCAGTCGTATGGACACCTGTTCTACATATGGTAGTGAACCAAAAATACACACACAAATAGCACATGTCAACTAGACACGATGGCTGAGGCATAGAACTCAGAAAAATGATTATCGATTAACATTCCAAATGAATTTCCATAACTAACCATTTAACATTTCCCCCTTTTTGAGAATAAAAGGACTTTAACTGAAAATTCTTAAAAGAAGATACATTCATCAATCATTTTTTCTTTCCTTCTTCCTTGGCAATATCATTAAATTTCCATAATAATAATAATAGTAATAATAGTATCAATATCGGATTATTGTTATATAATGATGTGAATTCATGTTATGGTAATCCGTGACTAATATTCATTTAATATGTATAATTATACTTCCCTATATCTAAATTGAAGCAATCGCGGGTTCAATCGTCATCATCTGATGTCATCGGGTCGTCGTCTCGTCTTCTTCTTGGTTCTTTTATAACACAGTCTTTAGATGAAAACTGTAGCGCCGGCGTCCCTGCCCTCTGCTAGGCAGGGACGCTGTTCCCCTCACCTCCCTGCTCCATGCCCGGCGTCCTCCTCCCGCTCTGCTGGCAGCGCGCGCTCCTTCCCGGCCACTGTGCTTAGGGCGCGCGCGCTCTCCCTCCCTCTTAAAGGGGCCGCGCGCGCCGTCCTAAGGAGTCCCCGGCCAATGGCCGGAGGACTTCACCATATATAAGGCACCTCCTCCAAAATGGAGGTGCCCGAGCAATGTTGTTGCACTGTTCTACTCTGCTTCAGCCCTCAGGTCCCGTTGCCAGTTACCTGCCAGTTACCTGCCTGATTCCTGCCAGAGTCCTGCCAGTTTGCTGTCTGTTTCCTGCCAGTTATTCCTGCTACCTGCTTGCTAGCCTGAGGTCCGACGGTCTGCCTTTCTACTCCTGTCAGTCTGTCTATGGACCAGCTTGCCCGCTCACCTGGGAGCGCTCCTCCGCTACCTGCCTGCTTGCCTGCCCGGAGGCTCCGCCGTCACGTGCTGTGACCACCAGCTATTCCAGAGACTCTTGCCCGCTCACCTGGGAGCGCTTCTCCGCTACCTGCCTGCTTGCCAGCCCGGATTCTCCGCCGTCACGTGCTGTGACCACCAGCTATTCCAGAGACTCTTGCCCGCTCACCTGGGAGTGCTTCTCCGCTACCTGCCTGCTTGCCAGCCCGGAGGCTCCGCCGTCACGTGCTGTGACCACCAGCTATTCCAGAGACTCTTGCCCGCTCACCTGGGAGCGCTTCTCCGCTACCTGCCTGCCTGCTTGCCTACCTGGAGGCTTCGCCGTCACGTGCTGTGACCACCTGCTATTCCAGAGACTCTTGCTTGCTCACCTGGGAGCACACATCCTCCATCTGCCTTGCTAGCCTACCTGGAGGTTCAGCCATCACAGGTCGTACCTACCCTTTACCTAGAGACTGCCCCGGTCACTTGCCGTGACCTCCAGCCCATTCACCCAGAGACTGCCCCGGTCACTTGCCGTGACCTCCAGCTCGTTCACCCAGAGACTGTCCCGGTCACTTGCCATGATCTCCAGCCCGTTCACCCAGAGACTGCCCCGGTTACTTGCCGTGACCTCCAGCCCGTTCACCCAGAGACTGCCCCGGTCACTTGCCGTGACCTCCAGCCCGTTCTTCCAGAGACTGTCCCGGTCACTTGCCGTGACCTCCTGCCCGTACACCCAGAGACTGTCCCGGTCACCTGCTGTGACTGCCTGCCTGGTCGCCACCCGCTCCCTTAGAAGGACCGCCCCCTTGTATAGTAGCTCAGAGGTTCCGCCTCCCAGACCCGTTACAGTTTGCTCGGGCCATGGAACCCGGTGGCACCCAAGCTCCCTCGCTCTCGGACCTCTGTCATGAACTGTCCCGTCAGAGGTCGCAACAGGAGTCCATCCTGGGTCACCTGCGGAATGTCATTTCTCGCCTGGATACTCTGACTGCTCCACCAGCAACCATTGCCAGTGCCATGACTCACAACCCGGCAGCTCCGCTGCCCACCAATACCATGGTATCCTACCCCGGACCCCGGCTTTCTGCACCTCCTCGCTTCGGAGGCGACTCCGCCCAGGCTCGGGGCTTCATAAATCAGTGCACCCTGCACTTTGAACTATTGTCCCACCAGTTAAACTCCGACTGGGCCAAAATTGCCTTCATCATGTCCCATCTCAGCGGGGAGGCCCTGGCCTGGCTAAATCCTCTATGGGAGAGAGGAGACCCCCTGGTGTCCGACTTGCCTGCCTTCCTCACGGCTTTCCGGAAAGTCTTCGCCGAACCCGGACGGAAGACCTCATCCGCATCATCTCTGCTACGCCTCCGTCAGGGAAGTCTCACCGTGGGCCAATATGCCATACGGTTCCGTACCCTTGCCTCGGAGCTGGCCTGGGATAACGACGCTCTGGTATCCGTCTTCTGGGAGGGTCTGTCCGGCCGTATTAAAGATGAACTTGCCGGTCGGGACATTCCTACCACTCTCGATGACCTAATAACTCTTGCCACCCGGATTGACCTACGGTTCCAGGAGCGTGCCAAAGAGGTCACCCGTGAGAGGAGGTTTCCACGTCTAGCTCCTACCTTTCAGAGACCCGTCACTCCCTCCATCTCTCCCCAGGTACACTCTCCTGAGTCTATGCAGGTCGACCAGACCAAGATGGTCAAAACCCGTCAGGACTTACGCCGTGCCGAGGGGAGCTGCTTCTACTGTGGCAGTAAGGAGCACCGGATCCGTGCCTGCCCAGAGAGGTCGGGAAACGCCTGTGTCTAGGTTCGCTCAGAGAGGTCGACCTAGACAAGAATAAATCCTCTAGATCTCTGCTGCTGTCAGTTTCAATCGTCTGCGGGGAGAACCGTTATTTCGAACTAGCCCAACTGGACTCTGGAGCAGCCGGGAATCTTATTTCACAGTCCCTGGTAGAGAAATACCGCATCCCCACCAAACCTCGGGCTGTACCCTTGTCTGTTGCTGCCGTGGATGGGGGTCTCTTACCACGCCCCATCCAACTCATCACCGAATCCATTACTCTGCAGGTGGGAATGCTGCATTCTGAGAGTATCTCCTTTCATGTTCTGCCTGGACTCTCTCACGCCCTCTTGCTAGGTCTACCTTGGCTCCAGAGACATGCACCCGTGCTTGACTGGCAGACCGGAGAAGTCCTTCGCTCGGGACAGGACTGCCATAAGACCTGTCTGGTTCCCGTCCATCCCGTCCGTCCTTCTCCTACCCCAGCTAATCTACCTGGACTTCCGATTCCTTATTGGTCTTATGCTGATGTCTTTAATAAAAAGGAAGCAGAGACGCTACCCCCTCATAGACCATACGACTGCCCTATCGACCTGTTACCCGGTACTACTCCTCCCCGTGGGCGTATTTATCCATTATCCACTGCTGAGACCCGGTCGATGTCCGAATATATTGAGGAGAATCTGGCCAGGGGATTCATCCGGAAATCTACCTCCCCGGCGGGAGCAGGCTTCTTCTTCGTAAAAAAGAAGGACGGCTCTCTCCGTCCCTGTATAGACTATAGAGGCCTTAACCAAATCACGGTGAAGAATAAGTACCCCCTTCCGCTCATTCCGGAGTTATTTGATCGTCTGAGAGGGGCTAGAATCTTCACCAAACTGGACCTCCGTGGGGCATACAACCTGGTTCGTATCCGTCAGGGGGATGAATGGAAGACGGCATTCAACACCCGGGACGGCCACTATGAATATCTGGTAATGCCCTTTGGTCTCTGTAACGCTCCTGCCGTCTTTCAAGAGTTAGTCAATGACATCTTCCGGGACCTTCTCTACTCCTGCGTAGTAGTGTACCTGGACGACATCTTGGTCTTCTCTCCGGATCTCCAGACTCACCGGAGGGACGTTCGTCAGGTCCTGCTCAGGCTCAGGCAGAATCACCTCTTCGCTAAATACGAGAAGTGCCTCTTTGAGCAGACCTCGCTTCCGTTTTTGGGCTACATTATTTCTCAGACCGGCCTACGAATGGATCCAGAGAAACTGTCTGCCATCGAGAAATGGCCTCGACCGGAGGGGTTGAAGGCCATTCAGCGGTTCCTGGGCTTCGCCAACTACTACCGCCTCTTCATACCACACTTCTCTTCCCGGACTGCCCCAATTTCCGCGCTCACCCGTAAGGGTACTAATCCCAAAGAGTGGCCGCCCGAAGCAGAGGAGGCCTTTCTTTCCTTAAAACAGGCCTTCTCTTCCGCCCCGGTGCTGCATCGCCCGGACGGCAACAAGCAGTTCTTCCTGGAAGTTGACGCCTCCTCCTCTGGAGCCGGAGCGGTACTTACTCAAAAATCATCTTCCGGGAGGATGGTAACTTGCGGCTTCTTCTCTAAACTCTTCTCCTCCTCAGAGCGCAATTATTCCATAGGAGACCGAGAGTTATTGGCCATCAAACTGGCATTGGAGGAGTGGCGTTACCTGCTCGAGGGGGCTCTTCACCCGGTAATAATTTACACGGACCACAAGAACTTGGCTTACCTCCAGCATGCCCAGAGACTTAACCCGCGCCAAGCCCGGTGGTCCTTGTTTTTTGCCCGCTTTGATTTTGTTCTTCATTTTCGCCCGGCTGACAAAAACGTCAAGGCGGACGCCTTGTCTCGATCCATTCTGGTGTCTGATCTCGAGGAAGATCCGAAACACATCATCGATCCCGCCAGAGTAATGCAGGTGGCTCCCGTGAGTCTAAATCGTCTCCCTCCCGGAAAGACGTTCGTATCAGTACCTGATCGGGAGAAGATCCTTCACTGGGGTCACTCGTCTAAACTGGCTGGCCATGCCGGTCAAAAAAAGACCCTCCAGCTTATTACCCGGCACTACTGGTGGCCTACCCTGCACAAGGACGTAATAGACTTTGTTTCTGCCTGTGTGTCCTGCGCCCGCAACAAGGTTCCGAGACATCTGCCAGCCGGTCGCCTCCTTCCGCTCCCAGTACCTGCTGCCCCCTGGCAGCATATAGCAATGGACTTTATAACAGACCTCCCAGTCTCTGCCGGTTGTACGGTCATTTGGGTGGTCGCTGACCGCTTCTCCAAGATGGCTCATTTCGTTCCCCTGCCAGGCCTCCCGTCTGCACCCGAGCTAGCTAAAGACTTTATTCGTCACATCTTCCGTCTTCATGGCCTGCCCCTCCACATCGTGTCGGATCGTGGGGTACAGTTCACCTCACGCTTCTGGAGAGCCACTTGTAAACTGCTAGACGTCACCCTGGACTTCTCTTCCGCTTACCACCCACAGTCCAATGGTCAAGTGGAGCGGATCAATCAGAACCTGACCAGTTACCTCCGGCACTTCGTTAATGCCCATCATTCAGACTGGGTGGATCTCCTACCATGGGCCGAGTTCTCTTATAACAATCACGAGAGCGAATCCTCCTCCAAATCCCCGTTTTTTGTAGTCTTCGGTCAGCATCCTCGGATTCCTTTTGCTGTCTCCACCTCTGTGGACAACCCGGCTGCGGAATCTCTCGTTGGCAAATTTTCCTCCATTTGGGAGAGTACCCGATCCGCAGTCCTTCAGTCGTCCGAACGGATGAGAAGACACGCTGACAAAAAACGCATGGATCCTCCACAATTTCGTCCCGGAGATAAAGTCTGGCTCTCATCTAAATATGTCCGACTCAAGATACCTTCTTACAAGTTAGGGCCTCGGTTCATCGGCCCCCTGGAGGTCATCAGTCAGATCAACCCGGTGGCCTATAAATTGAAACTCCCGGCCAACTTACGGATCCCTAACTCCTTCCATGTATCTCTCCTCAAACCTGTGGTACTTAACTCTTTTCCAAGTCTACAGGTACGCCTCCTGCTCCGGTTTCTGCTGAGGACGAGTTTGAGGTAGAGAACATTCTTGCCACCAAAAGGGTAAGAGGAAAGACCTTTTTTCTAGTAGATTGGAAGGGGTTTGGTCCTGAGGAGAGAACATGGGAGCCCCGGGAGAACATCCATGCCCCTCTTATCCTTGCTAAATTTCTGTCTGGCCTAAAAAAGGGGGGGCCTAAAGGGGGGGGTACTGTAGCGCCGGCGTCCCTGCCCTCTGCTAGGCAGGGACGCTGTTCCCCTCACCTCCCTGCTCCGTGCCCGGCGTCCTCCTCCCGCTCTGCTGGCAGCGCGCGCTCCCTCCCGGCCACTGTGCTTAGGGCGCGGCCCCTTTAAGAGGGAGGGAGAGCGCGCGCGCGCCGTCCTAAGGAGTCCCTGGCCAATGGCCGGAGGACTTCACCATATATAAGGCACCTCCTCCAAAATGGAGGTGACCGAGCAATGTTGTTGCACTGTTCTACTCTGCTTCAGCCCTCAGGTCCCGTTGCCAGTTACCTGCCAGTTACCTGCCTGATTCCTGCCAGAGTCCTGCCAGTTTGCTGTCTGTTTCCTGCCAGTTATTCCTGCTACCTGCTTGCTAGCCTGAGGTCCGACGGTCTGCCTTTCTACTCCTGTCAGTCTGTCTATGGACCAGCTTGCCCGCTCACCTGGGAGCGCTCCTCCGCTACCTGCCTGCTTGCCTGCCCGGAGGCTCTGCCGTCACGTGCTGTGACCACCAGCTATTCCAGAGACTCTTGCCTGCTCACCTGGGAGCGCTTCTCCGCTACCTGCCTGCTTGCCAGCCCGGAGGCTCCGCCGTCACGTGCTGTGACCACCAGCTATTCCAGAGACTCCTGCCCGCTCACCTGGGAGCGCTTCTCCGCTACCTGCCTGCTTGCCAGCCCGGAGGCTCCGCCGTCACGTGCTGTGACCACCAGCTATTCCAGAGACTCTTGCCCGCTCACCTGGGAGCGCTTCTCCGCTACCTGCCTGCTTGCCTACCTGGAGGCTTCGCCGTCACGTGCTGTGACCACCTGCTATTCCAGAGACTCTCGCTTGCTCACCTGGGAGCACACATCCTCCATCTGCCTTGCTAGCCTACCTGGAGCCTACCTTCAGCCATCACAGGTCGTACCTACCCTTTACCTAGAGACTGCCCCGGTCACTTGCCGTGACCTCCAGCCCGTTCACCCAGAGACTGCCCCGGTCACTTGCCGTGACCTCCAGCCCATTCACCCAGAGACTGTCCCGGTCACTTGCCGTGATCTCCAGCCCGTTCACCCAGAGACTGCCCCGGTCAATTGCCGTGACCTCCAGCCCGTTCACCCAGAGACTGCCCCGGTCACTTGCCGTGACCTCCAGCCCGTTCACCCAGAGACTGCCCCGGTCACTTGCCGTGACCTCCAGCCCGTTCTTCCAGAGACTGTCCCGGTCACTTGCTGTGACTGCCTGCCTGGTCGACACCCGCTCCCTTACAAGGACCGCCCCCTTGTATAGTAGCTCAGAGGTTCCGCCTCCCAGACCCGTTACAAAAACTCCTTTGAAATAAATTACAGCATGTAGATATTGTACAGTCCATAATTGTGCTCATTATTGTTCAGTCCATAAACTGTACTCTTTATTGGAAAGATCATGTGTGTCAGTTGATAAGAAAACAAAGTCCATGGATGAAATGTAGCTTTAATATCTGTGCAGCGTCACCTGGACTTACGTTGGATCGTCTTTGGAATCTTCCGTGTGTCCGCACTGGTGTCGTGTCACTTTTGGAACAGATGTGACGTCTTTGGTCAGTAAAGCAAGGGTTAACTTGACACTTTCCTGCTTTATATAGCACCATAACCAGTACTCAGTCCTTTATATACAGGACACATATGCCAGGTATTACCTGTTCACCAGCTTTCATTGAAGCGTTGCAGGTGATAAGAAACCACTGGAACGTGATGAAACTTGAACACAACACAGTACATATAGGATCATCGTCCTCTGCCGTCCTGGTGATCAGTGGTGTGAATTGTATTGTATGTAATGGACACAGTCTATTATAACACTCAGCATTCACACCTGTTACCTTCTGAGACGTCCGGATATCAGTTGCTTCTTCTTGTAACTTTTGAGAATCTCTTTGATTTATAAAAATTAAAAGTCTTTATTAAGATAGAATTCATAATTGCGATGTCTTGATTGAAGTCTTCATTCCCTAATCTGATACCAAATCTGGCATTTTTTCCTAACCTATAATTTCACAGCGTACCATAGCAATCAGTAATATCCATCTAATTATTATCAAAATATTAAAATAAATTATGTTTGGAATAATAAACAATAATAGATAATAATTCATTATCAATCAAGTTCTCCATATGATAGAACATTTTTATGTCATAGGTGTAATTACCTTTTCCAACCCATAGGTGTCAGTGTATTTTGAAAAAACAAGTTTTTATATCTTTATTAAACCAATAATATCAAAGAATGTATACTCCTGAACCAAAATGAATAAATATATGAACATATGAATGAATGAATGAATGAATAAATGAATAAATGAATGAATGAATTGCTGTGTTTACTCAGAAAATGTAAACATTTTTTTCCTTAGCAATATATATTTAATGAAGCAATACTCTTGTATTAGACATTACTTTATTAAATATTGATGTGTTTTCTCAATTGAGATATTGAACTCAAATAAAATCAAATGAGAATTAAAAAATGAAAAACTAGAAAAATAAGAAGTATAAAGTAAGAATAAAATTTTAAAAATGAAAAATAAAATTAAGAGTAAAAATAATAAAAATAAAAATAAGGCCTTTAAATTTTAATGACAAATGCAGAGTAATTATATTCTCCATAAAAAATACCCTTATATCTCCATTATCTGGATGATTTCATATTTGTCATAACCTTGTACCACCAAAAAATATTAAATTATGCAACTTTGCATGTAATACCCTTCTTAATTATACCATAGTACCTTATTATTATTTCTTCTTTATTAAAATGTGTGGAAAATAAGTATTGATCAAAAGTGATTATGTAATCAGGATCAAAAACACATTTTCCCCCTTAATACCAAAAATATTATTTTATAAAATTTATGTATATATCAGAACCCAATTAAAAATAATTATTCTTCTAGAAATATTGTGCATAAATTTCATATTGATGAGTAGCATAGATTTGACTAAAGAGAGGTGTGTACCTATTTAGGTAACCATTAAAAATAATATTATAGTTATTCAAGAATATTATCATGTGGAAAATTATTCTAAATATAAATTTGCTTTGTAAACCATTTTGATGTGTGGTTGCCCTTATACACTATTAGTTAAATCAAGAAATAATAATTATTAAAGAATTATAGAAATATATACTGTATATGTAGATAATACCTAATTATGTATTATAATTTCCTCAGAATTAAATATATTTTTGTACCTTCACATAAAGAAACATTTTTTTTTTTTAAACATACAAGCATACGAGGCCTCTGTCACATCAATCACACTTAGCAGCTGCTGATTTACTCATCTGTCACCTTCACTCTGACATTCACAGATCTGTTCAACTCAAACATTCCACATATGAAGTTTTAGATATATATATATATATATTTAACCCAAAATTGTTGTATCCCAATTTATTAATGCGCATTGCCATATCAATTGAATATCTTTATATTTCTTTGAATATTCCCCAAGTACATATTATATAATATGAGAGTAAGTCACTGGAATTTCAGACACTTGAAAAAACTCTTGTCTTAGATTCTTTTTTCACTGGCTGCCCGGTCTTAAGTTACATCAGTTGAAAATAGAATGAATGGGATCCTATACTATTAGCTCAAAGTTCAAAGGCCGCAGCTGTCACACGTCATGCTGTAAAGCTACTTTAATTTGCACGAACACTTCATGCACAGAAAATATTAGCAACACAAAAGAATTAATAAGTATTACATATATATTATAGTTCAACTAGATATATTGTTATTATTTTAAAATGTTATACACATAAAATCATGCAATTTTTTCACTTCCTGTGTGAATAAAGAAATAAATCCATTTTAGAGTTCTTTGATCAAATCCTGCTTTGGAATGAAAACTCTAAGGAAATATAAGAAAATAAAATTAAATATCAAATTCATACAGAAACAGAATTATTTAAATATCTTATACATATATTGGTTGGTTCTAATGTAATTCAAAATATTGCGACTTAAAGTTATATATATGAAGTTCTAATTATTAATTAATATGTATATATATATATATATATTTTATAAAAGTATATATAAATACAATTATACGCAATCTCGACTTAGACAAGTGTATATATATATATATATATATATACATATATATATATGAACTATTAGAAACTATGTAACTACAATTTTACTGTATAAGATTATAAATAAATATTGAGACATTGTATTACATTTTGATACAACATTATAATTACTGTTTTTCCTTAGCCACTCCCTAAACCAAATCTTCTGTCTCTCTCAAATATCTCCAGGAACGCCCAATTTAGGAAAGACATTTTTCTATCCTTCAAAACCTCAGAGAACTGCCTGTTCTTCTGTCCACATTCCATGACGTCACAGTGAGTTGGTCGTCTCACCTGTCTCTGTCCATCAGTTTCAGCCATTTTCCTTTTTAGAGAATCACAGTTCTGACTGAGAATTAACTCATTCTGTGGAGAGATGGATCTTTGCACTGGCTGATATGGCTTATAACATATATGAAATCTTCTGCGTATTTGATAGAGTTCACTATGGGGATGACTCAGTCTAGGAGAGTTTGATATTGGCTTTTGGTAAGATTTTACCTTTCCTGGTTTTATAAATTTAGCTTGATTTATTTTCTTTTCACGATTCTCATGTTTTCTAACAAAATCCAGCATTTGCGCACATTCAAATAATGAATATTTTTGTGATGCCATAACTTGGGAAACTGAATTTAGGAATTTGAATTTTTGTACAAAAGTTGTTATCATATGTTGTACTTTTCCATTTTTGATGAGAGCTTTGTACAACCGTTCAAATATGGACATGAATGTATATGTACATTCCTTCCTACCAATCCTTAGTTTCTGCAGATCTTCTATGTTGGGAAAATCCTTTGTGACACAATAAATCAAATATCTTAATCTGTCCGAATCATTTTCCCATCCATTAGGAGAGTCATTTTCACAGGGCATTAAATGTAAACGTGTGGACAATGTCACAGGAATCCATATTTTAAATAATTGATTCCTCGCCTCATTGGATAAATCAAACTTATCAGAGAAGCTCTCAAATGTCTCTGAATTTCTACAGGCATGGATTTTGACATCGTATTTTGGCATGATTTTGTATAATTTCAGCAAATTTTTCCTGATTTTAATTTGGAGTTGAGCCTGGGTAATTCCAGAATTCTCTGATATTTTTAGTGGCTCTTGTACGTCTGTTCCTCCTACGTCACTCACGTCTCCTCCCACATCACCTAGTATGTCGGTTTCTCGTATGTCAGTCATATCTCCTCCCATGTCAGGTTTCTGTATGTCCGTCTCTTGGTCAGACCCAAGGTCACCTTCAGTTACAGACACGTGTCTTACTTCTTGTTCATTTTCCACATTACAGTCAGAATCAGTATCACCGTCTGACACTTCTACACTATTTTCCTGCTTAGACATCTCTAGCACAAGCCTATGAAAAAAATCTACCAAATGTAGAATATTTCTCAATTTCTGTTAGTCTCTATTTACCAATTTAGAAGTTAACTGTAAATTCTGCAATTCACATTCTTTGTATTAACTGAGCCACAAAACTTCTATGTCATCTCCTACATTAACTTTGAAATTAATATTACTTTGTTTAGCAAAAGAAGAAATTATATCTATATTTTGCTTACCTTAAGATTCCTTGGCTTCTCTTTATCAGCACGTCCTGTCTTCAGTTCGTCTGATTCTTTTCCTGTGTGATTCTGTTCCTTGTTAGTACCTCTGCTTCCTGTCTTTCCTCAGTCTGTAGGTCCTTTCTGCTTCTCGTGACAAACTAGTGAATTTACTGACACGTGAACAACAGCTGTTCAGCTCGTCAGGACTCCCCCCTTGTTCACGGAAGAAATTCACTTACTTAATTTAAAAAACAAAAAAACAGGACTGGCTGGCTCACCATTGTAAAATAATACTCTTCCTGTATTATTTTTTTTCTACTGAGGACTTCTCAAAGTATCAATATCACGATATTCTTATAAAAAATGTATCTATTTATTCTTGGATTGTCCATTAAAAAGAATCAGATTGCAGCAGGTACATACAATAATTAGTTATAAAGTAATTGTCCATTTGTCCATAATTAGCTTAATTGTTGAGATTCACCCATCTTTCCTTGGATCCTGGCTGGTAAATCATGTCTTTGTCCAGCATGTGTCCAGGCCTACATGTCATCTGCTTCTCAGCATGAAGATTCTGTGTCTTGTGGGGTGGGCAGAGCAAGAGAGCCCCCCCTTTCTGTACCATGGGCTTTTATAGCCAGTCGTATGGACACCTGTTCTACATATGGTAGTGAACCAAATATACACACACAAATAGCGCATGTCAATTAGGCACGATGGCTGAGGCATAGAACTCAGAAAAATGATTATCGATTAACATTCCAAATGAATTTCCATAATTAACCATTTAACAGAGACCGCCTGGGAATGCCAGGTGCTGTAGGCTTTTGCTTTTTC
Organism: Phyllobates terribilis; assembly: GCF_046119375.1. NCBI lineage: Eukaryota > Metazoa > Chordata > Amphibia > Anura > Dendrobatidae > Phyllobates > Phyllobates terribilis. The sequence continues at coordinate 674,952,570 of NW_027362764.1, read as the reverse complement.
CTTCCTTCCACCAGCAGGGGGCACTTTCTTCTATGCCTTTTTTCCATTCCCTTTCACAAGTGCACACATTCATTCTCTTTTCTTTTTTTCATTTGCTTTCTCTCTTGCGCTATTTCATCTCTGCAAAATACCAGCATCCTTCTGATCACCGTGGGCCTCCAGCATTGTTGCTTCTTTACTTTTAATACTAGGCTCCTTTTCACCAGGACCAGCGTCTCCCGGGTGGCTGGAGGCAACCACCCGTAACCCCAAGCAGAAGGACTCTGCAGGCAACACGACCCTCCCCCCTGAAGAGCAGCTCAAAGTCACTGGCAACCATCTCACCCTCTTCCTTCATTCACCCCTGGACGTCTCGCTCCGCCCCCAAGTTACGGGTCCAGCTTGCTCTTTCTGTCACATTACCGCGATGAAGGGTTTAGCCTGCAGGAGACCCTGCGCCGAGACATTTTTGAAGACACCTGATGCGGCGGGTGAATCACTGCTAAATAAACCACACCTGTAGGGATGGCACAGCCTTTGCATGGACCCTTCGGAGCCCGCCCCGTCACGGCCAGATTGCTCGCCACCAAGCGATCCTGAGAAAGGCTGGCCGGGCGATGGATCAAGCAGCGTCTACTGGCCATACCACCTTGGATACGCCCGATCTCGTCTGATCTCAGAAGCAAAGCAGGGCTGGGCTCGGACAGTACTTGGATGGGAGACTTCCTGGGAACACCGGGTGCTGTAGACCATTTTGATGACGTTTTGCCCTACTGCCCAGCTCGGCTAGCATGGAACGGCGCCTTGCCGGACACCGACCTTAAGTAACTTAGATTATGGAAGCCCCAAGGCCTCTGAGCCAGTTGGCAGCTAAGTACGCTACTCCGCCGCCTTCACGCACGCCTGACACCGAGCTCCTTGCCACAGCTAGGAGTGCTTATTGACTCCGCAGCTCGCTGTGTGGAAATGATGGCGTTAAAAGCACCCGGGGCCGTGAAGGGGCCAGGCTTTCTGCAGGTTCCCAGGGAAGGGTTTGGATGCCGGCCGCCTAGCGAGGGCCAGCAGAAGTAACATGTTTCTCTGCAAAGAAGCTTGTGTAACCAAGCCAGACGGCTGACAAAGAGCTAACCTCAGTGCAAGGAAGGTGCGGAAGGAATTGGGTAGGGTGGGGTGATTCCTGCTAGGGCCCTGAAATCATAAAACAGGCAGGAGAGTCTGACGCATGGTGACGGAAAGGATGTAGGGGCAGATAGGGGGTGTTGTCACGTGCGAGCACGTGTGCATGCTGGCTTGTGTGTGAGAGTGCGCTTCCTAGGTGTGGCACGCTGCAGACAGTCAAAGGGATTGTTCCCTTTCATTAAAGTTAATCCCCGGCTGCAGGCTATTAGAAAGCAACTAACCGCGCTCTACTCACCCTACCCGGGTCTACCGGTGAGTCTCGCCTCTGCTCCCGGCCTGTGGCATTGGCCGTGAAGCTGACGTTCCGTCGACAGCGCTGCAGCCGATCAGTGAGCTCAGCGGCTCTGAGTGGGGCGTTGTGTCTACAAGACCTTTTAAGGAAGCCAGCAAAAAAATTGAAGAGAAGGGAAAGCACAAAAGGACCTGGTCTTGCTGAGCACTGGAAAGGGCAGCAGGCAGCCAGACGTCAAAGTAGAAAAGCAGCAAGTGAGAGGCTTGTCTCTGCCTACGGCCACACCACCCTGAACACGCCTGATCTCGTCTGATCTTGGAAGCTAAGCAGTGTCGGGCCTTGTTAGTACTTGGATGCGAGACCACCTGGGACTAAAAGGTGCTGTAGGCTTTTGCTTTTTCTTTCCTTCCACCAGCAGGGGGCACTCTCTTCTGTGCCTTTTTTCTATTCCCTTTCACAAGTGCACACATTCATTCTCTTTTCTTTTTTTCATTTGCTTTCTCTCTTGCGCTATTTCATCTCTGCAAAATACCAGCATCCTTCTGATCACCGTGGGCCTCCAGCATTGTTGCTTCTTTACTTTTAATACTAGGCTCCTTTTCACCAGGACCAGCGTCTCCCGCGTGGCTGGAGGCAACCACTGGTAACCCCAAGCAGAAGACCTTTGCAGGCAACACGACCTTCCCCCCTGAAGAGCAGCTCAAAGTCACTGGCAACCATCTCACCCTCTTCCTTCATTAACCCCTGGACGTCTCGCTCCGCCCCCAAGTTAGGGGTCCAGCTTGCTCTTTCTGTCACATTACCGCAATGAAGGGTTTAGCCTGCAGGAGACCCTGCGCCGAGACATTTTTGAAGACACCTGATGCAGCGGGTGAATCACTGCTAAACAAACCACACCTGTAGGGACGGCACAGCCTTTGCATGGACCCTTCGGAGCCCGCCCTGTCACGGCCAGATTGCTCGCAACCAAGAGATCCTGAGAAAGGCTGGCCGGGCGATGGATTGAGCAGCGTCTACTGGCCATACCACCTTGGATACGCCCGATCTCATCTGATCTGGAAAGCAAAGCAGGGCTGGGCTCGGACAGTACTTGGATGGGAGACCTCTTGGGAACACCAGGTGCTGTAAACCATTTTGATGACGTTTTGCCCTACTGCCCAGCTCGGCTAGCATGGAACGGCGCCTTGCCGGACACCGACCTTAAGTAACTTAGATGATGGAAGCCCCAAGGCCTCTGAGCCAGTTGGCAGCTAAGTACGCTACCCCGCCGCCTTCTCGCAGGCCTGACACCGAGCTACTTGCCACGGCTAGGAGTGCTTATTGACTCCGCAGCTCGAAGTGTGGAAATGATGGCATTAAAAGCACCCGGGACCGTGAAGGGGCCAGGCTTTCAGCAGGTGCCCAGGGAAGGTTTTGGATGCCGGCCGTCTAGCGAGGTCCAGCAGAAGTAACATGTTTCACTGCAAAGAAGCTTGTGTAGCCAAGGCAGACGGCTGACAAAGAGCTAACCTCAGTGCAAGGAAGGCAAGGAAGGTGCGGAAGGAATTGGGGAGGGGGGGTGTGATTCCTGCTAGGGCTCTGAAATCATAAAACAGGCAGGAGAGTCTGACGCATGGTGACGGAGAGGTTGTAGGGGCAGATAGGGGGTGTTGTCATGAGCGAGCACGTGTGCATGCTGGCTTGTGTGTGAGAGTGCGCTTCCTAGGTGTGGCGCGCTGCAGACAGTCAAAGGGATTGTTCCCTTTCATTAAAAGTTAATCCCCGGCTGCAGGCAATTAGAAAGCAACTAACCGCGCTCTACTCACCCTACCCGGTTCTACCGGTGAGTCTCGCCTCTGCTCCCGGCCTGTGGCATTGGCCGTGAAGCTGATGTTCCGTCGACAGCGCTGCAGCCGATCAGTGAGCTCAGTGGCTCTGAGTGGGGCGTTCTGTCTACAAGACCTTTTAAGGAAGCCAGCAAAAAAATTGAAGAGAAAGGAAAGCACAAAAGGACCTGGTCTTGCTGAGCACTGGAAAGGGCAGCCGGCAGCCAGACGTCAAAGTAGAAAAGCAGCAAGTGAGAGGCTTTTCTCTGCTTACAGCCACACCACCCTGAACTCGCCCGATCTCATCTGATCTCAGAAACTAAGCAGAGTTGGGCCTGGTTAGTACTTGGATGGGAGACCACCTGGGAATACCAGGTGCTGTAGGCTTTTGCTTTTTCCTTCCTTCCACCAGCAGGGGTCACTCTCTTCTATGCCTTTTTTCCATTCCCTTTCACAAGTGCACACATTCATTCTCTTTTCTTTTTTTCATTTGCTTTCTCTCTTGCGCTATTTCATCTCTGCAAAATACCAGCATCCTTCTGATCACCGTGGGCCTCCAGCATTTCTTGCTTCTTTACTTTTAATACTAGGCTCCTTTTCACCAGGACCAGCATCTCCCGTGTGGCTGGAGGCAACAACCGGTAACCCCAAGCAGAAGACCTTTGCAGGCAACACGACCATCCCCCCTGAAGAGCAGCTCAAAGTCAATGGCAACCATCTCACCCTCTTCCTTCATTCACCCCTGGACGTCTCGCTCCGCCCCCAAGTTACGGGTCCAGCTTGCTCTTTCTGTCACATTACCACGATGAAGGGTTTAGTCTGCAGGAGACCCTGCGCCGAGACATTTTTGAAGACACCTGATGCGGCGGGTGAATCACTGCTAAACAAACCACACCTGTAGGGACGGCACAGCCTTTGCATGGACCCTTCGGAGCCCGCCCTGTCACGGCCAGATTGCTCGCCATCAAGCGATCCTCAGAAAGGCTGGCCGGGCGATGGATCAAGCAGCGTCTACTGGCCATACCACCTTGGATACGCCCGATCTCGTCTGATCTCGGAAGCAAAGCAGGGCTGAGCTCAGACAGTACTTGGATGGGAGACCTCCTGGGAACACCGGGTGCTGTAGACCATTTTGATGACGTTTTGCCCTACTGCCCAGCTCGGCTAGCATGGAACGGCGCCTTGCCGGACACCGACCTAAAGTAACTTAGATGATGGAAGCCCCAAGGCCTCTGAGCCAGTTGGCAGCTAAGTACGCTACCCCGCCGCCTTCACGCAGGCCTGACACCGAGCTCCTTGTCACGGCTAGGAGTGCTTATTGACTCCGCAGCTCGCCGTGTGGAAATGATGGCGTTAAAAGCACCCGGGGCCGTGAAGGGGCCAGGCTTTCAGCAGGTGCCCACGGAAGGTTTTGGATGCCGGCTGTCTAGCGAGGGCCAGCAGAAGTAACATGTATCTCTGCAAAGAAGCTTGTGTAACCAAGCCAGACGGTTGCCAAAGAGCTAACCTCAGTGCAAGGAAGGCAAGGAAGGTGCGGAAGAAATTGGGGAGGGGGGGGTGGGTGATTCCTGATAGGGCCCTGAAATCATAAAACAGGCAGGAGAGTTTTACGCATGGTGACGGAGAGGTTGTAGGGGCAGATAGGGGGTGTTGTCACGTGCGAGCACGTGTGCATGCTGGCTTGTGTGTGAGAGTGCGCTTCCTAGGTGTGGCGCGCTGCAGACAGTCAAAGGGATTGTTCCCTTTCATTAAAAGTTAATCCCCGGCTGCAGGCTATTAGAAAGCAACTAACCGCGCTCTACTCACCCTACCCGGGTCTACCGGTGAGTCCCGCCTCTGCTCCCGGCCTGTGGCATTGGTCGTGAAGCTGACGTTCCGTCGACAGCGCTGCAGCCGATCAGTGAGCTCAGCGGCTCTGAGTGGGGCGTTGTGTCTACAAGACCTTTTAAGGAAGCCAGCAAAAAAATTGAAGAGAAGGGAAAGCACAAAAGGACCTGGTCTTGCTGAGCACTGGAAAGGGCAGCCGGCAGCCAGACGTCAAAGTAGAAAAGCAGCAAGTGAGAGGCTTGTCTCTGCCTACGGCCACACCACCCTGAACACGCCCGATCTCATCTAATCTTGGAAGCTAAGCAGGGTCGGGCCTGGTTAGTACTTGAGTGGGAGACTGTAAAATAATACTCTTTCTGTATTATTTTTTTCTACTGAGGACTTCTCAAAGTATCAATATCACGATATTCTTATAAAAAAATGTATCTATTTATTTTTGGATTGTCTATTAAAAAGAATCAGATTGCAGCAGGTACATACAATAATTAGTTATAAAGTTACATAGTTACATAGTTTATAAGGCCGAAAAAAGACAAGCGTCCATCCAGTTCAGCCTATTTCTTGTGCACTGCAGCTATTCCGCAGCATTGATCCAGGGGAAGGCAACAAAAAAACATGCGGCATAGGCCAATTTACATCATTGAGGAAAAATTCACTTCCCGACACCAATCTGGCAGTCAGATTAAATCCCTGGATTAATTAACTAGGCATAAGATGTAATTTTATTGTTCTCAAGAAAGGCGTCCAGGCCTCTCTTGAACTCTTTAAGTGAGTTGGACATCACCACTTCCTCTCCCAGAGAGTTCCAGAGTCAGACGGCTCTGACCGTAAAGAATCCCCTTCTATGATGGTGCAGGAACCTCCTTTCCTCCAGACGCATAGTGTGCCCCCTCGTCTTTGTCACCATCCTTGGTATAAACAGGTCACGGGAGAGATCTCTGTACTGCCCCCTGATGTATTTATACATGTTTATGAGGTCTCCCCTAAGCCTTCTCTTTTCCAATGTAAATAGGCCTAATTTTGACAACCTCTCTGGGTATTCTAGTCCCTCCATTCCCTTTATTACCTTAGTCGCCCTCCTTTGTACCCTCTCTAGCTCCAATATGTCTTTCCTGAGCACAGGAGCCCAGAACTGTGCACAATATTCTAAGTGCGGCCTTACCAGCGCTTTATACAGAGGAAGAACAATGTTCTCATCATATGCCCCTATTCCTCTTCTGATGCATGCCATGACTCTATTTGCCTTCGCAGCTGCTGCCTGACACTGGGCACTCCAATTTAATTTGCTATTAACCAAGACGCCCAGGTCCTTCTCCATGTCAGATTTCCCCAACGGTTTCCCATTTAATATGTATGGGTGACTGCTGTTTTTCTTTCCCATGTGCATGACCTTAGATTTATCGGCATTGAACCCCATTTGCCATTTTTTGGCCCAACTCCCCAATTTATCTAAATCCTCCTGTAGCTGTGCCCTATCCTCATCTGTATTAACTACTTTACAAAGTTTAGTATCATCTGCAAATATTGCTATTTTACTATGCAACCCTTCCACTAGATCATTAATAAATATATTAAATAATATAGGGCCCAAGACAGACCCTTGAGGCACCCCGCTAGTAACCCTGACACACCCTGAGCTTACTCCATTGATAACCACCCTCTGCTTTCTATCACTCAGCCAGCTATTTACCCACTTGCACACATTATCCCCCAGACCAAGCATTCTCATTTTATATACCAACCTTTTGTGTGGCACGGTATCAAACGCTTTGGAGAAGTCAAGGTATACAACATCCACTGACTCTCCCCGATCCAGCTGTGAGCTCACCTCCTCGTAGAAGGCCATCAGGTTTGTTTGGCAGGAGCGATCCCTCATGAATCCATGTTGATATGGAGTTAGACAGTTATTATCATTAAGATATTCTACAATAGCATCTCTAAGAAATCCTTCAAACAATTTACCCACAACAGACGTTAAGCTTACTGGTCTATAGTTCCCAGGGTCACTTTTAGACCCCTTTTTGAATATTGGTACCACATTTGCTTGGCGCCAGTCTAGTGGGACAGTCCCTGTCCATAAAGAGTGCTTGAATATAAGATACAGCGGTCTGTCTATCACATTACTTAATTCTTTTAGTACCCGGGGGTGTATGCCATCTGGGCCTGGTGACTTGTCTATTTTGATATTATTTAGGCGTTTCTGAACTTCCTCCTGGGTTAGGTGGGTGATATTTAGCGGAGGGTTTACTTTATCACTCTGCATTTCCTCCGATAAATTGTTTTCTTTTGTGAAAACAGTGGAGAAGAAGCTATTGAGTAGGTTTGCTTTACCCTCATCGCCCTCTATGATTTTACCCAGGTTATTTTTCAATGGGCCAACTCCATCAGTTTTAATCCTTTTACTGTTTATATAGTTAAAGAACAGTTGGGATTCGTTTTACTTTCCTTGGCAATTAGTCTCTCTGTCTCCTCTTTTGCTATTCTTATTTGTTTCTTACAGATTTTGTTTTTTTCCCTATAAGATATTAGCGCTTCCTTGCTGCCTTCTTGTTTAAGTTTACCGAAAGCCCTTTTTTTGTTTTTCATTGCCCTATTGACTTCCTTATTTAGCCACATTGGCTTCCTCCTATTCCTAGCCCTTTTATTCCCATAAGGTATGTACCTTCTACAGTGACTATGTAGGACTGTTTTAAAAATTTCCCATTTTCTATCCGTGCTCCTATTACTAAAGATACTATCCAAGTCTATAAGGTGAAGGGCATCTCTTAGCTGATCAAACTTTGCCCTCCTGAAGTTCAGTGTTTTTGTGACTCCCTTGCTGGGCACCCTACTGAAGCACATGTGGAATTGTATAATGTTGTGGTCACTATTTCCCAGGTGCCCCCCGACCTGCACCTCAGTTATTCTGTCTGGCCTGTTAGTTAATATTAAGTCTAAAAGGGCCGTCCATCTAGTTGGTTCCTGTACAAGTTGTGACAAATAATTGTCTTTGATAATTGACAGAAACCTGTTTCCTTTCTGAGATTTACAGCTTTCGGTTTCCCAGTCTATATCGGGGTAGTTAATTGTCCATTTGTCCATAATTAGCTTAATTGTTGAGATTCACCCATCTTTCCTTGGATCCTGGATGGTAAATCATGTCTTTGTCCAGCATGTGTCCAGGCCTACATGTCATCTGCTTCTCAGCATGAAGATTCTGTGTCTTGTGGGGTGGGCAGAGCAAGAGAGCCCCCCCTTTCTGTACCATGGGCTTTTATAGCCAGTCATATGGCACACCTGTTCTACATATGGTAGTGAACCAAAAATACACACACAAATAGCGCATGTCAACTAGACACGATGGCTGAGGCATAGAACTCAGAAAAATGATTATCGATTAACATTCCAAATGAATTTCCATAATTAACCATTTAACATTTCCCCCTTTTTTGAGAATAAAAGGACTTTAACTGAAAAATCTCAAAAGAAGATACATTCATCAATCATTTTTTCTTTCCTTCTTCCTTGGCAATATCATTAAATTTCCATAATAATAATAATAGTAATAATAGTATCAATATCGGATTATTGTTATATAATGATGTGAATTCATGTTATGGTAAGCCGTGACTAATATTCATTTAATATGTATAATTATACTTCCCTATATCTAAATTGAAGCAATCGCGGGTTCAATCGTCATCATCTGATGTCATCGGGTCGTCGTCTCGTCTTCTTCTTGGTTCTTTTATAACACAGTCTTTAGATGAAAACTCCTTTGAAATAAATTACAGCATGTAGATATTGTACAGTCCATAATTGTGTTCATTATTGTTCAGTCCATAAACTGTACTCTTTATTAGAAAGATCATGTGTGTCAGTTAATAAGAAAACAAAGTCCATGGATGAAATGTAGCTTTAATATCTGTGCAGTGTCACCTGGACTTACGTTGGATCGTCTTTGGAATCTTCCGTGTGTCCGCACTGGTCTCGTGTCACTTTTGGAATAGATGTGACGTCTTTGGTCAGTAAAGCAAGGGTTAACTTGACACTTTCCTGCTTTATATAGCACCATAACCAGTACTCAGTCCTTTATATACAGGACACATATGCCTGGTATTACCTGTTCACCAGCTTTCATTGAAGCGTTGCAGGTGATAAGAAACCACTGGAACATGATGAAACTTGAACACAACACAGTACATATAGGATCATCGTCCTCTGCCGTCCTGGTGATCAGTGGTGTGAATTGTATTGTATGTAATGGACACAGTCTATTATAACACTCAGCATTCACACCTGATACCTTCTGAGACGTCCGGATATCAGTTGCTTCTTCTTGTAACTTTTGAGAATCTCTTTGATTTATAAAAATTAAAAGTCTTTATTAAGATAGAATTCATAATTGCGATGTCTTGATTGAAGTCTTCATTCCCTAATCTGATACCAAATCTGGCAGTTTTTCCTAACCTATAATATCACAGCGTACCATAGCAATCAGTAATATCCATCTAATTATTATCAAAATATTAAAATAAATTATGTTTGGAATAATAAACAATAATAGATAATAATTCATTATCAATCAAGTTCTCCATATGATAGAACATTTTTATGTCATAGGTGTAATTACCTTTTCCAACCCATAGGTGTCAGTGTATTTTGAAAAAACAAGTTTTTAGATCTTTATTAAACCAATAATATCAAAGAATGTATACTCCTGAACCAAAATGAATAAATATATGAATGTATGAATGAATGAATGAATGAATAAATGAATGAATGAATTGTTGTGTTTACTCAGAAAATGTAAACATTTTTTTCCTTAGCAATATATATTTAATGAAGCAATACTCTTGTATTAGACATTACTTTATTAAATATTAATGTGTTTTCTTAATTGAGATATTGAACTCAAATAAAATCAAATGAGAATTAAAAAATGAAAAAATAGAAAAATAAGAAGTATAAAGTAAGAATAAAATTTTAAAAATGAAAAATAAAATTAAGAGTAAAAATAAGAATAAAAATAAAAATAAGTCCTTTAAATTTGAATGACAAATGCAGAGTAATTATATTGTCCATAAAAAATACCCTTATATCTCCATTATCTGGATGATTTCATATTTGTCATAACCTTGTACTACCAAAAAATATTAAATTATGCAACTTTGCATGTAATACCCTTCTTAATTATACCATAGTACCTTATTATTATTTCTTCTTTATTAAAATGTGTGGAAAATAAGTATTGATCAAAAGTGATTATGTAATCAGGATCAAAAACACATTTTCCCCCTTAATACCAAAAATATTATTTTATAAAATTTATGTATATATCAGAACCAAATTAAAAATAATTATTCTTCTAGAAATATTGTGCATAAATTTCATATCGATGAGTAGCATAGATTTGACTAAAGAGAGGTGTGTACCTATTTAGGTAACCATTAAAAATAATATTATAGTTATTCAAGAATATTATCATGTGGAAAATTATTCTAAATATAAATTTGCTTTGTAAACCATTTTGATGTGTGGTTGCCCTTATCCACTATTAGTTAAATCAAGAAATAATAATTATTAAAGAAATATAGAAATATATATGTAGATAATACCTAATTATGTATTATAATTTCCTCAGAATTAAATATATTTTTGTACCTTCACATAAAGAAACATTTTTTTTTTTTCAAACATACAAACATACGAGGCCTCTGTCACATCAATCACACTTAGCAGCTGCTGATTTACTCATGTCACCTTCACTCTGACATTCACAGATCTGTTCAACTCAAACATTCCACATATGAAGTTTTAGATATATATATATATTTAACCCAAAATTGTTGTATCCCAATTTATTAATGCGCATTGCCATATCAATTGAATATCTTTATATTTCTTTGAATATTCCCCAAGTACATATTATATAATATGAGAGTAAGTCACTGGAATTTCAGACACTTGAAAAAACTTTTATCTTAGATTCTTTTTTCACTGGCTGCCCGGTCTTAAGTTACATCAGTTGAAAATAGAATGAATGGGATCCTATACTATTAGCTCAAAGTTCAAAGGCCGCAGCTGTCACACGTCATGCTGTAAAGCTACTTTAATTTGCACGAACACTTCATGCACAGAAAATATTAGCAACACAAAAGAATTAATAAGTATTACATATATATTATAGTTCAACTAGATATATTGTTATTATTTTAAAATGTTATACACATAAAATCATGCAATTTTTTCACTTCCTGTGTGAATAAAGAAATAAATCCATTTTAGAGTTCTTTGATCAAATCCTGCTTTGGAATGAAAACATATATTGGTTGGTTCTAATGTAATTCAAAATATTGCTACTTAAATTTATATATATGAAGTTCTAATTTATTAATTAATATATATATATTTTATAAACGTATATATAAATACAATTATACGCAATCTCTACTTAGACAAGTGTGTATATATATATATATATATATATATATATATATATATATATATATGAACTATTAGAAACTATGTAACTACAATTTTACTGTATAAGATTATAAATAAATATTGAGACATTGTATTACATTTTGATACAACATTATAATTACAGTTTTTCCTTAGCCACTCCCTAAACCAAATCTTCTGTCTCTCTCAAATATCTCCAGGAACGCCCTATTTAGGAAAGACATTTTTCTATCCTTCAAAACCTCAGAGAACTGCCTGTTCTTCTGTCCACATTCCATGACGTCACTGTGAGTTGGTCGTCTCACCTGTCTCTGTCCATCAGTTTCAGCCATTTTCCTTTTTAGAGAATCACAGTTTTGACTGAGAATTAACTCATTCTGTGGAGAGATGGATCTTTGCACTGGCTGATATGGCTTATAACATATATGAAATCTTCTGCGTATTTGATACAGTTCACTATGGGGATGACTCAGTCTAGGAGAGTTTGATATTGGCTTTTGGTAAGATTTTACCTTTCCTGGTTTTATAAATTTAGCTTGATTTATTTTCTTTTCACGATTCGTATGTTTTCTAACAAAATCCAGCATCTGCGCACATTCAAATAATGAATTTTTTTGTGATGCCATAACTTGGGAAACTGAATTTAGGAATTTGAATTTTTGTACAAAAGTTGTTATCATATGTTGTACTTTTCCATTTTTGATGAGAGCTTTGTACAACCGTTCAAATATGGACATGAATGTATATGTACATTCCTTCCTACCAATCCTTAGTTTCTGCAGATCTTCTATGTTGGGAAAATCCTTTGTGACACAATGAATCAAATATCTTAATCTGTCCGAATCATTTTCCCATCCATTAGGAGAGTCATTTTCATAGGGCATTAGATGTAAACGTCTGGACAATGTCACAGGAATCCATATTTTTAATAATTAATTCCTCTCCTCATTTGATAAATCAAACTTATCAGAGAAGCTCTCAAATGTCTCTGAATTTCTACAGGCATGGATTTTGACATCATATTTTGGCATGATTTTGTATAATTTCAGCAAATTTTTCCTCATTTTAATTTGGAGTTGAGCCTGGGTAATTCCAGAATTCTCTGATATTTTTAGTGGCTCTTGTACGTCCGTTCCTCCTACGTCACTCACGTCTCCTCCCACATCACCTAGTATGTCGGTTTCTCGTATGTCAGTCATGTCTCCTCCCATGTCAGGTTTCTGTATGTCCGTCTCTTGGTCAGACCCAAGGTCACCTTCAGTTACAGACACGTGTCTTACTTCTTGTTCATTTTCCACATTACAGTCAGAATCAGTATCACCGTCTGACACTTCTACACTATTTTCCTGCTTAGAAATCTCTAACACAAGACTATGAAAAAAATCTACCAAACGTAGAATATTTCTCAATTTCTGTTTGTCTCTATTTACCAATTTAGAAGTTAACTGTAAATTCTGCAATTCACATTCTTTGTATAAACTGAGCCACAAAACTTCTATGTCATCTCCTACATTAACTTTGAAATTAATATTACTTTGTTTAGCAAAAGAAGAAATTATATCCATATTTTGCTTACCTTAAGATTCCTTGGCTTCTCTTTATCAGCACGTCCTGTCTTCAGTTCGTCTGATTCTTTTCCTGTGTGATTCTGTTCCTTGTTAGTACCTCTGCTTCCTGTCTTTCCTCAGTCTGTAGGTCCTTTCTGCTTCTCGTGACAAACTAGTGAATTTACTGACACGTGAACAACAGCTGTTCAGCTCGTCAGGACTCCCCCCTTGTTAACGGAAGAAATTCACTTACTTAATTTAAAAAACAAAAAAACAGGACTGGCTGGCTCACCATTGTAAAATAATACTCTTCCTGTATTATTTTTTTCTACTAAGGACTTCTCAAAGTATCAATATCACGATATTCTTATAAAAAATGTATCTATTTATTCTTGGATTGTCCATTAAAAATAATCAGATTGCAGCAGGTACATACAATAATTAGTTATAAAGTAATTGTCCATTTGTCCATAATTTGCTTAATTGTTGAGATTCACCCATCTTTCCTTGGATCCTGGCTGGTAAATCATGTCTTTGTCCAGCATGTGTCCAGGCCTACATGTCATCTGCTTCTCAGCATGAAGATTCTGTGTCTTGTGGGGTGGGCAGAGCAAGAGAGCCCCCCCTTTCTGTACCATGGGCTTTTATAGCCAGTCGTATGGACACCTGTACTACATATGGTAGTGAACCAAAAATACACACACAAATAGCGCATGTCAACTAGACACGATGGCTGAGGCATAGAACTCAGAAAAATGATTATCGATTAACATTCCAAATGAATTTCCATAATTAACCATTTAACATTTCCCCCTTTTTTGAGAATAAAAGGACTTTAACTGAAAAATCTCAAAAGAAGATACATTCATCAATCATTTTTTCTTTCCTTCTTCCTTGGCAATATCATTAAATTTCCATAATAATAATAATAATAGTAATAATAGTATCAATATCGGATTATTGTTATATAATGATGTGAATTCATGTTATGGTAAGCCGTGACTAATATTCATTTAATATGTATAATTATACTTACCTATATCTAAATTGAAGCAATCGCGGGTTCAATTGCCATCATCTGATGTCATCGGGTCGTCGTCTCGTCTTCTTCTTGGTTCTTTTATAACACAGTCTTTAGATGAAAACTCCTTTGAAATAAATTACAGCATGTAGATATTGTACAGTCCATAATTGTGTTCATTATTGTTCAGTCCATAAACTGTACTCTTTATTAGAAAGATCATGTGTGTCAGTTGATAAGAAAACAAAGTCCATGGATCAAATGTAGCTTTAATATCTGTGCAGTGTCACCTGGACTTACGTTGGATCGTCTTTGGAATCTTCCGTGTGTCCGCACTGGTCTCTTGTCACTTTTGGAACAGATGTGACGCCTTTGGTCAGTAAAGCAAGGGTTAACTTGACACTTTCCTGCTTTATATGGCACCATAACCAGTACTCAGTCCTTTATATACAGGACACATATGCCAGGTATTACCTGTTCACCAGCTTTCATTGAAGCGTTGCAGGTGATAAGAAACCACTGGAACGTGATGAAACTTAAACACAACACAGTACATATAGGATCATCGTCCTCTGCCGTCCTGGTGATCAGTGGTGTGAATTGTATTGTATGTAATGGACACAGTCTATTATAACACTCAGCATTCACACCTGTTACCTTCTGAGACGTCCGGATATCAGTTGCTTCTTCTTGTAACTTTTGAGAATCTCTTTGATTTATAAAAATTAAAAGTCTTTATTAAGATAGAATTCATAATTGCGATGTCTTGATTGAAGTCTTCATTCCCTAATCTGATACCAAATCTGGCAGTTTTTCCTAACCTATAATATCACAGCGTACCATATCAATCAGTAAAATCCATCTAATTATTATCAAAATATTAAAATAAATTATGTTTGGAATAATAAACAATAATAGATAATAATTCATTATCAATCAAGTTCTCCATATGATAGAACATTTTTATGTCATAGGTGTATTTACCTTTTCCAACCCATAGGTTTCAGTGTATTTTTAAAAAACAAGTTTTTATATCTTTATTAAACCAATAATATCAAAGAATGTATACTCCTGAACCAAAATGAATAAATATATGAATGTATGAATGAATGAATGAATGAATAAATGAATAGAGATGAGCGGTGTTCGACTAGAACTGTTCGCCAATCTCAAATTCGAGCTGTTTTGGGCGGTGTTCGAGTTGTTCGACGAACCCGAACGATTTGCAAAAAATTCGGCTGTTCGAGGTTATGTTCGATAACTGTTCGTGCACCAAAAGCGTGTCCTGCATGGATTGTCTGCCACTCACTGTAATGCCACAGCCATGGTGGTTGTGGCATTACAGTGATTGCCCAAATCGATGGGAACAGTGCCAACAGTGAAACATGAAAAGCCGGCAATTCAGCAGCGGCATACACCTGTACCCGACAATTTAGAACCGAAAGAATAGAGCTTCACACATAGATTAGATAGATATAAACATGTCAGCCACATATATACGAAGTACAGTGAAAGTGCTGCTTACTGTACTTGTCATTTAGCGTAAAGGATTTATCAAAAAAAATAATAGTGTTTTCATGCACCGTCTCTTTAAAAAAGCCGGCCGGCAATTCAGCAGCGGTACCCGACAATTTAGAATAGAAAGAATAGAGCATCACACATAGATTAGATAGATAGAAACATGTCAGTCACATATATATGAAGTACAGTGATAGTGTTGGTTACTGTACTTGTCATTTAGTATTAAAATAAAGGATTTATTATTAAAAAAATTGGCGTGGGGTTCCCCTTAATTTTAGGCTCTAGCGGAGGTTAAGCAGACGGCTGGGGCAGATGTTTGAAGCCTGGGAAGGGGGTAATACCCACGGAGCTTCCCAGGCTACTAATATCAGCCCCCAGCTGAATACATAGCCTTTACTAGCTATTAAAATGGGGGACCCCCCCAAAAAAATGACGTTGGGTCCCCCCTAATTTAATAGCTAGCAAAGGCTAGGCAGACAGCTGGCGGCTGATATTAATAGCCCAGGAAGGGAGCCATGAATATTGGCCCCCTCCCAGGCTAGAAACACCAGCCGTCAGCCGCCCCAGAAATGGCGCATTCATAGGATGCGCCAATTCTGGCACTTAGCCTCGCTCTTCCACGCTGCCCTGGTGCGGTGGCAGGGGGTAATAGGGTTGGGGTTGATGTCAGCTTATAATGCCAGCTGACATCAAGCCCAGGTTAGTAATGGAGAGGCGTCTATAAGACACCCCCATTACTAACCCCATAGTCAAAGTTAAAAAAAACACAAACACCCAGAATAAAGTCCTTTAATTGAAATAAAGACACAGTCCTTTATTGTTCTAAATTAAACCATACTTACCGTCACGCCCATTCCAGCTGAAGCCAACGATCTCCTGCAATAAAAGAAAAATAATAAAGCAACCTCATCCTTACCTTTCCATGGTTCCCACGACAGCTTCAGCTCTGCTACATCGAGATGACAGGCTGGACCGCAGCAGAACGCTGCCATCCAGCCTCTCATCCCGCAGACACTGAGAAGCGCAGGCTTGCTTGCGCTGCTCAGCGTCTCTCTGTGACGACATCCAGACGAGCCGAGTTCATGTCCAATGAACTCGGCTCACCTCATGCACGTCACTGACAGCGTGGGAAAATTCTCAAGCTGAAGCGCTGAGTGCAGGAGAATTTTCCCACGCTGTCAGTGACGTGCATAAGGTGAGCTCATGTCCAATGAACTCAGCTCACCTCCTGCACGTCACTGACAGCGTGGGAGAATTCTCCTGCACTCAGCGCTTCAGTGTGAGAATTCTCCCACGCTGAAGCGCTGAGTGCAGGAGAATTTTCCCACGCTGTCAGTGACGTGCATGAGGTGAGCCGAGTTCATTGGACATTAACTCGGCTCATCTGGATGCCCTCACAGAGAGACACTGTGGAGCGCAAGCAAGCCTGCGCTTCTCAGTGTCTGCGGGATGACATACTGGATGGCAGCGTGCTGCTGCGGTCCAGCCTGTCATCTCGATGTAGCAGAGCTGAAGCTGTCATGGGAACCATGGAAAGGTAAGGATGATGTTGCTTTATTATTTTTCTTTTATTTCAGGAGATCGTTGGCTTCAGCTGGAATGGGCGTGATGGTAAGTATGGTTTAATTTAGAACAATAAAGAATTGTGTGTTTATTTCAATTAAAGGACTTTTTTCTGGGTGTTGTGTTTTTTTTAAATTCTTTACTAGAAATTCATGGTGGTCATGTCTAATATTGGCGTGACCCCATGAATTTCGGGCTTAGGGCCAGCTGATAATGCCAAGCTGGCCCTAACCCCTTTATTACCCAGTGAGCCACCGCATCAGGGCCCTGGATGAGTTGGGTACAGCGCCAGAAGATGGCGCTTCTATGAACGCGCCATTTTCCGGGGTGGCTGCGGACTGCAATTTGCAGCGGGGGTGGCCCAGAAAGCTTGGGCCTCCCTGCGCTGCGGATTCCAGCCCCCAGCTGCCTAGTTGTACCTGGCTGGACACAAAAACAGGGCGAAGCCCCACGTCAATTTTCTTTAAATTATTTCATGAAATAATTAAGAAAAAAGGGCTTCCCTATATTGTTGTGTCCGGCCAGGTAGAAATAGGCAGCTGGTGGTTGGGGGCAGCCCGTTCCTGCCTGCTGTACCTGGCTGGACACAAATATAGTGCGAAGCCCCACGTCAATTTTTTTAAAATTATTTCATGAATTTCCTGAAATAATTTAAAAAAATTTAAGTGGGGCTTCGCACTATATTTGTGTCCAGCCAGGTACAGCAGGCAGGAACGGGCTGCCCCCATCCACCAGCTGCCTATTTGTACCTGGCCGGACACAACAATATAGGGAAGCCCTTTTTTTCTTAATTATTTCATGAATTTCATGAAATAATTAAAAAAAATTGAAGTGGGGCTTCGCACAATATTTGTGTCCAGCCAGGTACAGCAGGCAGGAACGGGCTGCCCCCAACCACCAGCTGCCTATTTGTACCTGGCCGGACACAACAATATAGGGAAGGCCTTTTTTTCTTAATTATTTCATGAATTTCATGAAATAATTAAAAAAAAAGTACGTGGGGCTTCGCCCTATTTTTGTGTCCAGCCAGGTACAACTAGGCAGCTGGGGGCTGGAATCTGCAGCGCAGGGAGGCCCAAGCTTTCTGGGCCCCCCCCCGCTACAAATTGCAGTCCGCAGCCACCCCGGAAAATGGCGCGTTCATAGAAGCGCCATCTTCTGGCGCTGTACCCAACTCATCCAGGGCCCTGGTGCGGTGGCTCACTGGGTAATAAAGGGGTTAGGGCCAGCTTGGTATTATCAGCTGGCCCCAAGCCCAAAATTCATGGGGTCACGCCAGTATTAGACATGACCGCCATGAATTTCTAGTAAAGTATTTAAAAAAAACACAACACCCAGAATAAAGTCCTTTAATTGAAATAAAGACACAATTCTTTATTGTTCTAAATTAAACCATACTTACCATCACACCCATTCCAGCTGAAGCCAACGATCTCCTGCAATAAAAGAAAAATAATAAACCAACCTCATCCTTACCTTTCCATGGTTCCCACGACAGCTTCAGCTCTGCTACATCGAGATGACTGGCTGGACCGCAGCAGAACGCTGCCATCCAGTCTGTCATCCCGCAGACACTGAGAAGCGCAGGCATGCTTGCGCGCCTCAGTGTCTCGCTGTGACGGCATCCAGATGAGCCGAGGTCATGTCCAATGAACTCGGCTCACCTCATGCACGTCACTGACAGCGTGGGAAAATTCTCACGCTGAAGTGCTGAGTGCAGGAGAATTCTCCCACGCTGTCAGTGATGTGCATGAGGTGAGCTCATGTCCAATGAACTCAGCTCACCTCCTGCACGTCACTGACAGCGTGGGAAAATTCTCCTGCAATCAGCGCTTCAGCGTGAGAATTTTCCCACGCTGTCAGTGACGTGCATGAGGTGAGCCGAGTTCATTGGACATGAACTCGGCTCATCTGGATGTCGTCACAGAGAGACGCTGAGCAGCGCAAGCAAGCCTGCGCTTCTCAGTGTCTGCGGGATGACAGGCTGGATGGCAGCGTTCTGCTGCGGTCCAGCCTGTCATCTCGATGTAGCAGAGCTGAAGCTGTCGTGGGAACCATGGAAAGGTAAGGATGAGGTTGCTTTATTATTTTTCTTTTATTGCAGGAGATCGTTGGCTTCAGCTGGAATGGGCGTGACGGTAAGTATGGTTTAATTTAGAACAATAAAGGACTGTGTCTTTATTTCAATTAAAGGACTTTATTCTGGGTGTTTGTGTTTTTTTTAACTTTGACTATGGGGTTAGTAATGGGGGTGTCTTATAGACGCCTCTCCATTACTAACCTGGGCTTGATGTCAGCTGGCATTATAAGCTGACATCAACCCCAACCCTATTACCCCCTGCCACCGCACCAGGGCAGCGTGGAAGAGCGAGGCTAAGTGCCAGAATTGGCGCATCCTATGAATGCGCCATTTCTGGGGCGGCTGACGGCTGGTGTTTCTAGCCTGGGAGGGGGCCAATATTCATGGCTCCCTTCCTGGGCTATTAATATCAGCCCCCAGCTGTCTGCCTAGCCTTTGCTAGCTATTAAATTAGGGGGGACCCCACGTCATTTTTTTTGGGGGGTCCCCCATTTTAATAGCTAGTAAAGGCTATGTATTCAGCTGGGGGCTGATATTAGTAGCCTGGGAAGCTCCGTGGGTATTACCCCCTTCCCAGGCTTCAAACATCTGCCCCAGCCGTCTGCTTAACCTCCGCTAGAGCCTAAAATTAAGGGGAACCCCACGCCAATTTTTTTAATAATAAATCCTTTATTTTAATACTAAATGACAAGTACAGTAACCAACACTATCACTGTACTTCATATATATGTGACTGACATGTTTCTATCTATCTAATCTATGTGTGATTCTCTATCTTTCTGTTCTAAATTGTCGGGTACCGCTGCTGAATTGCCGGCCGGCTTTTTTAAAGAGACAGTGCATGAAAACACTATTATTTTTTTAAATAAATCCTTTACACTAAATGACAAGTACAGTAAGCAACACTATCACTGTACTTATTATATATGTGACTGACATGTTTCTATCTATCTAATCTATGTGTGAAGCTCTATTCTTTCTGTTCTAAATTGTCGGGTACAGATGCTGAATTGCCGGCCGGCTTTTTTAAAGAGACGGTGCATGAAAACACTAATATTTTTTTTAATAAATCCTTTACACTAAATGACAAGTGCAGTAACCAACACTGTCACTGTGCTTCTTATATGTGTGACTGACATGTTTCTATCTATCTAATCTATGTGTGATGCTCTATTCCTTCTTGTCTAAATTGTCGGGTACCGGTGTATGCCGCTGCTGAATTTGCCGGCCGGCTTTTTTAAAGAGAGTGTCTTCTGAGCAGTTTGTCAGCTTTTGGACACCTTTGCAGGTGTTTTCTATGTGTTTCTATGTGTTTTTGTTTGCCTGCCATTGGTTTTAACGGTGTTCGACGGTGTTCTAAGGTGTTCGACGAACAGTTCGACGAACAGTTCCTCGAACATCCCGGTGTTCGACGAACCGAACCGAACCCGAACACTACGGGGGTGGCTCAACACTATAAATGAATGAATGAATTGTTGTGTTTACTCAGAACATGTAAACATTTTTTTCCTTAGCAATATATATTTAATGAAGCAATACTCTTGTATTAGACATTACTTTATTAAATATTAATGTGTTTTCTCAATTGAGATATTGAACTCAAATAAAATCAAATGAGAATTAAAAAATGAAAAAATAGAAAAATAAGAAGTATAAAGTAAGAATAAAATTTTAAAAATGAAAAATAAAATTAGGAGTAAAAATAAGAATAAAAATAAAAATAAGGCCTTTAAATTTTAATGACAAATGCAGAGTAATTATATTCTCCATAAAAAATACCCTTATATCTCCATTATCTGGATGATTTCATATTTGTCCTAACCTTGTACCACCAAAAAATATTAAATTATGCAACTTTGCATGTAATACCCTTCTTAATTATACCATAGTACCTTATTATTATTTCTTCTTTATTAAAATGTGTGGAAAATAAGTATTGGACAAAATTGATTATGTAATCAGGATCAAAAACACATTTTCCCCCTTAATACCAAAAATATTATTTTATAAAATTTATGTATATATCAGAACCAAATTAAAAATAATTATTCTTCTAGAAATATTGTGCATAAATTTCATATCGATGAGTAGCATGGATTTGACTAAAGAGAGGTGTGTACCTATTTAGGTAACCATTAAAAATAATATTATAGTTATTCAAGAATATTATCATGTGGAAAATTATTCTAAATATAAATTTGCTTTGTAAACCATTTTGATGTGTGGTTGCCCTTATTCACTATTAGTTAAATCAAGAAATAATAATTATTAAAGAAATATAGAAATATATATATGTAGATACTGTAATACATAATTATGTATTATAATTTCCTCAGAATTAAATATTTTTTTGTACCTTCACATAAAGAAACATTTTTTTTTTTCAAACATACAAACATACGAGACCTCTGTCACATCAATCACACTTAGCAGCTGCTGATTTACTCATCTGTCACCTTCACTCTGACATTCTGTAACGGGTCTGGGAGGCGGAACCTCTGAGCTACTATACAAGGGGGCGTTCCTTGTAAGGGAGCGGGTGGTGACCAGGGTAGACGGGCAGGCAGTCACAGCAGGTGACTGGGACAGTCTCTGAATGAACGGACAGGAGGTCACGGCAAGTGACCGGGGCAGTCTCTGGATGAACGGGCAGGAGGTCACGGCAAGTGACCGGGGCAGTCTCTGGATGAACGGGCGGGAGGTCACGGCAAGTGACCGGGGCAGTCTCTGGATGAACGGGCAGGAGGTCACGGCAAGTGACCGGGGCAGTCTCTGGGTAAAGGATTGGTACGACCTGTGGCGGCAGATGATAGACGTGAGCTCCCAGGTGAGCAGGCGAGAGTCTCTGGATAAACGGGTGGTCACAGCATGTGACGGCGGAGCCTCCAGGAAGACCAACAGACAGGTAGCAGATGAGCGCTCCCAGGTGAGCGGGCAGGAGTCTCTGGACAGGCGGGTGGTCACAGCACGTGACGGCAGAGCCTCCTGGTAGGCTAGCAGACAGGCAGCAGATGAGCGCTCCCAGGTGAGCGGGCAAGCTGGTCCTTAGACAGACTGACAGGAGTTGGAAGGCAGACCGTCGGACCTCAGGCAAGCAGGCAGGTAGAAGATGTGCGCTCCCAGGTGAGCGGGCAAGCTGGTCCTTAGACAGACTGACAGAAGTTGGAGGGCAGACTGTCGGACCTCAGGCTAGCAGGCAGGTAGCAGGATATCAGGCAGGAATTAGACAGCAGACTGGTAGGAATCTGGCAGGTATCTGGCAGGTAACTGGCAACGAGACCTGAGGGCTGAAGCAGAGTAGTGAACAGTGCTACAACATTGCTCGGGCACCTCCATTTTGGAGGAGGTGCCTTTTATATGGGAGGTCCTCCGGCAATTGGCCGGGGACTCCTTAGGACGGCGCGCGCGGTCCCTTTAAGAGAGGGGGAGAGCGCGCGCGCGCGCCCTAAGCACACTGCCGGGGAAGGAGCGCGTGCCGGAAGCAGCGGGGAGAGAAGCGCTGGAGGACGCCGCGCCAGGAGCGGGGAGGTGAGAGGGACGGCGTCTCTGCCTAGAACGGGGCAGAGACGCCGATGCTACAGTACCCCCCCCTTTAGGCCCCCTCTTTTTTTGGCCAGAAAGAAATTTCTCAAGGAGAAGCGGGGCGTTGATGTTCTCCCTGGGTTCCCAAGTTCTCTCCTCAGGACCAAACCCCTTCCAATCTACCAGAAAAAATGTTTTTCATCTTACCCTCTTGGAGGCCAGAATACTCTCTACCTCAAAGATGTCATCAGCGGAAACCGGAGCAGGAGGGGCACCTGGATTTTTGGAAAAAAAGTTAAAGACAACGGGTTTGAGGAGAGATACGTGGAAGGAGTTGGGGATCCGTAGGGTGGCCGGGAGTTTTAATTTGTAGGCCACAGGGTTAATTTGCCTGAGGATTTCGAAGGGGCCGATGAATCGAGGACCCAACTTGTAGGAGGGTACTTTGAGCCGCACATGTTTGGATGAGAGCCAAACCTTGTCTCCCGGATGGAATTGGGGCGGATCCAGACGTCTCTTATCAGCATATCTCTTCATCCGCTCAGAGGAGAGAAGAAGAGCGGACCTGGTGCTCTCCCAAATAGTAGAAAATTCACTGACAAGAGACTCCGCAGCAGGGTTGTCCACAGAAACGGAGACAGGAAGTGGAATCCGGGGATGTTGGCCACCGACTATAAAGAACGGGGATTTGGAAGAGGACTCGCTCTCATGGTTGTTATAAGAGAACTCGGCCCATGGTAAGAGATCCACCCAGTCCGAGTGGTGAGCATCAACGAAGTGCCGGAGGTAGCTGGACAAGATCTGATTGATCCGCTCCACTTGACCATTGGACTGAGGGTGGTAAGCGGAGGAGAAATCCAGGGTAATGTCCAGCAGCTTACATGTGGCTCTCCAGAAGCGAGAGGTGAACTGAACCCCAAGATCCGACACGATGTGGAGGGGCAGACCATGGAGACGGAAGATGTGGCGGATAAAGTCTTTAGCCAGCTCGGGTGCAGACGGAAGACCAGGCAGGGGAATGAAGTGGGCCATCTTAGAAAAACGGTCAGCGACAACCCAAATGACAGTACAACCGGCAGAAACTGGAAGGTCGGTGATAAAGTCCATACCGATGTGTTGCCAAGGAGCAGCAGGTACGGGAAGGGGCAGGAGATGGCCGGCAGGTAGATGTCGGGGAACTTTGTTACGGGCACAGGATGAACAGGCCGCGACGAAGTCTACCACGTCCTTACGCAGGGTAGGCCACCAGTAATGCCGGGTAATAAGTTGGAAGGTCTTCTTTTGGCCAGCATGGCCAGCTAGTTTAGAAGAATGTCCCCAGCGAAGAACCCTCTCCCGATCTGGCACAGCTACGAACGTCTTACCGGGTGGAAGACGAGTCAGATCCAAGGGGGCCACATTCATCACCTTGGAGGAGTCGATGATGTGCGTAGGTTCCTCCTCTTGATCGGAGGACAAGAAGGACCGGGACAAGGCATCAGCTTTGACATTCTTGTCCGCCGGACGGAAATGAAGAATGAAGTCGAAGCGGGCAAAAAACAACGACCACCGGGCCTGGCGAGGATTGAGTCTCTGGGCATTTTGGAGATATGCCAGGTTTTTGTGATCCGTGTAGATAATTACCGGGTAGAGAGCCCCTTCAAGCAGATAGCGCCACTCTCCCAGTGCCAATTTGATGGCTAGCAATTCCCGGTCTTCAATGGAGTAGTTGCGCTCCGACGAGGAGAAGATTTTGGAGAAGAAGCCGCACGTTACCATTCTCCCGGTAGAAGACTTCTGGGTGAGCACCGCTCTGGCTCTGGAGGAGGAGGCATCAACCTCCAGGTAGAATTGTTTATTACAGTCCGGACGGTGCAGGACGGGAGCAGAGGCGAAGGCTTTCTTTAGGGAAAGGAAGGCCTCCTCGGCTTCAGGCGACCATGTCCTGGGGTTAGCCCCCTTACGGGTAAGTGCAGATATGGGGGCAGTCCGAGACGAGAAGTGTGGGATGAAAAGACGATAATAATTAGCGAAGCCCAGGAATCGCTGTATCGCCTTCAAACCTTCAGGACGAGGCCATCTTAGAACGGAAGAGAGCTTCTCGGGATCCATTTGCAGACCTGTTTGGGAGATGACATAGCCCAAGAACGGAAGGGAGGTCTGATCGAAGAGGCACTTCTCGTATTTGGCGTAAAGGTGGTTCTGCCGAAGCCTAAGCAGGACCTGACGAACATCCCTCCGGTGTGTGGGGAGATCCGGAGAGAAGACCAAGATATCGTCCAGGTATACCACTACGCAGGAGTACAGGAGGTCATGGAAGATGTCGTTGACTAGTTCCTGAAAGACCGCGGGAGCATTACAGAGACCAACGGGCATCACAAGGTACTCGTAGTGACCGTCCCGGGTATTGAATGCCGTCTTCCACTCGTCTCCTTGACGGATACGGACCAGATTATACGCTCCTCGTAGATCCAGCTTGGAGAAGATCCTGGCGCCCTTGAGACGGTCAAACAAATCGGAGATGAGTGGCAGGGGATATTTGTTTTTTACCGTGATGATATTGAGTCCTCTGTAGTCAATACAGGGACGTAGCGAGTCATCTTTCTTTTTGACAAAGAAGAATCCGGCTCCAGCCGGGGAGGTAGATTTTCGGATAAATCCCCTAGCCAGATTCTCTTCAATGTACTCAGACATGGCTCGGGTCTCGGCTGCAGACAACGGGTAGATACGCCCACGGGGAGGAGTGGTGCCAGGTACCAGGTCGATCGGGCAATCGTATGGCCTATGGGGTGGCAACGTCTCAGCTTCCTTCTTACCGAAGACGTCTGCATAGGGCCAGTAGGGAGCCGGGAGACCAGGTAAGTTAGCTGGAGTAGGCTGAAGGCGAAGTGGACGGACCGGGACCAGGCAGGTCCTATGGCAGTCAGGACCCCATCGGAGTACTTCACTGGACCGCCAGTTCAATACGGGTTCATGTGTCTGGAGCCAAGGTAGACCTAGCAACAGGGAGTGAGAAAGTCCGGACAGCACATGGAATGAGATCTCCTCAGAGTGCAGCATTCCCACCTGCATGGTTATGGGTTCGGTGACGAGCAGGATGGTCTCCGAGAGAAGTCTTCCATCCACGGAGGCGACTGACAATGGTTCAGCCAAGGACTTGGTGGGAATATGGTATCTCTCTACCAGAGACTGGGAGATGAGGTTTCCAGCAGCTCCAGAATCCAGATGGGTGAGTTCAAAGAGACGGTTCTCTCCCCAAGCAATAGAGACCGATAAGGTCAGAGACGGAGAGGGCTTACTTTTGTCTAGGACGACCTCTCCGAGTGGTCCTAGACACTGGCGCTTCCCGGTTTTTCCGGGCAGGAACGGATGAAGTGCTTCATACTGCCACAATAGAAACAGCTTCCCTCGGCTCGGCGAGATTCTTGGCGAGAACCGACCATCTTGGTCTGGTCGACCTGCATAGGCTCAGGAGAGTGTAGCTGAGGAGAGACGGAGGGAGTGACGGGTTTCTGGATAGTAGGAGCTAGACGTGGAACCCTCCTCTCACGGGTGACCTCTTTGGCACGCTCCGGGAACCGCAGGTCAATCCGGGTGGCAAGAGTTATAAGGTCATCGAGAGTGGTAGGAATGTCCCGACCGGCAAGTTCATCTTTAATACGGCCGGACAGACCCTCCCAGAAGACGGAAACCAGAGCGTCATTATCCCAGGCCAGCTCCGAGGCAAGGGTATAGAACCGTATGGCATATTGGCCCACGGTGAGACTTCCCTGACGGAGGCGTAGCAGAGATGATGCGGATGAGGTCTTCCGTCCGGGTTCGTCGAAGACTTTCCGGAAAGCCGTGAGAAAGGCAGGCAAGTCGGACACTAGGGGGTCTCCTCTCTCCCATAGAGGATTTAGCCAGGCCAGGGCCTCCCCGGTGAGATGGGACATGATGAAGGCAATTTTGGCCCGGTCGGAGTTAAACTGGTGAGACAGGAGTTCAAAGTGCAGGGTGCACTGATTTATGAAGCCCCGAGCCTGGGCGGAGTCGCCTCCGAAACGAGGAGGTGCAGAAAGCCGTGGTCCGGGGTAGGATACCATGTTATTAGTGGGCAGTGGAGCTGCCGGATTGCGAGTCATGGCACTGGCGGTGGTCGCAGGCAGAGCAATCAGAGTGTCCAGGCGAGAATTGACATTCCGCAGGTGACCCAGGATGGACTCCTGTTGGGACCTCTGACGGGACAGTTCATGACACAGGTCCGAGAGCGAGGGAGCTTGGGTGCCACCGGGTTCCATGGCCCGAGCAAACTGTAACGGGTCTGGGAGGCGGAACCTCTGAGCTACTATACAAGGGGGCGGTCCTTGTAAGGGAGCGGGTGGCGACCAGGGTAGACGGGCAGGCATTCACAGCAGGTGACTGGGACAGTCTCTGAATGAACGGACAGGAGGTCACGGCAAGTGACAGGGGCAGTCTCTGGATGAACGGGCAGGAGGTCACGGCAAGTGACCGGGGCAGTCTCTGGATGAACGGGCAGGAGGTCACGGCAAGTGACCGGGGCAGTCTCTGGGTAAAGGATTGGTACGACCTGTGGCGGCAGATGATAGACGTGAGCTCCCAGGTGAGCAGGCGAGAGTCTCTGGATAAACGGGTGGTCACAGCATGTGACGGCGGAGCCTCCAGGAAGACCAACAGACAGGTAGCAGATGAGCGCTCCCAGGTGAGCGGGCAGGAGTCTCTGGACAGGCGGGTGGTCACAGCACGTGACGGCAGAGCCTCCTGGTAGGCTAGCAGACAGGCAGCAGATGAACGCTCCCAGGTGAGCGGGCAAGCTGGTCCTTAGACAGACTGACTGGAGTTGGAAGGCAGACCGTCGGACCTCAGGCAAGCAGGCAGGTAGAAGATGTGCGCTCCCAGGTGAGCGGGCAAGCTGGTCCTTAGACAGACTGACAGAAGTTGGAGGGCAGACCGTCGGACCTCAGGCTAGCAGGCAGGTAGCAGGATATCAGGCAGGAATTAGACAGCAGACTGGCAGGAATCTGGCAGGTATCTGGCAGGTAACTGGCAACGAGACCTGAGGGCTGAAGCAGAGTAGTGAACAGTGCTACAACATTGCTCGGGCACCTCCATTTTGGAGGAGGTGCCTTTTATATGGGAGGTCCTCCGGCAATTGGCTGGGGACGCCTTAGGACGGCGCGCGCGGTCCCTTTAAGAGAGGGGGAGCGCGCGCGCGCGCGCCCTAAGCACACTGTCGGGGAAGGAGCGCGTGCCGGAAGCAGCGGGAGAGAAGCGCTGGAGGACGCCGCGCCAGGAGCGGGGAGGTGAGAGGGACGGCGTCTCTGCCTAGAACGGGGCATAGACGCCGATGCTACACATTCACAGATCTGTTCAACTCAAACATTCCACATATGAAGTTTTATATATATATATATATATATATATATATATTTAACCCAAAATTGTTGTATCCCAATTTATTAATGCGCATTGCCATATCAATTGAATATCTTTATATTTCTTTGAATATTCCCCAAGTACATATTATATAATATGAGAGTAAGTCACTGGAATTTCAGACACTTGAAAAAACTCTTGTCTTAGATTCTTTTATCACTGGCTGCCCGGTCTTAAGTTACATCAGTTGAAAATAGAATTAATGGGATCCTATACTATTAGCTCAAAGTTCAAAGGCCGCAGCTGTCACACGTCATGCTGTAAAGCTACTTTAATTTGCACGAACACTTCATGCACAGAAAATATTAGCAACACAAAAGAATTAATAAGTATTACATATATATTATAGTTCAACTAGATATATTGTTATTATTTTAAAATGTTATACACATAAAATCATGCAATTTTTTCACTTCCTGTGTGAATAAAGAAATAAATCCAATTTTAGAGTTCTTTGATCAAATCCTGCTTTGGAATGAAAACTCTAAGGAAATATAAGAAAATAAAATTAAATATCAAATTCATACAGAAACAGAATTATTTAAATATCTTATACATATATTGGTTGGTTCTAATGTAATTCAAAATATTGCTACTTAAATTTATATATATGAAGTTCTAATTTATTAATTAATATATATATATATATATATATTTTATAAACGTATATATAAATACAATTATACGCAATCTCTACTTAGACAAGTGTATATATATATATATATATATATATATATATGAACTATTAGAAACTATGTAACTACAATTTTACTGTATAAGATTATAAATAAATATTGAGACATTGTATTACATTTTGATACAACATTATAATTACAGTTTTTCCTTAGCCACTCCCTAAACCAAATCTTCTGTCTCTCTCAAATATCTCCAGGAACGCCCTATTTAGGAAAGACATTTTTCTATCCTTCAAAACCTCAGAGAACTGCCTGTTCTTCTGTCCACATTCCATGACGTCACTGTGAGTTGGTCGTCTCACCTGTCTCTGTCCATCAGTTTCAGCCATTTTCCTTTTTAGAGAATCACAGTTCTGACTGAGAATTAACTCATTCTGTGGAGAGATGGATCTTTGCACTGGCTGATATGGCTTATAACATATATGAAATCTTCTGCGTATTTGATAGAGTTCACTATGGGGATGACTCAGTCTAGGAGAGTTTGATATTGGCTTTTGGTAAGATTTTACCTTTCCTGGTTTTATAAATTTAGCTTGATTTATTTTCTTTTCACGATTCTCATGTTTTCTAACAAAATCCAGCATCTGCGGACATTCAAATAATGAATTTTTTTGTGATGCCATAACTTGGGAAACTGAATTTAGGAATTTGAATTTTTGTACAAAAGTTGTTATCATATGTTGTACTTTTCCATTTTTGATGAGAGCTTTGTACAACCGTTCAAATATGGACATGAATGTATATGTACATTCCTTCCTACCAATCCTTAGTTTCTGCAGATCTTCTATGTTGGGAAAATCCTTTGTGACACAATAAATCAAATATCTTAATCTGTCCGAATCATTTTCCCATCCATTAGGAGAGTCATTTTCACAGAGCATTAAATGTAAACGTCTGGACAATGTCACAGGAATCCATATTTTAAATAATTGATTCCTCTCCTCATTGGATAAATCAAACTTATCAGAGAAGCTCTCAAATGTCTCTGAATTTCTACAGGCATGGATTTTGACATCATATTTTGGCATGATTTTGCATAATTTCAGCAAATTTTTCCTCATTTTAATTTGGAGTTGAGCCTGGGTAATTCCAGAATTCTCTGATATTTTTAGTGGCTCTTGTACGTCCGTTCCTCCTACGTCACTCACGTCTCCTCCCACATCACCTAGTATGTCGGTTTCTCGTATGTCAGTCATGTCTCCTCCCATGTCAGGTTTCTGTATGTCCGTCTCTTGGTCAGACCCAAGGTCACCTTCAGTTACAGACACGTGTCTTACTTCTTGTTCATTTTCCACATTACAGTCAGAATCAGTATCACCGTCTGACACTTCTACACTATTTTCCTGCTTAGAAATCTCTAACACCAGACTATGAAAAAAATCTACCAAATGTAGAATATTTCTCAATTTCTGTTTGTCTCTTTTTACCAATTTAGAAGTTAACTGTAAATTCTGCAATTCACATTCTTTGTATAAACTGAGCCACAAAACTTCTATGTCATCTCCTACATTAACTTTGAAATTAATATTACTTTGTTTAGCAAAAGAAGAAATTATATCCATATTTTGCTTACCTTAAGATTCCTTGGCTTCTCTTTATCAGCACGTCCTGTCTTCAGTTCGTCTGATTCTTTTCCTGTGTGATTCTGTTCCTTGTTAGTACCTCTGCTTCCTGTCTTTCCTCAGTCTGTAGGTCCTTTCTGCTTCTCGTGACAAACTACTGAATTTACTGACACGTGAACAACAGCTGTTCAGCTCGTCAGGACTCCCCCCTTGTTCACGGAAGAAATTCACTTACTTAATTTAAAAAACAAAAAAACAGGACTGGCTGGCTCACCATTGTAAAATAATACTCTTCCTGTATTATTTTTTTCTACTGAGGACTTCTCAAAGTATCAATATCACGATATTCTAATAAAAAAATGTATCTATTTATTCTTGGATTGTCCATTAAAAATAATCAGATTGCAGCAGGTACAAACAATAATTAGTTATAAAGTAATTGTCCATTTGTCCATAATTTGCTTAATTGTTGAGATTCACCCATCTTTCCTTGGATCCTGGCTGGTAAATCATGTCTTTGTCCAGCATGTGTCCAGGCCTACATGTCATCTGCTTCTCAGCATGAAGATTCTGTGTCTTGTGGGGTGGGCAGAGCAAGAGAGCCCCCCCTTTCTGTACCATGGGCTTTTATAGTCAGTCGTATGGACACCTGTTCTACATATGGTAGTGAACCAAAAATACACACACAAATAGCGCATGTCAACTAGACACGATGGCTGAGGCATAGAACTCAGAAAAATGATTATCGATTAACATTCCAAATGAATTTCCATAATTAACCATTTAACAGAGACCGAGTGGGAATGCCAGGTGCTGTAGGCTTTTGCTTTTTCCTTCCTTCCACCAGCAGGGGGCACTCTCTTCTATGCCTTTTTTCCATTCCCTTTCACAAGTGCACACATTCATTCTCTTTTCTTTTTTTCATTTGCTTTCTCTCTTGCGCTATTTCATCTCTGCAAAATACCAGCATCCTTCTGATCACCGTGGGCCTCCAGCATTGTTGCTTATTTACTTTTAATACTATGCTCCTTTTCACCAGGACCAGCGTCTCCCGGGTTGCTGGAGGCAACCACCGGTAACCCCAAGCAGAAGACCTTTGCAGGCAACACGACCCTCCCCCCTGAAGAGCAGCTCAAAGTCACTGGCAACCATCTCACCCTCTTCCTTCATTCACCCCTGGACGTCTCGCTCAGCCCCCAAGTTACGGGTCCAGCTTGCTCTATCTGTCACATTACCGCGATGAAGGGTTTAGCCTGCAGGAGACCCTGCGCCGAGACATTTTTGAAGACACCTGATGCGGCGGGTGAATCACTGCTAAACAAACGACACCTGTAGGGACGGCACAGCCTTTGCATGGACCCTTCGGAGCCCGCACCGTCACGGCCAGATTGCTCATCACCAAGCGATCCTGAGAAAGGCTGGCCGGGCGATGGATTGAGCAGCGTCTACTGGCTTTACCACCTTGGATACGCCCGATCTCGTCTGATCTCGGAAGCAAAGCAGGGTTGGGCTCAGACAGTACTTGAATGGGAGACCACCTGGGAACACCGGGTGCTGTAGACCATTTTGATGACGTTTTGCCCTACTGCCCAGCTCGGCTAGCATGGAACGGCGCCTTGCCGGACACCGACCTTAAGTAACTTAGATGATGGAAGCCCCAAGGCCTCTGAGCCAGTTGGCAGCTAAGTACGCTACCCCGCCGCCCTTCACGCAGGCCTGACACCGAGCTCCTTACCACGGCTAGGAGTGCTTATTGACTCCGCAGCTCGCCGTGTGGAAATGATGGCGTTAAAAGCACCCGGGGCCGTGAAGGGGCCAGACTTTCGGCAGGTGCCCAGGGAAGGTTTTGGATGCCGGCCGCCTAGCGAGGGCCAGCAGAAGTAACATGTTTCTCTGCAAAGAAGCTTGTGTAACCAAGCCAGATGGCTGCCAAAGAGCTAACCTCAGTGCAAGGAAGGCAAGGAAGGTAAGGAAGGTGCGGAAGGAATTGGGGAGGGGGTGGTGATTCCTGCTAGGGCCCTGAAATCATAAAACAGGCAGGAGAGTCTGACGCATGGTGACGGAGAGGTTGTAGGGGCAGATAGGGGGTGTTGTCACGTGCGAGCACGTGTGCATGCTGGCTTGTGTGTGAGAGTGCGCTTCCTAGGTGTGGCGCGCTGCAGACAGTCAAGGGGATTGTTCCCTTTCATTAAAAGTTAATCCCCGGCTGCAGGCTATTAGAAAGCAACTAACCACGCTCTACTCACCCTACCCGGGTCTACCGGTGAGTCTCGCCTCTGCTCCCGGCCTGTGGCATTGGCCGTGAAGCTGACGTTCCGTCGACAGCGCTGCAGCCAATCAGTGAGCTCAGCGGCTCTGAGTGGAGCGTTGTGTCTACAAGACCTTTTAAGGAAGCAAGCAAAAAAATTGAAGAGAAGGGAAAGCACAAAAGGACCTGGTCTTGCTCAGCACTGGAAAGGGCAGCCGGCAGCCAAACTTCAAAGTAGAAAAGCAGCAAGTGAGAGGCTTGTCTCTGCCTATGGCCACACCACCCTGAAAACGCCCGATCTCGTCTGATCTTGGAAGCTAAGCAGGGTTGGGCCTGGTTGTTACTTAGATGGGAGACCGCCTGGGAATACCAGGTGCTATAGGCTTTTGCTTTTTCCTTCCTTCCACCAGCAGGGGGCACTCTCTTCTATGCCTTTTTTCCATTCCCTTTCACAAGTGCACACATTCATTCTCTTTTCTTTTTTTCATTTGCTTTCTCTCTTGCGCTATTTCATCTCTGCAAAATACCAGCATCCTTCTGATCACCGTGGGCCTCCAGCATTGTTGCTTCTTTACTTTTAATACTAGGCTCCTTTTCACCAGGACTAGCGTCTCCCGGGTGGCTGGAGGCAACCACCGGTAACCCCAAGCAGAAGACCTTTGCAGGCAACACGACCCTCCCCCCTGAAGAGCAGCTCAAAGTC
This sequence comes from Phyllobates terribilis, assembly GCF_046119375.1. Classification (NCBI taxonomy): domain Eukaryota; kingdom Metazoa; phylum Chordata; class Amphibia; order Anura; family Dendrobatidae; genus Phyllobates; species Phyllobates terribilis. The sequence goes on along the minus strand of NW_027362764.1, from coordinate 674,919,227 downwards.
ACTGGCAACCATTCACCCTCTTCCTTCATTCACCCCTGGACGTATCGCTCCACCCCCACGTTACGGGTCCAGCTTGCTCTTTCTGTCACATTCCCGCGATGAAGGGTTTAGCCTGCAGGAGACCCTGCGCTGAGACATTTTTGAAGACACCTGATGCGGCGGGTGAATCACTGCTAAACAAACCACCCCTGTAGGGACGGCACAGCCTTTGCATGGACCCTTCGGAGCCTGCCCCGTCACGGCCAGATTGCTCGCCACCAAGCGATCCTGAGAAAGGCTGGCCGGGCGATGGATCGAGCAGCGTCTACTGGCCATATCACCTTGGATACGCCCGATCTCGTCTGATCTTGGAAGCAAAGCAGGGCTGGGCTTGGACAGTACTTCATTGGGAGACCTCCTGGGAACACCGGGTGCTGTAGACCATTTTGATGACGTTTTGCCCTACTGCCCAGCTTGGCTAGCATGGAACGGCGCCTTGCCGGACACCAACCTTAAGTAACTTAGATGATGGAAGCCCCAAGGCCTCTGAGCCAGTTGGCAGCTAAGTACACTACCCTGCCGCCTTCACGCAGGGCTGACACTGAGCTCTTTGCCACGGCTAGGAGTGCTTATTGACTCCGCAGCTCGCAGTGTGGAAATGATGGCGTTAAAAGCGCCCGGGGCTGTGAAGGGGCCAGGCTTTCAGCAGGTGCCAAGGTAAGGTTTTGGATGCCTGCCGCCTAGCGAGGGCCAGCAGAAGTAACATGTTTCTCTGCAAAGAAGCTTCTGTAACCAAGTCAGACGGCTGACAAAGAGCTAACCTCAGTGCAAGGAAGGAAAGGAAGGAATTGGGGAGGGGGGGTGATTCCTGCTAGGGCCCTGAAATCATAAAACAGGCTGGAGATTCTGACGCATGGTGACGGAGAGGTTGTAGGGGCAGATAGGGGGTGTTGTCACGTGCGAGCACGTGTGCATGCTGGCTTGTGTGTGAGAGTGCACTTCCTAGGTGTGGCGCACTGCAGACAGTCAAAGGGATTGTTCCCTTTCATTAAAAGTTAATCCCCGGCTGCAGGCTATTTGAAAGCAACTAACCGCGCTCTGCTCACCCTACCCGGGTCTACCGGTGAGTCTCGCCTCTGCTCCCGGCCTGTGGTATTGGCCGTGAAGCTGACTTTCCGTCGACAGCACTGCAGCCGATCAGTGAGCTCAGCGGCTCTGAGTGGGGCGTTGAGTCTAGAGATGAGCGTTGTTCTACTCGAACTGTTCGCCAATCTCAAATTAGAGCTGTTTTGGGCGGTGTTCGAGCCGTTCGGCGAACACGAACAATTTGAGAAAAATTTGGCTGTTCGAGGTTATGTTCGATAAATGTTCGTGCACCAAAATCATAACTGGATTTTTTCTCAGTAATGATGAAAAATAATTTTAATACGCAGTTTGAGTGTACAGCGGTGTGGGGGGAGGGGCAGGGGATGGATCTCTGCAGGAACAATGAAGTTCTCCATTTTTTTTTCTCTTTCCTGCATTTGCAGTGGGGAGGTGCAATCTGTCAGCCTATCAGCAGCGCACACACGGAGCGAAGTGCTTTTTTTCACACAAGCAAGGGCATGTGTCATTGGCAGTGTATGTCACATGTCCTTGCCCTATAAGACCAAGCCATTTTCCCCGTCGCCACCATTTTCTCACTGCTGCAGCTGCGTGTTAGACGGCACCGCTGTTGCTGTGTGCGCTATACCTTGTTAATTTCAAGCCAATTTTCGCACAAATCTACAGATAGCTTGGGAGTAGGGAATAGTTGTGATTGCAGTCCTTTTAAGGACTAGATTACAGCATTTCCTACGACTTTTATCAGGCAGGTCTGTGCTCTTAAATAGATAGATTGTGGGAGTAAAGACTAATTGTAATTGGAGTCCTTTTCAGGACTAGGTTACATCAGTTCCTATCAGTTTTTGCCAGGCAGGTCTGTGCCAGTGCTGTGCAAGTTTTTTTCACAGCATTTGGCTGAATCTAGCAAAGCTAATCCTTTTTGGCCTATTGCAGAGTGTGTTAGTCAGTGGAGTAGCCTATCTGTGATGCAAGATATACCACCTGTGTATAGAATACCAATTTTTTTACTGCACCTAGTGAAGTAAAATCTTTTGGGCATAGCATCATTCTATTAGTCCATCTATACTGACCTCCATCAGGTTGCAAATTGAATATAATTTTTTTCTGCATCTAGCTCTGAAAAAATATTGGGCTTCTAGCTGTGTGTGGGACTTGTTCTATTAATCCATCTATACAGACCTCCATCAGGTTGCAAACTGAATATATTTTTTTCTGCATCTACCTCTGAAAAAATATTGGGCTTCTAGCTGTGTGTGGGACTTGTTCTATTAATCCATCTATACAGACCTCCATCAGGTTGCAAACTGAATATATTTTTTTCTGCATTTACCTCTGAAAAAATATTGGGCTTCTAGCTGTGTGTGGGACTTGTTGTATTAGTCCATCTATACTGACCTCCATCGGGTTGCAAACTGAATATATTTTTTTCTGCATCTACCTCTGAAAAAATATTGGGCTTCTAGCTGTGTGTGGGACTTGTTCTATTAATCCATCTATACAGACCTCCATCAGGTTGCAAACTGAATATATTTTTTTCTGCATCTACCTCTGAAAAAATATTGGGCTTCTAGCTGTGTGTGGGACTTGTTCTATTAATCCATCTATACAGACCTCCATCAGGTTGCAAACTGAATATATTTTTTTCTGCATCTACCTCTGAAAAAATATTGGGCTTCTAGCTGTGTGTGGGACTTGATCTATTAATCCATCTATACAGACCTCCATCAGGTTGCAAACTGAATATAATTTTTTTCTGCATCTACCTCTGAAAAAATATTTGGGCTTCTAAATGTGTGTGGGACTTGTTCTATTAGTCCATCTATACTGACCTCCATAAGGTTGCAAACTGTATATAATTTTTTTCTGCATCTACCTCTGAAAAAATATTTGGCCTTCTAGCTGTGTGTGGGACTTGTTCTATTAGTCCATCTATACTGACCTCCATCAGGTTGCAAATTGAATATAATATTTTTCTGCATCTAGCTCTGAAAAAATGCTTGGGCTTCTAGCAGTGTGTGGGACTTGTTCTATTAGTCCATCTATACTGACCTCCATCAGGTTGCAAACTGAATATAATTTTTTTCTGCATCTACCGCTGAAAAAATATTTGGGCTTCTAGCTGTGTGTGGGACTTGTTCTATTAGTCCATCTATACTGACCTCCATAAGGTTGCAAACTGAATATAATTTTTTTCTGCATCTACCTCTGAAAAAATATTTGGCCTTCTAGCTGTGTGTGGGACTTGTTCTATTAGTCCATCTATACTGACCTCCATCAGGTTGCAAATTGAATATAATATTTTTCTGCATCTAGCTCTGAAAAAATGTTTGGCCTTCTAGCAGTGTGTGGGACTTGTTCTATTAGTCCATCTATACTGACCTCCATCAGGTTGCAAACTGAATATATTTTTTTCTGCATCTACCTCTGAAAAAATATTGGGCTTCTAGCTGTGTGTGGGACTTGTTCTATTAATCCATCTATACAGACCTCCATCAGGTTGCAAATTGAATATAATATTTTCCTGCATCTAGCTCTGAAAAAATATTTGGCCTTCTAGCAGTGTGTGGGACTTGTTCTAATAGTCCATCTATACTGACCTCCATCAGGTTGCAAACTGAATATAATTTTTTTCTGCATCTACCTCTGAAAAAATATTTGGGCTTCTAGCTGTGTGTGGGACTTGTTCTATTAGTCCATCTATACTGACCTCCATAAGGTTGCAAACTGAATATAATTTTTTTCTGCATCTACCTCTGAAAAAATATTTGGCCTTCTAGCTGTGTGTGGGACTTGTTCTATTAGTCCATCTATACTGACCTCCATCAGGTTGCAAATTGAATATAATATTTTTCTGCATCTAGCTCTGAAAAAATGTTTGGCCTTCTAGCAGTGTGTGGGACTTGTTCTATTAGTCCATCTATACTGACCTCCATCAGGTTGCAAACTGAATATATTTTTTTCTGCATCTACCTCTGAAAAAATATTGGGCTTCTAGCTGTGTGTGGGACTTGTTCTATTAATCCATCTATACAGACCTCCATCAGGTTGCAAACTGAATATATTTTTTTCTGCATCTACCTCTGAAAAAATATTGGGCTTCTAGCTGTGTGTGGGACTTGTTCTATTAATCCATCTATACAGACCTCCATCAGGTTGCAAACTGAATTTAATTTTTTTCTGCATCTACCTCTGAAAAAATATTTGGGCTTCTAGCTGTGTGTGGGACTTGTTCTATTAGTCCATCTATACTGACCTCCATAAGGTTGCAAACTGAATATAATTTTTTTCTGCATCTACCTCTGAAAAAATATTTGGGTTTCTAGCTGTGTGTGGGACTTGTTCTATTAGTCCATCTATACTGACCTCCATAAGGTTGCAAACTGAATATAATTTTTTTCTGCATCTAGCACTGAAAAAATTTTTGGCCTTCTAGCAGTGTGTGGGACTTGTTCTATTAGTCATCTATACTGACCTCCATCAGGTTGCAAATTCAAAATAATTTTTTGTCTGCATCTACCTCTGAAAAAATATTTGGCCTTCTAGCAGTGTGTGGGTCTTGTTCTATTAGTCCATCTATACTGACCTCCATCAGGTTGCAAATTGAATATAATATTTTTCTGCATCTAGCTCTGAAAAAATGTTTGGCCTTCTAGCAGTGTGTGGGACTTGTTCTATTAGTCCATCTATACTGACCTCCATCAGGTTGCAAACTGAATATAATTTTTTTCTGCATCTACCTCTGAAAAAATATTTGGGCTTCTAGCTGTGTGTGGGTCTTGTTCTATTAGTCCATCTATACTGACCTCCATAAGGTTGCAAACTGAATATAATTTTTTTCTGCATCTACCTCTGAAAAAATATTTGGCCTTCTAGCTGTGTGTGGGACTTGTTCTATTAGTCCATCTATACTGACCTCCATCAGGTTGCAAATTGAATATGATATTTTTCTGCATCTAGCTCTGAAAAAATGTTTAGCCTTCTAGCAGTGTGTGGGACTTGTTCTATTAGTCCATCTATACTGACCTCCATCAGGTTGCAAACTGAATATAATATTTTTCTGCATCTACCTCTGAAAAAATATTGGGCTTCTAGCTGTGTGTGGGACTTGTTCTATTAATCCATCTATGCAGACCTCAATCAGGTTGCAAACTGAATATATTTTTTTCTGCATCTACCTCTGAAAAAATATTGGGCTTCTAGCTGTGTGTGGGACTTGTTCTATTAATCCATCTATACAGACCTCCATCAGGTTGTAAACTGAATATATTTTTTTCTGCATCTACCTCTGAAAAATTATTGGGCTTCTAGCTGTGTGTGGGACTTGTTCTATTAATCCATCTATACAGACCTCCATCAGGTTGCAAACTGAATATAATTTTTTTCTGCATCTACCTCTGAAAAAATATTGGGCTTCTAGCTCTGTGTGGGACTTGTTCTATTAGTCCATCTATACTGACCTCCATCAGGTTGCAAACTGAATATAATTTTTTTCTGCATCTAGCACTGAAAAAATATTTGGCCTTCTAGCAGTGTGTGGGACTTGTTCTATTAGTCATCTATACTGACCTCCATCAGGTTGCAAATTCAAAATAATTTTTTGTCTGCATCTACCTCTGAAAAAATATTTGGCCTTCTAGCAGTGTGTGGGACTTGTTCTATTAGTCCATCTATACTGACCTCCATCAGGTTGCAAACTGAATATAATTTTTTTCTGCATCTAACTCTGAAAAAATATTTGGCCTTCTAGCAGTGTGTGGGTCTCATTGTATTAGGCCATCTATACCAAGCTCCACCAGCTTTTCAATTAATAATAATTTTTCGCTGCATCTAGCCCTGAAAATAATTTTTCTTCCCAATAGTGGTAGCAATAGAAATATGGGGCGCGCTCCTGGCTTACAAAAATATACGCTTAATAACAAAAAACACCAGCTTAGCGCACTGCATTAATAAGATGGCATCATTGTCTCTCCCAGTGCTAGGCCTACTACCCAGGCTAGCATTCCTGTGCCTAAAACACAATGTATGGGTCCGCGCTAGCCACTATGCTGAGTGGTCTAAAGCTGCTGCTAACGCTTTATAACAATTCAATTGGCAGATTTTCACAGAGCTCTTCCACAATGCCCACCCATCGGGACAACAGTTGCCCACCTTCCCTATGGGATCTAGTGGCGAATAGTTGATGCCATTAATCAGAACGTCAGTTGCCCCGTCGACGTGGCAAGCATATGGTAAGGCATGGGAAGAGTGGACACGACTAGTAGCAGGCAGACCGGTTGACCAATGTGAACAAGCCAGATCACAAGTCACCATAGAATTTCTCCACCAGCTAATGATGAGGGGCATATCAGGGGCGTCAGCGCAGCGGTGTCTGACCGGAGTAGCATTTCACTTCCAACTACTGAATTGGGGAGATGTGACAAAGATTCATCATCAGACAATCCATAAAAGGGTGGAAAAGGGGTCAGCCAAGTCAGGAGTGTAGACGTCCCGTCCCGTGTCACTAAAACTGATTTCTCACATCATACCCCTAACACCATTAACATGACACTCACAATTTGAAGCAACACTACTGTCTACTGCATTTGTGATCGCCTTCTTCGGGGCGCTATGCATAAGCGAATTAGTCCCTCAATCCAAAATTAGCACCAGTGGAGGCTTATTACACCATGACGTAGTCATAGGCAATAATGCAATACGTCTATGCATACACAAATCGAAAATGGTTCCAGTGGGCAGGGGCACTTGGGTACTTCTACAACCCACAAACGGTACACTGAGTCGGGTAACAATAGTAAAACCATATCTAACCATCAGATCACAAAGTAATTTGTTCCTATCACACATTGATGGGACGCCATTATCAAGATACCAGTTCCAAGCTATATTTAATAAATGCATAACATCGGCAGGGAACCACCCCAAAGATTACGGGACACACTCATTCTGCATAGGCCACAGAAGCAGCAAGAGCAGGACTGTCAGAAACGGAAGTTCAGAGGATAGAGAGATGGTGATCCACGTGTTTGGCAAGATACATAAGACCGGACTTGTTATCCTATCGTGGTTTGTTTCTTTTACAGGTGACGCTAAGCCAACAGTGTGGGTGATAGGCCACTCGTATATATATTGGGCAGATTAAAGGGCGAAAGTCCGCCCAGGCGGGAGGAAATTAGAGTTTCATAACACATATTTCAACTGGAGAGGTATTAGAGGCCTGCTATGGCCACAGGTACTAATGGAGGTAATCAAGGTAGGGAGAGAGGCAAGATGTCTGGTCACCTTAGTTATACAGGCCGGGGGAAACAACCTAGGTCATCACAAGAGCGCATAACTAATGGCAATAATGAAACTAGACACTGAGCGCTTCAGAGAATTTTTCACAAAACTAGCTATAGTATGGTCAGAGATTGTGCCGATAGCGGTATGGCAAGGTGCGCGAGACATCACGGCCATCGAACGGACAAGGCGGGTAATAAATATTCGGATGGCAAAATTTAGAAGAGACAGAGGCGGTGTAGTGGTACGACACCGACAACTGGAAGGAGATAAAGCAGGCCTCATACGGCCCGACGGTGTTCACTTAATGGATATTGGACTGGACATATTCCTGTCAGGACTCCAGGACGGAGTGGAACAAGCGTTAAGAGTGATGGGTGGGGGTCAGAGTCCTGCATACGAGTACGCAGGATCCTCCGTGGCCTGGAAATAGAAAGGACATGTTGGAGAGTTACACTTGTTGGCCAAGTTGCCGGAGTGGAGACCCAGGGCATGCTGCAACAAGCTGAATTATTTTAGAAATAAAATGTCTTTCTAATGGAATGAGTATAAAGAGTTAATAAAGCTGTGACCGATCCTCACCCATCCAGTTGTAAGAGTTACATTATTGTATTGTCAAGGAAAGGGGGGCGGTAGGGGGGCTGAGCGTCTGGGTTTGGTTGGGGGTCCCCACAGTCTGCCTAGGCTAGATGCATTTAAAAATTCTTATTAGATACACAGGCGGTGCAGCTTGCTTCGCAGCTGGGCTACTACGCCCAAAGTATTGCCTAGGCTAGATGTAGTTAAAAATTCTACGCTGACTAGCAGACACTGAAGATTTGGAGCAGACCTCTGAGTAAACAGCTCTTCAGACTCAATCATCTGTGTTACCCCAAGCCATAGTGTATGTAGTTTCTTACAGTTAAAAGGGGGGGGGAGCGACCCAACCCACCTGGAATTGACGATGCCAACGTCACGTAAGACACAGCAAGGGGACTCCAAAAAGAGTTTCCATTTTTTCCCAAAATTGTGGCACAGACACCACTTAACCCTAGAACGCATACCTGGGGCTGCGCAGTCCCGCCCTGTTAATTGTTTTCTATTTTCTGCAAGATTACTTTAGTTAGAATTTTGAAACTCTAGGTATTCTTCATGTATATAGTTGTTTGTCATTTGAGTTTGAGTTATTCAATGTTATTTGCACACGGGCCTAAAAGGCCCCAGGTATATGAAAGTGTAGATTTTTATGGTCATGCGTTCTAGGGTTAAGTGGCATCAATTGCCCCACAGTTGCTTAAAACGGTTGGTGAGGTGATATTACCAAATCCTCAAGCTTTTAGCCTCCCAAGGATAACACAGGATTAGAAAAGTCCTTGCGAATCCATGATTTGTTCATCTTTATGAACGTGAGTCTGTCTACATTCTCAGTGGACAGCCGCGTGCGCTTATCTGTCAGCACACCATCAGCAGCGCTGAACACACGTTCAGAGAGAACACTGGCTGCAGGGCATGACAAGATCTCCAAGGCGTGAGTGGCGAGCTCCGGCCATTTTTCCAGATTGGAATACCAAAATGAGCAAGGGTCCAGTGACACAGTCATGGCTTCGATGTTCACTTGGAGATACTCCTGCACCATCCTCTCTAGGCATTGACTATGTGTCAGACTTCTTGTCTCCTGTGGCCTTGCAAAGGATGGTCTAAAAAAGTGGTGAAGCGATTTCACAAAATTGCTGTTACCAGCAGATACTGTGTTACTGTTACGGTTTGAGTGATGAAGACTCGACAGTGCCGCCGTTGGCAAGTTAGAACTGTGAGATTCACTTCGTGCACCACTGGTGTTTTGTGGAAAAGCACATGTAAGATTCTGCAACAGCGTCTGCAGATACTCCTGCATGCGTCAATCCCTTTTTATGGCAGGAATTATTTCGGCAAATTTACTTTTGTACCGGGGATCTAAGAGTGTGGCAACCCAGTAGTCGAGATTACTTCGAATTCTGCAATCTGAGGGTCATGTTGCAGGTAGTGCAGCAAGAAGGCACTCATGTGTCTTGCGCATCCAGGAGGACCAAGTCCTTGTTGTGTTGGTAGCGAGGTAAGAATCATGCTTCTTTCCTCTGCCCTCTCCCCCCAACCTCGCACAACAGAAATGTGATCAAGGTCTCCCTCATCTGATGAGTCTTCCATGCCCATCGCCAGTTCATCCTCCACTTCTTCCTCGGCTCCTGCACCTTCCTCAACAGTTTGGCTGCTACCATGCGCCCTGTTTAATCCCTCTCCCCCACCCTCCCATGCCTGCCTCCTTGGTGCTGCCAACCGTCTGGACATTGGAGATGTTATCCCTTCCGCGTACGACTCCTCCTCTACTTCCTCCACCTCCTCTTGTCCGACCACCTGACTCTGAATTCTGTTTAATGTGTGCTCCAGCATGTAAATCACCGGAATAGTTATGCTGATAATGGCATCGTCGTCAGCACTAAACATCTTCGTCGCCATTTCAAAACTGTGCAGAAAAGTGTGTGGCGCCCCTGAGGGTGCAGTCACCACAGAGTTACTGCATCTCACCCAGAGGTGTGGTATCTCACCCTCAGGTAAGGAAGGCGTATGGCTAACACCTAACATCCAACACCTGCATCCAACACATACCCGCAGTGGGGTTAGGGCGAGATTGCTCCTAAGGGAGAGCACAGTTCCAGGTCCCTAGCTGGTGGGAGGATCCTATGTAGTGGGTGCTTAGGGGAGCAGCTTAGGGGAGCACATGACAGGGAGAGTATAAATTGAAAGCCATCTTAGAAAGAGCAAGCCAGTCAGAGGAGGAAAAGTGACAGGAGCAGAGGCTCGGCATGAGCTCTGCTCCGGAGGCGGGCCTAGCCTGGGAGGCCCAGGACTGAAGGAGAGAAGAGAGGAGTGGGAGCAGGAAGGCTCCAGGAACCGAAGGGACCCTAGGGCTACGGGCCGTGCAGAAGGCCACCTGTACTCCCGCTGCTACCAGGAGGTAGAGGGGTCAGGCCAGATAAGGGGAACCGGTCCCTCAACTAGAGGAGAAACAGCAAGGCTCAACTAGAAACCGGAGGCTGCAGCATTTCATGTACTGCAGGCAAAAGTCCACACCAGTCTCACTAAGAAGGTAGCCACATAGGACCCAGGGGACGGAACACAAGTCGCCCGCCAAGGCCCGAGGATACCGGATAGAAGTGTCACTGGGTGTGAGGTGCAGGGAGAAGGCCAGAGAAAGGACACACAGAAGGGGGTCCTGCTAAGTACTCCGGAGTAGTGTTGAGCCACCCCCGTAGTGTTCGAGTTCGGTTCGGTTCGTCGAACACCCGTGTGTTCGCCGAACTGTTCGTCGAACTGTTCGTCGAACACCTTCGAACACCGTTAAAACCAATGGCAGGCAAACAAAAACACATAGAAACACATAGAAAACACCTTCAAAGGTGTCCAAAAGCTGACAAACTGCTCAGAAGACACAACTAACACATGGAAAAGTGACAAGTACATATAGTCATGCGAAAAGAAAAGAGGTGGAGGAGTAAAAGGAGGGGGAGACACAGATATAGGCATGTCATGCCCTTCTAAAATCCAAAAAGTGAGAAGCCGAGACGGCCAGTCCGCTCCTGCCCGTGCCACCTCCGTGTCGCCGGGTTTGTGCCAGAGCCGCGGTGAACCCTGACGGCCAGCCCCCCTCTCCCAATACTGGTGCCTGTCCGCTGGTGGGTCGAGAGAGCCCCCCTGTGGTGGAGGCAGCTCTAAGCTTTTTAATTTAAATTGTCCCTCTAATTTGAATGAATACACTTTAAATCCATTTACAAGGATCTATTGGAGGGCAAGTCTCATGCCAGCAGCCGCGTAATTCCAGCTCCAGTAGCGTCCACTAAAGCTGCTGCAGTTAAAAAGCTTTTATAAGGATCGAGCTCGGCTGTCCACCGCAAGGCATCCTAGTGCCAGTCCCAGCCCCTATGCCTTGGGGTGCCTCCTGATGCTCTTCACTAAGTATCCCGTGGTCCCGAAGCATTTCCTTTGAAAAAATTAAGTGTCCAAACTACAGGTGGTGTAGCTTGCTTAACAGCCGGGATAATCCGCTGACTAGCAGACACTGCTACTAGGCACAAAGTATTTCCTGGGCTAGATGCAGTTAAAAATTTGTAAGTAGATACTCTCGTTGGATGCTGAGAAAGCATTCCATAGAGTCTCCTGGCACGCCATATATGATTCTCTTAAAAAGCTTGGGGTAGGGGTCTAGGGGACCCTTTTATAGCCAAAATCACAGCCCTGTATCACAATACGTCACCTAGGCTGAAGATAAATGGAACTGTAGCACCGAGGGCTCGGTTGCTACAGACGTATTGCACCTCACCCAGAGGTGTGATATCTCACTCTCAGATAAGGATGGAGTGTGGATCAGGACCCGACACCTGCATGCATTACACCACATTGCCGTGGGGCAGGGCGACCAATATGCCCCTGAGATGGGCACGACAGTCCCTGTCCCTGGCTGGAGTGGGGGGAGGGAACACTGAGGAAGGGGAACCCTGCAGTGCAGGAGCAGGGAGGAAGCAGTTCCTGGGTGCATTGAGAAGGGAGTATAAAAGGTGGGCACCATCTTAGTTCAGTGCAGAGAAGTCTGAGCAGAAGTGGCAGGGAGCAGGGACTCTGCATGAGCTCTGCTCCGGAGGCGGGCCTAGTAACAGAGGCCCAGGCCTGCAAGAGGGAGAAGGAAGGAAGAGGAGCGGAGAAGGCTCCAGGAACGAGGAATGAAGGGATCCCAGGGGTGCGGACGGGCGAGTCGCCACCGCACGCCCGAATCCACCTGCGTGGAGGGGTCAGGCCAAAGGGGGAGACCGGTCCCCGAACTAGTGGAGGCAGGAAACGACCCTCAGCTAGAAACCGGAGGCTCGGAGATTTTATGTGGCGCAGCCCCTTGCTCCACCCGCTAGGAAGGCACCACATAGGGTCAGGGAAACTGGCGCCAAGTTTACCAAGAGGAGGCCCGAGGCAGCCGGACAGAAGTGTTGGTAAGAAAGGCCAGACAAAGGACACACAAAGGGGGTCCTGTGAAGCGCTCCAAAGTTATCTGGGAGTTGTCTGAGCCCCTCACCTGGTGAGCACAGTACGACGTGGGCAACCGTTACCTGCAGACGTGGTCTGGATAATAAGAACTGTGAGTAAAGGCCCTGAACTGCATCACTGACTCCGTGTCGTTACTGCTGCTGCCCTGCACCATCACCCCCATCCTCCGCATACACTGCCCTGAGGCTATACTCCTCCCGTGGGGAGTTATGCTACGCTCTGCTGCACCCACAACACCAGCCTTAGCGGTCTGCCCTGTAGCGGCGGTTCACTCTGACCGCAGTCCACGGGTGGCTTAGTCGGACATTTAAACATCAAAACCACATAAATAGTTCCGCCACTGGTTTGACCGCCCTGAGCCACGGAACCGGATCGCCGCCACGAAGACTACAACCACCAGCATCCACCAAAAAGTGTCCGGCTCCGGGTGTCCCAAGGCCCAGGGGGTGCGTCAGAACATTTTCATCACCTTTCACAATCACCAATGGGACAAGGCAGGGATGTCCTCTGTCCCCTCTCTTATACATCCTAGTGACGGAGCACCTGCTCTCATCAATTCGCCATAACCCCAATATTAGGTGGATTGAGGTGGGAGGCACCGAGTACAAGTGCTCTCTATTTGCTGATGATGTCCTAGTATATATCACTCAATCACATATATCCATCCCTGCTGTTATGGCTGAAATAGATCACTTTGTTACATGGTAAAATTTTAAAATCAATGCAGCGAAGTCTGAGGCCCTCGATGTCTCCCTCCCTAAATCCATATAGGATTCCATCCAGTCCAACTTTCCCTTTGCCTGGCCCTCACAGGGTATCAAATACTTAGGAATTCCTATTCATAGAGACCTCTCCCATCTATGTTATCTTAATTTTGGGCCCTTTATTGAACAATTCCATACAGACCACGGTTGGCAAGTTAGAACTGTAAGATTCACTACGTGAACCACTGGTGTTTTGTGGAAAAGCACATGTACACCGCGTTCCAAATTATTATGCAAAAAGTGTTTAGGAGTGATAAGGGAAGAATTTGTTTGTTTGTCAGTTAAACTCATTGATGGTGATGTGTGTCAGGGCTCTTTATATCACTGTAAGCAATTGCAGACACCTGTGCTAATTAGTTTGGCAGGTGTGTCCAATGAAAGGCAAGACTACTTAAGAAGGCTCTCTCACATTATTAAGCAGCCTACATTTTCTGCCAAAATGGGAAAGAAAAAGGATGTGTCGGCTGCTGAGAAGCAACAAATTGTGGAGTGTTTAGGTCAAGGCATGACTACAATCAACATTGTGCGATGATCAGGATGAAGTGTCTTGGCAATCAAGAAGTATGTAGCTGATTCACAGTACACACGTGTGCGTGCTGATAAGGGCAAATTGAGGACTCTTTCCTACAGGCAATTACGTCAGGTTGAAACAGCAGCGGCAAAAAAGCCTTGTCATAGCAGCAGACAAGTTTTTGAAGCTGCTCGTGCCTCCAACGTCCCCCGAACAACAAGATGCAGGGTCCTTCAGAGGTTTGCAGCTGTGCATATGCCATCCTGTCGACCTCCTCTATCCACTTCACACAAGCAGAAACGGCTCCAGTGGGCCAAACATTACATGAAGACTGATTTCAAAACTGTTTTGTTCACGGATGAGTGCCGTGCAGCGCTCGATGGTCCAGATGAATGGAGTGGAGGATGGCTGGTTGATGGACACCCCACGCAAACACGGCTACAGCGCCAACAAGGAGGAGGTGGAGTAATGTTTTGGGCTGGAATCATGGGGAGAGAGATTGTCGGCCCCTTTAGGATCCCTGAAGGCGCTAAAGATGAACTCCATAATGTATGTGGATTTTCTCAAACAGCACTTCCTGCCATGGTTCAAGAAGAAGAACCGTGTATTTCACAGCAAGATCATTTTTCTGCATGATAATGCACCATCTCATGCTGCACATAAAACATCTGCATCTCTGGCTGATATGGGCATAAAAGGGGACAAACTTATGGTGTGACCCCCATGCTCCCCTGACCTCTACCCCATTCAGAACCTTTGGAGCATCATTAAAAGGAGTGTCTATGATGGCGGGAGGCAGTTCACATCTAAGCAACAGCTCTGGGAGGGTATTCTGTCCTCATGCAAAACAATTGAAGCAGAAACCATCCAAAACCTGACAAATTCAATGGACGAGAGAGTTCAGAAGCTCCTTTCGAACAAGGGGTCCTATGTGAAAATGTAACATCACCTAGAATAAAGTTTTGAGTTGAAAACTGTTTGATTTCAGTTTCTAACAACCTGCTAATGCTTATAATTTCAAAAATGACCATTTTTTTGGTCTTTATTAAAATGAAAAGGTTGATCGAAAAGTTTGGGGGATCTAAGAGTGTGGCAACCCAGTAGTCATGATTACTTCGAATTCTGACAATATGAGGGTCATGCTGCAGGTAGTGCAGCAAGAAGGCACTTATGTGTCTTGCGCATCTCGGAGCCCCAAAATTATTTTCCGGGCTAGATGCAGCTAAAAATTATTTTTAATTTTAAATCTGGTGAAGCTTATTATAGATGGCCTAATAGGATCAGTGCTGCACACTGCTACAAAGCCCAAATTATTTTCCAGTCAAGATACAGATAAACATGATTAGTAATTTGAAAGCTTAAAACGGTTGGTAGGGTGATTTTAACCAATCATCAAGCTTTTACTCTCCCCAGGATGACACAGGGGTAGAAAAGTCGTTTCGGATCCATGATTTGTTCATCTTTATGAACGTGAGTCTGTCTACATTATCAGTGGAGAGCCGCGTGCGCTTATCTGTCAGCACACCACCAGCAGCGCTGAACACACGTTCAGACAGAACGCTGGCTGCGGGGCATGACAAGATCTCCAAGGCGTAAGTGGCTAGCTCCGGCCATTTATCCAGATTGGAAGCCCAAAAAGAGCAAGGGTCCAGTGACACAGTCGTGGCTTCAATGTTTACTTGGAGATACTCCTGTACCATCGTCTCTAGGCGTTGACTATGTGTCAGACTTCTTGTCTCCTGTGGCCTTGCAAAGGATGGGCTAAAAAAGTGGTGAAATGATTCCGCAAAATTGATGTTACCAGCAGATACTGTGGTTCTGTTACGGTTTGAGTGCTGAACACTTGACAGTCCCACGGTTGGCAAGTTGGAACTGTGAGATTCTCTACGTGCACCACTGGTATTTTGTGGAAAAGCACATGTAAGATTCTGCAACAGTCTCTGCTGATACTCCTGCATGCGTGCATCCCTTTCTATGGCAGGAATAATTTCTGCAAATTTACTTTTGTACCGGGGATCTAACAGTGTGGCAACCCAGTAGTCAGGATTATTTCTAATTCTCACAATTCGAGGGTCATGTTGCAGGTAGTGCAGCAAGAAGGCACTCATGTGTGTTGCGCATCCAGGAGCACCAAGTCCCTGTTGTGTTGGTGGCGAGGTAACAATCATGCTTCCTTCCTCTGTCCTCTCCCCCCAACCTCGCACAACAGAAATGTGATCAAGGTCTCCCTCATCTGATGAGTCTTCCATCAGTTCGTCCTCCACTTCTTCCTGTGCTCCTGCACCTTCCTCACTAGTTTGGCTGCTACCATGCGCCCTGGTAAAACCATCTCCCCCACCCTCACATGCCTGCCGCCTTGGTGCTGCCGACCGTCTGGACCTTGCAGATGTTAGCCCTTCCGCATACAACTCCTCCTCCTCTACTTCCTCCACCTCCTCTTGTGCCACCACCTGACTCCGAATTCTGTTTAACATGTGCTCCAGCATGTAAATCACCAGAATAGTCATGCTGATAATGGCATCGTCAGCACTAAACATCTTCGTCGCCATTTCAAAACTGTGCAGAAGGGTGCATAGGTTCCTGATCTGAGACCACTCCTCCAGCGTGATTTGCCCCACCTCTGAATCTCGTTGGCCCAGGCTATACGTCAGAACGTATTGCACCAGGGCTTGTCGGTGCTGCCACAGTCGCTGCAACATGTGCAGAGTTGAATTCCACCGGGTAGGCACATCGCATTTTAGCCGGTGAAGTGGCAGGCCCAACGACTTCTATAGAGATGTAAGTCGCTGAGCTGCGGGATGCGAACGGCGGAAGTGAGCACACAGCGACCGTGCCCTCTGCAGAAGGCCATCTAGTCTGGGATAGTGGGCTAAAAATTGCTGGACAACCAGGTTCAACACGTGAGCCATACAAGGCACGTGTGTGACATTGCCCCGGCGAAGGGCCGCACCCAGGTTTGCAGCATTGTCGCACACGGCCTTCCCTGGTTTCAGGTCCAGTGGAGACAACCATTCATGAAATTGGTTCTCCAGAGCTGACCACAACTCCTCAGCTGTGTGACTCACATTTCCCAGACATTTCAATGTAAAAACCGCCTGATGACGTTGAGCCCTACTGCCAGCATAGTAAGGAGGTGTGCAGGATCCCTTCTGCGCAGTTAGAAAGCTTGTGGCATGACCAGACAGGCTTTGGGTGCAGGTGGAAGACCGAGAGGAGGTTGAGGAGGCAGAAGCAGTGGAGGAACTTTGACATAAAGAGGATTGACGCACAACTCGTGGGGACGGCAAGACTTGGACAGCAGCCCCTTGTCCTGCTGTCACCATAGTTACCCAGTGCCCAGTCAGCGACATGTAACGCCCCTGTCCATGCCTACTCGTCCAAGTGTCTGTGGTGAAATGCACCCTGTCACACACAGAGTTTCTCAAAGAAGCGGTGATGTTGTGTGCGACATGCTGGTGGAGCGCAGGCACACCTTTCTTTGAGAAGTAGTGCCGACTGGGCATCTGGTACTGGGGCACTGCGACGGACATAAGGTCTCGAAAATCCTCTGTGTCCACCAGGCGGAAAGGCAGCATTTCTGTAGCCAAGAGCTTGCAGATGGTGAAATTCAACCTCTTAGCTATCTCATGGCTAGGAGGAAATGGTCTTTTACTTGTCCACATCTGAGGGACCGAGGGCTGGCTATTGTGCTTAGACGGGGTTGATAAGGGTGTCCCCGGCAAACTGCCGGTCTGTGAGGAAGATGCAGGCGGACATGTTAGGTTGCCTTGATCCAAAGGTGGTGCTATCGATGTCGGACAGCGCTCAACACCAGCTGGTGTTACCACCTCCAAAGAAAATGATGACCTGCCAATCACGCTGGCTGTTGCGGGTAAAGAGGTGGCAGGTCTGCGCCCCAAAACAGGTGTGACTGCTGTCCCCCCAGTCACAGAGGATGAAGAGGCCGCGGATGCACAAGATATGGCAGACGGTGATTGGCCCGGCCGGCTAGGCCGCATTGTAGCACACTGAGCTTCCCACTGCAACTTATGCTTCATGTCCATGTGCCGGTTCATGCATGAAGTTTTCAAACTATGTATTTTTTGGCCTCTACTTAGCTTTTGCTGACAAATGTTACAGATAACACGAGTTGGGTCATCTTTATCGATCTGAAAAAATGCCCAGGCTATGCAAGGCTTAGCACCCATGCGACCTGAAGAGCCACCACGACTTGTGGTGAGAGGCAGAGTTGTGTTTGAGGATGCAGTTGTTGACGTGCTTCCAGTACTACGTCTCTGTCCAGGAAGGCGCAACCTGACCTCGTCGTCACTAGCATCTTCCTCCACCTCCTCTGCTGACCTCATCTCTTGGCTGACTGTGGGTTGACAGTAAGTGGGATCTCCGACCTCATCATCATCACCCTGTGCGTTATCACACCCGTCGTCCTCAGAGCCAACCTGTTCCTGCCCTGACAAAAAACTAAAGTTGTCGCTCCAATCAGGTATTTGAGTCTTATCATCGTCTTCCTCATTGTCTCCACCAACAGGAGTTACAGTTTGGGAATGAGGGTCTTCATTATGGTCAGAACCTTCTGCGTCTGGTCCTGGATCCGACTCATAAAGATTCTGGGCATCAGTGCAGATCATTTCCTCGTCTGGATTCACAGAAGCGCTGGAGTCGACCTCTGATTCCCAGGCTATAGTATGAGTAAACAGCTCTGCAGACTCAACCATCTGTTCTACCTCATACTCAGACGGGCAGCTGGAGATTTGGGAGCTGTGAGGAAGCAAGTGCGATTTGGGTGACACCTTTGAGGACTGGAGTATTTGTGATGTTGAAGTTGATGTGGAGGAGAGCCCACTTAAAGGAGCACTTGATATCCGTTGAAGCACCTGCTGTTTTTGTGCCTCATCTGGAATTTGTAGCGATTGGCGTGGCCATAAGAAAGGGATCTTATCACATTGTCCGCTAAAAGAAGTAGACATTTTAGTTTGGCTGGAAGATGGTCTTTCTTCTGCACCTACCCCACGGACACAACCTTTTTTCCCCTTCCCAACACGCCTATTCCCCTTTCCACCAGCAGCAGGCCTTTTTCCACTCATTTTGGTGGTTAACTAATTCACAACTCTGGAGTTGTTTGCACAAAAAAACAATGGATGGTAACCGAGCAGAGCTGAGTGGCCAAACTGTGGTATTAGGCCAAAACTATTGGCTGGGCTAGATGCAGAAAAAAATTATTTTTAATTTGCAACCTGATGGAGGTCAGTATAGATGGACTAATAGACCAAGTCCCACACACTGCTAGAAGCCCAAATATTTTTTCAGAGCTAGATGCAGAAAAAAATTATTTTTAATTTGCAACCTGATGGAGGTCAGTATAGATGGACTAATAGACCAAGTCCCACACACCGCTAGAAGCCCAAATATTTTTTCAGAGCTAGATGCAGAAAAAAATTATTTTTAATTTGCAACCTGATGGAGGTCAGTATAGATGGACTAATAGACCAAGTCCCACACACTGCTAGAAGCCCAAATATTTTTTCAGAGCTAGATGCAGAAAAAAATTATTTTTAATTTGCAACCTGATGGAGGTCAGTATAGATGGACTAATAGACCAAGTCCCACACACTGCTAGAAGCCCAAATATTTTTTCAGAGCTAGATGCAGAAAAAAATTATTTTTAATTTGCAACCTGATGGAGGTCAGTATAGATGGACTAATAGAACAAGTCCCACACGCTGCTAGAAGCCCAAATATTTTTTCAGAGATAAATGAAGAAAAAAATTATTTTTAATTTGCAACCTGATGGAGGTCAGTATAGATGGACTAATAGACCAAGTCCCACACACTGCTAGAAGCCCAAATATTTTTTCAGAGCTAGATGCAGAAAAAAATTATTTTTAATTTGCAACCTGATGGAGGTCAGTATAGATGGACTAATAGACCAAGTCCCACACACTGCTAGAAGCCCAAATATTTTTTCAGAGCTAGATGCAGAAAAAAATTATTTTTAATTTGCAACCTGATGGAGGTCAGTATAGATGGACTAATAGACCAAGTCCCACACACCGCTAGAAGCCCAAATATTTTTTCAGAGCTAGATGCAGAATTTTTTTTTATTCAATTTGCAACCTGATGGAGGTCAGTATAGATGGACTAATAGACCAAGTCCCACACACTGCTAGAAGCCCAAATATTTTTTCAGAGCTAGATGCAGAAAAAAATTATTTTTAATTTGCAACCTGATGGAGGTCAGTATAGATGGACTAATAGACCAAGTCCCACACACTGCTAGAAGCCCAAATATTTTTTCAGAGCTAGATGCAGAAAAAAATTATTTTTAATTTGCAACCTGATGGAGGTCAGTATAGATGGACTAATAGAACAAGTCCCACACGCTGCTAGAAGCCCAAATATTTTTTCAGAGCTAGATGCAGAAAAAAATTATTTTTAATTTGCAACCTGATGGAGGTCAGTATAGATGGACTAATAGACCAAGTCCCACACACCGCTAGAAGCCCAAATATTTTTTCAGAGCTAGATGCAGAAAAAAATTTTATTCAGTTTGCAACCTGATGGAGGTCAGTATAGATGGACTAATAGAATGATGCTATGCCCAAAAGATTTTACTTCACTAGGTGCAGTAAAAAAATTGGTATTCTATACACAGGTGGTATATCTTGCAACACAGATAGGCTACTCCACTGACTAACACACTCTGCAATAGGCCAAAAAGGATTAGCTTTGCTAGATTCAGCCAAATGCTGTGAAAAAAACTTGCACAGCACTGGCACAGACCTGCCTGGCAAAAACTGATAGGAACTGATGTAACCTAGTCCTGAAAAGGACTCCAATTACAATTAGTCTTTACTCCCACAATCTATCTATTTAAGAGCACAGACCTGCCTGATAAAAGTCGTAGGAAATGCTGTAACCTAGTCCTTAAAAGGACTGCAATCACAACTATTCCCTACTCCCAAGCTATCTGTATATTTGTGCGAAAATTGGCTTGAAATTAACAAGGTATAGCGCACACAGCAACAGCGGTGCCGTCTAACACGCAGCTGCAGCAGTGAGAAAATGGTGGCGACGGGGAAAATGGCTTGGTCTTATAGGGCAAGGACATGTGACATACACTGCCAATCACACATGCCCTTGCTTGTGTGAAAAAAAGCACTTCGCTCCGTGTGTGCGCTGCTGATAGGCTGACAGATTGCACCTCCCCACTGCAAATGCGGGAAAGAGAAAAAAAAATGGAGATCTTCATTGTTTCTGCAGAGATCCATCCCCTGCCCCTCCCCCCGCCCCGCTGTACACTCAAACTGCGTATTAACATTAATTTTCATCATTACTGAGAAAAAATCCAGTTATGATTTTGGTGCACGAACAGTTATCGAACATAACCTCGAACAGCCGAATTTTTCTCAAATTGTTCGTGTTCGCCGACCGGCTCGAACACCGCCCAAAACAGCTCGAATTTGAGATTGGCGAACAGTTCAAGTAGAACAACGCTCATCTCTACTCCGGAGCTATCTGGGGGTGGACTGAGCCCCTCACTGAGTACGCACAGCACGACGGGTGAGATAGCTCTGGTACCTGTAATCTGGACTGCAACAACTGTGAGTAAAGATCTTGGGACTGCATCACACGGACTCTGTGTTCATTACTGACTCCCTGCACTACAACCACCATCATCCACCCACACTGCCCTGAAGCTACACTCTTCCTGTGGTGAGTAATAATACCATTGCAGCAAAACCACCAGCTTCAGAGGACTGTTCCGCAGCGGCGGCCCCTTTGGCCGCACTCCACAGGTGGCGTAGTCGGAGATTATAAAATCCATATATACAAATTACCGTTGGATTGACCGCCCTGGGTCACGGACCGGGTCACCGCCACAGTGACTACAAACCCCAGAGTCTACCGGCCCGGCTCCGGGTACCCCACGGCCCAGGGGGCGCGTCAACTTCATAGGTCCCTGATCTGAGACCACTCCTGCTGTGTGATTTGCCCCACCTCTGGATCTCGTTGGCCCAGGCTATACGTCAGAAACTATTGCATCAGGGCTTGTCGGTGCTGCCACAGTCGCTGCAACATGTGCAGAGTTGAATTCCACCGTGTCGGAACATCGCATTTCAGCCGGTGAACTGGCAGGCCCAACGACTTCTGTAGAGATGTAAGTCGTTGAGCTGCGGGATGCGAACGGCGGAAGTGAGCACTCAGCGACTGTGCCCTCTGCAGAAGGCCATCTAGTCCGGGATAGTGGGCTAAAAATTTATGGACAACCAGGTTCAACACGTGAGCCATACAAGGCACGTGTGTAACATTGCCCCGGCGAAGGGCCGCACCCAGGTTTGCAGCATTGTCGCACACGGCCTTCCCTGGTTGCAGGTCCAGTGGAGACAACCATTCATGAAACTGGGTCTCCAGAGCTGACCACAAGTCCTCAGCTGTGTGACTCACATTTCCCAGACATTTCAAAGTAAACACTGACGCCGTTGAGCCCTGCTGCCAGCATAGTAAGGAGGTGCGCAGTTAGAAAGCAGGTGGCATTACCAGACAGGCTTTGGGTGCAGGTGGAGGACCGAGAGGAGGTTGAGGAGGCAGAAGCAGTGGAGGAACTTCTAGATAAAGAGGATTGACGTACAACTCGCGGGGACGGCAAGACTTGGACAGCAGCCCCTTGTCCTGCTGTCACCATAGTTACCCAGTGCCCTGTCAGCGACATGTAACGCCCCTGTCCATGCCTACTCATCCAAGTGTCTGTGGTGAAATGCACCCTGTCACACACAGAGTTTCTCAAAGAAGCGGTGATGTTGTGTGCGACATGCTGGTGGAGCGCAGGCACACCTTTCTTTGAGAAGTAGTGCCGACTGGGCATCTGGTACTGGGTGTAACGGGTCTGGGAGGCGGAACCTCTGGGCTACTATACAAGGGGGCGGTCCTTGTAAGGGAGCGGGTGGCGACCAGGCAGGCAGTCACAGCAGGTGACCGGGACAGTCTCTAGAAGAACGGGCAGGAGGTCACGGCAAGTGACCGGGGCAGTCTCTGGATGAACGGGCAGATGGTCATGGCAAGTGACCGGGGCAGTCTCTGGGTGAACGGGCAGATGGTCACGGCAAGTGACCGGGGCAGTCTCTGGGTGAACGGGCAGATGGTCACGGCAAGTGACCGGGGCAGTCTCTGGGTAAAGGGTTGGTACGACCTGTGGCGGCTGATGGTAGACGTGAGCTCCCAGGTGAGCAGGCGAGAGTCTCTGGATAAACGGGTGGTCACAGCATGTGACGGCGGAGCCTCCAGGAAGACCAACAGACAGGCGGCAGATGAGCGCTCCCAGGTGAGCGGGCAGGAGTCACTGGACAGGCAGGTGGTCACAGCACGTGACGGCAGAGCCTCCAGGTAGGCTAGCAGACAGGTAGCAGATGTGCGCTCCCAGGTGAGCGGGCAAGCTGGTCCATAGACAGACTGACAAGAGTTGGAAGGCAGACCGTCGGACCTCAGGCAAGCAGGCAGGTAGTTGATGTGCACTCCCAGGTGAGCGGGCAAGCTGGTCCTTAGACAGACTGACAGGAGTAGTAAGGCAGACCGTCGGACCTCAGGCTAGCAGGCAGGTAGCAGGATATCAGGCAGGAATTAGACAGCAGACTGGCAGGAATCTGGCAGGTATCTGGCAGGTAACTGGCAACGGGACCTGAGGGCTGAAGCAGAGTAGTGAACAGTGCTACAACATTGCTCGGGCACCTCCATTTTGGAGCAGGTGCCTTTTATATGGGAGGTCCTCCGGCAATTGGCCGGGGACTCCTTAGGACGGCGCGCGTGGTCCCTTTAAGAGAGGGGGAGCGTGCGCGCGCCCTAAGCACACTGCCGGGGAAGGAGCGCGTGCCGGAAGCAGCGGGGAGAGCAGCGCTGGAGGACGCCACGCCAGGAGCGGGGAGGTGAGAGGGACGGCGTCTCTGCCTAGAACGGGGCAGAGACGCCGATGCTACAGTACCCCCCCCTTTAGGCCCCCTCTTTTTTTGGCCAGAAAGAAATTTCTCAAGGAGAAGCGGGGCGTTGATGTTCTCCCTGGGTTCCCAAGTTCTCTCCTCAGGACCAAACCCCTTCCAATCTACCAGAAAAAAGGTTTTTCCTCTTACCCTCTTGGAGGCCAGAATACTCTCTACCTCAAAGATGTCATCAGCGGAAACCGGAGCAGGAGGGGCACCTGGATTTTTGGAAAAAAAGTTAAAGACAACGGGTTTGAGGAGAGATACATGGAAGGAGTTGGGGATCCGTAGGGTGGCCGGGAGTTATAATTTGTAGGCCACAGGGTTAATTTGCCTGAGGACTTCGAAGGGGCCGATGAATCGAGGACCCAACTTGTAGGAGGGTACTTTGAGCCGCACATGTTTGGATGAGAGCCAAACCTTGTCTCCCGGATGGAATTGGGGCAGATCCAGACGTCTCTTATCAGCATATCTCTTCATCCGCTCAGAGGAGAGAAGAAGAGCGGACCTGGTGCTCTCCCAAATAGTAGAAAATTCACTGACAAGAGACTCCGCAGCAGGGTTGTCCACAGAAACGGAGACAGGAAGTGGAATCCGGGATGTTGGCCACCGACTATAAAGAACAGGGATTTGGAAGAGGACTCGGCCCATGGTAGGAGATCCACCCAGTCCGAGTGGTGAGCATCAACGAAGTGCCGGAGGTAGCTGGACTAGATCTGATTGATCCGCTCCACTTGACCATTGGACTGAGGGTGGTAAGCGGAGGAGAAATCCAGGGTAATGTCCAGCAGCTTACATGTGGCTCTCCAGAAGCGAGAGGTGAACTGAACCCCACGATCCGACACGATGTGGAGGGGCAGACCATGGAGACGGAAGATGTGGCGGATAAAGTCTTTAGCCAGCTCGGGTGCAGACGGAAGACCAGGCAGGGGAATGAAGTGGGCCATCTTAGAAAAACGGTCAGCGACAACCCAAATGACAGTGCAACCGGCAGAAACTGGAAGGTCGGTGATAAAGTCCATAGCGATGTGTTGCCAAGGAGCAGCAAGTACGGGAAGGGGCAGGAGATGGCCGGCAGGTAGATGTCGGGGAACTTTGTTACGGGCACAGGATGAACAGGCCGTGACGAAGTCTACCACGTCCTTACGCAGGGTAGGCCACCAGTAATGCCGGGTAATAAGTTGGAAGGTCTTCTTTTGGCCAGCATGGCCAGCTAGTTTAGAAGAATGTCCCCAGCGAAGAACCCTCTCCCGATCTGGCACAGCCACGAACGTCTTACCGGGTGGAAGACGAGTCAGATACAAGGGGGCCACATTCATGACCTTGGAGGAGTCGATGATGTGCGTAGGTTCCTCCTCTTGATCGGAGGACAGGAAGGACCGGGACAAGGCATCAGCTTTGACGTTCTTGTCCGCCGGACGGAAATGAAGAATGAAGTCGAAGCGGGCAAAAAACAACGACAAATGGGCCTGGCGAGGATTGAGTCTCTGGGCATTTTGGAGATATGCCAGGTTTTTGTGATCCGTGTAGATAATTACCGGGTAGAGAGCCCCTTCAAGCAGATAGCGCCACTCTCCCAGTGCCAATTTGATGGCTAGCAATTCCCAGTCTCCAATGGAGTAGTTGTGCTCCGACGAGGAGAAGATTTTGGAGAAGAAGCTGCACGTTACCATTCTCCCAGTAGAAGACTTCTGGGTGAGCACCGCTCCGGCTCCGGAAGAGGAGGCATCAACCTCCAGGTAGAATTGTTTATTACAGTCCGGACGGTGCAGGACGGGAGCAGAGGCGAAGGCTTTCTTTAGGGAAAGGAAGGCCTCCTCGGCTTCAGGCAACCATGTTCTGGGGTTAGCCCCCTTACTGGTAAGTGCAGACATGGGAGCAGTCCGAGACGAGAAGTGTGGGATGAAAAGACGATAATAATTAGCGAAGCCCAGGAATCGCTGTATCGCCTTCAAACCTTCAGGACGAGGCCATTTTAGAACAGAAGAGAGCTTCTCGGGATCCATTTGCAGACCTGTTTGGGAGCTGACATAGCCCAAGAACGGAAGGGAGGTCTGATCGAAGAGGCACTTCTCGTATTTGGCGTAGAGGTGGTTCTGCCGAAGCCTAAGCAGGACCTGACGAACATCCCTCCGGTGTGTGGGGAGATCCGGAGAGAAGACCAAGATATCGTCCAGGTATATCACTACGCAGGAGTACAGGAGGTCACGGAAGATGTCGTTGACTAGTTCCTGAAAGACCGCGGGAGCATTACAGAGACCGAAGGGCATCACAAGGTACTCGTAGTGACCGTCCCGGGTATTGAATGCCGTCTTCCACTCGTCTCCTTGACGGATACGGACCAGATTATACGCTCCTCGTAGATCCAGCTTGGAGAAGATCCTGGCGCCCTTGAGACGGTCAAACAATTCGGAGATGAGTGGCAGGGGATATTTGTTTTTTACCGTGATGAGATTGAGTCCTCTGTAGTCAATACAGGGACGTAGTGAGCCGTCTTTCTTTTTGACAAAGAAGAATCCGACTCCAGCCGGGGAGGTAGATTTTGGGATAAATCCCCTAGCCAGATTCTCTTCAATGTACTCAGACATGGCTCGGGTCTCGGCTGCAGACAACAGGTAGATACGCCCACGGGGAGGAGTGGTGCCAGGTACCAGGTCGATCGGGCAATCGTATGGCCTATGGGGTGGCAACGTCTCAGCTTCCTTCTTACCGAAGACGTCCGCATAGGGCCAGTAGGGAGCCGGGAGACCAGGTAAGTTAGCTGGAGTAGGCTGAGGGCGAAGTGGACGGACCGGGACCAGGCAGGTCCTATGGCAATCAGGACCCCATCGGAGTACTTCACCGGACCGCCAGTTCAATACGGGTTCATGTGTCTGGAGCCAAGGTAGACCTAGCAACAGGGAGTGAGAAAGTCCGGACAGCACATGGAATGAGATCTCCTCAGAGTGCAGCATTCCCACCTGCAGGGTTATGGGTTCGGTGACGAGCAGGATGGTCTCCGAGAGAAGTCTTCCATCCACGGAGGCGGCTGACAATGGTTCAGCCAGGGACTTGGTGGGAATATGGTATCTCTCTACCAGAGACTGGGAGATGAGGTTTCCAGCAGCTCCAGAATCCAGATGGGCGAGTTCAAAGAGACGGTTTTCTCCCCAAGCAATAGAGACCGGTAAGGTCAGAGACGGAGAGGGCTTACTTTTGTCTAGGACGACCTCTCCGAGTGGTCCTAGACACTGGCGTTTCCCGGCTTTTCCGGGCAGGAACGGATGAAGTGCTTCATACTGCCACAATAGAAACAGCTTCCCTCGGCTCGGCGAGATTCTTGGCGAGAACCGACCATCTTGGTCTGGTCGACCTGCATAGGCTCAGGAGAGTGTAGCTGAGGAGAGACGGAGGGAGTGACGGGTTTCTGAAAAGTAGGAGCTAGACGTGGAAACCTCCTCTCACGGGTGACCTCTTTGGCACGCTCCTGGAACCGCAGGTCAATCCGGGTGGCAAGAGTTATTAGGTCATCGAGAGTGGTAGGAATATCCCGACCGGCAAGTTCATCTTTTATATGGCCGGACAGACCCTCCCAGAAGACGGAAACCAGAGCGTCATTATCCCAGGCCAGCTCCGAGGCAAGGGTACGGAACCGTATGGCATATTGGCCCACGGTGAGACTTCCCTGACGGAGGCGTAGCAGAGATGATGCGGATGAGGTCTTCCGTCCGGGTTCGTCGAAGACTTTCCGGAAAGCCGTGAGAAAGGCAGGCAAGTCGGACACCAGGGGGTCTCCTCTCTCCCATAGAGGATTTAGCCAGGCCAGGGCCTCTCCGGTGAGATGGGACATGATGAAGGCAATTTTGGCCCTGTCGGAGTTAAACTGGTGAGACAGGAGTTCAAAGTGCAGGGTGCACTGATTTATGAAGCCCCGAGCCTGGGCGGAGTCGCCTCCGAAACGAGGAGGTGCAGAAAGCCGGGGTCCGGGGTAGGATACGTTGTTATTAGTGGGCAGTGG
Organism: Phyllobates terribilis; assembly: GCF_046119375.1. Lineage (NCBI taxonomy): Eukaryota > Metazoa > Chordata > Amphibia > Anura > Dendrobatidae > Phyllobates > Phyllobates terribilis. The sequence continues at coordinate 674,891,585 of NW_027362764.1, read as the reverse complement.
AGCTGCCGGATTGCGAGTCATGGCACTGGCGGTGGTTGCAGGCAGAGCAGTCAGAGTGTCCAGGCGAGAATTGACATTCCGCAGGTGACCCAGGATGGACTCCTGTTGGGACCTCTGACGGGACAGTTCATGACACAGGTCCGAGAGCGAGGGATCTTGGGGGCCACCGGGTTCCATGGCCCGAGCAAACTGTAACGGGTCTGGGAGGCGGAACCTCTGGGCTACTATACAAGGGGGCGGTCCTTGTAATGGAGCGGGTGGCGACCAGGCAGGCAGTCACAGCAGGTGACCGGGACAGTCTCCAGGTAGGCTAGCAGACAGGTAGCAGATGTGCGCTCCCAGGTGAGCGGGCAAGCTGGTCCATAGACAGACTGACAAGAGTTGGAAGGCAGACCGTCGGACCTCAGGCAAGCAGGCAGGTAGTTGATGTGCGCTCCCAGGTGAGCGGGCAAGCTGGTCCTTAGACAGACTGACAGGAGTAGTAAGGCAGACCGTCGGACCTCAGGCTAGCAGGCAGGTAGCAGGATATCAGGCAGGAATTAGACAGCAGACTGGCAGGAATCTGGCAGGTATCTGGCAGGTAACTGGCAACGGGACCTGAGGGCTGAAGCAGAGTAGTGAACAGTGCTACAACATTGCTCGGGCACCTCCATTTTGGAGCAGGTGCCTTTTATATGGGAGGTCCTCCGGCAATTGGCCGGGGACTCCTTAGGACGGCGCGCGCGGTCCCTTTAAGAGAGGGGGAGCGCGCGCGCCCTGAGCACACTGCCGGGGAAGGAGCGCGTGCCGGAAGCAGCGGGGAGAGCAGCGCTGGAGGACGCCGCGCCAGGAGCGGGGAGGTGAGAGGGACGGCGTCTCTGCCTAGAACGGGGCAGAGACGCCGATGCTACACTGGGGCACTGCGACGGACATAAGGTCTCAAAAATCCACTGTGTCCTCCAGGCGGAAAGGCAGCATTTCTGTAGCCAACAGCTTGCAGATGGTGAAATTCAACCTCTTAGCTTTCTCATGGCTAGGAGGAAATGGTCTTTTACTTGTCCACATCTGAGGGACCGAGGGCTGGCTGTTGTGCTTTGACGGGGTTGAGTAGGGTGTCCCTGGCAAACTGCCGGTCTGTGAGGAAGATGCAGGCGGACATGTTAGGTTGCCTTGATCCAAAGGTTTTGCTCTCGATGTCAGAGAGCTCTCAACACCAGCAGGTGTTTCCACTTCCCAATGAACTGACGACCTGCCAATCACACTGGCTGTTGCAGGTAAAGAGGTGGCAGGTCTGCGTCCAAAAACATGTGTGACTACTGTCCCCCCAGTCACAGAGGATGAAGAGGCCGCGAATGCACAAGATGGGGCAGACGGTGGTTGGCCCAGCCTGCTAGGCCGCATTGTAGCACAGTGAGCTTCCCACTGCAACTTATGCTTCATATCCATGTGACGGTACATGCATGAAGTACTCAAACTATGGATTTTTTGGCCTCTACTTAGCTTTTGGTGACAAATATTACAGATAACACGAGTTGGGTCATCCTTATCGATCTGAATAAATGCCCAGGCTATGCAAGGCTTAGAGCCCATGCGACCTGAAGAGCCACTATGACTTGTGGTCAGAGGCGGAGTTGTGGTTGAGGATGCAGTTGTTGACGTGCTTCCAGTACTCCGTCTCTGTCCAGGAAGGTGCAACCTAACCTCGTCGTCAATAGCATCTGTGACGCCCCGCTGCGCTTGGTATCACAGATCCTAGAAGAGTGTATTGATGGAATCCTCCACAAGAGGCCCCCATAAACATTCACACATCTCCACCTTCCACCTCAGACCAGCAGAGGGAGCCCGTTAGGGATATAAATAGGGAAGGTGGAGCTAGGCAGTTCAGTTCCTCTGAAGAGTTCCTGCAGTAGAGAAGCCTAAGAGAGGTCAGTCTGCAGTGGAGCTCAGTCTAGTCTAGAGAACTCAGTTAATAGTTCAGCAGTGGAGCACGAGGCTCCTGCTAGCTAGATTCAGGGAGCCCAGATAGAGCTTAAGGTGTGCCGGCGTCATAAGATCGGTGAAGCGCGGCAAGCTGCCGTTAGTGTGTATAGCCTATTGAGGGCCCGAGTAGGCCGAAGGCGAGTGGCGAGTTAGTACATAAGGGGCAGAGGAGCTTAACCAGCTCACCCCGAAGCATTTACCGGACACCGGATCCGAGCTTACCGGGATCTCTATGACCCAGTAAGGCATAACCGGAATCCCTGGAGAACTACAAGTCCCAGGATCGCTAAGGTGCTGATACGTAACAGAGCCAGGAGACGCTTAGGCCCCGCATACTGGGAGCGTGAACTTCAAGAGAAGGCCCTACCACAAGGTCAGCCAGCGCAGGACAGAGACAAAGTTAGGCCTAGCTCCAGGCAGGTCAGAAACTTACTGCGCAGAGGCAAGAAACAGGAGGCCCTACACCCGCTCATTGGGGAGGATCCTGATATGCACCCTTCACCCTACAGTGCTCCAGGATGTGCCTGAATTTCCTCCAGTAAAAGGTACTGAAGTGACTACCGTGTCCGTTTCCGTTCTTGCTCTGACCCAGCTGGGTCTCGCCTGTCCTGCATTCCCCCTGCATACGCTGCCCTGAGACCTAGCTCCACCTGTGGGGAGCTATACCATCGAGCTGCCTTATCACGGGCCTCAGTGGACTGCTGCAGCGCTGGTGCTTCTCACCAGATACCACGGGTGGTGTCACAAACTCTTATAAAATTAACAATTATCCACCCTTTTAAAGAGTGACCCCAGGGTACGGGCCAGGGAGCCGACCACCGCGACATCCCAAAGGCCAGGCAAAGGCCCGGGTGACCTCATCGACTGGCTGACTGTGGGTTCACAGTAAGTGGGATCTCCAACCTTGTCATCATCACCCTGTGTGTTATCACACTCGTCGTCCTCAAAGCCAACCTCTTCCTGCCCTGACCGAAAAGTCAAGTTGTCGCTCCAATCAGGTATTTGAGTCTCATCATCGTCTTCATCATTGTCTCCACCAACAGGAGTTACAGTTTGGGAACGAGGGTCTACATTATGCTCAGAACCTTCTTCATCTGGTCCTGGATCCGACTTATAAAGATTCTGGGCATCAGTGCAGATCATTTCCTCGTCTGGATTAACAGAAGCTCTGGAGCAGACCTCCGTTTCCCAGGCTATAGTATGAGTAAACAGCTGTGCAGACTCAACCATCTGTGTTACCCCATACTCAGACGGGCAGCTGGAGACTTGGGAGCTGTGAGGAAGCAAGTGCGATTGGGGTGACACCTCTGAGGACTGGAGTATTTGTGATGTTGAAGTTGAGGTGGAGGAGAGCCCACTTGAAGGAGCACTTGATATCCGCTGAAGCACCTGCTGTTTTTGTGCCTCATCTGGAATTTGTAGCGATGGGCGTGTCCGTAACAAAGGGATCGCATCACATTGTCCACGAAAAGAAGTCGACATGTTAGTTTGGCTGGAAGATGGTCTTTCTTCTGCAGATGTTACTCCCCCCCCACCGCGGGGGGCTCAACCCACCAGCGGACAGGCACCAGTATTAGGAGAGGGGGGCTGGCCGTCAGGGTCCACCGCGGCTCTGGCACAAACCCGGCGACACGGAGGTGGCACGGGCAGGAACGGACTGGCCATGTCGGCTTCTCACTTTTTGGATTTTAGAAGGGCATGACATGCCTATATCTGTGTCTCCCCCTCCTTTTACTCCTCCACCTCTTTTATTTTCGCATGACTATATGTACTTGTCACTTTTCCATGTGTTAGTTATGTCTTCTGAGCAGTTTGTCAGCTTTTGGACACCTTTGAAGGTGTTTTCTATGTGTTTCTATGTGTTTTTGTTTGCCTGCCATTGGTTTTAACGGTGCTCGAAGGTGTTCGACGAACAGTTCGATGAACAGTTCGGCGAACACACGGGTGTTCGACGAACCGAACCGAACTCGAACACTACGGGGGTGGCTCAACACTAGTTGTGTCTACAAGACCTTTTAAGGAAGCCAGCAAAAAAATTGAAGAGAAGGGAAAGCACAAAAGGACCTGGTCTTGCTGAGCACTGGAAAGGGCAGCCGACAGCCAGACTTCAAAGTAGAAAAGCAGCAAGTGAGAGGCTTGTCTCTGCCTACGGCCACACCACCCTGAACCTGCCCGATCTCATCTGATCTCAGAAGCTAAGCAGGGTTGGGCCTGGTTAGTACTTGGATGAGAGACTGCCTGGGAATACCAGGTGCTGTAGGCTTTTGCTTTTTCCTTCCTTCCACCAGCAGGGGGCACTCTCTTCCATGCCTTTTTTCCATTCCCTTTCACAAGTGCACACATTCATTCTCTTTTCTTTTTTTCATTTGCTTTCTCTCTTGCGCTATTTCATCTCTGCAAAATACCAGCATCCTTCTGATCACCGTGGGCCTCCAGCATTGTTGCTTCTTTACTTTTAATACTAGGCTCCTTTTCACCAGGACCAGCGTCTCCCGCGTGGCTGGAGGCAACCACCGGTAAACCCAAGCAGAAGACCTTTGCAGGCAACACGACCCTCCCCCCTGAAGAGCAGCTCAAAGTCACTGGCAACCATCTCACCCTCTTCCTTCATTCACCCCTGGACGTCTCGCTCCGCCCCCAAGTTACGGGTCCAGCTTGCTCTTTCTGTCACATTACCGTGATGAAGGGTTTAGCCTGCAGGAGACCCTGCGCCGAGACATTTTTGAAGACACCTGATGCGGCGGGTGAATCACTGCTAAACAAACCACACCTGTAGGGACGGCACAGCCTTTGCATGGACCCTTCGGGGCCCGCCCCGTCACGGCCAGATTGCTCGCCTCCAAGCGATCCTGAGAAAGGCTGGCCGGGCGATGGATCAAGCAGCGTCTACTGGCCATACCACCTTGGATACGCCTGATCTTGTATGATCTCAGAAGCAAAGCAGGGCTGGGCTCGGACAGTACTTGGATGGGAGACCTCCTGGGAACACCGGGTGCTGTAGACCATTTTGATGACGTTTTGCCCTACTGCCCAGCTCGGCTAGCATGGAACGGCGCCTTGCCGGACACCGACCTTAAGTAACTTAGATGATGGAAGCCCTAAGGCCTCTGAGCCAGTTGGCAGCTAAGTACGCTACCCCGCCGCCTTCATGCAGGCCTGACACCGAGCTCCTTGCCACGGCTAGGAGTGCTTATTGACTCCGCAGCTCGCCGTGTTGAAATGATGGCGTTAAAAGCACCCAGGCCGTGAAGGGGCCAGGCTTTCAGCAGGTGCCAGGCTTTCAGCAGGTGCCCAGGGAAGGTTTTGGATGCCGGCCGCCTAGCGAGGGCCAGCAGAAGTAACATGTTTCTCTGCAAAGAAGCTTGTGTAACCAAGCCAGACGGCTGACAAAGAGCTAACCTCAGTGCAAGGAAGGCAAGGAAGGAATTGGGGAGGGGGGGGGGGTGATTCCTGCTAGGGCCCTGAAATCATAAAACAGGCAGGAGAGTCTGAAGCATGGTGACGGAGAGGTTGTAGAGGCAGATAGGGGGTGTTGTCACGTGCGAGCACGTGTACATGCTGGCTTGTGTGTGAGAGTGCGCTTCCTAGGTGTGGCGCGCTGCAGACAGTGAAAGGGATTGTTCCCTTTCATTAAAAGTTAATCCCCGGCTGCAGGGTAATAGAAAGCAACTAACAACGCTGTACTCACCCTACCCGGGTCTACCTGTGAGTCTCGCCTCTGCTCCCGGCCTGTGTCATTGGCCGCGAAGCTGACGTTCCATCGACAGCGCTGCAGCCGATCAGTGAGCTCAGCGGCTCTGAGTGGGGCCTTCTGTCTACAAGACCTTTTAAGGAAGCCAGCAAAAAAATTGAAGAGAAGGGAAAGCACAAAAGGACCTGGTCTTGCTGAGCACTGGAAAGGGCAGCCGGCAGCCAGACTTCAAAGTAGAAAAGCAGCAAGTGAGAGGCTTGTCTCTGCCTACGGCCACACCACCCTGAACCTGCCCGATCTCATCTGATCTCAGAAGCTAAGCAGGGTTGGGCCTGGTTAGTACTTGGATGAGAGACCGCCTGGGAATACCAGGTGCTGTAGGCTTTTGCTTTTTCCTTCCTTCCACCAGCAGGGGGCACTCTCTTCCATGCCTTTTTTCCATTCCCTTTCACAAGTGCACACATTCATTCTCTTTTCTTTTTTTCATTTGCTTTCTCTCTTGCGCTATTTCATCTCTGCAAAATACCAGCATCCTTCTGATCACTGTGGGCCTCCAGCATTGTTGCCTCTTTACTTTTAATACTAGGCTCCTTTTCACCAGGACCAGCGTCTCCCGCGTGGCTGGAGGCAACCACCGGTAACCCCAAGCAGAAGACCTTTGCAGGCAACACGACCCTCCCCCCTGAAGAGCAGCTCAAAGTCACTGGCAACCATCTCACCCTCTTTCTTTATTCACCCCTGGACGTCTCGCTCCGCCCCCAAGTTACGGGTCCAGCTTGCTCTTTCTGTCACATTACCGCAATGAAGTGTTTAGCCTGCAGGAGAACCTGCGCCGAGCCATTTTTGAAGACACCTGATGCGGCGGGTGAATCACTGCTAAACAAACCACACCTGTAGGGACGGCACAGACTTTGCATGGACCCTTCGGAGCCCGCCCCGTCACGGCCAGATTGCTCGCCACCAAGCGATCCTGAGAAAGGCTGGCCGGGCGATGGATCGAGCAGCTTCTACTGGCCATACCACCTTGGATACGCCCGATCTCATCTGATCTCGGAAGCAAAGCAGGGCTGGGCTCGGACAGTACTTGGATGGGAGACCTCCTGGGAACTCCGGGTGCTGTAGACCATTTTGATGACGTTTTTACCAACTGCCCAGCTCGGCTAGCATGGAACGGCGCCTTGCCGGACACCGACCTTAAGTAACTTAGATGATGGAAGCCCCAAGGCCTCTGAGCCAGTTGGCAGCTAAGTACGCTACCACGCAGGCCTGACATCGAGCTCCTTGCCACGGCTAGGAATGCCTACTGACACCGCAGCTCGCCGTGTGGAAATGATGGCGTTAAAAGCACCCGGGGCCATGAAGGGGCCAAGCTTTCAGAAGGTGCCCAGGGAAGGTTTTGGATGCCGGCCGCCTAGCGAGGGCCAGCAGAAGTAACATGGTTCTCTGCAAAGAAGCTTGTGTAACGAAGCCAGACGGCTGACAAAGAGCTAACCTTAGGGCAAGGAAGGCAAGGAAAGTGTGGAAGGAATTGGGGAGGGGGGGGGGTGATTCCTGCTAGGGCCCTGAAATCATAAAACAGGCAGGAGAGTCTGATGCATGGTGACGGAGAGGTTGTAGGGGCAGATAGGGGGTGTTGTCACGTGCGAGCACGTGTGCATGCTGGCTTGTGTGTGAGAGTGCGGTTCCTAGGTGTGGCGCGCTGCAGACAGTCAAAGGGATTGTTCCCTTTCATTAAAAGTTAATCCCCGGCTGCAGGCTATTAGAAAGCAACTAACCGCGCTGTACTCACCCTACCCGGGTCTACCGGTGAGTCTCGCCTCTGCTCCCTGCCTGTGGCATTGGCCGTGAAGCTGACGCTCCGTCGACAGCGCTGCAGCCGATCAGTGAGCTCAGCGGCTCTGAGTGGGGCGTTGTGTCTACAAGACCTTTTAAGGAAGCCAGCAAAAAAATTGAAGAGAAGGGAAAGCACAAAAGGACCTGGTCTTGCTGAGCACTGGAAAGGGCAGCCGGCAGCCAGACGTCAAAGTAGAAAAGCAGCAAGTGAGAGGTTTGTCTCTGCCTACGGCCACACCACCCTGAACACGCTTGCTCTCATCTGATTTCGGAAGCTAAGCAGGGTTGGGCCTGGTTAGTATGTGGATGGGAGACCGCTTGGGAATACCAGGTGCTGTAGGCTTTTGCTTTTTCCTTCCTTCCACCAGCAGGGGGCACTCTCTTCTATGCCTTTTTTCCATTCCCTTTCACAAGTGCACACATTCATTCTCTTTTCTTTTTTTCATTTGCTTTCTCTCTTGCACTATTTCATCTCTGCAAAATACCATCATCCTTCTGATCACCGTGGGCCTCCAGCATTGTTGCTTCTTTACTTTTAATACTAGGCTCCTTTTCACCAGGACCAGCGTCTCCCGCGTGGCTGGAGGCAACCACCGGTAACCCCAAGCAGAAGACCTTTGCAGGCAACACGACCCTCCCCCCTGAAGAGCAGCTCAAAGTCACTGGCAACCATCTCACCCTCTTCCTTCATTCACCCCTGGACGTCTCGCTCCGCCCCCAAGTTACGGGTCCAGCTTGCTCTTTCTGTCACATTACCGCGATGAAGGGTTTAGCCTGCAGGAGACCCTGCGCCGAGACATTTTTGAAGACACCTGATGTGGCGGGTGAATCACTGCTAAACAAACCACACCTGTAGGGACGGCACAGACTTTGCATGGACCCTTCGGAGCCCGCCCCGTCACGGCCAGATTGCTCGCTTTATGCACACGCCCGGACTGACTGGCGTGTGCGGGAGTAGTGGTTCCACTGGACCATGAACCGGAGAGTGCCTGGAGGGGCGTGACTAAGTATCTGGCCGATCCGACCAAGGTGGCACGACGGCATACGATGCCAGTGCACCAAGGAGAAACCGGGCAGAGGGACCAGGTGCTACTCCAGGTCAAACTCCGGACACGGGGGTTGACCCACACAGGGATTACTGGAACAGGCAGGTTAGGTTGGCACAGACTGGTGGATATAAGCGAACACGGCAGGTATGCAGACGGGTGGATACAGGCGAGTATGCAGGCGGGGAGGTACTGGCCGAAAGGACGGGCTGGAGCACAGAGAGGACAAGACCCAGTACAGACTGGGTCACAGAAACAGAACCGCAGATGCGGTAGCCAAACACAGCAGAGAGGGAATACCCGAAGCGGTGGGCAAGAGCAGAGCAGGACGGGACTGCCGGAGCAGCGAGCGCAAGCAGAGCAGGACAGGACTGCGGGAGCAGCGAGCAGATGCAGAGCAGGACGGGACTGCCGGAGCAGCGAGCAGAAGCAGAGCAGTACAGGACTGCCGGAGCAGCGAGCAGATGCAGAGCAGAAACCGCAGGAGCGGCAAGCAAGGCAAGAGCAGAGTGGAAACCGCAAGAGCGGCAAGCTAAGCAGGAGCAGAGCGGAAACCGCAGAGAGGTAAACAAGGCATGAGCAGAGCGGAAACCGCAGAGCGGTAAACAAGGCAGGAGCAGAGCGGAAACCGCAGAGCAGTAAACAAGGCAGGAGCAGAGCGGAAACCGCAGAGCGGCTAAGTAGGCAGGAGCAGAGCGGAAACCGCAGAGCGGCAAACAAGGTAGGAGCAGAGCAGAAACCGTAGAGCGGCAAACAAGGCAGGAGCAGAGCAGAAACCGCAGAGCGGCAAACAAGGCAGGAGCAGAGCAGAAACCGCAAGAGAGGCAATCTAAGCAGGAGCAGAGCGGAAACCGCAGAGCGGCAAACAAGGCAGGAGCAGAGCAGAAACCGCAGGAGCGGCAAGCAAGGCAAGAGCAGGGCAGAAACCGCAAGAGCGGCAAGCTAAGCAGGAGCAGAGCGGAAACCGCAGAGCGGTAAACAAGGCAGGAGCAGAGCGGAAACCGCAGAGCGGTAAACAAGGAAGGAGCAGAGTGGAAACCGCAGAGCGGTAAACAAGGCAGGAGCAGAGCGGAAACCGCAGAGCGGCAAACAAAGCAGAGCAGGGGGGACAGGGCTCTGTTCACACGGAACAGACAGGAAGAGAAAGGCAGAGCCAGATACCCACAGGGTACTTGCAGTGAAGTAGCGAGTGGACCACAAACTCACAAACGTGAGTACAGAGACAACAAGCAGGAGTTAGGTACGAGTTCAGACTCTGCAGAAAAAGGAAGGGAACGGACATAGAGGCAAAACAGATAAAGGATAGGAGAGAGTTCAGACTGGAACTGAGTGTACGGAGGAGACCGACACTGCAGCGGGATACAGGAGCGGGTCTGGGAATACGGCCCCCAGAGAGGCAGGACGAACAGGCAAGGAGCGTGTTCAGACAGGACAGACAAGATACAGGAGCGGGTCTAGGTAATCGGCCCCTAGAAGGCGGGAGGAACAGGCTAGGAGCGTGTTCAGACAGGACTGGAAATACAGCCTCCAGGAGAGGCAGCAGGCAAGAGTACACAGACAGGACTCAGTTCAGACACGGGAACTGATACCGCAAGGCAGGAGACATAGACAGGACTCAGTTCAGACACGGGAACTGATACCGCAAGGCAGGAGACAAAGACAGGACTCAGTTCAGACACGGGAACTGATACCGCAAGGCAGGAGACATAGACAGGACTCAGTTCAGACACGGGAACTGATACCGCAAGGCAGGAGACAAAGAACGGGACCTGGCACCTTCAGAGTGCAAGCACACACTGAATGAAACACTATGCTCAGGCAGGGATAGATGGGAGCAGCTGAGCTATATACCAGGTGACAGACAGCAATAGGCTGAGGACGCACAAGGGGTGTGACCCACAGCAGGTACAAAAAGCAGGAAGTGATCGGGCGCCGCCCTTAAGCAGCAGAAACAGACACAAACAGACAGCATGGAGGGAAGCCAGAGAGACATTCTGGACAGGAGATCAAGTGCGCGCTCTTGCACAGTGGGAGACGGACCACTATGCAAGGACTCCGCCAGGTATGTTACAGTACCCCTCCCCTTACGACTCCTCTTCTTCAGGCCTGCCAGAATCTCCTGCAGGGAATTTGAGGGCCAATTCTTCCCTTCGAAGAGATCACTTCCACTGTCCACCGGAAAAACTGGTCTCCTCTGGGTAGCTAGGATGCTACCTCCCATCCAGCCACCCTTAGCAACAGACGAAATGGGTGGAGTACCAGGAACAGCACACAAGGAAGTCTCACTCCACATACTTTCAGGTGGCATCCCAGAGGGTACAGGAGACAACTGGAAGTCCTCCACCGGGTTGGAGGGGGACAGAGACTTGGGGGTAATCTCTGCTTCGAGGTACATCTTGTCAAGCTCACAGGAAGAAATAGACGGGTTATCAGGTACAGGATGAGGAAAAGTCACTGCCTCTTTGTTATCTGGTGGTACCCCGGAGGATTCAGGAAACAACTGGAGGTCCTCCGCCGGGTCAGAAGAGTGCAGAGGCTCAGAGAAAACATCTGCTTCAGAGTTCACAAGGTCGGACTCACTGGACGAAGCAGGCGAGGTATCGGGTACCGAGTATAGGAAAGTCTCTGTCCATTCACCACCAGGTGGCACCCCGAAGGGTTCTGGAGACAACTGGCCGTCCTCCGCCTGGTCAGAGGGGTGTAGAGACTCACGGGTAACCTCTGCTTCAGAGTACACTAGGTCGGACTCACTGGACGAAGCAAGCGAGGTATCAGATCCAGGATATAGGAAAGTCTCTGTCGATTCACCACCAGGTGGCACCACGAATGGTTCTGGAGACAACTGGAGGTCCTCCGCCTGGTCAGAGGGGTGTAGAGACTCCTGGTTAACCTCTGCTTCGGAGTACACTAGGTTGGACTCACTGGACGAAGCGAGCGAGGTATCAGGTACAGAGTATAGGAGAGTCTCTGTCCTTTCGCTACCAGGTAGCACCCCGAAGGGTTCAGGAGACAACTGGAGGTCCTCCGCCTGGTCGGAGGGGTGTAGAGACTCGGGGGTAACTACCACTTTGGGGTACCCATTGTCAGGCTCACAGGACGAAGCGGACAAAGTATCGAGTACCGGGTGTAGAGAAGTCTCTCTCCATTTGTCATCGAGTGGTATCCCGGAGGATTCAGGAGGCAACAGGGGGTCCTCCACCAGGTAGTAGAGGTGCACAGACTCTGAGGTAACCACAGCTTTGGAGCATCCTTGGACATGCACACCGGTTAAAGTGGGTGAAGCATCTGATGCCGGGTGCAGGAAGTTCTCCTGTGTGGAGTCTGGATGGGCAGAAGTCTCTTCGGGCAGGAGAACTGGTGCACTACCCACGCACATTACCCGTTGGGGCTTCTCCGGGATACAGGGAGATGAAGCTTCAGTAGGGACTTCAAGGTTGGGGTCAGGTGGTCTCAGGGAGGACAGACCCTGGCGTGACGGCTTGCCTCTACGTCTAGCACGTCTGGACTGCCTCTTGAGGTTGGGAGAAGTATTCCGGAAAGCGTAGTCACCCTGTGAGGATTCTGGGTGGACAGTAGTCTCATTGGGCTGGAGGACTATTGCGCTACCCACACACATTACCCGTCGGGGCTGCTCCGGGATATTGGGAAGTGAAGCTTCAGCAGGGGCTTCAGGGTTAGGGTCCTCGAAGACCACACGAAAGGCCACCAGGAAGGCCTGCAGGTCAAGGACGACAGGATCCCATGCTTCCCATAGGGGGGTGACCCATTTCAAGGCATCACCCGCTAGGTAGTCAATCATAAAGGCCACTTTAGCCCAATCGGAAGGAAAATAGAGAGGGTAGGCCTTAAAGTGTAGCATGCATTGTTCCACAAATGCACGACACTGTCTTGAATCCCCATAGTAACGTGGCGGATCCGCAGGAACGAGAGCTGATAGATCCATCTGGACGGTGCGTAATTCGCCTGGAACTCAGCTAAGGGAAAAAAAAATGTATCTATTTATTTTTAATGCATGTATTCACTAGAAAACGTCTCAGAGAGCGAAGGCCGTGGGGCTCAACGGGAACCATGGCCTGAGCATGCTGTTATGCACACGCCCGGACTGACTGGCGTGTGAGGGAGTAGTGGTTCCACTGGACCATGAACCGGAGAGTGCCTGGAGGGGCGTGACTAAGTATCTGGCCGATCCGACCAAGGTGGCACGACGGCATACGACGCCAGTGCACCAAGGAGAAACCGGGCAGAGGGACCAGGTGCTACTCCAGGTCAAACTCCGGACACGGGGGTTGACCCACACAGGGATTACTGGAACAGGCAGGTTAGGCTGGCACAGACAGGTGGATATAAGCGAACACGGCAGGTATGCAGACGGGTGGATACAGGCGAGTATGCAGGCGGGGAGGTACTGGCCGAAAGGACGGGCTGGAGCACAGAGAGGACAAGACCCAGTACAGACTGGGTCACAGAAACAGAACCGCAGATGCGGTAGCCAAACACAGCAGAGAGGGAATGCCCGAAGCGGTGGGCAAGAGCAGAGCAGGACGGGACTGCCGGAGCAGTGAGCGCAAGCAGAGCAGGACAGGACTGCCGGAGCAGCGAGCAGATGCAGAGCACGACGGGACTGCCGGAGCAGCGAGCAGAAGCAGAGCAGGACAGGACTGCCGGAGCAGCGAGCAGATGCAGAGCAGAAACCGCAGGAGCGGCAAGCAAGGCAAGAGAAGAGTGGAAAACGTAAGAGCGGCAAGCTAAGCAGGAGCAGAGCGGAAACCGCAGAGCGGTAAACAAGGCAGGAGCAGAGCGGTAAACAAGGCAGGAGCAGAGCGGAAACTGCAGAGCGGTAAACAAGGCAGGAGCAGAGCGGAAACCGCAGAGCGGCTAAGTAGGCAGGAGCAGAGCGGAAACCGCAGAGCGGCAAACAAGGCAGGAGCAGAGCGGAAACCGCAGAGCGGTAAACAAGGCAGGAGCAGAGCGGAAACCGCAGAGCGGCTAAGTAGGCAGGAGCAGAGCGGAAACCGCAGAGCGGCTAAGTAGGCAGGAGCAGAGCGGAAACCGCAGAGCGGCAAACAAGGCAGGAGCAGAGCAGAAACCGCAGGAGCGGCAAGCAAGGCAAGAGCAGGGCAGAAACCGCAAGAGCGGCAAGCTAAGCAGGAGCAGAGCGGAAACCGCAGAGCGGTAAACAAGGCAGGAGCAGAGCGGAAACCGCAGAGCGGTAAACAAGGAAGGAGCAGAGTGGAAACCGCAGAGCGGTAAACAAGGCAGGAGCAGAGCGGAAACCGCAGAGCGGCAAACAAAGCAGAGCAGGGGGGACAGGGCTCTGTTCACACGGAACAGACAGGAAGAGAAAGGCAGAGCCAGATACCCACAGGGTACTTGCAGTGAAGTAGCGAGTGGACCACAAACTCACAAACGTGAGTACAGAGACAACAAGCAGGAGTTAGGTACGAGTTCAGACTCTGCAGAAAAAGGAAGGGAACGGACATAGAGGCAAAACAGGTAAAGGATAGGAGAGAGTTCAGACTGGAACTGAGTGTACGGAGGAGACCGACACTGCAGCGGGATACAGGAGCGGGTCTGGGAATACGGCCCCCAGAGAGGCGGGACGAACAGGCAAGGAGCGTGTTCAGACAGGACAGACAAGATACAGGAGCGGGTCTAGGTAATCGGCCCCTAGAAGGCGGGAGGAACAGGCTAGGAGCGTGTTCAGACAGGACTGGAAATACAGCCTCCAGGAGAGGCAGCAGGCAAGAGTACACAGACAGGACTCAGTTCAGACACGGGAACTGATACCGCAAGGCAGGAGACATAGACAGGACTCAGTTCAGACACGGGAACTGATACCGCAAGGCAGGAGACAAAGACAGGACTCAGTTCAGACACGGGAACTGATACCGCAAGGCAGGAGACATAGACAGGACTCAGTTCAGACACGGGAACTGATACCGCAAGGCAGGAGACAAAGAACGGGACCTGGCACCTTCAGAGTGCAAGCACACACTGAATGAAACACTATGCTCAGGCAGGGATAGATGGGAGCAGCTGAGCTATATACCAGGTGATAGACAGCAATAGGCTGAGGACGCACAAGGGGTGTGACCCACAGCAGGTACAAAAAGCAGGAAGTGATCGGGCGCCGCCCTTAAGCAGCAGAAACAGACACAAACAGACAGCATGGAGGGAAGCCAGAGAGACATTCTGGACAGGAGATCAAGTGCGCGCTCTTGCACAGTGGGAGATGGACCACTATGCAAGGACGCCGCCAGGTATGTTACACTCGCAACCAAGCGATCCTGAGAAAGGCTGGCCAGGCGATGGATCAAGCAGCGTCTACTGGCAATACCACCTTGGATACGGCCATTCTCGTCTGATCTCGGAAGCAAAGCAGGGCTGGGCTCAGACAGTACTTGGATGGGAGACCTCCTGGGAACACCGGGTGCCGTAGACCATTTTGATAACGTTTTGCCCTACTGCCCAGCTCGGCTAGCATGGAACGGCGCCTTGCCGGACACCGACCTTAAGAAACTTAGATGATGGAAGCCCCAAGGCCTCTGAGCCAATTGGCAGCTAAGTACGCTACCCCGCCGCCTTCACGCAGGCCTGACACCGAGCTCCTTGTCACGGCTAGGAGTGCTTATTGACTCCGCAGCTCGCCGTGTGGAAATGATGGCATTAAAAGCACCCGGGGCCATGAAGGGGCCAGGCTTTCAGCAGGTGCCCAGGGAAGGTTTTGGATGCCGGCCGCCTAGCGAGGGCCAGCAGAAGTAACATGTATCTCTGCAAAGAAGCTTGTGTAACCAAGCCAGACGGCTGACAAAGAGCTAACCTCAGAACAAGGAAGGCAAGGAAGGCATTGGGGAGGGGGGGGGTGATTTCTGCTAGGTCCTTGAAATCATAAAACAGGCAGGAGAGTCTGACGCATGGTGACGGAGAGGTTGTAGGGGCAGATAGGGGGTGTTGTCACGTGCGAGCACGTGTGTATGCTGGCTTGTGTGTGAGAGTGCGCTTCCTAGGTGTGGCGCGCTGCAGACAGTCAAAGGGATTGTTCCCTTTCATTAAAAGTTAATCCCCGGCAGCAGGCTATTAGAAAGCAACTAACCGTGCTCTACTCACCCTACCCGGGTCTACCGGTGAGTCTCGCCTCTGCTCCCAGCCTGTGGCATTGGCCGTGAAGATGACGTTCCGTCGACAGCGCTGCAGCCGATCAGTGAGCTCAGCGGCTCTGAGTGGGGCGTTTTGTCTACAAGACCTTTTAAGGAAGCCAGCAAAAAAATTGAAGAGAAGGGAAAGCACAAAAGGACCTGGTCTTGCTGAGCACTGGAAAGGGCAGCCGGCAGCCAGACGTCAAAGTAGAAAAGCAGCAAGTGAGAGGCTTGTCTCTGCCTACGGCCACACCACCCTGAACACGCCCGATCTCGTCTGAACTTGGAAGCTATGCAGGGTCAGGACTGGTTAGTACTTGGATGCGAGACCTCCTGAGAACACCGGGTGCTGTAGACCATTTTGATGACGTTTTGCCCTACTGCCCAGCTCGGCTAGCATGGAATGGCGCCTTGCCGGACACCGACCTTAAGTAACTTAGATGATGGAAGCCCCAAGGCCTCTGAGTCAGTTGGCAGCTAAGTACGCTACCACGCAGGCCTGACACCGAGCTCCTTGCCACGGCTAGGAGTGCTTATTGACTCCGCAGCTCGCCGTGTGGAAATGATGGCGTTAAAAGCACCCGGGGCCGTGAACCGGCCAGGCTTTCAGCAGGTGCCCAGGGAAGGTTTTGGATGCTGGCCGCCTAGCGAGGGCCAGCAGAAGTAACATGTTTCTCTGCAAAGAAGCTTTTGTAACCAAGCCAGACGGCTGACAAAGAGCTAACCTCAGTGCAAGGAAGGTGCGGAATGAATTGGGGATGGGGGGGTGATTCCTGCTAGGGCCCTGAAATCATAAAACAGGCAGGAGAGTCTGACGCATGGTGACGGAGAGGTTGTATGGGAAGATAGGGGGTGTTGTCACGTGCGAGCACGTGTGCTTGCTGACTTGTGTGTGAGAGTGCGCTTCCTAGGTGTGGCGCGCTGCAGACAGTCAAAGGGATTGTTCCCTTTCATTAAAAGTTAATCCCCGGCTGCAGGCTATTAGAAAGCAACTAACCGTGCTCTACTCACCCTACCCGGGTCTACCGGTGAGTCTCGCCTCTGCTCCCGGCCTGTGGCATTGGCCGTGAAGCCGACGTTCCGTCGACAGCGCTGCAGCCGATCAGTGAGCTCAGCGGCTCTGAGTGGGGCGTTGTGTCTACAAGACCTTTTAAGGAAGCCAGCAAAAAAATTGAAGAGAAGGGAAAGCACAAAAGGACCTGGTCTTGCTGAGCACTGGAAAGGGCAGCCGGCAGCCAGACGTCAAAGTAGAAAAGCTGCAAGTGAGAGGCTTGTCTCTGCCTGGGGTCACACCACCCTGAACACGCCCGATCTTGTCTGATCTTGGAAGCTAAGCAGGTTTGGGCCTGGTTAGTACTTGGATGGGAGACCACCTGGGAATACAAGGTGCTGTAGGCTTTTGCTTTTTCCTTCCTTCCACCAGCAGGGGGCACTCTCTTCTATGCCTTTTTTCCATTCCCTTTCACAAGTGCACACATTCATTCTCTTTTCTTTTTTTCATTTGCTTTCTCTCTTGCGCTATTTCATCTCTGCAAAATACCAGCATCCTTCTGATCACCGTGGGCCTCCAGCATTGTTGCTTCTTTACTTTTAATACTAGGCTCCTTTTCACCAGGACCAGCGTCTCCCGTGTGGCTGGAGGCAACAACCGGTAACCCCAAGCAGAAAACCTTCGCAGGCAACACGACCCTCCCCCCTGAAGAGCAGCTCAAAGTCACTGGCAACCATCTCACCCTCTTCCTTCATTCACCCCTAGACGTCTCGCTCCGCCCCCAAGTTACGGGTCCAGCTTGCTCTTTCTGTCACATTACCGCGATGAAGGGTTTAGCCTGCAGGAGACCCTGCGCCGAGACATTTTTGAAGACACCTGATGCGGCGAGTGAATCACTGCTAAACAAACCACACCTGTAGGGACGGCACAGCCTTTGCATGGACCCTTCGGAGCCCGCCCCTTCACGGCCAGATTGCTCGCCATCAAGCGATCCTGAGAAAGGCTGGCCGGGCGATGGATCGAGGAGCGTCTACTGGCCATACCACCTTGGATACGCCCGATCTCATCTGATAATATCACAGCGTACCATAGCAATCAGTAATATCCATCTAATTATTATCAAAATATTAAAATAAATTATGTTTGGAATAATAAACAATAATAGATAATAATTCATTATCAATCAAGTTCTCCATATGATAGAACATTTTTATGTCATAGGTGTAATTACCTTTTCCAACCCATAGGTGTCAGTGTATTTTGAAAAAACAAGTTTATATATCTTTATTAAACCAATAATATCAAAGAATGTATACTCCTGAACCAAAATGAATAAATATATGAATGTATGAATGAATGAATGAATGAATGAATGAATGAATGAATAAATGAATGAATGAATTGTTGTGTTTACTCAGAAAATGTAAACATTTTTTTCCTTAGCAATATATATTTAATGAAGCAATACTCTTGTATTAGACATTACTTTATTAAATATTAATGTGTTTTCTCAATTGAGAAATTGAACGCAAATAAAATCAAATGAGAATTAAAAAATTAAAAAATAGAACAATAAGAAGTATAAAGTAAGAAATAAAAGAAATCTACATATATATATTTCTATATTTCTTTAATAATTATTATTTCTTGATTTAACTAATAGTGAATAAGGGCAACCACACATCAAAATGGTTTACAAAGCAAATTTATATTTAGAATAATTTTCCACATGATAATATTCTTGAATAACTATAATATTATTTTTAATGGTTACCTAAATAGGTACACACCTCTCTTTAGTCAAATCTATGCTACTCATCGATATGAAATTTATGCACAATATTTCTAGAAGAATAATTATTTTTAATTTGGTTCTGATATATACATAAATTTTATAAAATAATATTTTTGGTATTAAGGGTGAAAATGTGTTTTTGATCCTGATTACATAATCAATTTTTGATCAATACTTATTTTCCACACATTTTAATAAAGAAGAAATAATAATAAGGTACTATGGTATAATTAAGAAGGGTATTACATGCAAAGTTGCATAATTTAATATTTTTTGGTGGTACAAGGTTATGACAAATATGAAATCATCCAGATAATGGAGATATAAGGGTATTTTTTATGGAGAATATAATTACTCTGCATTTGTCATTAAAATTTAAAGGCCTTATTTTTATTTTTATTCTTATTTTTACTCTTAATTTTATTTTTCATTTTAAAAATTTTATTCTTACTTTATACTTCTTATTTTTCTATTTTTAAATTTTTTAATTCTCATTTGATTTTATTTGAGTTCAATTTCTCAATTGAGAAAACACATTAATATTTAATAAAGTAATGTCTAATACAAGAGTATTGCTTCATTAAATATATATTGCTAAGGAAAAAAATGTTTACATTTTCTGAGTAAACACAACAATTCATTCATTCATTTATTCATTCATTCATTCATTCATTCATACATTCATATATTTATTCATTTTGGTTCAGGAGTATACATTCTTTGATATTATTGGTTTAATAAAGATATAAAAACTTGTTTTTTCAAAATACACTGACACCTATGGGTTGGAAAAGGTAATTACACCTATGACATAAAAATGTTCTATCATATGGAGAACTTGATTGATAATGAATTATTATCTATTATTGTTTATTATTCCAAACATAATTTATTTTAATATTTTGATAATAATTAGATGGATATTACTGATTGCTATGGTACGCTGTGATATTATCAGATGAGATCGGGCGTATCCAAGGTGGTATGGCCAGTAGAAGCTGCTGGATCCATCGCCCGGCCAGCCTTTCTCAGGATCGCTTGGTGGCGAGCAATCTGGCCGTGACGGGGTGGGCTCCGAAGGGTCCATGCAAAGTCTGTGCCGTCCCTACAGGTGTGGTTTGTTTAGCAGTGATTCACCCGCCGCATCAGGTGTCTTCAAAAATGGCTCGGCGCAGGGTCTCCTGCAGGCTAAACCCTTCATCGTGGTAATGTGACAGAAAGAGCAAGCTGGACCCGTAACTTGGGGGCGGAGCGAGACGTCCAGGGGTGAATGAAGGAAGAGGGTGAGATGGTTGCCAGTGACTTTGAGCTGCTCTTCAGGGGGGAGGGTCGTGTTGCCTGCAAAGGTCTTCTGCTTGGGGTTACCGGTGGTTGCCTCCAGCCACGCGGGAGACGCTGGTCCTGGTGAAAAGGAGCCTAGTATTAAAAGTAAAGAAGCAACAATGCTGGAGGCCCACGGTGATCAGAAGGATGCTGGTATTTTGCAGAGATGAAATAGCGCAAGAGAGAAAGCAAATGAAAAAAAGAAAAGAGAATGAATGTGTGCACTTGTGAAAGGGAATGGAAAAAAGGCATAGAAGGGAGTGCCCTCTGCTGGTGGAAGGAAGGAAAAAGCAAAAGCCTACAGCACCTGGTATTCCCAGGTGGTCTCCCATCCAAGTACTAACGAGGCCCAAACCTGCTTAGCTTTTGAGATCAGACAAGATTGGGCGGGTTCAGGGTCGTGTGGCAGTAGGCAGAGACTAGCCTCTCACTTGCTGCTTTTCTACTTTGACGTCTGGCTGGCGGCTGCCCTTTCCAATGCTCAGCAAGACCAGGTCCTTTTGTGCTTTCCCTTCTCTTCAATTTTCTTGCTGGCTTCCTTAAAAGGTCTTGTAGACACAACGCCCCACTCAGAGCCGCTGAGCTCACTGATCGGCTGCAGCGCTGTCGACGGAACGTCAGCTTCACGGCCAATGCCACAGGCCGGGAGCAGAGGCGAGACTCACCGGTAGACCCGGGTAGGGTGAGTAGAGCGCGGTTAGTTGCTTTCTTATAGGCTGCAGCCGGGGATTAACTTTTAATGAAAGGGAACAATCCCTTTGACTGTCTGCAGTGCGCCACACCTAGGAAGCGCACTCTCACACACAAGCCAGCATGCACACGTGCTCGCACGAGAAAAAACACCCCCTATCTGCCCCTACAACCTCTCCGTCACCATGCATCAGACTCTCCTGCCTGTTTTATGATTTCAGGGCCCTATCAGGAATCACCCCCCCTCCACCCCAATTCCTTCCGCACCTTTCTTGCCTTCCTTGCACTGAGGTTAGCTCTTTGGCAGCCGTCTGGCTTGGTTACACAAGCTTCTTAGCAGAGATACATGTTACTTCTGCTGGCCCTCGCTAGGCGGCCGGCATCCAAAACCTTCCCTGGGCACCTGCTGAAAGCCTGGCCCCTTCACGGCCCCGGGTGCTTTTAACGCCATCATTTCCACAAGGCGAGCTGCGGAGTCAATAAGCACTCCTAGCCGTGGTAAGGAGCTCGGTGTCAGGCCTGCGTAAAGGGCGGCGGGGTAGCGTACTTAGCTGCCAACTGGCTCAGAGGCCTTGGGGATTCCATCATCTAAGTTACTTAAGGTCGGTGTCCGGCAAGGCGCCGTTCCATGCTAGCCGAGCTGGGCAGTAGGGCAAAACGTCATCAAAATAGTCTACAGCACCCGGTGTTCCCAGGAGGTCTCCCATCCAATTACTGTCCAAGCCCAGCCCTGCTTTGTTTCCGAGATCAGACGAGATCATGCATATCCAAGGTGATATGGCCAGTAGATGCTGCTTGATCCATCGCCCGGCCAGCCTTTCTCAGGATCGCTTGGTGGCGAGCAATCTGGCCGTGACGGGCCGGGCTCCGAAGGGTCCATGCAAAGGATGTGCCGTTCCTACAGGTGTGGTTTGTTTAGCAGTGATTCACCCGCCGCATCAGGTGTCTTCAAAAATAGCTCGGCGCAGGGTCTCCTGCAGGCTAAACCCTTTATCGCGTTAATGTGACTGAAAGAGCAAGCTGGACCCGTAACTTGGGGGCGGAGCAAGACGTCCAGGGGTGAATGAAGGAAGCTGGTGAGATGGTTGCCAGTGACTTTGAGCTGCTCTTCAGAGGGGAGGGTCGTGTTGCCTGCAAAGGTCTTCTGCTTGAGGTTACCAGTGGTTGCCTCCAGACACGTGGGAGACGCTGGTCCTGGTGAAAAGGAGCCTAGTATTAAAAGTAAAGAAGCAACAATGCTGGAGGCCCACGGTGATCAAAAGGATGCTGGTATTTTGCAGAGATGAAATAGCGCAAGAGAGAAAGCAAATGAAAAAAAGAAAAGAGAATGAATGTGTGCACTTGTGAAAGGGAATGGAAAAAAGGCATAGAAGAGAGTGCCACCTGTTGGTGGAAGGAAAAAAAAGCAAAAGCCTACAGAACCTGGTATTCCCAGCTGGTTTCCCATCCAAATACTAACCAGGCCTAACCCTGCTTAGCTTCTGAAATCAGACGAGATCAGGCGTGTTCAG
Source organism: Phyllobates terribilis (assembly GCF_046119375.1). Lineage (NCBI taxonomy): Eukaryota > Metazoa > Chordata > Amphibia > Anura > Dendrobatidae > Phyllobates > Phyllobates terribilis. The sequence goes on along the minus strand of NW_027362764.1, from coordinate 674,869,610 downwards.
TGTGGTGTGGCCGTAGGCGGAGACAAGGCTCTCGCTTGCTGCTTTTCTACTTTGAAGTCTGGCTGCCAGCTGCCCTTTCCACTGCTCAGCAAGACCAGGTCATTTTGTGCTTTCCCTTCTCTTCAATTTTTTTGCTGGATTCCTTAAAAGGTCTTGTAGACACAATGTCCCCCTCAGAGCCGCTGAGCTCACTGATCGGCTGCAGCGCTGTCGACGGAACGTCAGCTTCACGGCCAACGCCACAGGCCGGGAGCAGAGGCGAGACTCACCGGTAGACCCGGGTAGGGTGAGTAGAGAGTGGTTAGTTGCTTTCTAATAGCCTGCAGCCGGGGATTAACTTTTAATGAAAGGGAACAATCCCTTTGCCTGTCTGCAGCGCGCCACACCTAGGAAGCGCACTATCACACACAAGCCAGCATGCACACGTGCTCGCACGTGACAACACCCCCTATCTGCCTCTACAAGCTCTCCGTCACCATGCGTCAGACTCTCCTGCCTGTTTTATGATTTCAGGGCCCAAGCAGGAATCACCCCCCCCTCCCCAATTCCTTCCGCACCTTCCTTGCCTTCCTTGCACTGAGGTTAGCTCTTTGTCAGCCGTCTGGCTTGGTTACACAAGCTTCTTTGCAGAGAAACATGTTACTTCTGCTGGCCCTTGCTATGCAGCCGACATCCAAAACCTTCCCTGGGCACCTGCTGAAAGCCTGGCCCCTTCACGGCCCCGGGTGCTTTTAACACCATCCTTTCCCCACGGAGAGCTGCGGAGTCAATAAGCACTCCTAGCCGTGGCAAGGATCTCGGTGTCAGGCCTGCGTGAAGGCGGCGGGGTAGCGTACTTAGCTGCCAACTGGCTCTGAGGCCTTGGGGCTTCCATCATCTAAGTTACTTAAGGTCGGTGTCCGGCAAGGCGCCGTTTCATGCTAGCCGAGCTGGGCAGTAGGGCAAAACGTCATCAAAATGGTCTACAGCACCCGGTGTTCCCAGGAGGTATCCCATCCAAGTACTGTCTGAGCCCAGCCCTGCTTTGCTTCCGAGATCAGACGAGATCGGGCGTATCCAAGGTGGTATGGCCAGTAGACGCTGCTCGATCCATTGCCCGGCCAGCCTTTCTCAGGATCGCTTGGTGCCGAGCAATCTGGCTGTGACGGGGCGGGCTCCGAAGGATCCATGCAAAGGCTGTGCCATCCCTACAGGTGTGGTTTGTTTAGCAGTGGTTCACCCGCCGCATCAGGTGTCTTCAAAAATGGCTCGGCGCAGGGTCTCCTGCAGGCTAAACCCTTCATCGCGGTAATGTGACAGAAAGAGCAAGCTGGACCCGTAACTTGGGGGCGGAGCGAGACGTCCAAGGGTGAATGAAGGAAGAGGGTGAGATGGTTGCCAGTGACTTTGAGCTGCTCTTCAGGGGGGAGGGTCATGTTGCCTGCAAAGGTCTTCTGCTTGGGGTTACCGGTGGTTGCCTCCAGCCACCCGGGAGACGCTGGTCCTGGTGAAAAGGAGCCTAGTATTAAAAGTAAATAAGCAACAATGCTGGAGGCCCACGGTGATAAGAAGGATGCTGGTATTTTGCAGAGATGAAATAGCGCAAGAGAGAAAGCAAATGAAAAAAAGAAAAGAGAATGAATGTGTGCACTTGTGAAAGGGAATGGAAAAAATGCATAGAAGAGAGTGCCCCCTGCTGGTGGAAGGAAGGAAAAAGCAAAAGCCTACAGCACCTGGCATTCCCAGGCGGTCTCTGTTAAATGGTTAATTATGGAAATTCATTTGGAATGTTAATCGATAATCATTTTTCTTTGAGATCTATGCCTCAGCCATCGTGTCTAGTTGACATGCGCTATTTGTGTGTGTATTTTTTGTTCACTACCATATGTAGAACAGGTGTCCATACGACTGGCTATAAAAGCCCATGCTACAGAAAGGGGGGGCTCTCTTGCTCTGCCCACCCCACAAGACACAGAATCTTCATGCTGAGAAGCAGATGACATGTAGGCCTGGACACATGCTGGACAAAGACATGATTTACCAGCCAGGATCCAAGGAAAGATGGGTGAATCTCAACAATTAAGGTAATTATGGACAAATGGACAATTACTTTATAACTAATTATTGTATGTACCTGCTGCAATCTGATTCTTTTTAATGGACAATCCAAGAATAAATAGATACATTTTTTATAAGAATATCGTGATATTGATACTTTGAGAAGTCCTCAGTAGAAAAAAATAATACAGGAAGAGTATTATTTTACAATGGCGAGCCAGCCAGTCCTGTTTTTTTGTTTTTTAAATTAAGTAAGTGAATTTCTTCCGTGAACAAGGTGGGAGTCCTGACGAGCTGAACAGCTGTTGTTCACGTGTCAGTAAATTCACTATTTTGTCACGAGAAGCAGAAAGGACCTACAGACTGAGGAAAGACAGGAAGCAGAGGTACTAACAAGGAACAGAATCACACAGGAAAAGAATCAGACGAACTGAAGACAGGACGTGCTGATAAAGAGAAGCCAAGGAATCTTAAGGTAAGCAAAATATGGATATAATTTCTTCTTTTGCTAAACAAAGTAATATTAATTTCAAAGTTAATGTAGGAGATGACATAGAAGTTTTGTGGCTCAGTTTATACAAAGAATGTGAATTGCAGAATTTACAGTTAACTTCTAAATTGGTAAATAGAGACAAACAGAAATTGAGAAATATTCTACATTTGGTATATTTTTTTCATAGTCTTGTGTTAGAGATTTCTAAGCAGGAAAATAGTGTAGAAGTGTCAGACGGTGATACTGATTCAGACTGTAATGTGGAAAATGAACAAGAAGCAAGACACGTGTCTGTAACTGAAGGTGACCTTGGGTCTGACCAAGAGACGGACATACAGAAACCTGAAATGGGAGGAGACATGACTGACATACGAGAAACCGACATACTAGGTGATGTGGGAGGAGACGTGAGTGACATAGGAGGAACGGACGTACAAGAGCCACTAAAAATATCAGAGAATTCTGGAATTACCCAGGCTCAACTCCAAATTAAAATGAGGAAAAATTTGCTGAAATTATACAAAATCATGCAAAATATGATGTCAAAATCCATGCCTGTAGAAATTCAGAGACATTTGAGAGCTTCTCTGATAAGTTTGATTAATCCAATGAGGAGAGGAATCAATTATTTAAAATATGGATTCCTGTGACATTGTCCAGACGTTTACATTTAATGCCCTGTGAAAATGACTCTCCTAATGGATGGGAAAATGATTCGGACAGATTAAGATATTTGTTTTATTGTGTCACAAAGGATTTTCCCAACATAGAAGATCTGCAGAAACTAAGGATTGGTAGGAAGGAATGTACATATACATTCATGTCCATATTTGAACGGTTGTACAAAGCTCTCATCAAAAATGGAAAAGTACAACATATGATAACAACTTTTGTACAAAAATTCATATTCCTAAATTCAGTTTCCCAAGTTATGGCATCACAAAAAAATTCATTATTTGAATGTGCGCAGATGCTGGATTTTGTTAGAAAACATGAGAATCGTGAAAAGAAAATAAATCAAGCTAAATTTATAAAACCAGGAAAGGTAAAATCTTACCAAAAGCCAATATCAAACTCTCCTAGACTGAGTCATCCCCATAGTGAACTCTATCAAATACGCAGAAGATTACATATATGTTATAAGCCATATCAGCCAGTGCAAAGATCCATCTCTCCACAGAATGAGTTAATTCTCAGTCAGAACTGTGATTCTCTAAAAAGGAAAATGGCTGAAACTGATGTACAGAGACAGGTGAGACGACCAACTCACAGCGACGTCACTGAATGTGGACAGAAGAACAGGCAGTTCTCTGAGGTTTTGAAGGATAGAAAAATGTCTTTCCTAAATAGGGCGTTCCTGGAGATATTTGAGAGAGACAGAAGATTTGGTTTTGGGAGTGGCTAAGGAAAAACTGTAATTATAATGTTGTATCAAAATGTAATAAAATGTCTCAATATTTATTTATAATCTTATACAGTAAAATTGTAGTTACATAGTTTTAAATAGTTCATATATATATATATATATATATATATATATATATATATATACACTTGTCTAAGTAGAGATTGCGTATAATTGTATTTATATATACGTTTATAAGATATATATATATATTAATTAATAAATTAGAACTACATATATATAAATTTAAGTAGCAATATTTTGAATTACATTAGAACCAACCAATATATGTATAAGATATTTAAATAATTCTGTTTCTGTATGAATTTGTTATTTAATTTTATTTTCTTATATTTCCTTAGAGTTTTCATTCCAAAGCAGGATTTGATCAAAGAACTCTAAAATGGATTTATTTCTTTATTCACACAGGAAGTGAAAAAATTGCATGATTTCATGTGTATAACATTTTAAAATAGTAACAATATATCTAGTTGAACTATAATATATATGTAATACTTATTAATTCTTTTGTGTTGCTAATATTTTCTGTGCATGAAGTGTTCGTGCAAATTAAAGTAGCTTTACAGCATGACGTGTGACAGCTGCGGCCTTTGAACTTTGAGCTAATAGTATAGGATCCCATTCATTCTATTTTCAACTGATGTAACTTAAGACCGGGCAGCCAGTGAAAAAAGAATCTAAGACAAGAGTTTTTTCAAGTGTCTGAAATTCCAGTGACTTACTCTCATATTATATAATATGTACTTGGGGAATAGTCAAAGAAATATAAAGATATTCAATTGATATGGCAATGCGCATTAATAAATTGGGATACAACAATTTTGGGTTAAATATATATATATATATCTAAAACTTCATATGTGGAATGTTTGAGTTGAACAGATCTGTGAATGTCAGAGTGAAGGTGACAGATGAGTAAATCAGCAGCTGCTAAGTGTGATTGATGTGACAGAGGCCTCGTATGTTTGTATGTTTGAAAAAAAAAATGTTTCTTTATGTGAAGGTACAAAAATATATTTAATTCTGAGGAAATTATAATACATAATTAGGTATTATCTACATATATATATTTCTATATTTCTTTAATAATTATTATTTCTTGATTTAACTAATAGTGGATAAGGGCAACCACACATCAAAATGGTTTACAAAGCAAATTTATATTTAGAATAATTTTCCACATGATAATATTCTTGAATAACTATAATATTATTTTTAATGGTTACCTAAATAGGTACACACCTCTCTTTAGTCAAATCTATGCTACTCATCGATATGAAATTTATGCACAATATTTCTAGAAGAATAATTATTTTTAATTTGGTTCTGATATATACATAAATTTTATAAAATAATATTTTTGGTATTAAGGGGGAAAATGTGTTTTTGATCCTGATTGCATAATCACTTTTGATCAATACTTATTTTCCACACATTTTAATAAAGAAGAAATAATAATAAGGTACTATGGTATAATTAAGAAGGGTATTACAGGCAAAGTTGCATAATTTAATATTTTTTGGTGTTACAAGGTTATGACAAATATGAAATTATCCAAATAATGGAGATATAAGGGTATTTTTTATGGAGAATATAATTACTCTGCATTTGTTATTAAAATTTAAAGGCCTTATTTTTATTTTTATTCTTATTTTTACTCTTAATTTTATTTTTCATTTTTAAAATTTTATTCTTACTTTATATTTCTTATTTTTCTATTTTTTCATTTTTTAATTCTCATTTGATTTTATTTGAGTTCAATATCTCAATTGAGAAAACACATTAATATTTAATAAAGTAATGTCTAATACAAGAGTATTGCTTCATTAAATATATATTGCTAAGGAAAAAAATGTTTACATTTTCTGAGTAAACACAACAATTCATTCATTCATTTATTCATTCATTCATTCATACATTCATATATTTATTCATTTTGGTTCAGGAGTATACATTCTTTGATATTATTGGTTTAATAAAGATATAAAAACTTGTTTTTTCAAAATACACTGACACCTATGGGTTGGAAAAGGTAATTACACCTATGACATAAAAATGTTCTATCATATGGAGAACTTGATTGATAATGAATTATTATCTATTATTGTTTATTATTCCAAACATAATTTATTTTAATATTTTGATAATAATTAGATGGATATTACTGATTGCTATGGTACGCTGTGATATTATAGGTTAGGAAAAACTGCCAGATTTGGTATCAGATTAGGGAATGAAGACTTCAATCAAGACATCGCAATTATGAATTCTATCTTAATAAAGACTTTTAATTTTTATAAATTAAAGAGATTCTCAAAAGTTACAAGAAGAAGCAACTGATATCCGGACGTCTCAGAAGGTAACAGGTGTGAATGCTGAGTGTTATAATAGACTGTGTCCATTACATACAATACAATTCACACCACTGATCACCAGGACGGCAAAGGACGATGATCCTATATGTACTGTGTTGTGTTCAAGTTTCATCACGTTCCAGTGGTTTCTTATCACCTGCAACGCTTCAATGAAAGCTGGTGAACAGGTAATACCTGGCATATGTGTCCTTTATATAAAGGACTGAGTACTGGTTATGGTGCTATATAAAGCAGGAAAGTGTCAAGTTAACCCTTGCTTTACTGACCAAAGACGTCACATCTGTTCCAAAAGTGACACGAGATCAGTGCGGACACACGGAAGATTCCAAAGACGATCCAACGTAAGTCCAGGTGACACTGCACAGATATTAAAGCTACATTTCATCCATGGACTTTGTTTTCTTATCAACTGACACACATGATCTTTCTAATAAAGAGTACAGTTTATGGACTGAACAATAATGAGCACAATTATGGACTGTACAATATCTACATGCTGTAATTTATTTCAAAGGAGTTTTCATCTAAAGACTGTGTTATAAAAGAACCAAGAAGAAGACGAGACGACGACGCGATGACATCAGATGATGATGATTGAACCCGCGATTGCTTCAATTTAGATATAGGGAAGTATAATTATACATATTAAATGAATATTAGTCACGGCTTACCATAACATGAATTCACATCATTATATAACAATAATCCGATATTGATACTATTATTACTATTATTATTATTATGGAAATTTAATGATATTGCCAAGGAAGAAGGAAAGAAAAAATGATTGATGAATGTATCTTCTTTTGAGAAATTTCAGTTAAAGTCCTTTTATTCTCAAAAAGAGGGAAATGTTAAATGGTTAATTATGGAAATTCATTTGGAATGTTAATCGATAATCATTTTTCTGAGTTCTATGCCTCAGCCATCGTGTCTAGTTGACATGCGCTATTTGTGTGTGTATTTTTGGTTCACTACCATATGTAGAACAGGTGTCCATACGACTGGCTATAAAAGCCCATGGTACAGAAAGGGGGGGCTCTCTTGCTCTGCCCACCCCAAAAGACACAGAATCTTCATGCTGAGAAGCAGATGACATGTAGGCCTGGACACCTGCTGGACAAAGACATGATTTACCAGCCAGGATCCAAGGAAAGATGGGTGAATCTCAACAATTAAACAATTAAGCTAATTATGGACAAATGGACAATTACTTTATAACTAATTATTGTATGTACCTGCTGCAATCTGATTCTTTTTAAAGGACAATCCAAGAATAAATAGATACATTTTTTTATAAGAATATCGTGATATTGATACTTTGAGAAGTCCTCAGTAGAAAAAAAAACACAGGAAGAGTATTATTTTACAGTCTCCCATCCAAGTACTAACCAGGCCTGACCCTGCTTAGCTTCCAAGATCAGATGAGATGGGGCGTGTTCAGGGTGGTGTGGCTGTAGGCAGAGATGTAGGCTGCCCTTTCCAGTGCTCAGCACTGCAGCCGGGGATTAACTTTTAATGAAAGGGAACAATCCCTTTGACTGTCTGCAGCGCGACACACCTAGAAAGCGCAATCTCACACACAAGCCAGCATGCACACGTGCCCGCACGTGAAAACACCCCCTATCTGCCCCTACAACCTCTCCGTCACCATGCGTCAGACTCTCCTGCCTGTTTTATGATTTCAGGGCCCTAGCAGGAATCACCCCCCCCCCTCCTCAATTCCTTCCGCACCTTCCTTGCCTTCCTTGCACTGAGGTTAGCTCTTTGTCAGCCGTCTGGCTTGGTTACACAAGCTTCTTTGCAGAGAAACATGTTACTTCTGCTGGCCCTCGCTAGGCGGCCGGCATCCAAAACCTTCCCTGGTCACCTGCTGAAAGCCTGGCCCCTTCACGGCCCCGGGTGCTTTTAACACCATCATTTCCACACGGCGAGCTGCGGAGTCAATAAGCACTCCTAGCCGTGGCAAGGAGCTCGGTGTCAGGCCTGCGTGAAGGCGGCGGGGTAGCGTACTTAGCTGCCAACTGGCTCAGAGGCCTTGGGGCTTCCATCATCTAAGTTACTTAAGGTCGGTGTCCAGCAAGGCGCCGTTCCATGCTAGCCGAGCTGGGCAGTAGGTAAAAACGTTATCAAAATGGTCTACAGCACCCGGTGTTCCCAGGATGTCTCCCATCCAAGTACTGTCCGAGTCCAGCCCTGCTTTGCTTCTGAGATCAGATGAGATCGGGCGTATCCAAGGTGGTATGGCCAGTAGACGCTGCTTGATCCATCGCCCGGCCAGCCATTCTCAGGATCGCTTAGTGGCGAGCAATCTGGCCGTGACGGGGCGGGCTCCGAAGGGTCCATGCAAAGGCTGTGCCGTCCCTACAGGTGTGGTTTGTTTAGCAGTGATTCACCCGCCACATCAGGTGTCTTCAAAAATGTCTCGGCACAGGGTCTCCTGCAGGCTAAACCCTTCATCGCAGTAATGTGACAGAAAGAGCAAGCTGGACCCGTAACTTGGGGGCACAGCGAGACGTCCAGGGGTGAATGAAGGAAGAGGGTGAGATGGTTGCCAGTGACTTTGAGCTGTTCTTCAGGGGGGAGGGTCGTGTTGCCTGCAAAGGTCTTCTGCTTGGGGTTACCGGTGGTTGCCTCCAGCCACGAGGGAGACGCCGGTCCTGGTGAAAAGGAGCCTAGTATTAAAAGTAAAGAAGCAACAATGCTGGAGGCCCACGGTGATCAGAAGGATGCTGGTATTTTGCAGAGATGAAATAGCGCAAGAGAGAAAGCAAATGAAAAAAAGAAAAAAGAATGAATGTGTGCACTTGTGAAAGGGAATGGAAAAAAGGCACAGAAGAGAGTGCCCCCTGCTGGTGGAAGGAAAGAAAAGTCAAAAGCCTACAGCACCTGGTATTCCTAGGCAGTCTCCCATCCAAGTACTAACCAGGCCCAACCCTGCTTAGCTTCTGCAATCAGACAAGATCTGGCATGTTCAGGGTGGTGTGACCGTAGACAGAGACAAGCCTCTCACTTGCTGCTTTTCTACTTTGAAGTCTGGCTGCCGGATGCCCTTTCCAGTGTTCAGCAAGACCAGGTCCTTTTGTGCTTTCCCTTCTCTTCAATTTTTTTGCTGGCTTCCTTAAAAGGTCTTGAAGACACAACGCCCCACTCAGAACCGCTGAGCTCACTGATCGGCTGCAGCGCTGTCGACGGAACGTCAGCTTCACGGCCAATGCCACAGGCCGAAAGCAGAGGCGAGACTCACCGGTAGACCCGGGTAGGGTGAGTAGAGCGCGGTTAGTTGCTTTCTAATCGCCTGCAGCCGGGGATTAACTTTTAATGAAATTGAACAATCCCTTTGACTGTCTGCAGCGCGCCACACCTAGGAAGCGCACTCTCACACACAAGCCAGCATGCACACGTGCTCGCACGTGACAACACCCCCTATCTGCCCCTACAACCTCTCCGTCACCATGCGTCAGACTCTCCTGCCTGTTTTATGATTTCAGGGCCCTAGCAGGAATCACCCCCCCCCTCCCCAATTCCTTCCTTGCCTTCATAGAATCATAGAATCATAGAATCATAGAATGGTAGAGTTGGAAGGGCCCTCCTGGGTCATCTGGTCCAACCCCCTGCTCAAAGCAGGATTCACTAGATCATCTCAGACAGATGTCTGTCCAGCCTCTGTTTGAAGACGTCCATTGAAGGGGAACTCACCACCTCTCGTGGCAGCCTGTTCCACTCATTAATCACCCTAACTGTCAAAAAGTTTTTTCTAATATCTAATCTGTGTCTCCTCCCATTTAGTTTCATCCCATTGCTTCTAGTCTTTCCTTGTGCAAATGAGAATAAAGATCATCCTTCTACAATGTGACAGCCCTTGACATATTTGTAGACAGCTATTAAGTCTCCTCTCAGTCTTCTTTTTTGCAAGCTAAACATTCCTAAATCCTGCAACCGTTCCTCATAGGACATGGTTTGCAGACCAGTCACCATTCTGGTCGCTCTTCTCTGAACTTGCTCCAGTTTGTCTATGTCTTTTTTAAAATGTGGTGCCCAAAACTGTACACAGTATTCCAGATGAGGTCTGACCAAAGAGGAGTAAAGACCGATAATGACTTCACGTGATCTAGACTATATGCTTCTGTTAATACATCCCAGAATTGTATTTGCCTTTTTTGCTGCTGCATCACACTGTTCACTCATGTTCAGTCTATGATCTATTAGTATACCTAAGTCTTTTTCACATGTACTGTTGCTTAGCTCTATTCCTCCCATTCTGTATATGCTTTTTTCATTTTTATTGCCCAGATGTAGTACTTTGCATTTTTCCCTGTTAAAAACCATTCTGTTGGTTGCTGCCCACTGCTCCAGTTTATTTAGGTCTTTTTGAATCCTCTCTCTCTCTTCTCTAGTATTAGCTATCCCTCCTAGCTTTGTGTCATCAGCAAATTTAATCAGTTTACCCTCAATTCCTTCATCTAAATCATTGATAAAGATGTTGAACAATACAGGTCCCAGGACGGAGCCCTGTGGTACCCCACTTGAGACATTCATCCAGCTGGATGTGAAGCCATTTACAACCACCCTTTGAGTCCGATCACTAAGCCAGTTATGAATCCACCTAACAGTTGCCTGGTCCATTGCATACTTGGTCATTTTTTCAATAAGGATGGTGTGAGATACTTTGTCAAATGCTTTGCTGAAGTCAAGATATACTATATCTACAGCATTTCCCTGATCCACCCAGTCAGTGATTCTGTCATAGAAGGAAATTAAGTTAGTCTGACATGACTTGTTAGTTACAAACCCATGCTGACTCTGGTTAATCACTTCATTCTTATCCATGTACTTACATACATGTTGTTTAATAATTTGTTCAAAGATCTTTCCTGGTATAGAAGTCAGACTCACCGACCTATAGTTCCCTGGGTCCACCTTCTTCCCCTTTTTGAAGATAGGAACAACATTTCCTCTTCTCCAGTCTTCTGGGACTTCTCCTGTTCTCCAAGAATTTTCAAAGATTATGGAGAGTGGTTCTAAAATTTCTTCTACGATCTCCTTCAGTACTCTGGGGTGTAATTCATCTGGACCTGGAGACTTGAACTCATTTATGTTAGCTAAATATTCCCTCACAATCTTTCTGTTTACAGATAACTTGGATTCCTCTATTCCTTTAAAAGGACAGTGAAGATCAGCTGATGTTACATTTTCTTTCTGAGAGAAAACAGATGCAAAATAGGAATTAAAAAGTTCGGCCTTCTCAACATCCTCTCTTACCATTTCTCCATTTTCATCCTGTAAAAATCCTATAGCATCTTTGACTTTTCTTTTACTTTTGACATACCCCCAAAATCCTTTTTTATTGCTTTTGACATCTCTTGCAAGCCTTAATTCATTGTCAACTTTAGCTAACCTGATACGTGCCCTGCAGGATCTGCAGACTGCATTATAATCTTCTTTAGATATGCCTCCCTCTTTCCATTTAATAAACATTTCTTTCTTTCTTTTTAGCATGTGTTTAAGTTCTGTGTTCATCCATCCTGGTTTCCTTAAATGCTTCCCATTCTTCCTACTTTTCGGGATTGTTAACGATTGTGCTTTGAGAATCTCATTTTTAAAAATTTCCCATCCTTCCTGGACATTTTTGTCCTTAAGGACATCTAGCCATTGGATCCTTCCTATTCTCTTTCTGAGTCTCTTAAAATCTGTCTTTCTAAAATCTAACCTTGAAGTTTGAGTATTCACATGTCTTCCTCCTCTAGTTATCCAAAATTCTATAATAGCATGATCGCTGCCTCCTAGGGTCCCAGCCACCTTTACCTCCTCAACCATTTCCTCCCTGTTTATAAGGATTAGATCCAAAGTAGCAGATCCCCTTGTTTTCTCCCCTACCTTTTGGAAGATAAAGTTGTCAGCAAGAGAGGATAAGAATTTGCTCGACCTGTTAGTTTTACTTGAGAGAGATTCCCAACAAATGTCTGGATAGTTGAAATCTCCCATGACCACTACGTCATATTTTTGGAGAACTTGGTCATTTGATACATAAAGAGTTCATCCATATCTTCAGCTTGCCCAGGTGGCCTGTAGTTAATGCCTACAATGGTGTCCTTTCCGTTGTTCTCTCCTTGTATTCTTACCCAAACAGTTTCCACAGAACTCCCATTTTCTGAAGCTTCAATCTCTGTGCAGATATACACTTTTCTAACATACAATGCAACACCTCCTCCTCGTTTATCAAGTCTGTTTCTTGCAAATAAGTTGTATCCTTTTAGCCTTTTATTCCAATCATGTGTATCATCCCACCAAGTTTCAGTGATTCCAATGACATCATATTCCTTTTCCTGCATTAGTAGTTCCAATTCTCCTTGTTTGTTGCCCATGCTTTGTGCATTTGTATAAAAACATTTTAGTTTGTGATTGGTTTCTCTTCCTCCCATATTTTTATTATTTAAATTGTTTTGTCTTTGTTCTTCCTTTCCACTTCCAGTAGCAGAGATCTCAATAGTATTTGTCAGCTGTATGGCTTTTTCTGGCCTTTTGCTTCCCTTCCCACATTGTTCTAGTTTAAAGCTCTTCTGATGAGTGTAGCAAGGCGACTTCCAAATACATGTTTTCCAGTCTTCGTAAGGTGCACCCCATCTCTAGCAAGTAGTCCATCGTATAGGTAATTCATTCCGTGATCCAGAAATCCAAATCCTTGTTGACGGCACCATCGACGTAGCCAGTTGTTCACCTGTAGAATCTTATTCCACCTCATTGTTCCATGGCCATCCACTGGGAGGATGGATGAGAAGACCACCTGCGCTCCCAATTCTTTCACTTTCTTGCCTAAGTCTTCAAAGTCACTGCAGATGGTTTCCAGGTCCTTTCTTGCGGTGTCATTTGTCCCCACATGTATTAGCAGGAATGGGTAGTGATCTGTAGGTCTGAAGAGTCTTGATATCCTGTCAGACACATCTTTAATTTTTGCTCCTGGAAGACAGCACATTTCTCTTGAGGTTATGTCTGGTCTGCAGATAGCGGCCTCTGTTCCTCTTAACAGGGAATCCCCCATGACCACCACTCTCCGTTTTTTCTTCACAACATTCTTCTTTCTCCATCCAGGAGGATTCTGAGGGCTTACAAGGTTATTCATTGCTGGCAAAGTCTTATTTTGCTGTATTTCTTCATGGTTCTCCTGCGTGAGAGCCTGGTACTGGTTCCTGAGCAGTATGGGTGCTGACTGCCTCTCGATCCTCCTGCTTCTGTGGTTCACATGCTTCCATTTCTCTGTTTCGTCAGGTGCAGTTCGAATTTCTTCTCTTTCTGAATCATGAAGAGATAATTCTGCTCTGTCTAAGAACTCTTCACCTTCCTTAATGATTTTCAAGGTAGTTAACCTCTCTTCTAGATTTCGCAACTTTTCCTCCAACAGGGACACAAGCTTGCATTTCTGGCATGTGAAGTTTGGCTTTTCCACTGGCAAGTCTGTGAACATGTAGCAGGATATGCAGCTCACCAAATGGCTCCAGGACTCTTCCATGTTCTTATTGTTAATTTTCTGAAAACAGTGAAAAAAGCTTAAAAAAAAAGCTTCAAAATGCGCGCCCCTACCGACGCGCGGTTTACCGATGTCCTCTTTTCAGCTCCAACAGCCAAAATCCAGTGTTCTTTGAGCTCGCGGAGACTCTTCGCTTACCCCAAATTGCAGTGGGAATATGCAAATTATCTCCTCAGAACTCCTCCCCTGGTTTACCGATGTCCTCTTTTCAGCTCCAACAGCCAAAATCCAGTGTTCTTTGAGCTCACGGAGACTCTTCACTTACCCCAAAATGCAGTGGGAATATGCAAATTATCTCCTCAGGACTCCTCCCCTGGTTTACTGATGTCCTCTTTTTAGCTCCAACAGCCAAAATCCAGTGTTCTTTGAGCTCGCGGAGACTCTTCACTTACCCCAAAATGCAGTGGGAATATGCAAATTATCTCCTCAGGACTCCTCCCCTGGTTTACCGATGTCCTCTTTTCGGCTCCAACAGCCAAAATCCAGTGTTCTTTGAGCTCGCGGAGACTCTTCACTTACCCCAAAATGCAGTGGGAATATGCAAATTATCTCCTCAGGACTCCTCCCCTGGTTTACCGATGTCCTCTTTTCAGCTCCAACAGCCAAAATCCAGTGTTCTTTGAGCTCACGGAGACTCTTCACTTACCCCAAAATGCAGTGGGAATATGCAAATTATCTCCTCAGGACTCCTCCCCTGGTTTACCAATGTAATCTTTTCAGCTCCAACAGCCAAAATCCAGTGTTCTTTGAGCTCACGGAGACTCTTCACTTACCCCAAAATGCAGTGGGAATATGCAAATTATCTCCTCAAGACTCCTCCCCTGGTTTACCGATGTCCTCTTTTCAGCTGCAACAGCCAAAATCCAGTGTTCTTTGAGCTCGCGGAGACTCTTCACTTACCCCAAAATGCAGTGGGAATATGCAAATTATCTCCTCAGGACTCCTCCCCTGGTTTACCGATGTCCTCTTTTCAGCTCCAACAGCCAAAATCCAGTGTTCTTTGAGCTCGCGGAGACTCTTCACTTACCCCAAAATGCAGTGGGAATATGCAAATTATCTCCTCAGGACTCTTCCCCTGGTTTTGTGCTTTCCCTTCTCTTCAATTTTTTTGCTGGCTTCCTTAAAAGGTCTTGTAGACAAAACGCTCCACTCAGAGCCGCTGAGCTCACTTATCGGCTGCAGCGCTGTCGACGGAACGTCAGCTTCACGGCCAATGCCACAGGCCGGGAGCAGAGGCGAGACTCACCGGTAGACCCGGGTAGAGTGAGTAGAGCCCGTTTAGTTGCTTTCTAATAGCCTGCAGCCGGGAATTAACTTTTAATGAAAGGGAACAATCCCTTTGACTGTCTGCAGCGCGCCACACCTAGGAAGCGCACTCTCACACACAAGCCAGCATGCACACGTGCTCGCACGTGACAACACCCCCTATCTGCCTCTGCAACCTCTCCGTCACCATGCGTCAGACTCTCCTGCCTGTTTTATGATTTCAGGGCCCTAGCAGGAATCACCCCCCCCTCCCCAATTCCTTCCGCACCTTCCTTGCCTTCCTTGCACTGAGGTTAGCTCTTTGTTAGCCGTCTGGCTTGGTTACACAAGCTTCTTTACAGAGAAACATGTTACTTCTGCTGGCCCTCGCTAGGCGGCCGGCATCCAAAACCTTCCCTGGGCACCTGCTGAAAGCCTGGCCCCTTCACGGCCCCGGGTGCTTTTAACGCCATCATTTCCACACGGCAAGCTGCGGAGTCAATAAACACTCCTAGCCGTGGCAAGGAGCTCGGTGTCAGGCCTGCGTGAAGGCTGCGGGGTAGCGTACTTAGCTGCCAACTGGCTCAGAGGCCTTGGGGCTTCCATCATCTAAGTTACTTAAGGTCAGTGTCCGGCAAGGCGCCGTTCCATGCTAGCCGAGCTGGGCAGTAGAGCAAAACGTCATCAAAATGGTCTACAGCAGGGTTCCCCAACTCCAGTCCTCAAGGCCCACCAACAGGTCATGTTTTCAGGATTTCCTTAGTATTACACAGGTGATAATTCCATCACCTGCACAGGCAATAATTGCATCACATGTGCAATACTAAGGAAATCCTGAAAACATGACCTGTTGGTGGGCCTTGAGGACTGAAGTTGGGGAACCCTGGTATACAGCACCCGGTGTTCCCAGGAGGTCTCCCATTAAAAACTGTCTGAGCCAAGCCCTGCTTTGCTTCTGAGATCAGTCGAGATCGGGTGTATCCAAGGTGGTATGGCCAGTAGACGCTGCTTGATCCATCGCCCGGCCAGCCTTTCTCAGGATCGCTTGGTGGCGAGCAATCTGGCCGTGACGGGGCGGGCTCCGAAGGGTCCATGCAAAGGCTGTGCCGTCCCTACAGGTGTGGTTTGTTTAGCAGTGATTCACCCGCCGCATCAGGTGTCTTCAAAATGTCTCGGCGCATGGTCTCTTGCAGGCTAAACCCTTCATCGCGGTAATGTGACAGAAAGAGCAAGCTGGACCCGTAACTTGGGGGCGGAGCGAGACGTTCAGGGGTGAATGAAGGAAGAGGGTGAGATGGTTGCCAGAGACATTGAGCTGTTCTTCAGGGGGGAGGGTCGTGTTGCCTGCAAAGGTCTTCTGCTTGGGGTTACCGGTGGTTGCCTCCAGCCACGCGGGAGACGCTGTTCCTGGTGAAAAGGAGCCTAGTATAAAAAGTAAAGAAGCAACAATGCTGGAGGCCCACGGTGATCAGAAGGATGCTGGTATTTTGCAGAGATGAAATAGCGCAAGAGAGAAAGCAAATGAAAAAAAGAAAAGAGAATGAATGTGTGCACTTGTGAAAGGGAATGGAAAAAAGGCATAGAAGAGAGTGCCCCCTGCTGGTGGAAGGAAGGAAAAAGCAAAAGCCTACAGCACCTGGTATTTCCAGGCGGTCTCCCATCCAAGTACTAACCAGGCCTGACCCTGCTTAGCTTCTGAGATCAAACAAGATCGGGTGTGTTCAGGGTGGTGTGGCCGTAGGCAGAGACAAACCTCTCACTTGCTGCTTTTCTACTTTGACGTCTGGCTGCCGGCTGCCCTTTCCAGTGCTCAGCAAGACCAGGTCCTTTTGTGCTTTCCCTTCTCTTCAATTTCTTTGCTGGCTTCCTTAAAAGGTCTTGTAGACACAACGTCCCACTCAGAGCCTCCGAGCTCACTGATCGGCTGCAGCGCTGTCGACGGAACGTCAGCTTCACGGCCAATACCACAGGCCAGGAGCAGAGGCGATACTCACCGGTAGACCCGGGTAGGGTGAGCAGAGCGTGGTTAGTTGCTTTCTAATAGCCTGCAGCCGGGGATTAACTTTTAATGAAAAGGAACAATCCCTTTGACTGTCTGCAGCACGCCACACCTAGGAAGAGCACTCTCACACACAAGCCAGCATGCACACGTGCTCGCACGTGACAACACCCCCTATCTGCCCCTACAACCTCTCCGTCACCATGCATCAGACTCTCCTGCCTGTTTTATGATTTCAGGGCCCTAGCAGGAATCACCCCCCCCTCCCCAATTAATTCCTTGCCTTCCTTGCACTGAGGTTAGCTCTTTGTCAGCCGTCTGGCTTGGTTACACAAGCTTCTTTGCAGAGAAACATGTTACTTCTGCTGGCCCTCGCTAGGCGGCCGGCATCCAAAACCTTCCCTGGGCACCTGCTGAAAGCCTGGCCCCTTCACGGCCCCGGGTGATTTTAACGCCATCATTTCCACACGGCGAGCTGCGGAGTCAGTAAGCACTCCTAGCCGTGGCAAGGAGCTCGGTGTCAGGCCTGCGTGAAGGCGGCGGGGTAGCGTACTTAGCTGCCAACTGGCTCAGAGGCCTTGGGGCTTCCATCATCTAAGTTACTTAAGGTCGGTGTCCGGCAAGGCGCCGTTCCATGCTAGACGAGCTGGGCAGTAGGGAAAAATGTCATCAAAATGGTCGACAGCACCCGGTGTTCCCAGGAGGTCTCCCATCCAAGTACTGTCCGAGCCCAGCCCTGCTTTGTTTTTGAAATCAGGCGAGATCAGGCGTATCCAAGGTGGTATGGCCAGTAGACGCTGCTTGATCCATCGCCCGGCCAGCCTTTCTCAGGATCGCTTTGTTATGATCTGCTTCAGAGAGTATGGAAAGAAAGGAGATCTATCCCTACAATAGAACTAAACTAGATCCCTAAGATGTAACGGGGAACCTGATCCTGCAATCAGACCCGCTAAAGTCCTCGGCTAGTCTGAACGCAGACCTATAAATGTGAGGGAGGGATCCCTACAAGATCTAGGGACTGGGAAAAGTTGGACACCTCCTAGCAGAAATAGTAGCAGTCAAAGACAAACACACAACAAAAAGGCATAGGGGTCAGAAGACCTAGCAAAACTAACAGAGAACGGCAACAGAGCAACAAGCTAGCTCAACAGTAGTAAATACAAATGAAGTCCAGCAAAGCCAGGAGGGCGGAGCCGGATTAAATAGGCAAAATGGTCATGTGACCAGCAAACTAAAAAAAACCTAACAGAAGAGTTGTAACAGTACCCCCTCTTCTAAGAGGATCCTCCGGATCCCCTATGCCCAGGCTTACCAGGAAACCTCCTGTGAAACGCTCGGACAAGTCTGGGGGCAGAAACATAATCCGCTCTCACCCATGAGTTATCCTCAGGTCCGAAACCCTTCCAAGCGACGAGATACTGCAAACTCCCTCTATACCGTCTAGAATTTAGGATGCGGGAAATTTCATATTCCCCGTCCTCCACCACCGGAGGAACAGTGGCAGAGGCGTCACCATCCGACATATCAGCTTTTTTCAACAGAGAAACATGAAACACCGGATTAATCCTCCAGGACGTAGGAACCTCCAGCCTAACAGCAGATTGGTTAACTATTTGAAGTACCTTAAAGGGCCCTACGAACTTGGGACCCAATTTTTTAGAAGGAATTCTCAATCGCAGATTCTTAGAGGACAACCAAACCATGTCACCAACCGCAAACAAAACCTCTTGCCGTTTCCTATCAAATTACCTCTTAGATTTTTTGTTAGCCTCCTGAAGATTACCATGCACATCCGTCCAAACTCTCTCCAAATCACCAGAAAAACTCTCCTCCTCAGGCACAGCCGAAACCAATTTGGAAAATGACCCAAAAGACGGATGTCTCCCAGAACAACAAAAAAAAGGCGAACACCCAGCAGAAGAGGATGTATGGTTGTTAAGAGCAAATTCAGCAAGTGGCAGAAACTCAGACCACCCCTCTTGATTGTCTGCCACAAAACAACGCAAGAACTGCTCAACATCCTGGTTCTTCCTTTCTGTCTGGCCATTAGACTCAGGATGATATCCGGATGAAAACGACAAATGAACTCCCAACCTGTCACAAAAGGCACGCCAAAAACGAGCCACGAACTGAGGTCCCCTATCAGAAACAATGTCAGTAGGAACACCATGTAGTCTGACAATCTCCTTGACAAAGGCCTTAGCGAGTGTCTTAGCGCAAGGCAGTTTGATGAAGGGAACCAAGTGACACATCTTGCTAAAACGGTCCACGACCACCCAGATGACCGTGAAACCTTCAGAGGGAGGAAGGTCAGTAATAAAGTCCATAGCCAGATGTGTCCAAGGTGCACTAGGAACCTCCAGAGGGCAAAGCAACCCCGCAGCAGGAGCATGCGAAGACTTGGATCTTGCACACACAGTACATTGGCGCACCCACTTAATGACTTCCTTCTGCCATCCAGGCCACCAAAAACTGCGACCCACAAGTCTCTTGGTCTCAGAAATTCCTGGATGACCTGCCAACCGAGACTCATGACACTCAACAAACAAATCTCTCCTAAAGGTCCTAGGCACAAACAACCTCCCATGGGGAGTGTTAGATGGGGCATTCTCCTGTGCTTTAAGAATCTCATCCTCCAAAACGGAGTCCAAAGCAGCAATCACAACACCTTCTTGTAAAATGGTCTCCTCTTCCTCCTCAACACCGACCATGGGAGAAAAGCTGCGAGACAAAGCATCCGCTTTAACATTCTTGGTACCCAGGATGTAAGTAACGGAAAAATTAAACCGCGAGAAAAAAAGTGCCCACCTAGCCTGACGGGCATTCAAGCGCTTGGCAGCATCAAGATAGATCAGATTTTTATGATCAGTGAAAACCTGAATGGGAAATTCAGCACCTTCCAAGAGATGACGCCAGTGTTCAAATGCGAGTTTAATCGCCAGCAATTCCCGATTACCAATATTGTAATTAAGTTCAGTCTCGGAAAATTTTTTTGAAAAAAAGGCACAGGGATGTACTCCATCCTTGTTTTCCTGAGACAACACCGCACCAACCCCCACCGAAGAAGCATCAACCTCAACCAAAAATGGCTTAGTCACATCAGGCTGCATAAGGATGGGAGCAGAGGTGAACCTCTCCTTTAGAAACACAAAAGCTTCAATGGCCTCAGAAGTCCACTGAACCGCATTAGCACCTTTCCTGGTGAGATCGGTCAGCGGTTTGACAATAATAGAAAATTTTTTTATGAATTTTCTGTAATAATTGGCGAAACCCAAAAACCTCTGTATCGATTTCAAACCAATAGGCCTAGGCCATTCCTGCACAGCTTGAACTTTAACCGGGTCCATCTCAAAACCTTCACTGGAGATAATGTAGCCCAAAAAACTAATTCTCTGTACAGCGAACTCACATTTCTCCAGCTTAGCAAAAAGCAAATTGTCCATTAATAACTGTAATACCTCACGTACGCTCTGCCAATGAGACTCCAGATCCGGCGAATAAATCAAAATGTCATCCAAATACACAACAACATTTTTGCCGATTAAACGTCTAAGGATATCATTAATAAGATTCTGAAAAAATGCTGGAGCATTGGTGAGACCAAAAGGCATAACCAGATTCTCAAAATGACCCACAGGAGTGTTAAAAGCAGTCTTCCATTCATCACCCTCCTTCATGCGCAACAAATTGTATGCCCCCCGGAGATCAATTTTAGAGAACCACTTGGCCCCCACTAACTGGTTAAATAAATCAGGAATCAATGGCAGTGGGTAAGGATTGCGTACAGTAATTTTATTAATCTCACGAAAGTCCAGACAAGGAGGTAAACCGCCATCTTTTTTTTTTACAAAAAAAAATCCAACAGCCACAGGAGACTTGGAAGGCCTAATGTGACCAGCGGCCAAGCTTGTCTGTATGTATTCTTCCAAAGCCTTTCTTTCAGGAATAGTAAGATTAAATAAACGACTCTTAGGAAGAGTCGCGCCAGGGACAAATTCAATGGTACAATCATAGTCTCTATGGGGAGGCAAAACCTGCGACTCCTCCTCAGAAAAAACTCTCCAAAAATCCTGAATAGGTACAGGCAATTCCCCTCTATCCACAGCAGCAATGCGCCCATTACAACACTTGTCATAACACTTAGGGCTCCAGGACTTAATTTCATTGGTAGACCAATCCAGTACAGGATTGTGCAATTTTAACCAGGGTAACCCCAATATTACTGGAGAAGGCAAATTATCCAATACCACCAAATCCAAATTCTCTTGATGAATACCATTAATAGTGAGGGGAAGTTCACAGACCTTGTGAGTAACACTCTTCAAGGGAGAGCCATCGACAGAAACCACAGCAATAGGGGATGACAAAGTTTTAGGTTCTAATCTAAGTTTTTCCAAGAATCCCCCATCAATCACATTCAGAGTAGATCCATAATCCACAAATACCCGAAATTCAATTAATTCATCCTGAGCAGCAGTAGTGGCAGATAGGAATACTCCCTTAGAATTTAAACAGGCAATACGAGCATGACTGACCATTTTTTTTTCTTTCTTCTTACGAAGCACACAGCTCTTAATAAAATGACCAGAATTTCCGCAATAGAAACACAAGCCTTCAGAAAGTCGGCGGTCTTTTTCCTGAGAGCGGGGTGCCATCGCCCCAATTTCCATCGGCTCTCCATTGTCAGCACAGAACCTCTCAGGACTCGAAGCTGACATAGCAGAGGATTTGCTCTCATTAACCCTTTCACGCAGTCTCCTGTCCACCCGTATAGCTAATTGCATTGCCTCCTGCAAGTTTCCAGGTGTGGGATAAGCAATCAGTAAATCCTTTACCCTTTCACATAGCCCTGCAAGAAACAAGCTTTTCAAAGTAGAATCGTTCCACCCCACCTGGGCAGACCACCGACGGAAGTGAGAACAATATTTTTCCACATTACCTGATCCCTGCCTCAAACGTCTTAATTCAGACTCAGCAGATGAGACACGATCAGGATCATCGTACAACAAACCCAAAGCAGAAAAAAAACTATCCACTGATCTAAAGCACGGATCACTAGGTTGGAGAGAGAAGGCCCATCCCTGAGGA
Organism: Phyllobates terribilis; assembly: GCF_046119375.1. NCBI lineage: Eukaryota > Metazoa > Chordata > Amphibia > Anura > Dendrobatidae > Phyllobates > Phyllobates terribilis. Next base: position 674,847,422 of record NW_027362764.1, on the reverse strand, counting down.
TCTTTGCGCAAAAGTGACATTATGATCCCTATGCGCTGTGATTCATCACCAGAGGATCCGGGTCTCAAACGAAAATATAATAGACAAGCATTTTTAAAAGAAAAAAAATCTTGTTGTTTGCCAAAAAATAGATCAGGCAGACGTACCTTAGGTTCCACAAAATGCGCTCCAGATCAGCTACTCACGTGTTGTTGGAGCTTGGTCACCTCCAGAGAGAGTCCCTGCAAGCGTTGAGCCAAATCTTGCACCGAGACCATGATGGAAAACTGGAGATCTTTCCTTAGAGAAATTTTTTTTTTTTTTTTTTTTTTATGGCTGGAATTACTGCTATGATCTGCTACAGAGACTAAGGAAAGAAAGGAGATCTATCCCTACAATAGAACTAAACTAGATCCCTACGATGTAACGGGGAACCTGATCCTGCGATCAGACCGGCTAAAGTCCTCGGCTAGTCTGAACGCAGACCTATAGATGTGAGGGAGGGATCCCTACAAGATCTAGGGACTCGGAAAAGTTGGACACCTCCTAGCAGAAATAGTAGCAGTCAAAGACAAACACACAACAAAAAGGCATAGGGGTCAGAAGACCTAGCAAAACTAACAGAGAACGGCAACAGAGCAACAAGCTAGCTCACCAGTAGTAAATACAAATGAAGTCCAGCAAAGCCAGGAGGGCGGAGCCGGATTAAATAGGCAAAATGGTCATGTGACCAGCAAACTAAAAAAAATCTAACAGGAGAGTTGTAACACGCTTGGTGGCAAGCAATCTGGCCGTGACGGGGTGGGCTCCGAAGGGTCCATGCAAAGTCTGTGCCGTCCCTACAGGTGTGGTTTGTTTAGCAGTGATTCACCCGACGCATCAGGTGTCTTCAAAAATGGCTCGGCGCAGGGTCTCCTGCAGGCTAAACCCTTCATCGCGGTAATGTGACAGAAAGAGCAAGCTGGACCCGTAACTTGGGGGCTGAGCGAGACGTCCAGGGGTGAATGAAGGAAGAGGGTGAGATGGTTGCCAGTGACTTTGAGCTGCTCTTCAGGGGGGAGGGTCGTGTTGCCTGCAAAGGCCTTCTGCTTGGGGTTACCGGTGGTTGCCTCCAGCCACCTGGGAGACGCTGGTCCTGGTGAAAAGGAGCCTAGTATTAAAAGTAAAGAAGCAACAATGCTGGAGGCCCACGGTGATCAGAAGGATGCTGGTATTTTGCAGAGATGAAATAGCGCAAGAGAGAAAGCAAATGAAAAAAAGAAAAGAGAATGAATGTGTGCACTTGTGAAAGGGAATGGAAAAAAGGCATAGAAGAGAGTGCCCCCTGCTGGTGGAAGGAAGGAAAAAGCAAAAGCCTACAGCACCTGGCATTCCCAGGCGGTCTCTGTTAAATGGTTAATTATGGAAATTCATTTGGAATGTTAATCGATAATCATTTTTCTGAGTTCTATGCCTCAGCCATCGTGTCTAGTTGACATGCGCTATTTGTGTGTGTATTTTTGGTTCACTACCATATGTAGAACAGGTGTCCATACGACTGGCTATAAAAGCCCATGGTACAGAAAGGGGGGGCTCTCTTGCTCTGCCCACCCCACAAGACACAGAATCTTCATGCTGAGAAGCAGATGACATGTAGGCCTGGACACATGCTGGACAAAGACATGATTTACCAGCCAGGATCCAAGGAAAGATGGGTGAATCTCAACAATTAAGCTAATTATGGACAAATGGACAATTACTTTATAACTAATTATTGTATGTACCTGCTGCAATCTGATTCTTTTTAAAGGACAATCCAAGAATAAATAGATACATTTTTTTATAAGAATATCGTGATATTGATACTTTGAGAAGTCCTCAGTAGAAAAAAATAATACAGGAAGAGTATTATTTTACAATGGTGAGCCAGCCAGTCCTGTTTTTTTGTTTTTTAAATTAAGTAAGTGAATTTCTTCCGTGAACAAGGGGGGAGTCCTGACGAGCTGAACAGCTGTTGTTCACGTGTCAGTAAATTCACTAGTTTGTCACGAGAAGCAGAAAGGACCTACAGACTGAGGAAAGACAGGAAGCAGAGGTACTAACAAGGAACAGAATCACACAGGAAAAGAATCAGACGAACTGAAGACAGGACGTGCTGATAAAGAGAAGCCAAGAAATCTTAAGGTAAGCAAAATATGGATATAATTTCTTCTTTTGCTAAACAAAGTAATATTAATTTCAAAGTTAATGTAGGAGATGACATAGAAGTTTTGTGGCTCAGTTTATACAAAGAATGTGAATTGCAGAATTTACTGTTAACTTCTAAATTGGTAAATAGAGACAAACAGAAATTGAGAAATATTCTACATTTGGTAGATTTTTTTCATAGTCTTGTGTTAGAGATTTCTAAGCAGGAAAATAGTGTAGAAGTGTCAGACGGTGATACTGATTCTGACTGTAATGTGGAAAATGAACAAGAAGTAAGACACGTGTCTGTAACTGAAGGTGACCTTGGGTCTGACCAAGAGACGGACATACAGAAACCTGACATGGGAGGAGACATGACTGACATACGAGAAACCGACATACTAGGTGATGTGGGAGGAGACTTGAGTGACGTAGGAGGAACGGACGTACAAGAGCCACTAAAAATATCAGAGAATTCTGGAATTACCCAGGCTCAACTCCAAATTAAAATGAGGAAAAATTTGCTGAAATTATACAAAATCATGCCAAAATATGATGTCAAAATCCATGCCTGTAGAAATTCAGAGACATTTGAGAGCTTCTCTGATAAGTTTGATTTATCCAATGAGGAGAGGAATCAATTATTTAAAATATGAATTCCTGTGACATTGTCCAGACGTTTACATTTAATGCCCTGTGAAAATGACTCTCCTAATAGATGGGAAAATGATTTGGACAGATTAAGATATTTGATTTATTGTGTCACAAAGGATTTTCCCAACATAGAAGATCTGCAGAAACTAAGGATTGGTAGGAACGAATGTACATATACATTCATGTCCATATTTGAACGGTTGTACAAAGCTCTCATCAAAAATGGAAAAGTACAACATATGATAACAACTTTTGTACAAAAATTCAAATTCCTAAATTCAGTTTCCCAAGTTATGGCATCACAAAAAAATTCATTATTTGAATGTGCGCAGATGCTGGATTTTGTTAGAAAACATGAGAATCGTGAAAAGAAAATAAATCAAGCTAAATTTATAAAACCAGGAAAGGTAAAATCTTACCAAAAGCCAATATCAAACTCTTCTAGACTGAGTCATCCCCATAGTGAACTCTATCAAATACGCAGAAGATTTCATATATGTTATAAGCCATATCAGCCAGTGCAAAGATCCATCTCTCCACAGAATGAGTTAATTCTCAGTCAGAACTGTGATTCTCTAAAAAGGAAAATGGCTGAAACTGATGGACAGAGACAGGTGAGACGACCAACTCACAGTGACGTCATGGAATGTGGACAGAAGAACAGGCAGTTCTCTGAGGTTTTGAAGGATAGAAAAATGTCTTTCCTAAATAGGGCGTTCCTGGAGATATTTGAGAGAGACAGAAGATTTGGTTTAGGGAGTGGCTAAGGAAAAACTGTAATTATAATGTTGTATCAAAATGTAATACAATGTTTCAATATTTATTTATAATCTTATACAGTAAAATTGTAGTTACATAGTTTCTAATAGTTCATATATATATATATATATATATATATATACACTTGTCTAAGTAGAGATTGCGTATAATTGTATTTATATATACGTTTATAAAATATATATATATATTAATTAATAAATTAGAACTTCATATATATAAATTTAAGTAGCAATATTTTGAATTACATTAGAACCAACCAATATATGTATAAGATATTTAAATAATTCTGTTTCTGTATGAATTTGATATTTAATTTTATTTTCTTATATTTCCTTAGAGTTTTCATTCCAAAGCAGGATTTGATCAAAGAACTCTAAAATGGATTTATTTCTTTATTCACACAGGAAGTGAAAAAATTGCATGATTTTATGTGTATAACATTTTAAAATAATAACAATATATCTAGTTGAACTATAATATATATGTAATACTTATTAATTCTTTTGTGTTGCTAATATTTTCTGTGCATGAAGTGTTCGTGCAAATTAAAGTAGCTTTACAGCATGACGTGTGACAGCTGCGGCCTTTGAACTTTGAGCTAATAGTATAGGATCCCATTCATTCTATTTTCAACTGATGTAACTTAAGACCGGGCAGCCAGTGAAAAAAGAATCTAAGACAAGAGTTTTTTCAAGTGTCTGAAATTCCAGTGACTTACTCCCATATTATATAATATGTACTTGGGGAATATTCAAAGAAATATAAAGATATTCAATTGATATGGCAATGCGCATTAATAAATTGGGATACAACAATTTTGGGTTAAATATATATATATATATATATCTAAAACTTCATATGTGGAATGTTTGAGTTGAACAGATCTGTGAATGTCAGAGTGAAGGTGACAGATGAGTAAATCAGCAGCTGCTAAGTGTGATTGATGTGACAGAGGCCTCGTATGTTTGTATGTTTGAAAAAAAAAATGTTTCTTTATGTGAAGGTACAAAATTCTATTTAATTCTGAGGAAATTATAATACATAATTAGGTATTATCTACATATGTATATTTCTATATTTCTTTAATAATTATTATTTCTTGATTTAACTAATAGTGGATAAGGGCAACTACACATCAAAATGGTTTACAAAGCAAATTTATATTTAGAATAATTTTCCACATGATAATATTCTTGAATAACTATAATATTATTTTTAATGGTTACCTAAATAGGTACACACCTCTCTTTAGTCAAATCTATGCTACTCATTGATATGAAATTTATGCACAATATTTCTAGAAGAATAATTATTTTTAATTTGGTTCTGATATATACATAAATTTTATAAAATAATATTTTTGGTATTAAGGGGGAAAATGTGTTTTTGATCCTGATTACATAATCACTTTTGATCAATACTTATTTTCCACACATTTTAAGAAAGAAGAAATAATAATAAGGTACTATGGTATAATTAAGAAGGGTATTACATGCAAAGTTGCATAATTTAATATTTTTTGGTGGTACAAGGTTATGACAAATATGAAATCATCCAGATAATGGAGATATAAGGGTATTTTTTATGGAGAATATAATTACTCTGCATTTGTCATTAAAATTTAAAGGCCTTATTTTTATTTTTATTCTTATTTTTACTCTTAATTTTATTTTTCATTTTTAAAATTTTATTCTTACTTTATACTTCTTATTTTTCTATTTTTTCATTTTTTAATTCTCATTTGATTTTATTTCAGTTCAATATCTCAATTGAGAAAACACATTAATATTTAATAAAGTAATGTCTAATACAAGAGTATTGCTTCATTAAATATATATTGCTAAGGAAAAAAATGTTTACATTTTCTGAGTAAACACAACAATTCATTCATTCATTTATTCATTCATTCATTCATTCATTCATACATTCATATATTTATTCATTTTGGTTCAGGAGTATACATTCTTTGATATTATTGGTTTAATAAAGATATAAAAACTTGTTTTTTCAAAATACACTGACACCTATGGGTTGGCAAAGGTAATTACACCTATGACATAAAAATGTTCTATCATATGGAGAACTTGATTGATAATGAATTATTATCTATTATTGTTTATTATTCCAAACATAATTTATTTTAATATTTTGATAATAATTAGATGGATATTACTGATTGCTATGGTACGCTGTGATATTATAGGTTAGGAAAAACTGCCAGATTTGGTATCAGATTAGGGAATGAAGACTTCAATCAAGACATCGCAATTATGAATTCTATCTTAATAAAGACTTTTAATTTTTATAAATCAAAGAGATTCTCAAAAGTTACAAGAAGAAGCAACTGATATCCGGACGTCTCAGAAGGTAACAGGTGTGAATGCTGAGTGTTATAATAGACTGTGTCCATTACATACAATACAATTCACACCACTGATCACCAGGACGGCAGAGGACGATGATCCTGTATGTACTGTGTTGTGTTCAAGTTTCATCACGTTCCAGTGGTTTCTTATCACCTGCAACGCTTCAATGAAAGCTGGTGAACAGGTAATACCTGGCATATGTGTCCTGTATATAAAGGACTGAGTACTGGTTATGGTGCTATATAAAGCAGGAAAGTGTCAAGTTAACCCTTGCTTTACTGACCAAAGACGTCACATCTGTTCCAAAAGTGACACGAGACCAGTGCGGACACACGGAAGATTCCAAAGACGATCCAACGTAAGTCCAGGTGACACTGCACAGATATTAAAGCTACATTTCATCCATGGACTTTGTTTTCTTATCAACTGACACACATGATCTTTCTAATAAAGAGTACAGTTTATGGACTGAACAATAATGAACACAATTGTGGACTGTACAATATCTACATGCTGTAATTTATTTCAAAGGAGTTTTCATCTAAAGACTGTGTTATAAAAGAAACAAGAAGAAGACGAGACGACGACACGATGACATCAGATGATGACGATTGAACCCGCGATTGCTTCAATTTAGATATAGGGAAGTATAATTATACATATTAAATGAATATTAGTCACGGCTTACCATAACATGAATTCACATCATTATATAACAATAATCCGATATTGATACTATTATTACTATTATTATTATTATGGAAATTTAATGATATTGCCAAGGAAGAAGGAAAGAGAAAATGATTGATGAATGTATCTTCTTTTGAGAAATTTCAGTTAAAGTCCTTTTATTCTCAAAAAAGGGGGAAATGTTAAATGGTTAATTATGGAAATTCATTTGGAATGTTAATCGATAATCATTTTTCTGAGTTCTATGCCTCAGCCATCGTGTCTAGTTGACATGCGCTATTTGTGTGTGTATTTTTGGTTCACTACCATATGTAGAACAGGTGTCCATACGACTGGCTATAAAAGCCGATGGTACAGAAAGGGGGGGGCTCTCTTGCTCTGCCCACCCCACAAGACACAGAATCTTCATGCTGAGAAGCAGATGACATGTAGGCCTGGACACATGCTGGACAAAAACATGATTTACCAGCCAGGATCCAAGGAAAGATGGGTGAATCTCAACAATTAAGCTAATTATACACATATGGACAATTACTTTATAACTAATTATTGTATGTACCTGCTGCAATCTGATTCTTTTTAATGGACAATCCCAGAATAAATAGATACATTTTTTTATAATAATATCGTGATATTGATACTTTGAGAAGTCCTCAGTAGAAAAAAATAATACAGGAAGAGTATTATTTTACAGTCTCCCATCCAAATACTAACCAGGCCTGACCCTGCTTAGCTTCCGAGATCAGATGAGATCGGGCGTGTTCAGGGTGGTGTGGCCATAGGCAGAGACAAGCCTCTCACTTGCTGCTTTTCTACTTTGACGTCTGGCTGCCGGCTGCCCTTTCCAGTGCTCAGCAAGACCAGGTCCTTTTGTGCTTTCCCTTCACTTCAATTTTTTTGCTGGCTTCCTTAAAAGGTCTTGTAGACACAACGCCCCACTCAGAGCCGCTGAGCTCACTGATCGGCTGCAGCGCTGTCGACGGAATGTCAGCTTCACGGCCAATGCCACAGGCCGGGAGCAGAGGCGAGACTCACCGGTAGACCCGGGTAGGGTGAGTAGAGCGCGGTTAGTTGCTTTCTAATAGGCTGCAGCCGGGGATTAACTTTTAATGAAAGGGAACAATCCCTTTGACTGTCTGCAGCGCGCCACACCTAGGAAGCGCACTCTCACACACAAGCCAGCATGCACACGTGCTCGCACGTGACAACACCCCCTATCTGCCCCTACAACCTCTCCGTCACCATGCGTCAGACTCTCCTGCCTGTTTTATGATTTCAGGGCCCTAGCAGGAATCACCCCCCCTCTCCCCAATTCCTTCTTTGCCTTCCTTGCCTTCCTTGCACTGAGGTTAGCTCTTTGTCAGCCGTCTGGCTTGGTTACACAAGCTTCTTTGCAGAGAAACATGTTACTTCTGCTGGCTCTCCCTAGGCGGCCGGCATCCAAAACCTTCCCTGGGCACCTGATGAATGCCTGGCCCCTTCACGGCCCCGGTTGCTTTTAACGCCATCATTTCCACCCGGCGAGCTGCGGAGTCAATAAGCACTCCTAGCCGTGGCAAGGAGCTCGGTGTCAGGCCTGCGTGAAGGCGGCGGGATAGCGTACTTAGCTGCCAACTGGCTCAGAGGCCTTGGGGCTTCCATCATCTAAGTTACTTAAGGTCGGTGTCCGGCAAGGCGCCGTTCCATGCTAGCCGAGCTGGGCAGTAGGGCAAAACGTCATCAAAATGGTCTACGGCACCCGGTGTTCCCAGGAGGTCTCCCATCCAAGTACTGTCTGAGCCCAGCCCTACTTTGCTTCCGAGATCAGACGAGAATGGGCGTATCCAAGGTGGTATTGCCAGTAGACGCTGCTTGATCCATCGCCCGGCCAGCCTTTCTCAGGATCACTTGGTGGCGAGTGTAACATACCTGGCGGCGTCCTTGCATAGTGGTCCATCTCCCACTGTGCAAGAGCGCGCACTTGATCTCCTGTCCAGAATGTCTCTCTGGCTTCCCTCCATGCTGTCTGTTTGTGTCTGTTTCTGCTGCTTAAGGGCGGCGCCCGATCACTTCCTGCTTTTTGTACCTACTGTAGGTCACACCCCTTGTGCGTCCTCAGCCTATTGCTGTCTGTCACCTGGTATATAGCTCAGCTGCTCCCATCTATCCCTGCCTGAGCATAGTGTTTCATTCAGTGTGTGCTTGCACTCTGAAGGTGCCAGGTCCCGTTCTTTGTCTCCTGCCTTGTGGTATCAGTTCCCGTGTCTGAACTGAGTCCTGTCTATGTCTCCTGCCTTGCGGTATCAGTTCCCGTGTCTGAACTGAGTCCTGTCTTTGTCTCCTGCCTTGCGGTATCAGTTCCCGTGTCTGAACTGAGTCCTGTCTATGTCTCCTGCCTTGCGGTATCAGTTCCCGTGTCTGAACTGAGTCCTGTCCGTGTACTCTTGCCTGCTGCCTCTCCTGGAGGCTGTATTTCCAGTCCTGTCTGAACATGCTCCTAACCTGTTCCTCCCACCTTCTAGGGGCAGATTACCTAGACCCGCTCCTGTATCTTGTCTGTCCTGTCTGAACACGCTCCTTGCCTGTTCGTCCCGCCTCTCTGGGGGCCGTATTCCCAGACCCGCTCCTGTATCCTGCTGCAGTGTCGGTCTCCTCCGTACACTCAGTTCCAGTCTGAACTCTCTCCTATCCTTTACCTGTTTTGCCTCTATGTCCGTTCCCTTCCTTTTTCTGCAGAGTCTGAACTCGTACCTAACTCCTGCTTGTTGTCTCTGTACTCCCGTTTGTGAGTTTGTGGTCCACTCGCTACTTCACTGCAAGTACCCTGTGGGTATCTGGCTCTGCCTTTCTCTTCCTGTCTGTTCCATGTGAACAGAGCCCTGTCCCCCCTGCTCTGCTTTGTTTGCCGCTCTGCGGTTTCCGCTCTGCTCCTGCCTTGTTTACCGCTCTGCGGTTTCCGCTCTGCTCCTTCCTTGTTTACCGCTCTGCGGTTTCCGCTCTGCTCCTGCCTTGTTTACCGCTCTACGGTTTCCGCTCTGCTCCTGCTTAGCTTGCCGCTCTTGCGGTTTCTGCCCTGCTCTTGCCTTGCTTGCCGCTCCTGCGATTTCTGCTCTGCTCCTGCCTTGTTTGCCGCTCTGCGGTTTCCGCTCTGCTCCTGCCTACTTAGCCGCTCTGCGGTTTCCGCTCTGCTCCTGCCTACTTAGCCGCTCTGCGGTTTCCGCTCTGCTCCTGCCTTGTTTGCCGCTCTGCGGTTTCCGCTCTGCTCCTGCCTACTTAGCCGCTCTGCGGTTTCCGCTCTGCTCCTGCCTTGTTTACCGCTCTGCGGTTTCCGCTCTGCTCCTGCCTTGTTTAACGCTCTGCGGTTTCCGCTCTGCTCCTGCCTTGTTTACCGCTCTGCGGTTTCCGCTCTGCTCCTGCTTAGCTTGCCGCTCTTGCGGTTTCCACTCTGCTCTTGCCTTGCATGCCGCTCCTGCGGTTTCTGCTCTGCATCTGCTCACTGCTCCGGCAGTCCTGTCCTTCTCTGCTTCTGCTCGCTGCTCCGGCAGTCCCGTCCTGCTCTGCATCTGCTCGCTGCTCCGGCAGTCCTGTCCTGCTCTGCTTGCGCTCGCTGCTCCGGCATTCCCGTCCTGCTCTGCTCTTGCCCACCGCTTCGGGCATTCCCTCTCTGCTGTGTTTGGCTACTGCATCTGCGGTTCTGTTTCTGTGACCCAGTCTGTACTGGGTCTTGTCCTCTCTGTGCTCCAGCCCATCCTTTCTGCCAGTACCTCCCCGCCTGCATACTCGCCTGTATCCACCCGTCTGCATACCTGCCCTGTTCGCTTATATCCACCAGTCTGTGCCAGCCTAACCTGCCTGTTCCAGTAATCCCTGTGTGGGTCAACCCCCGTGTCCTGAGTTTGACCTGGAGTAGCACCTGGTCCCTCTGCCCGGTTTCTCCTTGGTGCACTGGCGTCGTATGCCGTCGTGCCACCTTGGTCGGATCGGCCAGATACTTAGTCACGCCCCTCTAGGCACTCTCCGGTTCATGGTCCAGTGGAACCACTACTCCCGCACACGCCAGTGAGTCCGGGCGTGTGCATAACAGCATGCTCAGGCCATGGTTCCCGTTGAGCCCCACGGCCTTCGCTCTCTGAGACGTTTTCTAGTGAGTACATGCATTAAAAATAAATAGATAAATTTTTTTTTCCCTTAGCTGAGTTCCAGGCGAATTACGCACCGTCCAGATGGATCTATCAGCTCTCGTTCCTGCGGATCCGTCACGTTACTATGGGGATCCAAGACAGTGTCGTGCATTTGTGGAGCAATGCATGCTACACTTTAAGGCCTACCCTCTCTATTTTCCTTCCGATTGGGCTAAAGTGGCCTTTATGATTGACTACCTAGCGGGTGATGCCTTGAAATGGGTCACCCCCCTATGGGAAGCATGGGATCCTGTCGTCCTTGACCTGCAGGCCTTCCTGGTGGCCTTTCGTGTGGTCTTCGAGGACCCTAACCCTGAAGCCCCTGCTGAAGCTTCACTTCCCAATATCCCGGAGCAGCCCCGATGGGTAATGTGTGTGGGTAGCGCAATAGTCCTCCAGCCCAATGAGACTACTGCCCACCCAGAATCCTCACAGGGTGACTATGCTTTCCGGAATACTTCTCCCAACCTCAAGAGGCAGTCCAGACGTGCTAGACGTAGAGGCAAGCCGTCACGCCAGGGTCTGTCCTCCCTGAGACCTCCTGACCCCAACCTTGAAGTCCCTACTGAAGCTTCATCTCCCTGTATCCCGGAGAAGCCCCAACGGGTAATGTGCGTGGGTAGTGCACCAGTTCTCCTGCCCGAAGAGACTTCTGCCCATCCAGACTCCACACAGGAGAACTTCCTGCACCCGGCATCAGATGCTTCACCCACTTTAACCGGTGTGCATGTCCAAGGATGCTCCAAAGCTGTGGTTACCTCAGAGTCTGTGCACCTCTACTACCTGGTGGAGGTCCCCCTGTTGCCTCCTGAATCCTCCGGGATACCACTCGATAACAAATGGAGATAGACTTCTCTACACCCGGTACTCGATACTTTGTCTGCTTCGTCCTGTGAGCCTGACAATGGGTACCCCAAAGTGGTAGTTACCCCCGAGTCTCTACACCCCTCCGACCAGGTGGAGGACCTCCAGTTGTCCCCTGAACCCTTCGGGGTGCTACCTGGTAGCGAAAGGACAGAGACTCTCCTATACTCTGTACCTGATACCTCGCTTGCTTCGTCCAGTGAGTCCAACCTAGTGTACTCCGAAGCAGAGGTTAACCATGAGTCTCTACACCCCTCTGACCAGGTGGAGGACCTCCAGTTGTCTCCAGAACCATTCGGGGTGCCACCTGGTGGTGAATGGACAGAGACTTTCCTTTATCCTGGATCTGATACCTCGCTTGCTTCGTCCAGTGAGTCCGACCTAGTGTACTCTGAAGCAGAGGTTACCCGTGAGTCTCTACACCCCTCTGACCAGGCGGAGGACGGCCAGTTGTCTCCAGAACCCTTCGGGGTGCCACCTGGTGGTGAATGGACAGAGACTTTCCTATACTCGGTACCCGATACCTCGCCTGCTTCGTCCAGTGAGTCCGACCTTGTGTACTCTGAAGCAGATGTTTTCTCTGAGCCTCTGCACTCTTCTGACCCGGCGGAGGACCTCCAGTTGTTTCCTGAATCATCCGGGGTACCACCAGATAACAAAGAGGCAGTGACTTTTCCTCATCCTGTACCTGATAACCCGTCTATTTCTTCCTGTGAGCTTGACAAGATGTACCTCGAAGCAGAGATTACCCCCAAGTCTCTGTCCCCCTCCAACCCGGTGGAGGACTTCCAGTTGTCTCCTGTACCCTCTGGGATGCCACCTGAAAGTATGTGGAGTGAGACTTCCTTGTGTGCTGTTTCTGGTACTCCACCCATTTCGTCTGTTGCTAAGGGTGGCTGGATGGGAGGTAGCATCCTAGCTACCCAGAGGAGACCAGTTTTTCCGGTGGACAGTGGAAGTGATCTCTTCGAAGGGAAGAATTGGCCCTCAAATTCCCTGCGGGAGATTCTGGCAGGCCTGAAGAAGAGGGGGCGTAAGGGGGGGGGTACTGTAACATACCTGGCGGCGTCCTTGCATAGTGGTCCATCTCCCACTGTGCAAGAGCGCGCACTTGATCTCCTGTCCAGAATGTCTCTCTGGCTTCCCTCCATGCTGTCTGTTTGTGTCTGTTTCTGCTGCTTAAGGGCGGCGCCCGATCACTTCCTGCTTTTTGTACCTGCTGTGGGTCACACCCCTTGTGCGTCCTCAGCCTATTGCTGTCTGTCACCTGGTATATAGCTCAGCTGCTCCCATCTATCCCTGCCTGAGCATAGTGTTTCATTCAGTGTGTGCTTGCACTCTGAAGGTGCCAGGTCCCGTTCTTTGTCTCCTGCCTTGCGGTATCAGTTCCCGTGTCTGAACTGAGTCCTGTCTATGTCTCCTGCCTTGCGGTATCAGTTTCCGTGTCTGAACTGAGTCCTGTCTTTGTCTCCTGCCTTGCGGTATCAGTTCCCGTGTCTGAACTGAGTCCTGTCTATGTCTCCTGCCTTGCGGTATCAGTTCCCGTGTCTGAACTGAGTCCTGTCTGTGTACTCTTGCCTGCTGCCTCTCCTGGAGGCTGTATTTCCAGTCCTGTCTGAACACGCTCCTAGCCTGTTCCTCCCGCCTTCTAGGGGCCGATTACCTAGACCCGCTCCTGTATCTTGTCTGTCCTGTCTGAACATGCTCCTTGCCTGTTCGTCCCGCCTCTCTGGGGGCCGTATTCCCAGACCCGCTCCTGTATCCCGCTGCAGTGTCGGTCTCCTCCGTACACTCAGTTCCAGTCTGAACTCTCTCCTATCCTTTACCTGTTTTGCCTCTATGTCCGTTCCCTTCCTTTTTCTGCAGAGTCTGAACTCGTACCTAACTCCTGCTTGTTGTCTCTGTACTCCCGTTTGTGAGTTTGTGGTCCACTCGCTACTTCACTGCAAGTACCCTGTGGGTATCTGGCTCTGCCTTTCTCTTCCTGTCTGTTCCGTGTGAACAGAGCCCTGTCCCCCCTGCTCTGCTTTGTTTGCCGCTCTGCGGTTTCCGCTCTGCTCCTGCCTTGTTTACCGCTCTGCGGTTTCCGCTCTGCTCCTTCCTTGTTTACCGCTCTGCGGTTTCCGCTCTGCTCCTGCCTTGTTTACCGCTCTGCGGTTTCCGTTCTGCTCCTGCTTAGCTTGCCTCTCTTACGGTTTCTGCCCTGCTCTTGCCTTGCTTGCCGCTCCTGCGGTTTCTGCTCTGCTCCTGCCTTGTTTGCCGCTCTGCGGTTTCTGCTCTGCTCCTGCCTTGTTTGCCGCTCTGCGGTTTCCTCTCTGTTCCTGCCTACTTAGCCGCTCTGCGGTTTCCGCTCTGCTCCTGCCTTGTTTATCGCTCTGCGGTTTCCGCTCTGCTCCTGCCTTGTTTACCGCTCTGCGGTTTCCGCTCTGCTCCTGCCTTGTTTACCGCTCTGCGGTTTCCGCTCTGCTCCTGCTTAGCTTGCCGCTCTTGCAGTTTCCACTCTGCTCTTGCCTTGCTTGCCACTCCTGCGGTTTCTGCTCTGCATCTGCTCGCTGCTCCGGCAGTCCTGTCCTGCTCTGCTTCTGCTCGCTGCTCCGGCAGTTCCGTCCTGCTCTGCATCTGCTCGCTGCTCCGGCAGTCCTGTCCTGCTCTGCTTGCGCTCGCTGCTCCGGCAGTCCCGTCCTGCTCTGCTCTTGCCCACCGCTTCGGGCATTCCCTCTCTGCTGTGTTTGGCTACCGCATCTGCGGTTCTGTTTCTGTGACCCAGTCTGTACTGGGTCTTGTCCTCTCTGTGCTCCAGCCCGACCTTTCGGCCAGTACCTCCCCGCCTGCATACTCGCCTGTATCTACCCGTCTGCATACCTGCCGTGTTCGCTTATATCCACCAGTCTGTGCCAGCCTAACCTGCCTGTTCCAGTAATCCCTGTGTGGGTCAATCCCCGTGTCCGGAGTTTGACCTGGAGTAGCACCTGGTCCCTCTGCCCGGTTTCTCCTTGGTGCACTGGCGTCGTATGCCGTCGTGCCACCTTGGTCGGATCGGCCAGATACTTAGTCACGCCCCTCCAGGCACTCTCCGGTTCATGGTCCAGTGGAACCACTACTCCCGCACACGCCAGTCAGTCCGGGCGTGTGCATAAAAGCGAGCAATCTGGCCGTGACGGGGCGGGCTCCGAAGGGTCCATGCAAAGTCTGTGCCGTCCCTACAGGTGTGGTTTGTTTAGCAGTGATTCACCCGCCACATCAGGTGTCTTCAAAAATGTCTCGGCGCAGGGTCTCCTGCAGGCTAAACCCTTCATCGCGGTAATGTGACAGAAAGAGCAAGCTGGACCCGTAACTTGGGGGCGGAGCGAGACGTCCATGGGTGAATGAAGGAAGACTGTGAAATGGTTGCCAGTGACTTTGAGCTGCTCTTCAGGGGGGAGGGTCGTGTTGCCTGCAAAGGTCTTCTGCTTGGGGTTACCGGTGGTTGCCTCCAGCCACGCGGGAGACGCTGGTCCTGGTGAAAAGGAGCCTAGTATTAAAAGTAAAGAAGCAACAATGCTGGAGGCCCACGGTGATCAGAAGGATGCTGGTATTTTGCAGAGATGAAATAGTGCAAGAGAGAAAGCAAATGAAAAAAAGAAAAGAGAATGAATGTGTGCACTTGTGAAAAGGAATGGAAAAAAGGCATAGAAGACAGTGTCCCCTGCTGGTGGAAGGAAGGAAAAAGCAAAAGCCTACAGCACCTGGTATTCCCAGGTGGTCTCCCATCCAAGTACTAACCAGGCCCAACCCTGCTTAGCTTCCAAGATCAGACGAGATCAGGCGTGTTCATGGTGGTGTGGCCATAGGCAGAGACAAGCCTTTCACTTGCTGATTTTCTACTTTGACGTCTGGCTGCCGGCTGCCCTTTCCAGTGCTCAACAAGACCAGGTCCTTTTGTGCTTTCCATTTTCTTCAATTTTTTTGCTGGCTTCTTTAAAAGGTCTTGTAGACTCAACGACACACTCAGAGCCGCTGAGCTCACTTATCGGCTGCAGCGCTGTCGACGGAACGTCAGCTTCACGGCCAATGCCACAGGCCGGGAGCAGAGGCGAGACTCACCGGTAGACCCGGGTAGGGTGAGTAGAGCGTGGTTAGTTGCTTTCTAATAGGCTGCAGCCGGGGATTAACTTTTAATGAAAGGGAACAATCCCTTTGACTGTCTGCAGCACGCCACACCTAGGAAGCGCACTCTCACACACAAGCCAGCATGCACACGTGCTCGCACGTGACAACACCCCCTATCTGCCCCTACAACCTCTCCGTCACCATGCGTCAGACTCTCCTGCCTGTTTTATGATTTCAGGGCCCTAGCAGGAATCACCCCCCCCTCCCCAATTCCTTCCGCACCTTCCTTGCCTTCCTTGCACTGAGGTTAGCTCTTTGGCAGCCGTCTGGCTTGGTTACACAAGCTTCTTTGCAGAGAACCATGCTACTTCTGCTGGCCCTCGCTAGGCGGCCGGCATCCAAAACCTTCCCTGGGCACCTTCTGAAAGCATGGCCCCTTCACGGCCCCAGGTGCTTTTAACGCCATCATTTCCACACGGCGAGCTGCGGAGTCAATAAGCACTCCTAGCCGTGGCAAGGAGCTCGGTGTCAGGTCTGCGTGAAGGGCGGCGGGGTTGCGTACTTAGCGGCCAACTGGCTCAGAGGCCTTGGGGCTTCCATCATCTAAGTTACTTAAAGTCGGTGTCCGGCAAGGCATCTTTCCATGATAGTTGAGCTGGGCAGTAGGGCAAAACTTCATCAAAATGGTCTACAGCACTCAGTGTTCCCAGGAGGTCTCCAATCCAAGTATTGTCCGAGCCCAGCCCTGCTTTGCTTCTGAGATCAGACGAGATCGGGCGTATCCAAGGTGGTATGGCCAGTAGACGCTGCTCGATCCATCGCCCGGCCAGCCTTTCTCAGGATCGCTTGGTGGCGAGCAATCTGGCCGTGACGGGGCGGGCTCCGAAGGGTCCATGCAAAGGCTGTGCCGTCCCTACAGGTGTGGTTTGTTTAGCAGTGATTCACCCGCCGCATCAGGTGTCTTCAAAAATGTCTCGGCGCAGGGTCTCCTGCAGGCTAAACCCTTCATCGCGTTAATGTGACAGAAAGAGCAAGCTGGACCCGTAACTTGGGGGCGGAGCAAGACGTCCAGGGGTGAATGAAGGAAGAGGGTGAGATGGTTGCCAGTGACTTTGAGCTGTTCTTCAGGGGGGAGGGTCGTGTTGCCTGCAAAGGTCTTCTGCTTGGGGTTACCGGTGGTTGCCTCCAGCCACGCGGGAGACGCTGGTTCTAGTATTAAAAGTAAAGAAGCAACAATGCTGGAGGCCCACGGTGATCAGAAGGATGCTGGTATTTTGCAGAGATGAAATAGCGCAAGAGAGAAAGCAAATGAAAAAAAGAAAAGAGAATGAATGTGTGCACTTGTGAAAGGGAATGGAAAAAAGGCATAGAAGAGAGTGCCCCCTGCTGGTGGAAAGAAGGAAAAAGCAAAAGCCTACAGCACCTGGTATTCCCAGGCAGTCTCCTATCCAAGTACTAACCAGGCCCGACCCTGCTTAGCTTCCGAGATCAGGTGTGTTCAGGATGGTGTGGCCGTAGACGGAGACAAGCCTCTCACTTGCTGCTTTTCTACTTTGACGTCTGGCTGCCGGCTGCCCTTTCCAGTGCTCAGCAAGACCAGGTCCTTTTGTGCTTTCCCTTCTCTTCAATTTTTTTGCTGGCTTCCTTAAAAGGTCTTGTAGACAGAAGGCCCCACTCAGAGCCGCTGAGCTCACTGATCGGCTGCAGCGCTGTCGATGGAACGTCAGCTTCACGGCCAATGCCACAGGCCGGGAGCAGAGGCGAGACTCACCGGTAGCCCCGGGTAGGGTGAGTAGAGCACGGTTACTTGCTTTCTAATAGCCTGCAGCCGGGGATTAACTTTTAATGAAAGGGAACAATCCCTTTGACTGTCTGCAGCGCGCCACACCTAGGAAGCGCACTCTCACACACAAGTCAGCATGCACACGTGCTCGCACGTGACAACACCCCCTATCTGCCTCTACAACCTCTCCATCACCATGCGTCAGATTCTCCTGCCTGTTTTATGATTTCAGGGCCCTAGCAGGAATCACCCCCCCCCACCACCCCAATTCCTTCCGCACCTTCCTTGCCTTCCTTGCACTGAGGTTAGCTCTTTGTCAGCCATCTGGCTTGGTTACACAAGCTTCTTTGCAGAGAAACATGTTACTTCTGCTGGCCCTCTCTAGGTGGCTGGCATCCAAAACCTTCCCTGGGCACCTGCTGAAAGCCTGGCCCCTTCACAGCCCCGTGTGCTTTTAACGCCATCATTTCCACACGGCGAGCTGCGGAGTCAATAAGCACTTGTAGCCGTGGCAAGTAGCTCGGTGTCAGGCCTGCGTGAAGGCGGCGTTGTAGCGTACTTAGCTGCCAACTGGCTCAGAGGCCTTGGGGCTTCCATCATCTAAGTTACTTAAGGTCGGTGTCCGGCAAGGCACCGTTCCATGCTAGCCGAGCTGGGCAGTAGGGCAAAACGTCATCAAAATGGTCTACAGCACCCGGTGTTCCCAGGAGGTCTCCCATTAAAGTACTGTCTGAGCCCAGCCCTGCTTTGCTTTCAAGATCAGACAAGATCAGGCGTATCCAAGGTGGTATGGCCAGTAGACGCTGCTCAATCCATCGCCCGGCCAGCCTTTCTCAGGATCGCTTGGTGGCGAGCAATCTGGCCGTGACGGGGTGGGCTCCGAAGGGTCCATGCAAAGGCTGTGCCGTCCCTACAGGTGTGGTTTGTTTAGCAGTGATTCACCCGCCGCATCAGGTGTCTTCAAAAATGGCTCGGCGCAGGGTCTCCTGCAGGCTAAACCCTTCATCGCGGTAATGTGACAGAAAGAGCAAGCTGGACCCGTAACTTGGGGGCGGAGCGAGACGTCCAGGGGTGAATGAAGGAAGAGGGTGAGATGGTTGCCAGTGACTTTGAGCTGCTCTTCAGGGTGGAGGGTCTTGTTGCCTGTAAAGGTCTTCTGCTTGGGGTTACCGGTGGTTGCCTCCAGCCACGCGGGAGACACTGGTCCTAGTATTAAAATTAAAGAAGCAACAATGCTGGAGGCCCACGGTGATTAGAAGGATGCTGGTATTTTGCAGAGATGAAATAGCGCAAGGGAGAAAGCAAATGAAAAAAAGAAAAGAGAATGAATGTGTGCACTTGTGAAAGGGAATAGAAAAAAGGCACAGAAGAGAGTGCCCCCTGCTGGTGGAAGGAAAGAAAAAGCAAAAGCCTACAGCACCTGGTAGTCCCAGGCTGTCTCACATCCAAGTACTAACCAGGCCTGACACTGCTTAGCTTCCAAGATCAGACAAGATCAGGCATGTTCAGGGTGGTGTGGCTGTAGGCAGAGACAAGCCTCTCACTTGCTGCTTTTCTACTTTGACGTCTGGCTGCCGGCTGCCCTTTCCAGTGCTCAGCAAGACCAGGTCCTTTTGTGCTTTCCCTTCTCTTCAATTTTTTTGCTGGCTTCTATAAAAGGTCTTGTAGACACAACTAGTGTTGAGCCACCCCCGTAGTGTTCGAGTTCGGTTCGGTTCGTCGAACACCCGTGTGTTCGCCGAACTGTTCATCGAACTGTTCGTCGAACACCTTCGAACACCGTTAAAACCAATGGCAGGCAAACAAAAACACATAGAAACACATAGAAAACACATTCAAAGGTGTCCAAAAGCTGACAAACTGCTCAGAAGACATAACTAACACATGGAAAAGTGACAAGTACATATAGTCATGCGAAAATAAAAGAGGTGGAGGAGTAAAAGGAGGGGGAGACACAGATATAGGCATGTCATGCCCTTCTAAAATCCAAAAAGTGAGAAGCCGACATGGCCAGTCCGTTCCTGCCCGTGCCACCTCCGTGTCGCCGGGTTTGTGCCAGAGCCGCGGTAGACCCTGACGGCCAGCCCCCCTCTCCTAATACTGGTGCCTGTCCGCTGGTGGGTCGAGCCCCCCGCGGTGGGGGGGGAGTAACATCTGCAGAAGAAAGACCATCTTCCAGCCAAACTAACATGTCGACTTCTTTTCGTGGACAATGTGATACGATCCCTTTGTTACGGACACGCCCATCGCTACAAATTCCAGATGAGGCACAAAAACAGCAGGTGCTTCAGCGGATATCAAGTGCTCCTTCAAGTGGGCTCTCCTCCACCTCAACTTCAACATCACAAATACTCCAGTCCTCAGAGGTGTCACCCCAATCGCACTTGCTTCCTCACAGCTCCCAAGTCTCCAGCTGCCGGTCTGAGTATGGGGTAACACAGATGGTTGAGTCTGCACAGCTGTTTACTCATACTATAGCCTGGGAAACAGAGGTCTGCTCCAGAGCTTCTGTTAATCCAGACGAGGAAATGATCTGCACTGATGCCCAGAATCTTTATAAGTCGGATCCAGGACCAGATGAAGAAGGTTCTGAGCATAATGTAGACCATTGTTCCCAAACTGTAACTCCTGTTGGTGGAGACAATGATGAAGACGATGATGAGACTCAAATACCTGATTGGAGCGACAACTTGACTTTTCGGTCAGGGCAGGAAGAGGTTGGCTTTGAGGACGACGGGTGTGATAACACACAGGGTGATGATGACAAGGTTGGAGATCCCACTTACTGTCAACCCACAGTCAGCCAGTCGATGAGGTCACCCGGGCCTTTGCCTGGCCTTTGGGATGTCGCGGTGGTCGGCTCCCTGGCCCGTACCCTGTGGTCACTCTTTAAAAGGGTGGATAATTGTTAATTTTATAAGAGTTTGTGACACCACCTGTGGTATCTGGTGAGAAGCACCAGCGCTGCAGCAGTCCACTGAGGCCCGTGATAAGGCAGCTCGATGGTATAGCTCCCCACAGGTGGAGCTAGGTCTCAGGTCAGCGTATGCAGGGGGAATGCAGGACAGGCGAGACCCAGCTGGGTCAGTGCAAGAACGGAAACGGACACGGTAGTCACTCCAGTACCTTTTACTGGAGGAAATTCAGGCACATCCTGGAGCACTGTAGGGTGAAGGGTGCATATCAGGATCCTCCCCAATGAGCGGGTGTAGGGCCTCCTGTTTCTTGCCTCTGCGCAGTAAGTTTCTGACCTGCCTGGAGCTAGGCCTAACTTTGTCTCTGTCCTGCGCTGGCTGACCTTGTGGTAGGGCCTTCTCTTGAAGTTCACGCTCCCAGTATGCGGGGCCTAAGCGTCTCCTGGCTCTGTTACGTATCAGTACCTTAGCGATCCTGGGACTTGTAGTTCTCCAGGGATTCCGGTTATGCCTTACTGGGTCATAGAGATCCCGGTAAGCTCGGATCCGGTGTCCGGTAAATGCTTCGGGGTGAGCTTGTTAAGCTCCTCTGCCCCTTATGTACTAACTCGCCACTCGCCTTCGGCCTACTCGGGCCCTCAACAGGCTATACACACTAACGGCAGCTTGCCGCGCTTCACCGATCTTATGACGCCGGCACACCTTAAGCTCTATCTGGGCTCCCTGAATCTAGCTAGCAGGAGCCTCGTGCTCCACTGCTGAACTATTAACTGAGTTCTCTAGACTAGACTGAGCTCCACTGCAGACTGACCTCTCTTAGGCTTCTCTACTGCAGGAACTCTTCAGAGGAACTGAACTGCCTAGCTCCACCTTCCCTATTTATATCCCTAACGGGCTCCCTCTGCTGGTCTGAGGTGGAAGGTGGAGATGTGTGAATGTTTATGGGGCCTCTTGTGGAGGATTCCATCAATACACTCTTCTAGGATCTGTGATACCAAGCGCAGCGGGGCGTCACAGATGCTATTGATGACGAGGTTAGGTTGCGCCTTCCTGGACAGAGACGGAGTACTGGAAGCACGTCAACAACTGCATCCTCAACCACAACTCCGCCTCTGACCACAAGTCGTAGTGGCTCTTCAGGTCGCATGGGCTCTAAGCCTTGCATAGCCTGGGCATTTATTCAGATCGATAAGGATGACCCAACTCGTGTTATCTGTAATATTTGTCACCAAAAGCTAAGTAGAGGCCAAAAAATCATTAGTTTGAGTACTTCATGCATGTACCGTCACATGGATATGAAGCATAAGTTGCAGTGGGAAGCTCACTGTGCTACAATGCGGCCTAGCAGGCTGGGCCAACCACCGTCTGCCCCATCTTGTGCATCCGCGGCCTCTTCATCCTCTGTGACTGGGGGGACAGCAGTCACACATGTTTTTGGACGCAGACCTGCCACCTCTTTACCTGCAACAGCCAGTGTGATTGGCAGATCATCAGTTCATTGGGAAGTGGAAACACCTGCTGGTCTTGAGAGCTCTCTGACATCGAGAGCACCACCTTTGGATCAAGGCAACCTAACATGTCCGCCTGCATCTTCCTCACAGACCGGCAGTTTGCCAGGGACACCCTACTCAACCCCGTCAAAGCACAACAGCCAGCCCTCGGTCCCTCAGATGTGGACAAGTAAAAGACCATTTCCTCCTAGCCATGAGAAAGCTAAGAGGTTGAATTTCATCATCTGCAAGCTGTTGGCTACAGAAATGCTGCCTTTCCGCCTGGAGGACACAGTGGATTTTTGAGACCTTATGTCCGTCGCAGTGCCCCAGTACCAGATGCCCAGTCGGCACTACTTCTCAAAGAAAGGTGTGCCTGCGCTCCACCAGCATGTCGCACACAACATCACCGCTTCTTTGAGAAACTCTGTGTGTGACAGGGTGCATTTCACCACAGACACTTGGACGAGTAGGCATGGACAGGGGCGTTACATGTCGCTGACAGGGCACTGGGTAACTATGGTGACAGCAGGACAAGGGGCTGCTGTCCAAGTCTTGCCGTCCCCGCGAGTTGTACGTCAATCCTCTTTATCTAGAAGTTCCTCCACTGCTTCTGCCTCCTCAACCTCCTCTCGGTCCTCCACCTGCACCCAAAGCCTGTCTGGTAATGCCACCTGCTTTCTAACTGCGCACCTCCTTACTATGCTGGCAGCAGGGCTCAACGGCATCAGTGTTTACTTTGAAATGTCTGGGAAATGTGAGTCACACAGCTGAGGACTTGTGGTCAGCTCTGGAGACCCAGTTTCATGAATGGTTGTCTCCACTGGACCTGCAACCAGGGAAGGCCGTGTGCGACAATGCTGCAAACCTGGGTGCGGCCCTTCGCCGGGGCAATGTTACACACGTGCCTTGTATGGCTCACGTGTTGAACCTGGTTGTCCATAAATTTTTAGCCCACTATCCCGGACTAGATGGCCTTCTGCAGAGGGCACGGTCGCTGTGTGCTCACTTCCGCCGTTCGCATCCCGCAGCTCAACGACTTACATCTCTACAGAAGTCGTTGGGCCTGCCAGTTCACCGGCTGAAATGCGATGTGCCGACACGGTGGAATTCAACTCTGCACATGTTGCAGCGACTGTGGCAGCACCGACAAGCCCTGGTGCAATAGTTTCTGACGTATAGCCTGGGCCAACGAGATCCAGAGGTGGGGCAAATCACACAGCAGGAGTGGTCTCAGATCAGGGACCTATGAAGTTGACGCGCCCCCTGGGCCGTGGGGTATCCGGAGCCGGGCCGGTAGACGCTGGGGGTTGTAGTCACTGTGGCGGTGACCCGGTCTGTGACCCAGGGCGGTCAATCCAACGGTAATTTGTATATATGGATTTTATAATGTCCGACTACGCCACCTGTGGAGTGCGGCCAAAGGGGCGGAACAGTCCTCTGAAGCTGGTGGTTTTGCTGCAATGGTATTATTACTCACCACAGGAAGAGTGTAGCTTCAGGGCAGTGTGGGTGGATGATGGTGGTTGTAGTGCAGGGAGTCAGTAATGAACACAGAGTCCGTGTGATGCAGTCCCAAGATCTTTACTCACAGTTGTTGCAGTCCAGATTACAGGTACCAGAGCTATCTCACCCGTCGTGCTGTGCGTACTCAGTGAGGGGCTCAGTCCACCCCCAGATAGCTCCGGAGTACTTAGCAGGACCCCCTTCTGTGTGTCCTTTCTCTGGCCTTCTCCCTGCACCTCACACCCAGTGACACTTCTATCCGGTATCCTCGGGCCTTGGCGGGCGACTTGTGTTCCATCCCCTGGGTCCTATGTGGCTACCTTCTTAGTGAGACTGGTGTGGACTTTTGCCTGCAGTACATGAAATGCTGCAGCCTCCGGTTTCTAGTTGAGCCTTGCTGTTTCTCCTCTAGTTGAGGGACCGGTTCCCCTTATCTGGCCTGACCCCTCTACATCCTGGTAGCAGCGGGAGTACAGGTGGCCTTCTGCACGGCCCGTAGCCCTAGGGTCCCTTCGGTTCCTGGAGCCTTCCTGCTCCCACTCCTCTCTTCTCTCCTTCAGTCCTGGGCCTCCCAGGCTAGGCCCGCCTCCGGAGCAGAGCTCATGTCGAGCCTCTGCTCCTGTCACTTTTCCTCCTCTGACTGGCTTGCTCTTTCTAAGATGGCTTCCTGTTTATACTCTCCCTGTCATGTGCTCCCCTAAGCTGCTCCCCTAAGCACCCACTACATAGGATCCTCCCACCAGCTAGGGACCTGGGACTGTGCGCTCCCTTAGGAGCAATCTCGCCCTAACCCCACTGCGGGTATGTGTTGGATGCAGGTGTTAGGGTCCCGAGCCATACGCCTTCCTTACCTGAGGGTGAGATACCACACCTCTGGGTGAGATGCAGTAACTCTGTGGTGACTGCACCCTCAGGGGCGCCACACACCTTTCTGCACAGTTTTGAAATGGCGACGAAGATGTTTAGTGCTGACGACGATGCCATTATCAGCATAACTATTCCGGTGATTTACATGCTGGAGCACACATTAAACAGAATTCAGAGTCAGGTGGTCGGACAAGAGGAGGTGGAGGAAGTAGAGGAGGAGTCGAATGCGGAAGGGATAACATCTCCAAGGTCCAGAAGGTTGGCAGCACCAAGGAGGCAGGCATGGGAGGGTGGGGGAGAGGGATTAAGCAGGGCGCATGGTAGCAGCTAAACTGTTGAGGAAGGTGCAGGAGCCGAGGAAGAAGTGGAGGATGAACTGGCGATGGGCATGGAAGACTCATCAGATGAGGGAGACCTTGATCACATTTCTGTTGTGCGAGGTTGGGGGGAGAGGGCAGAGGAAAGAAGCATGATTCTTACCTCGCTACCAACACAACAAGGACTTGGTCCTCCTGGATGCGCAAGACAAATGAGTGCCTTCTTGCTGCACTACCTGCAACATGACCCTCAGATTGCAGAATTCGAAGTAATCTCGACTACTGGGTTGCCACACTCTTAGATCCCCGGTACAAAAGTAAATTTGCCGAAATAATTCCTGCCATAAAAAGGGATTGACGCATGCAGGAGTATCTGCAGACGCTGTTGCAGAATCTTACATGTGCTTTTCCACAAAACACCAGTGGTGCACGAAGTGAATCTCACAGTTCTAACTTGCCAACCGCGGGACTGTCGAGTCTTCATCACTCAAACCGTAACAGTAACACAGTATCTGCTGGTAA
Organism: Phyllobates terribilis; assembly: GCF_046119375.1. Taxonomy (NCBI): domain Eukaryota; kingdom Metazoa; phylum Chordata; class Amphibia; order Anura; family Dendrobatidae; genus Phyllobates; species Phyllobates terribilis. The sequence continues at coordinate 674,822,274 of NW_027362764.1, read as the reverse complement.
CAGCAATTTTGTGAAATCGTTTCACCACTTTTTTAGACCATCCTTTGCAAGGCCACAGGAGACAAGAAGTCTGACACATAGTCAATGCCTAGAGAGGATGGTGCAGGAGTATCTCCAAGTGAACATCGATGCCATGACTGTGTCACTGGACCCTTGCTCATTTTGGTATTCCAATCTGGAAAAATGGCCAGAGCTCGCCGCTCACGCCTTGGAGATCTTGTCATGCCCTGCAGCCAGTGTTCTCTCTGAACGTGTGTTCAGCGCTGCTGATGGTGTGCTGACAGATAAGCGCACGCGGCTGTCCACTGAGAATGTAGACAGACTCACGTTCATAAAGATGAACAAATCATGGATTCGCAAGGACTTTTCTAATCCTGTGTTATCCTTGGGAGGCTAAAAGCTTGAGGATTTGGTAATATCACCTCACCAACCGTTTTAAGCAACTGTGGGGCAATTGATGCCACTTAACCCTGGAACGCATGACCATAAAAATCTACACTTTCATATACCTGGGGCCTTTTAGGCCCGTGTGCAAATAACATTGAATAACTCAAACTCAAATGACAAACAACTATATACATGAAGAATACCTAGAGTTTCAAAATTCTAACTAAAGTAATCTTGCAGAAAATAGAAAACAATTAACAGGGCGGGACTGCGAGGCCCCAGGTATGCGTTCTAGGGTTAAGTGGTGTCTGTGCCACAATTTTGGGAAAAAATGGAAACTCTTTTTGGAGTCCCCTTGCTGTGTCTTACGTGACGTTGGCATCGTCAATTCCAGGTGGGTTGGGTCGCTCCCCCCCCTTTTAACTGTAAGAAACTACATACACTATGGCTTGGGGTAACACAGATGATTGAGTCTGAAGAGCTGTTTACTCAGAGGTCTACTCCAAATCTTCAGTGTCTGCTAGTCAGCGTAGAATTTTTAACTACATCTAGCCTAGGCAATACTTTGGGCGTAGTAGCCCAGCTGCGAAGCAAGCTGCACCGCCTGTATATCTAATAAGAATTTTTAAATGCATCTAGCCTAGGCAGACTGTGGGGACCCCCAACCAAACCCAGACGCTCAGCCCCCCTACCGCCCCCCTTTCCTTGACAATACAATAATGTAACTCTTACAACTGGATGGGTGAGGATCGGTCACAGCTTTATTAACTCTTTATACTCATTCCATTAGAAAGACATTTTATTTCTAAAATAATTCAGCTTGTTGCAGCATGCCCTGGGTCTCCACTCCGGCAACTTGGCCAACAAGTGTAACTCTCCAACATGTCCTTTCTATTTCCAGGCCACGGAGGATCCTGCGTACTCGTATGCAGGACTCTGACCCCCACCCATCACTCTTAACGCTTGTTCCACTCCGTCCTGAAGTCCTGACAGGAATATGTCCAGTCCAATATCCATTAATTGAACACCGTCGGGCCGTATGAGGCCTGCTTTATCTCCTTCCAGTTGTCGGTGTCGTACCACTACACCGCCTCTGTCTCTTCTAAATTTTGCCATCCGAATATTTATTACCCGCCTTGTCCGTTCGATGGCCGTGATGTCTCGCGCACCTTGCCATACCGCTATCGGCACAATCTCTGACCATACTATAGCTAGTTTTGTGAAAAATTCTCTGAAGCGCTCAGTGTCTAGTTTCATTATTGCCATTAGTTATGCGCTCTTGTGATGACCTAGGTTGTTTCCCCCGGCCTGTATAACTAAGATGACCAGACATCTTGCCTCTCTCCCTACCTTGATTACCTCCATTAGTACCTGTGGACATAGCAGGCCTCTAATACCTCTCCAGTTGAAATATGTGTTATGAAACTCTAATTTCCTCCCGCCTGGGCGGACTTTCGCCCTTTAATCTGCCCAATATATATACGAGTGGCCTATCACCCACACTGTTGGCTTAGCATCACCTGTAAAAGAAACAAACCACGTTAGGATAACAAGTCCGGTCTTATGTACCTTGCCAAACACGTGGATCACCATCTCTCTATCCTCTGAACTTCCGTTTCTGACAGTCCTGCTCTTGCTGCTTCTGTGGCCGCGCCTATGCGGAATGAGTGTGTCCCGTAATCTTTGGGGTGGTTCCCTGCTGATGTTATGCATTTATTAAATATAGCTTGGAACTGGTATCTTGATAATGGCGTCCCATCAATGTGTGATAGGAACAAATTACTTTGTGATCTGATGGTTAGATATGGTTTTACTATTGTTACCCGACTCAGTGTACCGTTTGTGGGTTGTAGAAGTACCCAAGTGCCCCTGCCCGCTGGAACCATTTTCGATTTGTGTATGCGTAGACGTATTGCATTATTGCCTATGACTACGTCCTGGTGTAATAAGCCTCCACTGGTGCTAATTTTGGATTGAGGGACTAATTCGCTTATGCATAGCGCCCCGAAGAAGGCGATCACAAATGCAGTAGACAGTAGTGTTGCTTCAAATTGTGAGTGTCATGTTAATGGTGTTAGGGATATGATGTGAGAAATCAGTTTTAGTGACACGGGACGGGACGTCTACACTCCTGACTTGGCTGACCCCTTTTCCACCCTTTTATGGATTGTCTGATGATGAATCTTTGTCACATCTCCCCAATTCAGTAGTTGGAAGTGAAATGCTACTCCGGTCAGACACCGCTGCGCTGACGCCCCTGATATGCCCCTCATCATTAGCTGGTGGAGAAATTCTATGGTGACTTGTGATCTGGCTTGTTCACATTGGTCAACCCGTCTGCCTGCTACTAGTCGTGTCCACTCTTCCCATGCCTTACCGTATGCTTGCCACGTCGACGGGGCAACTGACGCTCTGATTAATGGCATCAACTATTCGCCACTAGATCCCATAGGGAAGGTGGGCAACTGTTGTCCCGATGGGTGGGCATTGTGGAAGAGCTCTGTGAAAATCTGCCAATTGAATTGTTTTAAAGCGTTAGCAGCAGCTTTAGACCCCTCAGCATAGTGGCTAGCGCGGACCCATACATTGTGTTTTAGGCACAGGAATGCTAGCCTGGGTAGTAGGCCTAGCACTGGGAGAGACGATGATGCCATCTTATTAATGCAGTGCGCTAAGCTGGTGTTTTTTGTTATGAAGCGTATATTTTTGTAAGCCAGGAGCGCGCCCCATATTTCTATTGCTACCACTATTGGGAAGAAAAATTATTTTCAGGGCTAGATGCAGCGAAAAATTATTATTAATTGAAAAGCTGGTGGAGCTTGGTATAGATGGCCTAATACAATGAGACCCACACACTGCTAGAAGGCCAAATATTTTTTCAGAGTTAGATGCAGAAAAAAATTATATTCAGTTTGCAACCTGATGGAGGTCAGTATAGATGGACTAATAGAACAAGTCCCACACACTGCTAGAAGGCCAAATATTTTTTCAGAGGTAGATGCAGACAAAAAATTATTTTGAATTTGCAACCTGATGGAGGTCAGTATAGATGACTAATAGAACAAGTCCCACACACTGCTAGAAGGCCAAATATTTTTTCAGTGCTAGATGCAGAAAAAAATTATATTCAGTTTGCAACCTTATGGAGGTCAGTATATATGGACTAATAGAACAAGTCCCACACACAGCTAGAAGCCCAAATATTTTTTCAGAGGTAGATGCAGAAAAAAATTATATTCAGTTTGCAACCTGATGGAGGTCTGTATAGATGGATTAATAGAACAAGTCCCACACACAGCTAGAAGCCCAATATTTTTTCAGAGGTAGATGCAGAAAAAAATATATTCAGTTTGCAACCTGATGGAGGTCTGTATAGATGGATTAATAGAACAAGTCCCACACACAGCTAGAAGCCCAATATTTTTTCAGAGGTAGATGCAGAAAAAAATATATTCAGTTTGCAACCTGATGGAGGTCTGTATAGATGGATTAATAGAACAAGTCCCACACACAGCTAGAAGCCTAATATTTTTTCAGAGGTAGATGCAGAAAAAAATATATTCAGTTTGCAACCTGATGGAGGTCAGTATAGATGGACTAATAGAACAAGTCCCACACACAGCTAGAAGGCCAAATATTTTTTCAGAGGTAGATGCAGAAAAAAATTATATTCAGTTTGCAACCTTATGGAGGTCAGTATAGATGGACTAATAGAACAAGTCCCACACACTGCTAGAAGGCCAAACATTTTTTCAGAGCTAGATGCAGAAAAAAATTATATTCAATTTGCAACCTGATGGAGGTCTGTATAGATGAATTAATAGAACAAGTCCCACACACAGCTAGAAGCCCAATATTTTTTCAGAGGTAGATGCAGAAAAAAATATATTCAGTTTGCAACCTGATGGAGGTCAGTATAGATGGACTAATAGAACAAGTCCCACACACAGCTAGAAGGCCAAATATTTTTCAGAGGTAGATGCAGAAAAAAATTATATTCAGTTTGCAACCTGATGGAGGTCAGTATAGATGGACTAATAGAACAAGTCCCACACACTGCTAGAAGGCCAAACATTTTTTCAGAGCTAGATGCAGAAAAATATTATATTCAATTTGCAACCTGATGGAGGTCTGTATAGATGGATTAATAGAACAAGTCCCACACACAGCTAGAAGCCCAATATTTTTTCAGAGGTAGATGCAGAAAAAAATATATTCAGTTTGCAACCTGATGGAGGTCGGTATAGATGGACTAATAGAACAAGTCCCACACACTGCTAGAAGGCCAAACATTTTTTCAGAGCTAGATGCAGAAAAATATTATATTCAATTTGCAACCTGATGGAGGTCAGTATAGATGGACTAATAGAACAAGTCCCACACACAGCTAGAAGGCCAAATATTTTTTCAGAGGTAGATGCAGAAAAAAATTATATTCAGTTTGCAACCTTATGGAGGTCAGTATAGATGGACTAATAGAACAAGTCCCACACACAGCTAGAAGCCCAAATATTTTTTCAGAGGTAGATGCAGAAAAAAATTATATTCAGTTTGCAACCTGATGGAGGTCAGTATAGATGGACTAATACAACAAGTCCCACACACAGCTAGAAGCCCAATATTTTTTCAGAGGTAGATGCAGAAAAAAATATATTCAGTTTGCAACCTGATGGAGGTCTGTATAGATGGATTAATAGAACAAGTCCCACACACAGCTAGAAGCCCAATATTTTTTCAGAGGTAGATGCAGAAAAAAATATATTCAGTTTGCAACCTGATGGAGGTCTGTATAGATGGATTAATAGAACAAGTCCCACACACAGCTAGAAGCCCAATATTTTTTCAGAGGTAGATGCAGAAAAAAATATATTCAGTTTGCAACCTGATGGAGGTCTGTATAGATGGATTAATAGAACAAGTCCCACACACAGCTAGAAGCCCAATATTTTTTCAGAGCTAGATGCAGAAAAAAATTATATTTAATTTGCAACCTGATGGAGGTCAGTATAGATGGACTAATAGAATGATGCTATGCCCAAAAGATTTTACTTCACTAGGTGCAGTAAAAAAATTGGTATTCTATACACAGGTGGTATATCTTGCAACACAGATAGGCTACTCCACTGACTAACACACTCTGCAATAGGCCAAAAAGGATTAGCTTTGCTAGATTCAGCCAAATGCTGTGAAAAAAACTTGCACAGCACTGGCACAGACCTGCCTGGCAAAAACTGATAGGAACTGATGTAACCTAGTCTTGAAAAGGACTCCAATTACAATTAGTCTTTACTCCCACAATCTATCTATTTAAGAGCACAGACCTGCCTGATAAAAGTCGTAGGAAATGCTGTAACCTAGTCCTTAAAAGGACTGCAATCACAACTATTCCCTACTCCCAAGCTATCTGTATATTTGTGCGAAAATTGGCTTGAAATTAACAAGGTATAGCGCACACAGCAACAGCGGTGCCGTCTAACACGCAGCTGCAGCAGTGAGAAAATGGTGGCGACGGGGAAAATGGCTTGGTCTTATAGGGCAAGGACATGTGACATACACTGCCAATGACACATGCCCTTGCTTGTGTGAAAAAAAGCACTTCGCTCCGTGTGTGCGCTGCTGATAGGCTGACAGATTGCACCTCCCCACTGCAAATGCGGGAAAGAGAAAAAAAAATGGAGATCTTCTTTGTTACTGCAGAGATCCATCCCCTGCCCCTCCCCCCACCCCGCTGTACACACAAACTGCGTATTAACATTCATTTTCATCATTACTGAGAAAAAATCCAGTTATGATTTTGGTGCACGAACAGTTATCGAATATAACCTCGAACTGCCGAATTTTTCTCAAATTGTTCGTGTTCGCCGAACGGCTCGAACACCGCCCAAAACAGCTCGAATTTGAGATTGGCGAACAGTTCGAGTAGAACAACGCTCATCTCTAGACACAACGCCCCACTCAGAGCCGCTGAGCTCACTGATCGGCTGCAGCGCTGTCGACGGAACGTCAGCTTCACGGCCAATACCACAGGCCGGGAGCAGAGGCGAGACTCACCGGTAGACCCGGGTAGGGTGAGTAGAGCGCGGTTAGTTGCTTTCTAATAGCCTGCAGCCGGGGATTAACTTTTAATGAAAGGGAACAATCCCTTTGACTGTCTGCAGCGCGCCACACCTAGGAAGTGCACTCTCACACACAAGCCAGCATGCACACGTGCTCGCACATGACAACACCCCCTATCTGCCCCTACAACCTCTCCGTCACCATGCATCAGACTCTACTGCCTGTTTTATGATTTCAGGGCCCTAGCAGGAATCAACCCCCCCCCTCCCCAATTCCTTCCACACCTTCCTTGCCTTCCTTGCACTGAGGTTAGCTCTTTGGCAGCCGTCTGGCTTGGTTACACAAGCTTCTTTGCAGAGATACATGTTACTTCTGCTGGCCCTTGCTAGGCGGCCGGCATACAAAACCTTCCCTGGGCACCTGCTGAAAGCCTGGCCCCTTTACGGCAACAGGTGCTTTTAACGCCATCATTTCCACACGGCGATCTGCGGAGTCAATAAGCACTCCTAGCCGTGGCAAGGAGCTCGGTGTCAGGCCTGCGTTAAGGTGGCGGGGTAGTGTACTTAGCTGCCAACTGGCTCAGAGGCCTTGGGGCTTCCATCATCTAAGTTACTTAAGGTCGGTGTCCGGCAAGGCTCCGTTCCATGCTAGCCGAGCTGGGCAGTAGGACAAAACGTCATCAAAATGGTCTACAGCACCCGGTGTTCCCAGGTGGTCTCTCATCCAAGTACTGTCCAAGCCCAGCCCTGCTTTGCTTCCGAGATAAGAAGAGATGGGGCGTATCCAAGGTGGTATGGCCAGTAGACGCTGCTTGATCCATCGCCCGGCCAGCCTTTCTCAGGATCGCTTGGTGGCGAGCAATCTGGCCGTGACGGGGCAGGGGCCGAAGGGTCCATGCAAAGGCTGTGCTGTCCCTACAGGTGTGGTTTGTTTAGCAGTGATTCACCCGCCGCATCAGGTGTCTTCAAAAATGTCTGGGCGCAGGGTCTCCTGCAGGCTAAACCCTTCATCGCGGTAATGTGACAGAAAGAGCAAGCTGGACCCGTAACTTGGGGGCGGAGCGAGACGTCCAGGGGTGAATGAAGGAAGAGGGTGAGATGGTTGCCAGTGACTTTGAGCTGCTCTTCAGGGGGAGGGTCGTGTTGCCTGCAAAAGTCTTCTGCTTGGGGTTACCAGTTGTTGCCTCCAGTCACCCGGGAGACGCTGGTCCTGGTGAAAAGGAGCCTAGTATTAAAAGTAAATAAGCAACAATGCTGGAGGCCTACGGTGATCAGAAGGATGCTGGTATTTTGCAGAGATGAAATAGCGCAAGAGAGAAAGCAAATGAAAAAAAGAAAAGAGAATGAATGTGTGCACTTGTGAAAGGGAATGGAAAAAAGGCATAGAAGAGAGTGCCCCTGCTGGTGGAAGGAAGGAAAAAGCAAAAGCCTACAGCACCTGACATTCCCAGGCGGTCTCTGTTAAATGGTTAGTTATGGAAATGCATTTGGAATGTTAATCGATAATCATTTTTCTGAGTTCTATGCCTCAGCCATCGTGTCTAGTTGACATGCGCTATTTGTGTGTGTATTTTTGGTTCACTACCATATGCAGAACAGGTGTCCATACGACTGGCTATAAAAGCCCATGGTACAGAAAGGGGGGGCTCTCTTGCTCTGCCCACCCCACAAGACACAGAATCTTCATGCTGAGAAGCAGATGACATGTAGGCCTGGACACATGCTGGACAAAGACATGATTTACCAGCCAGGATCCAAGGAAAGATGGGTGAATCTCAACAATTAAGCTAATTATGGACAAATGGACAATTACTTTATAACTAATTATTGTATGTACCTGCTGCAATCTGATTCTTTTTAATGGACAATCCAAGCATAAATAGATACATTTTTTTATAAGAATATCGTGATATTGATACTTTGAGAAGTCCTCAGTAGAAAAAAATAATACAGGAAGAGTATTATTTTACAATGGTGAGCCAGCCAGTCCTGTTTTTTTGTTTTTTAAATTAAGTAAGTGAATTTCTTCCGTGAACAAGGGGGAGTCCTGACGAGCTGAACAGCTGTTGTTCACGTGTCAGTAAATTCACTAGTTTGTCACGAGAAGCAGAAAGGACCTACAGACTGAGGAAAGACAGGAAGCAGAGGTACTAACAAGGAACAGAATCACACAGGAAAAGAATCAGACGAACTGAAGACAGGACGTGCTGATAAAGAGAAGCCAAGGAATCTTAAGGTAAGCAAAATATGGATATAATTTCTTCTTTTGCTAAACAAAGTAATATTAATTTCAAAGTTAATGTACGAGATGACATAGAAGTTTTGTGGCTCAGTTTATACAAAGAATGTGAATTGCAGAATTTACAGTTAACTTCTAAATTGGTAAATAGAGACAAACAGAAATTGAGAAATATTCTACATTTGGTAGATTTTTTTCATAGTCTTGTGTTAGAGATTTCTAAGCAGGAAAATAGTGTAGAAGTGTCAGACGGTGATACTGATTCTGACTGTAATGTGGAAAATGAACAAGAAGTAAGACACGTGTCTGTAACTGAAGGTGACCTTGGGTCTGACCAAGAGACGGACATACAGAAACCTGACATGGGAGGAGACATGACTGACATACGAGAAACCGACATACTAGGTGATGTGGGAGGAGACGTGAGTGACGTAGGAGGAACGGATGTACAAGAGCCACTAAAAATATCAGAGAATTCTGGAATTACCCAGGCTCAACTCCAAATTAAAATGAGGAAAAATTTTCTGAAATTATACAAAATCATGCCAAAATATGATGTCAAAATCCATGCCTGTAGAAATTCAGAGACATTTGATAAATTCTCTGATAAGTTTGATTTATCCATTGAGGAGAGGAATCAATTATTTAAAATATGGATTCCTGTGACATTGTCCAGACGTTTACATTTAATGCCCTGTGAAAATCACTCTCCTAATGGATGGGAAAATGATTCGGACAGATTAAGATATTTGATTTATTGTGTCACAAAGGATTTTCCCAACATAGAAGATCTGCAGAAACTAAGGATTGGTAGGAAGGAATGTACATATACATTCATGTCCATATTTGAACGGTTGTACAAAGCTCTCATCAAAAATGGAAAAGTACAACATATGATAACAACTTTTGTACAAAAATTCAAATTCCTAAATTCAGTTTCCCAAGTTATGGCATCACAAAAAAATTCATTATTTGAATGTGCGCAGATGCTGGATTCTGTTAGAAAACATGAGAATCGTGAAAAGAAAATAAATCAAGCTAAATTTATAAAACCAGGAAAGGTAAAATCTTACCAAAAACCAATATCAAACTCTCCTAGACTGAGTCATCCCCATAGTGAACTCTATCAAATACGCAGAAGATTTCATATATGTTATAAGCCATATCAGCCAGTGCAAAGATCCATCTCTCCACAGAATGAGTTAATTCTCAGTCAGAACTTTGATTCTCTAAAAAGGAAAATGGCTGAAACAGATGGACAGAGACAGGTGAGACGACCAACTCACAGTGACGTCATGGAATGTGGACAGAAGAACAGGCAGTTCTCTGAGGTGTTGAAGGATAGAAAAATGTCTTTCCTAAATAGGGCGTTCCTGGAGATATTTGAGAGAGACAGAAGATTTGGTTTAGGGAGTGGCTAAGGAAAAACTGTAATTATAATGTTGTATCAAAATGTAATACAATGTCTCAATATTTATTTATAATCTTATACAGCAAATTGTAGTTACATAGTTTCTAATAGTTCATATATATATATATATATATACACTTGTCTAAGTAGAGATTGCGTATAATTGTATTTATATATACGTTTATAAAATATATATATATATTAATTATTAAATTAGAACTTCATATATATAAATTTAAGTAGCAATATTTTGAATTACATTAGAACCAACCAATATATGTATAAGATATTTAAATAATTCTGTTTCTGTATGAATTTGATATTTAATTTTATTTTCTTATATTTCCTTAGAGTTTTCATTCCAAAGCAGGATTTGATCAAAGAACTCTAAAATGGATTTATTTCTTTATTCACACAGGAAGTGAAAAAATTGCAAGATTTTATGTGTATAACATTTTAAAATAATAACAATATATCTAGTTGAACTATAATATATATGTAATACTTATTAATTCTTTTGTGTTGCTAATATTTTCTGTGCATGAAGTGTTCGTGCAAATTAAAGTAGCTTTACAGCATGACGTGTGACAGCTGCGGCCTTTGAACTTTGAGCTAATAGTATAGGATCCCATTCATTCTATTTTCAACTGATGTAACTTAAGACCGGGCAGCCAGTGAAAAAAGAATCTAAGACAAGAGTTTTTTCAAGTGTCTGAAATTCCAGTGACTTACTCTCATATTATATAATATGTACTTGGGGAATATTCAAAGAAATATAAAGATATTCAATTGATATGGCAATGCGCATTAATAAATTGGGATACAACAATTTTGGGTTAAATATATATATATCTAAAACTTCATATGTGGAATGTTTGAGTTGAACAGATCTGTGAATGTCAGAGTGAAGGTGACAGATGAGTAAATCAGCAGCTGCTAAGTGTGATTGATGTGACAGAGGCCTCGTATGTTTGAAAAAAAAAATGTTTCTTTATGTGAAGGTACAAAAATATATTTAATTCTGAGGAAATTATAATACATAATTAGGTATTACTGTATCTACATATATATATTTATATATTTCTTTAATAATTATTATTTCTTGATTTAACTAATAGTGGATAAGGGCAACCACACATCAAAATGGTTTACTAAGCAAATTTATATTTAGAATAATTTTCCACATGATAATATTCTTGAATAACTATAATATTATTTTTAATGGTTACCTAAATAGGTACACACCTCTCTTTAGTCAAATCTATGCTACTCATCGATATGAAATTTATGCACAATATTTCTAGAAGAATAATTATTTTTAATTTGGTTCTGATATATACATACATTTTATAAAATAATATTTTTGGTATTAAGGGGGAAAATGTGTTTTTGATCCTGATTACATAATCACTTTTGATCAATACTTATTTTCCACACATTTTAATAAAGAAGAAATAATAATAAGGTACTATGGAATAATTAAGAAGGGTATTACATGCAAAGTTGCATAATTTAATATTTTTTGGTGGTACAAGGTTATGACAAATATGAAATCATCCAGATAATGGAGATATAAGGGTATTTTTTATGAAGAATATAATTACTCTGCATTTGTCATTAAAATTTAAAGGCCTTATTTTTATTTTTGTTCTTATTTTTACTCTTAATTTTATTTTTCATTTTTTAAATTTTATTCTTACTTTATACTTCTTATTTTTCTATTTTTTCATTTTTTAATTCTCATTTGATTTTATTTCAGTTCAATATCTCAATTGAGAAAACACATTAATATTTAATAAAGTAATGTCTAATACAAGAGTATTGCTTCATTAAATATATATTGCTAAGGAAAAAAATGTTTACATTTTCTGAGTAAACACAACAATTCATTCATTCATTTATTCATTCATTCATTCATTCATACATTCATATATTTATTCATTTTGGTTCAGGAGTATACATTCTTTGATATTATTGGTTTAATAAAGATATAAAAACTTGTTTTTTCAAAATACACTGACACCTATGGGTTGGAAAAGGTAATTACACCTATGACATAAAAATGTTCTATCATATGGAGAACTTGATTGATAATGAATTATTATCTATTATTGTTTATTATTCCAAACATAATTTATTTAAATATTTTGATAATAATTAGATGGATATTACTGATTGCTATGTTACGCTGTGATATTATAGGTTAGGAAAAACTGCCATATTTGGTATCAGATTAGGGAATGAAGACTTCAATCAAGACATCGCAATTATGAATTCTATCTTAATAAAGACTATTAATTTTTATAAATCAAAGAGATTCTCAAAAGTTACAAGAAGAAGCAACTGATATCCGGACGTCTCAGAAGGTAACAGGTGTGAATGCTGAGTGTTATAATAGACTGTGTCCATTACATACAATACAATTCACACCACTGATCACCAGGACGGCAGAGGACGATGATCCTATATGTACTGTGTTGTGTTTAAGTTTCATCACGTTCCAGTGGTTTCTTATCACCTGCAACGCTTCAATGAAAGCTGGTGAACAGGTAATACCTGGCATATGTGTCCTGTATATAAAGGACTGAGTACTGGTTATGGTGCTATATAAAGCAGGAAAGTGTCAAGTTAACCCTTGCTTTACTGACCAAAGACGTCACATCTGTTCCAAAAGTGACACGAGACCAGTGCGGACACACGGAAGATTCCAAAGACGATCCAACGTAAGTCCAGGTGACACTGCACAGATATTAAAGCTACATTTCATCCATGGACTTTGTTTTCTTATCAACTGACACACATGATCTTTCTAATAAAGAGTACAGTTTAAGGACTGAACAATAATGAACACAATTATGGACTGTACAATATCTACATGCTGTAATTTATTTCAAAGGAGTTTTCATCTAAAGACTGTGTTATAAAAGAACCAAGAGGAAGACGAGACGATGACCCGATGACATCAGATGATGACGATTGAACCCGCGATTGCTTCAATTTAGATATAGGGAAGTATAATTATACATATTAAATGAATATTAGTCACGGCTTACCATAACGTGAATTCACATCATTATATAACAATAATCCGATATTGATACTATTATTACTATTATTATTATTATAGAAATTTAATGATATTTCCAAGGAAGAAGGAAAGAAAAAATGATTGATGAATGTATCTTCTTTTGAGAAATTTCAGTTAAAGTCCTTTTATTCTCAAAAAAGGGGGAAATGTTAAATGGTTAATTATGGAAATTCATTTGGAATGTTAATCGATATTCATTTTTCTGAGTTCTATGCCTCAGCCATCGTGTCTAGTTGACATGCGCTATTTGTGTGTGTATTTTTGGTTCACTACCATATGTAGAACACGTGTCCATACGACTGGCTATAAAAGCCCATGGTACAGAAAAGGGGGGCTCTCTTGCTCTGCCCACCCCACAAGACACAGAATCTTCATGCTGAGAAGCAGATGACATGTAGGCCTGGACACATGCTGGACAAAAACATGATTTACCAGCCAGGATCCAAGGAAAGATGGGTGAATCTCAACAATTAAGCTAATTATGGACAAATGGACAATTACTTTATAACTAATTATTGTATGTACCTGCTGCAATCTGATTCTTTTTAATGGACAATCCAAGAATAAATAGATACATTTTTTTATAAGAATATCGTGATATTGATACTTTGAGAAGTCCTCAGTAGAAAAAAATAATACAGGAAGAATATTATTTTACAGTCTCCCATCCAAGTACTAACCAGGCCCGACCGTGCTTAGCTTCCGAGATCAAATGAGATCGGGGGTGTTCAGGGTGGTGTGGCCGTAGGCAGAGACAAGCCTCTCACTTGCTGCTTTTCTACTTTGACGTCTGGCTGCCGGCTGCCCTTTCCAGTGCTCAGCAAGACCAGGTCCTTTTGTGCTTTCCCTTCTCTTCAATTTTTTTGCTGGCTTCCTTAAAAGGTCTTGTAGACACAATGCCCCACTCAGAGCCGCTGAGCTCACTGATCGGCTGCAGCGCTGTCGACGGAACGTCAGCTTCACGGCCAATGCCACAGGCCGGGAGCAGAGGCGAGACTCACCGGTAGACCCGGGTAGGGTGAGTAGAGCGCGGTTAGTTGCTTTCTAATAGGCTGCAGCCGGGGATTAACTTTTAATGAAAGGGAACAATCCTTTTGACTGTCTGCAGTGCGCCACACCTAGGAAGCGCACTCTCACACACAAGCCAGCATGCACACGTGCTTGCACGTGACAACACCCCCTATCTGCCCCTACAACCTCTCCGTCACCATGCGTCAGACTCTCCTGCCTGTTTTATGATTTCAGGGCCCTAGCAGGAATCACCCCCCCCCTCCAAAATTCCTTCCGCCCCTTCCTTTCCTTCCTTGCACTGAGGTTAGCTCTTTGTCAGCCGTCTGTCTTGGTTACACAAGCTTATTTGCAGAGAAACATGTTACTTCTGCTGGCCCTCGCTAGGCGACCGGCATCCAAAACCTTCCCTGGGCACCTGCTGAAAGCCTGGCCCCTTCACGGCCCCTGTGCATTTAACGCCATCATTTCCACACGGCGAGCTGCGGAGTCAATAAGCACTCCTAGCCGTGGCAAGGAGCTCGGTGTCAGGCCTGTGTGAAGGCGGCTGGGTAGCATACTTAGCTGCCAACTGGCTCAGAGGCCTTGGGGCTTCCATCATCTAAGTTACTTAAGGTCGGTGTCCGGCAAGGCGCCGTTCCATGCTAGCCGAGCTGGGCAGTAGGGCAAAACGTCATCAAAATGGTCTACAGCACCCGGTGTTCCCAGGAGGTCTCCCATCCAAGTACTGTCTGAGCCCAGCCCTGCTTTGCTTCCGAGATCAGACGAGATCAGGTGTATCCAAGGTGGTATGGCCAGTAGACGCTGCTTGATCCATCGCCCGGCCAGCCTTTCTCAGGATCGCTTGGTGGCGAGCAATCTGGCCGTGACGGGGCGGGCTCCGAAGGGTCCATGCAAAGGCTGTGCCATCCCAACAGGTGTGGTTTGTTTAGCAGTGATTCACCCGCCGCATCAGGTGTCTTCAAAAATGTCTCGGCGCAGGGTCTCCTGCAGGCTAAACCCTTCATCGCGGTAATGTGACAGAAAGAGCAAGCTGGACCCGTAACTTGGGGGCGGAGCGAGTCGTCCGGGGGTGAATGAAGGAAGAGGGTGAGATGGTTGCCAGTGACTTTGAGCTGCTCTTCAGGGGGGAGGGACGTGTTGCCTGCAAAGGTCTTCTGCTTGGGGTTACCGGTGGTTGCCTCCAGCCACCCAGGAGACGCTGGTCCTGGTGAAAAGGAGCCTAGTATTAAAAGTAAATAAGCAACAATGCTGGAGGCCCACGGTGATCAGAAGGATGCTGGTATTTTGCAGAGACGAAATAGCGCAAGAGAGAAAGCAAATGAAAAAAAGAAAAGAAAAGAAAATGAATGTGTGCACTTGTGAAAGGGAATGAAAAAAGGCATAGAAGAGAGTGCCCCCTGCTGGTGGAAGGAAGGAAAAAGCAAAAGCCTACAGCACCTGGTATTCCCAGGTGGTCTCCCACCCAAGTACTAACCAGGTCCAACCCTGCTTAGCTTCCAAGATCAGACAAGATTGGGTGTGTTCAGGGTGGTTTGGCCATAGGCACAGACAAGCCTCTCACTTGCTGCTTTTCAACTTTGAAGGCTGGCTGCCGGATGCCCTTTCCAGTGCTCAGCAAGACCAGGTCCTTTTGTGCTTTCCCTTCTCTTCAATTTTTTTGCTGGCTTCCTTAAAAGGTCTTGTAGACAGAATGCCCCACTCAGAGCCACTGAGCTCACTGATCGGCTGCAGCGCTGTCGACGGAACGTCAGCTTCACGGACAATGCCACAGGCCGGGAGCAGAGGCGAGGCTCACCGGTAGACCAGGGTAGGGTGAGTAGAGCGCGGTTAGTTGCTTTCTAATAGCCTTCAGCCGGGGATTAACTTTTAATGAAAGGGAACAATCCCTTTGACTGTCTGCAGCGTGCCACACCTAGGAAGCGCACTCTCACACACAAGCCAGCATGCACACGTGCTCGCACGTGACAACACCCCCTATCTGCCCCTACAACCTCTCCGTCACCATGCGTCAGACTCTCCTGCCTGTTTTATGATTTCAGGGCCCTAGCAGGAATCACCCCCCCTCCCCAATTTTTTCCGCAACTTCTTTGCCTACCTTGCACTGAGGTTAGCTCTTTGTCAGCCGTCTGGCTTGGTTGCACAAGCTTCTTTGCAGAGAAACATGTTACTTCTGCTGGTCCTCGCTAGGCGGCTGGCATCCAAAACCTTCCCTGGGCACCTGCTGAAAGCCTGGCCCTTCACGGCCACGGGTGCATTTAACGCCATCATTTCCCCACGGCGAGCTGCGGAGTCAATAAGCACTCTTAGCCGTGGCAAGGAGCTCGGTGTCAGGCCTGCGTGAAGGGCGGCGGGGTAGCGTACTAAGCTGCCAACTGGCTCAGAGGCCTTGGGGCTTCCATCATCTAAGTTACTTAAGGTCGGTGTCCGGCAAGGCGAAATTCCATGCTAGCCGAGCTGGGCAGTAGGGCAAAACGTCATCAAAATGGTCTACAGCACCCGGTGTTCCCAGGAGGTCTCCCATGCAAGTACTGTCCAAGCCCAGCTATGCTTTGCTTCCGAGGTCAGACGAGATCAAGCATATTCAAAGTGGTATGGCCAGTAGACACTGCTTGATCCATCGCCCGGCCAGCCTTTCTCAGGATCGCTTGGTGGCGAGCAATCTGGCCGTGACGGGGCGGGCTCCAAAGGGTCCATGCAAAGTCTGTGCCATCCCTACAGGTGTGGTTTGTTTAGCAGTGATTCACCCGCCGCATCAGGTGTCTTCAAAAATGTCTCGGCGCAGGGTCTCCTGCAGGCTAAACCCTTCATTGCGGTAATGTGACAGAAAGAGCAAGCTGGACCCGTAACTTGGGGGTGGAGCGAGACGTCCAGGGGTGAATGAAGGAAGAGGGTGAGATAGTTGCCAGTGACTTTGAGCTGCTCTTCAGGGGGAGGGTCGTGTTGCCTGCAAAAGTCTTCTGCTTGGGGTTACCGGTTGTTGCCTCCAGCCACCCGGGAGACGCTGGTCCTGGTGAAAAGGAGCCTAGTATTAAAACTAAATAAGCAACAATGCTGGAGGCCCACGGTGATCAGAAGGATGCTGGTATTTTGCAGAGATGAAATAGCGCAAGAGAGAAATCAAATGAAAAAAAGAAAAGAGAATGAATGTGTGCACTTGTGAAAGGGAATGGAAAAAAGGCATAGAAGAGAGTGCCCCCTGCTGGTGGAAGGAAGGAAAAAGCAAAAGCCTACAGCACCTGGCATTCCCAGGCGGTCTCTGTTAAATGGTTAATTATGGAAATTCATTTGGAATGTTAATCGATAATCATTTTTCTGAGTTCTATGCCTCAGCCATTGTGTCTAGTTGACATGCGCTATTTGTGTGTGTATTTTTGGTTCACTACCATATGTAGAACAGGTGTCCATACGACTGGCTATAAAAGCCCATGGTACAGAAAGGGGGGGCTCTCTTGCTCTGCCCACCCCACAGGACACAGAATCTTCATGCTGAGAAGCAGATGACATGTAGGCCTGGACACATGCTGGACAAAGACATGATTTACCAGCCAGGATCCAAGGAAAGATGGGTGAATCTCAACAATTAAGGTAATTATGGACAAATGGACAATTACTTTATAACTAATTATTGTATGTACCTGCTGCAATCTGATTCTTTTTAATGGACAATCCAAGAATAAAGAGATACATTTTTTATAAGAATATCGTGATATTGATACTTTGAGAAGTCCTCAGTAGAAAAAAATAATACAGGAAGAGTATTATTTTACAATGGTGAGCCAGCCAGTCCTGTTTTTTTGTTTTTTAAATTAAGTAAGTGAATTTCTTCCGTGAACAAGGAGGGAGTCCTGACGAGCTGAACAGCTGTTGTTCACGTGTCAGTAAATTCACTAGTTTGTCACGGGAAGCAGAAAGGACCTACAGACTGAGGAAAGACAGGAAGCAGAGGTACTAACAAGGAACAGAATCACACAGGAAAAGAATCAGACGAACTGAAGACAGGACGTGCTGATAAAGAGAAGCCAAGGAATCTTAAGGTAAGCAAGATATGGATATAATTTCTTCTTTTGCTAAACAAAGGAATATTAATTTCAAAGTTAATGTAGTAGATGACATAGAAGTTTTGTGGCTCAGTTTATACAAAGAATGTGAATTGCAGAATTTACAGTTAACTTCTAAATTGGTAAATAGAGACAAACAGAAATTGAGAAATATTCTACATTTGGTAGATTTTTTTCATAGTCTTGTGTTAGAGATTTCTAAGCAGGAAAATAGTGTAGAAGTGTCAGACGGTGATACTGATTCTGACTGTAATGTGGAAAATGAACAAGAAGTAAGACACGTGTCTGTAACTGAAGGTGACCTTGGGTCTGACCAAGAGACGGACATACAGAAACCTGACATGGGAGGAGACATGACTGACATACGAGAAACCGATATACTAGGTGATGTGGGAGGAGACGTGAGTGACGTAGGAGGAACGGACGTACAAGAGCCACTAAAAATATTAGAGAATTCTGGAATTACCCAGGCTCAACTCCAAACTAAATGAAGAAAAATTTGCTGAAATTATACAAAAATCATGCCAAAATATGATGTCAAAATCCATGCCTGTAGAAATTCAGAGACATTTGAGAGCTTCTCTGATAAGTTTGATTTATCCAATGAGGAGAGGAATCAATTATTTAAAATATGGATTCCTGTGACATTGTCCAGACGTTTACATTTAATGCCCTGTGAAAATGACTCTCCTAATGGATGGGAAAATGATTCAGACAGATTAAGATATTTGATTTATTGTGTCACAAAGGATTTTCCCAACATAGAAGATCTGCAGAAACTAAGGATTGGTAGGAAGGAATGTACATATACATTCATGTCCATATTTGAACGGTTGTACAAAGCTCTCATCAAAAATGGAAAAGTACAACATATGATAACAACTTTTGTACAAAAATTCAAATTCCTAAATTCAGTTTCCCAAGTTATGGCATCACAAAAAAATTCATTATTTGAATGTGCGCAGATGCTGGATTTTGTTAGAAAACATGAGAATCGTGAAAATAAATCAAGCTAAATTTATAAAACCAGGAAAGGTAAAATCTTACCAAAAGCCAATATCAAACTCTCCTAGACTGAGTCATCCCCATAGTGAACTCTATCAAATACGCAGAAGATTTCATATATGTTATAAGCCATATCAGCCAGTGCAAAGATCCATCTCTCCACAGAATGAGTTAATTCTCAGTCAGAACTGTGATTCTCTAAAAAGGAAAATGGCTGAAACTGATGGACAGAGACAGGTGAGACGACCAACTCACAGTGACGTCATGGAATGTGGACAGAAGAACAGGCAGTTCTCTGAGGTTTTGAAGGATAGAAAACTGTTTTTCCTAAATAGGGCGTTCCTGGAGATATTTGAGAGAGACAGAAGATTTGGTTTAGGGAGTGGCTAAGGAAAAACTGTAATTATAATGTTGTATCAAAATGTAATACAATGTCTCAATATTTATTTATAATCTTATACAGTAAAATTGTAGTTACATAGTTTCTAATAGTTCATATATATATATATATATATATATATACTTGTCTAAGTAGAGATTGCGTATAATTGTATTTCTATATACGTTTATAAAATATATATATATATATTAATTAATAAATTAGAACTTCATATATATAAATTTAAGTAGCAATATTTTGAATTACATTAGAACCAACCAATATATGTATAAGATATTTAAATAATTCTGTTTCTGTATGAATTTGATATTTAATTTTATTTTCTTATATTTCCTTAGAGTTTTCATTCCAAAGCAGGATTTGATCAAAGAACTCTAAAATGGATTTATTTCTTTATTCACACAGGAAGTGAAAAAATTGCATGATTTTATGTGTATAACATTTTAAAATAATAACAATATATCTAGTTGAACTATAATATATATGTAATACTTATTAATTCTTTTGTGTTGCTAATATTTTCTGTGCATGAAGTGTTCGTGCAAATTAAAGTAGCTTTACAACATGACGTGTGACAGCTGCGGCCTTTGAACTTTGAGCTAATAGTATAGGATCCCATTCATTCTATGTTCAACTGATGTAACTTATGACCGGGCAGCCAGTGAAAAAAGAATCTAAGACAAGAGTTTTTTCAAGTGTCTGAAATTCCAGTGACTTACTCTCATATTATATAATATGTACTTGGGGAATATTCAAAGAAATATAAAGATATTCAATTGATATGGCAATGCGCATTAATAAATTGGGATACAACAATTTTGGGTTAAATATATATATATATATCTAAAACTTCATATGTGGAATGTTTGAGTTGAACAGATCTGTGAATGTCAGAGTGAAGGTGACAGATGAGTAAATCAGCAGCTGCTAAGTGTGATTGATGTGACAGAGGCCTCGTATGTTTGTATGTTTGAAAAAAAAAAAATGTTTCTTTATGTGAAGGTACAAAAATATATTTAATTCTGAGGAAATTATAATACATAATTAGGTCTTATCTACATATATATATTTCTATATTTCTTTAATAATTATTATTTCTTGATTTAACTAATAGTGGATAAGGGCAACCACACATCAAAATGGTTTACAAAGCAAATTTATATTTAGAATAATTTTCCACATGATAATATTCTTGAATAACTATAATATTATTTTTAATGGTTACCTAAATAGGTACACACCTCTCTTTAGTCAAATCTATGCTACTCATCGATATGAAATTTATGCACAATATTTCTAGAAGAATAATTATTTTTAATTTGGTTCTGATATATACATAAATTTTATAAAATAATATTTTTGGTATTAAGGGGGAAAATGTGTTTTTGATCCTGATTACATAATCACTTTTGATCAATACTTATTTTCCACACATTTTAATAAAGAAGAAATAATAATAAGTTACTATGGTATAATTAAGAAGGCTATTACATGCAAAGTTGCATAATTTAATATTTTTTGGTGGTACAAGGTTATGACAAATATGAAATCATCCAGATAATGGAGCTATAAGGGTATTTTTTATGGAGAATATAATTACTCTGCATTTGTCATTAAAATTTAAAGGCCTTATTTTTATTTTTATTCTTATTTTTACTCTTAATTTTATTTTTCATTTTTAAAATTTTATTCTTACTTTTACTTCTTATTTTTCTATTTTTTCATTTTTTAATTCTCATTTGATTTTATTTCAGTTCAATATCTCAATTGAGAAAACACATTAATATTTAATAAAGTAATGTCTAATACAAGAGTATTGCTTCATTAAATATATATTGCTAAGGAAAAAAATGTTTACATTTTCTGAGTAAACACAACAATTCATTCATTCATTTATTCATTCATTCATTCATTCATTCATACATTCATATATTTATTCATTTTGGTTCAGGAGTATACATTCTTTGATATTATTGGTTTAATAAAGATATAAAAACTTGTTTTTTCAAAATACACTGACACCTATGGGTTGGAAAAGGTAATTACACCTATGACATAAAAATGTTCTATCATATGGAGAACTTGATTGATAATGAATTATTATCTATTATTGTTTATTATTACAAACATAATTTATTTTAATATTTTGATAATAATTAGATGGATATTACTGATTGCTATGTTACGCTGTGATATTACAGGTTAGGAAAAACTGCCAGATTTGGTATCAGATTAGGGAATGAAGACTTCAATCAAGACATCGCAATTATGAATTCTATCTTAATAAAGACTTTTAATTTTTATAAATCAAAGAGATTCTCAAAAGTTACAAGAAGAAGCAACTGATATCCGGACGTCTCAGAAGGTAACAGGTGTGAATGCTGAGTGTTATAATAGACTGTGTCCATTACATACAATACAATTCACACCACTGATCACCAGGACGGCAGAGGACGATGATCCTATATGTACTGTGTTGTGTTAAAGTTTCATCACATTCCAGTGGTTTCTTATCACCTGCAACGCTTCAATGAAAGCTGGTGAACAGGTAATACCTGGCATATGTGTCCTGTATATAAAGGACTGAGTACTGGTTATGGTGCTATATCAAGCAGGAAAGTGTCAAGTTAACCCTTGCTTTACTGACCAAAGACGTCACATCTGTTCCAAAAGTGACACGAGACCAGTGCGGACACACGGAAGATTCCAAAGACGATCCAACGTAAGTCCAGGTGACACTGCACAGATATTAAAGCTACATTTCATCCATGGACTTTGTTTTCTTATCAACTGACACACATGATCTTTCTAATAAAGAGTACAGTTTATGGACTGAACAATAATGAACACAATTATGGACTGTACAATATCTACATGCTGTAATTTATTTCAAAGGAGTTTTCATCTAAAGACTGTGTTATAAAAGAACCAAGAAGAAGACGAGACGACGACCCGATGACATCAGATGATGACGATTGAACCCGCGATTGCTTCAATTTAGATATAGGGAAGTATATTTATACATATTAAATGAATATTAGTCACAGCTTACCATAACATGAATTCACATCATTATATAGCAATAATCCGATATTGATACTATTATTACTATTATTATTATTATGGAAATTTAATGATATTGCCAAGGAAGAAGGAAAGAAAAAATGATTGATGAATGTATCTTCTTTTGAGATTTTTCAGTTAAAGTCCTTTTATTCTCAAAAAAGGGGGAAATGTTAAATGGTTAAATATGGAAATTCATTTGGAATGTTAATCGATAATCATTTTTCTGAGTTCTATGCCTCAGTCATCGTGTCTAGTTGACATGCGCTATTTGTGTGTGTATTTTTGGTTCACTACCATATGTAGAACAGGTGTCCATACGACTGGCTATAAAAGCCCATGGTACAGAAATGGGGGGCTCTCTTGCTCTGCCTACCCCACAAGACACAGAATCTTCATGCTGAGAAGCAGATGACATGTAGGCCTGGACACATGCTGGACAAAGACATGATTTACCAGCCAGGATCCAAGGAAAGATGGGTGAATCTCAACAATTAAGCTAATTATGGACAAATGTACAATTACTTTCTAACTAATTATTGTATGTACCTGCTGCAATCTGATTCTTTTTAATGGACAATCCAACAATAAATAGATACATTTTTTTATAAGAATATCGTGATATTGATACTTTGAGAAGTCCTCAGTAGATAAAAATAATACAGGAAGAGTATTATTTTACAGTCTCCCATCCAAGTACTAACCAGGCCCGACCCTGCTTAGCATCCGAGATCAGATGAGATCAGGCGTGTTCATGGTGGTGTGGCCGTAGGCAGAGACAAGCATCTCACTTGCTGCTTTTCTACTTTGACGTCTGGCTGCCGGCTGCCCTTTCCAGTGCTCAGCAAGACCAGGTCCTTTTGTGCTTTCCCTTCTCTTCAATTTTTTTGCTGGCTTCCTTAAAAGATCTTGTAGACACAACGCCCCACTCAGAGCCGCTGAGCTCACTGATCGGCTGCAGCGCTCTCGACGGAACGTCAGCTTCACGGCCAATGCCACAGGCCGGGAGCAGAGGCGAGACTCACCGGTAGACCCGGGTAGGGTGAGTAGAGCGCGGTTAGTTGCTTTCCAATAGCCTGCAGCCGGGGATTAACTTTTAATGAAAGGGAACAATCCCTTTGACTGTCTGCAACGCGACACACCTAGGAAGTGCACTCTCACACACAAGCCAGCATGCACACGTGCTCGCACGTGACAACACCCCCTATCTGCCCCTACAACCTCTCCGTCACCATGCGTCAGACTCTCCTGCCTGTTTTATGATTTCAGGGCCCTAGCAGGAATCACCCCCCCCCTCCACAAATCCTTCCGCACCTTCCTTGCCTTCCTTGCACTGAGGTTAGCTCTTTGTCAGCCATCTGGCTTGGTTACACAAGCTTCTTTGCAGAGAAACATGTTACTTCTGCTGGCCCTCGCTAGGCGGCCGGCATCCAAAACCTTCCCTGGGCACCTGCTGAAAGCCTGGCCCCTTCACGGCCCCGGGTGCTTTTAACGCCATCATTACCACACGGTGAGCTGCGGAGTCAATAAGCACTCCTAGCCGTGGCAAGGAGCTCGGTGTCAGGCCTGCGTGAAGGCGGCGGGGTAGCGTACTTAGCTGCCAACTGGCTCAGAGGCCTTGGGGCTTCCATCATCTAAGTTACTTAAGGTCGGTATCCGGCAAGGCGCCGTTCCATGCTAGCCGAGCTGGGCAGTAGGGCAAAACGTCATCAAAATGGTCTACAGCACCCGGTGTACCCAGGAGGTCTCCCATCCAAGTACTGTCTGAGCCCAGCCCTGCTTTGCTTCCGAGATCAGACGAGATCGGGCGAATCCAAGGTGGTATGGCCAGTAGACGCTGCTCGATCCATCGCCCGGCCAGCCTTTCTCAGGATCGCTTGGTGGCGAGCAATCTGGCCGTGATGGGGCGGGCTCCGAAGGGTCCATGCAAAGGCTGTGCCGTCCCTACAGGTGTGGTTTGTTTAGCAGTGATTCACCCGCCGCATCAGGTGTCTTCAAAAATGGCTCGGCGCAGGGTCTCCTGCAGGCTAAACCCTTCATCGCGGTAATGTGACAGAAAGAGCAAGCTGGACCCGTAACTTGGGGGCAGAGCGAGACGTCCAGGGGTGAATGAAGGAAGAGGGTGAGATGGTTGCCAGTGACTTTGAGCTGCTCTTCAGGGGGAAGGGTCGTGTTGCCTGCAAAGGTCTTCTGCTTGGGGTTACCGGTGGTTGCCTCCAGCCACGCGGGAGACGCTGGTCCTGGTGAAAAGGAGCCTAGTATTAAAAGTAAAGAAGCAACAATGCTGGAGGCCCACGGTGATCAGAAGGATGCTGGTATTTTGCAGAGATGAAATAGCGCAAGAGAGAAAGCAAATGAAAAAAAGAAAAGAGAATGAATGTGTGCACTTGTGAAAGGGAATGGAAAAAAGGCATAGAAGAGAGTACCCCCTGCTGGTGGAAGGAAAGAAAAAGCAAAATCCTACAGCACCTAGTATTCCCAGGTGGTCTCCCATCCAAGTTATAACCAGGCCCAACCCTGCTTAGATTCCAAGATTAGACAAGATCGGGCGTGTACAGAGAGGTTTGGCCGTAGGCACAGACAAGCCTCTCACTTGCTGCTTTTCTACTTTGAAGGCACAGACAAGCCTCTCACTTGCTGCTTTTCTACTTTGAAGGCTGGCTGCCGGATGCCCTTTCCAGTGTTCAGCAAGACCAGGTCCTTTTGTGCTTTCCCTTCTCTTCAATTTTTTTGCTAGCTTCCTTAAAAGGTCTTGTAGACAGAAGGCCCCACTCAGAGCCGCTGAGCTCACTGATCGGCTGCAGCGCTGTCGACGGAACGTCAGCTTCACGGCCAATGCCACAGGCCGGGAGCAGAGGCAAGACTCACCGGTAGACCCGGGTAGGGTGAGTAGACCGCGGTTAGTTGCTTTCTAATAGCCTGCAGCCGGGGATTAACTTTTAATGAAAGGGAACAATCCCTTTGACTGTCTGCAGCGCACCACACCTAGGAAGCGCACTCTCACACACAAGCCAGCATGCACACGTGCTCGCACGTGACAACACCCCCTATCTGCCCCTACAACCTCTCCGTCACCATGCCTGAGACTCTCCTGCCTGTTTTATGATTTCAGGGCCCTAGCAGGAATCACCTCCCCCCTCCCCAATTCCTTCCTTGCCTTCATAGAATCATAGAATCTGTAACGGGTCTGGGAGGCGGAACCTCTGAGCTACTATACAAGGGGGCAGCCCTTGTAAGGGAGCGGGTGGCAGTCTCTGGATGAACGGACAGGGAGATACGGCAAGTGATCAGGGCAGTCTCTGGGTAAAGGGTAGGTAAGACCTGTGATGGCAGAGCCTCCGGGTAGGCTAGCAGGCAGATGGTAGATGTGTGCTCCCAGGTGAGCAAGCGAGAGTCTCTGGAATAACAGGTGGTCACGGCACGTGACGGCGGAACCTCCGGGCTGGCAAGCAGGCAGGTAACGGAGAAGCGCTCCCAGGTGAGCGGGCAAGAGTCTCTGAAGTAGCTGATGGTCACAGCACGTGACAACGGAGCCTCCGGGCTGGCAAGCAGGCAGGTAACGGAGAAGCGCTCCCAGGTGAGCGGACAAGAGTCTGAAGTAGCTGATGGTCACAGCACGTGACAACGGAGCCTCCGGGCTGGCAAGCAGGCAGGTAACGGAGAAGCGCTCCCAGGTGAGCGGGCAAGCTGGTCCATAGACAGACTGACCGGAGTTGTAAGGCAGACCGTCGGACCTCAGGAAAGTAGGCAGGTAGCTGATGTGCGCTCCCAGGTGAGCGGGCAGGCTGGTCCTTTAGACAGACTGACAGGAGTAGTAAGGCAGACCGTCGGACCTCAGACTGGCAGACAGGTAACAAGTATTCAGGCAGGAATCAGGCAGGTAACTGGCAGGAAACTGGCAGGTAACTGGCAGGTAACTGGCAACGGGACCTGAGGGCTGAAGCACAGGTGAGACACAGGTGCAAACAACATTGCTCGGGCACCTCCATTTTGGAGGAGGTGCCTTATATATGATGAAGTCCTCCGGCCATTGGCCGGGGACTCCTTAGGGCGGCGCGCGCGGCCCCTTTAAGAGGAGGGGAGCGCGCGCGCGCGCCCTAAGCACAGGGGCCGGGAAAGAGCGCGCGCTGAGAGCAGAGCGGGAGGAGGACGCCGGGAAGGAGCGCGCGCTGACAGCAGAGCGGGGACAGGACGCCGGGCACGGAGCAGAGCGGTGAGGGGAGCAGCGTCCCTGCCTAGCAGAGGGCAGGGACGCCAGCGCTACAGTACCCCCCCTTTAGGCCCCCCCTTTTTTAGGCCAGACAGAAATTTAGCTAGGATGAGAGGGGCATGGATGTTCTCCCGGGGCTCCCACGTTCTCTCCTCAGGACCCTTTTGGTGGCAAGAATGTTCTCTACCTCAAACTCGTCCTCAGCAGAAACCGGAGCAGGAGGCGTACCTGTAGACTTGGAAAAAGAGTTAAGTACCACAGGTTTGAGGAGAGATACATGGAAGGAGTTAGGGATCCGTAAGTTGGCCGGGAGTTTCAATTTATAGGCCACCGGGTTGATCTGACTGATGACCTCCAGTGGGCCGATGAACCGAGGCCCTAACTTATAGGAAGGGATCTTGAGCCGGACATATTTGGACGAGAGCCAGACTTTATCCCCAGGACGGAATTGAGGAGGGTCCAGACGTTTTTTGTCAGCGTGTCTTTTCATACGCTCGGAAGTCTGAAGGAGTGCGGATCGGGTACTCTCCCAAATGGAGGAAAATTTGCTAACGAGAGATTCCGCAGCCGGGTTGTCCACCGAGGTGGAGACAGGAAAAGGAATCCGAGGATGCTGACCAAAGACTACAAAAAACGGGGATTTGGAGGAGGATTCGCTCTCGTGATTATTGTAAGAGAACTCGGCCCATGGTAGGAGATCCACCCAGTCAGAATGGTGGGCATTAACGAAGTGCCAGAGGTAACTGGTCAGGTTCTGATTGATCCGCTCCACTTGACCATTGGACTGTGGGTGGTAAGCGGAAGAGAAGTCCAGGGAGACGTCTAGTAGTTTACAAGTGGCTCTCCAGAAGCGTGAGGTGAACTGCACCCCACGATCCGACACGATGTGGAGGGGCAGGCCATGAAAACGGAAGATGTGACGAATAAAGTCTCTAGCTAGCTCGGGTGCAGACGGGAGGCCTGGCAGGGGAACGAAATGAGCCATCTTGGAGAAGCGGTCAGCGACCACCCAAATGACCGTACAACCGGCAGAGAGTGGGAGGTCAGTTATGAAGTCCATTGCAATATGCTGCCAGGGGGCAGCAGGTACTGGGAGCGGAAGGAGGCGACCGGCTGGCAGATGTCTCGGAACCTTGTTGCGGGCGCAGGACACACAGGCAGAAACAAAGTCTATTACATCCTTGTGCAGGGTAGGCCACCAGTAGTGCCGGGAAATAAGCTGGAGGGTCTTCTTCTGACCAGCGTGGCCAGCCAGTTTAGACGAGTGACCCCAGTGAAGGATCTTCTCCCGATCAGGTACTGATACGAACGTCTTTCCGGGAGGAAGACGATTTAGACTCACGGGAGCCACCTGCATTACTCTGGCGGGATCGATGATGTGTTTCGGATCTTCCTCGAGATCAGATACCAGAAAGGATCGAGACAAGGCGTCCGCCTTGACGTTTTTGTCAGCCGGGCGAAAATGAAGGACAAAATCAAAACGAGCAAAAAACAAGGACCACCGGGCTTGGCGCGGGTTAAGTCTCTGGGCATGCTGGAGATAAGCCAAGTTCTTGTGGTCAGTGTAAATTATTACCGGGTGAAGAGCCCCCTCAAGCAGGTAACGCCACTCCTCCAATGCCAGTTTGATGGCCAATAACTCTCGATCTCCTATGGAATAATTGCGCTCTGAGGAGGAGAAGAGTTTAGAGAAGAAGCCGCAAGTTACCATCCTCCCGGAAGAAGATTTTTGAGTAAGTACCGCTCCAGCTCCAGAGGAGGAGGCGTCCACTTCCAGGAAGAACTGCTTGTTGCCGTCCAGGCGATGCAGCACCGGGGCGGAAGAGAAGGCCTGTTTTAAGGAAAGAAAGGCTTCTTCTGCTTCGGGCGGCCACTCTTTGGGATTAGTACCCTTACGGGTGAGCGCGGAAATTGGGGTAGTCCGGGAAGAGAAGTGTGGTATGAAGAGGCGGTAGTAGTTGGCGAAGCCCAGGAACCGCTGAATGGCCTTCAGCCCCTCCGGTCGAGGCCATTTCTCGATGGCAGACAGTTTCTCTGGATCCATTCGTAGGCCGGTCTGAGAAATAATGTAGCCCAAAAACGGAAGCGAGGTCTGCTCAAAGAGGCACTTCTCGTATTTAGCGAAGAGGTGATTCTGCCTGAGCCTGAGCAGGACCTGACGAACGTCCCTCCGGTGAGTCTGGAGATCCGGAGAGAAGACCAAGATGTCGTCCAGGTACACCACTACGCAGGAGTAGAGAAGGTCCCGGAAGATGTCATTGACCAACTCTTGAAAAACGGCAGGAGCGTTACAGAGACCAAAGGGCATTACCAGGTATTCATAGTGGCCGTCCCGGGTGTTGAATGCCGTCTTCCATTCATCCCCTTGACGGATACGAACCAGGTTGTACGCCCCACGGAGGTCTAGTTTGGTGAAGATTCTAGCCCCCCTCAGACAATCAAATAATTCTGGAATGAGCGGAAGGGGGTACTTATTCTTCACCGTGATCTGGTTTAGGCCTCTATAGTCTATACAGGGACGGAGAGAGCCGTCCTTCTTTTTAACGAAAAAGAAGCCTGCTCCCGCCGGGGAGGTAGATTTCCGGATGAATCCCCTGGCCAGATTCTCCTCAATATATTCGGACATCGACCGGGTCTCAGCAGCGGATAAAGGATAAATACGCCCACGGGGAGGAGTAGTACCGGGTAACAGGTCGATGGGACAGTCGTATGGTCTATGAGGGGGTAATGTCTCTGCCTCCTTTTTATTAAAGACATCAGCATAAGACCAATAAGGAATTGGAAGTCCAGGTAGATTAGCTGGGGTAGGAGAGGGACGGACGGGATGGACGGGAACCAGGCAGGTCTTATGACAGTCTTGTCCCCAGCGAAGGACTTTTCCGGTTTGCCAGTCAAGCACGGGTGCATGTCTCTGGAGCCAAGGCAGACCTAGCAAGAGGGCGTGAGAGAGTCCAGGCAGAACATGAAAGGAGATACTCTCAGAATGCAGCATTCCCACCTGCAGAGTAATGGATTCGGTGATGAGTTGGATGGGGCGTGGTAAGAGCCCCCCATCCACGGCAGCCACAGACAAGGGTACAGCCAGAGGTTTGGTGGGGATGCGGTATTTCTCTACCAGGGACTGTGAAATAAGATTCCCGGCTGCTCCAGAGTCCAGTTGGGCTAGTTCGAAATAACGGTTCTCCCCGTAGACGATTGAAACTGACAACAGCAGGGATGGAGAGGATTTATTCTTGTCTAGGTGGACCTCTCTGAGCGAACCTAGACACAGGCGTTTCCCGACCTTTCCGGGCAGGCACGGATCTGGTGCTCCTTACTGCCACAGTAGAAGCAGGTCCCCTCGGCATGGCGTAAGTCCTGACGGGTCTTGACCATCTTGGTCTGGTCGACCTGCATAGGCTCAGGAGGGTGTACCTGGTTAGAGACAGAAGGAGTGACGGGTTTCTGAAAAGTAGGAGCTAGACGTGGTAACCTCCTCTCACGGGTGACCTCTCTGGCACGCTCCTGGAACCGTAGGTCAATCCGGGTGGCAAGAGTTATTAAGTCATCGAGAGTGGTAGGAGTGTCCCGACCGGCAAGTTCATCTTTAATACGGCCGGACAGACCCTCCCAGAAGACGGAAACCAGAGCGTCGTTATCCCAGGTCAGCTCCGAGGCAAGGGTACGGAACCGTATGGCATATTGGCCCACGGTGAGACTCCCCTGACGGAGGCGTAGCAACGATGATGCAGATGAGGTCTTCCGTCCGGGTTCGTCGAAGACTTTCCGGAAAGCCGTGAGAAAAGCAGGCAAGTTGGACACCAGGGGGTCTCCTCTCTCCCATAGAGGATTTAGCCAGGCCAGGGCCTCCCCGGTGAGATGGGACATGATGAAGGCAATTTTGGCCCGGTCGGAGTTAAACTGGTAGGACAAAAGTTCAAAATGCAGGGTGCACTGATTTAAGAAGCCCCGAGCCTGGACGGAGTCGCCTCCGAAGCGAGGAGGTGCAGAAAGCCGGGGTCCGGGGTGGGATACCATGGTATTAGTGGGCAGCGGAGCTGCCGGATTGCAAGATATGGCACTGGCGGAGGTTGTTGGTGGATCAGACAGAGTGATCAGGCGAGTATTAACATTCCGCAGGTGACCCAGGATGGACTCCTGTTGGGACCTCTGACGGGACAGTTCAAGACAGAGGTCCGAGAGCGAGGGAGCTTGGGTGCCACCGGGTTCCATGGCCCGAGCAAACTGTAACGGGTCTGGGAGGCGGAACCTCTGAGCTACTATACAAGGGGGCAGCCCTTGTAAGGGAGCGGGTGGCAGTCTCTGGATGAACGGACAGTGAGATACGGCAAGTGATCAGGGCAGTCTCTGGGTAAAGGGTAGGTACGACCTGTGATGGCAGAGCCTCCGGGTAGGCTAGCAGGCAGATGGTAGATGTGTGCTCCCAGGTGAGCAAGCGAGAGTCTCTGGAATAACAGGTGGTCACGGCACGTGACGGCGGAACCTCCGGGCTGGCAAGCAGGCAGGTAACGGAGAAGCGCTCCCAGGTGAGCGGGCAAGAGTCTCTGAAGTAGCTGATGGTCACAGCACGTGACAACGGAGCCTCCGGGCTGGCAAGCAGGCAGGTAACGGAGAAGCGCTCCCAGGTGAGCGGACAAGAGTCTGAAGTAGCTGATGGTCACAGCACGTGACAACGGAGCCTCCGGGCTGGCAAGCAGGCAGGTAACGGAGAAGCGCTCCCAGGTGAGCGGGCAAGCTGGTCCATAGACAGACTGACCGGAGTTGTAAGGCAGACCGTCGGACCTCAGGAAAGTAGGCAGGTAGCTGATGTGCGCTCCCAGGTGAGCGGGCAGGCTGGTCCTTTAGACAGACTGACAGGAGTAGTAAGGCAGACCGTCGGACCTCAGACTGGCAGACAGGTAACAAGTATTCAGGCAGGAATCAGGCAGGTAACTGGCAGGAAACTGGCAGGTAACTGGCAGGTAACTGGCAACGGGACCTGAGGGCTGAAGCACAGGTGAGACACAGGTGCAAACAACATTGCTCGGGCACCTCCATTTTGGAGGAGGTGCCTTATATATGATGAAGTCCTCCGGCCATTGGCCGGGGACTCCTTAGGGCGGCGCGCGCGGCCCCTTTAAGAGGAGGGGAGCGCGCGCGCTCGCGCCCTAAGCACAGGGGCCGGGAAGGAGCGCGCGCTGAGAGCAGAGCGGGAGGAGGACGCCGGGAAGGAGCGCGCGCTGACAGCAGAGCGGGGAGAGGATGCCGGGCACGGAGCAGAGCGGTGAGGGGAGCAGCGTCCCTGCCTAGCAGAGGGCAGGGACGCCAGCGCTACAGAATCATAGAATGGTAGAGTTTGAAGGGACCTCCTGGGTCATCTGGTCCAACCCCCTGCTCAAAGCAGGATTCACTAGATCATCTCAGACAGATGTCTGTCCAGCCTCTGTTTGAAAACGTCCATTGAAGGGGAACTCACCACCTCTCGTGGCAGCCTGTTCCACTCATTAATCACCCTAACTGTCAAAAAGTTTTTTCTAATATCTAATCTGTGTCTCCTCCCATTTAGTTTCATCCCATTGCTTCTAGTCTTTCCTTGTGCAAATGAGAATAAAGATCATCCTTCTACAATGTGACAGCCCTTGACATATTTGTAGACAGCTATTAAGTCTCCTCTCAGTCTTCTTTTTTGCAAGCTAAACATTCCCAAATCCTGCAACCGTTCCTCATAGGACATGGTTTGCAGACCAGTCACCATTCTGGTCGCTCTTCTCTGAACTTGCTCCAGTTTGTCTATGTCTTTTTTAAAATGTGGTGCCCAAAACTGTACACCTTATTCCAGATGAGGTCTGACCAAAGAGGAGTAAAGACCGATAATGACTTCACGTGATCTAGACTGTATGCTTCTGTTAATACATCCCAGAATTGTATTTGCCTTTTTTGCTGCTGCATCACACTGTTGACTCATGTTCAGTCTATGATCTATTAGTATACCTAAGTCTTTTTCACATGTACTGTTGCTTAGCTCTATTCCTCCCATTCTGTATATGCTTTTTCATTTTTATTGCCCAGATGTAGTACTTTGCATTTTTCCCTGTTAAAAACCATTCTGTTGGTTGCTGCCCACTGCTCCAGTTTATTTAGGTCTTTTTGAATCCTCTCTATCTCTTCTCTAGTATTAGCTATCCCTCCTAGCTTTGTGTCATCAGCAAATTTAATCAGTTTACCCTCAATTCCTTCATCTAAATCATTGATAAAGATGTTGAACAATACAGGTCCCAGGACGGAGCCCTGTGGTACCCCACTTGAGACATTCATCCAGCTGGATGTGAAGCCATTTACAACCACCCTTTGAGTCCGATCACTAAGCCAGTTATGAATCCACCTAACAGTTGCCTGGTCCATTGCATACTTGGTCATTTTTTCAATAAGGATGGTGTGAGATACTTTGTCAAATGCTTTGCTGAAGTCAAGATATACTATATCTACAGCATTTCTCTGATCCACCCAGTCAGTGATTCTGTCATAGAAGGAAATTAAGTTAGTCTGACATGACTTGTTAGTTACAAACCCATGCTGACTCTGGTTAATCACTTCATTCTTATCCATGTACTTACATACATGTTGTTTAATAATTTGTTCAAAGATCTTTCCTGGTATAGAAGTCAGACTCACCGGCCTATAGTTCCCTGGGTCCACCTTCTTCCCCTTTTTGAAGATAGGAACAACATTTGCTCTTCTCCAGTCTTCTGGGACTTCGCCTGTTCTTCAAGAATTTTCAAAGATTATGGAGAGTGGTTCTAAAATTTCTTCTATGATCTCCTTCAGTACTCTGGGGTGTAATTCATCTGGACCTGGAGACTTGAACTCATTTATGTTAGCTAAATATTCCCTCACAATCTTTCTGTTTACAGATAACTTGGAATCCTCTATTCCTTTAAAAGGACAGTGGAGATCAGTTGATGTTACATTTTCTTTCTGAGAGAAAACAGATGCAAAATAAGAATTAAAACGTTCGGCCTTCTCAACATCCTCTCTTACCATTTCTCCATTTTCATCCTGTAAAAATCCTATAGCATCTTTGACTTTTCTTTTACTTTTGACATACCCCCAAAATCCTTTTTTATTGCTTTTGACATCTCTTGCAAGCCTTAATTCATTGTCAGCTTTAGCTAACCTGTACGTGCCCTACAGGATCTGCAGACTGCATTATAATCTTCTTTAGATATGCCTCCCTCTTTCCATTTAATAAACATTTCTTTCTTTCTTTTTAGCATGTGTTTAAGTTCTGTGTTCATCCATCCTGGTTTCCTTAAATGCTTCCCATTCTTCCTACTTTTCGAGATTGTTAACGATTGTGCTTTGAGAATCTCATTTTTAAAAATTTTCCATCCTTCCTGGACATTTTTGTCCTTAAGGACATCCAGCCATTGGATCCCTCCTATTCTCTTTCTGAGTCTCTTAAAATCTGCCTTTCTAAAATCTAACCTTGAAGTTTGAGTCTTCACATGTCTTCCTCCTCTAGTTATCCAAAATTCTATAATAGCATGATCGCTGCCTCCTAGGGTCCCAGCCACCTTTACCTCCTCAACCATTTCCTCCCTGTTTATAAGGATTAGATCCAAAGTAGCAGATCCCCTTGTTTTCTCCCCTACCTTTTGGAAGATAAAGTCAGCAAGAGAGGATAAGAATTTGCTTGACCTGTTAGTTTTACTTGAGAGAGATTCCCAACAAATGTCTGGATAGTTGAAATCTCCCATGACCACTACGTCATATTTTTTGGAGAACTTGGTCATTTGATACATAAAGAGTTCATCCATATCTTCAGCTTGCCCAGGTGGCCTGTAGTAAATGCCTACAATGGTGTCCTTTCCGTTGTTCTCTCCTTGTATTCTTACCCAAACAGTTTCCACAGAACTCCCAGTCTCTGAAGCTTCAATCTCTGTGCAGATATACGCTTTTCTAACATACAATGCAACACCTCCTCCTCGATTATCAAGTCTGTTTCTTGCAAATAAGTTGTATCCTTTTAGCCTTTTATTCCAATCATGTGTATCGTCCCACCAACTTTCAGTGATTCCAATGACGTCATATTCCTTTTCCTGCGTTAGTAGTTCCAATTCTCCTTGTTTGTTGCCCATGCTTTGTGCATTTGTATAAAAACATTTTAGTTTGTGATTGGTTTCTCTTCCTCCCATATTTTTATTATTTAAATTGTTTTGTCTTTGTTCTTCCTTTCCACTTCCAGTAGCAGAGATCTCAATAGTATTTGTCAGCTGTATGGCTTTTTCTGGCCTTTTGCTTCCCTTCCCACATTGTTCTAGTTTAAATCTCTTCTGATGAGTGTAGCAAGGCGACTTCCAAATACATGTTTTCCAGTCTTCGTAAGGTGCACCCCATCTCTAGCAAGTAGTCCATCGTATAGGTAATTCATTCCGTGATCCAGAAATCCAAATCCTTGTTGACGGCACCATCGACGTAGCCAGTTGTTCACCTGTAGAATCTTATTCCACCTCATTGTTCCATGGCCATCCACTGGGAGGATGGATGAGAAGACCACCTGCGCTCCCAATTCTTTCACTTTCTTGCCTAAGTCTTCAAAGTCACTGCAGATGGTTTCCAGGTCCTATCTTGCGGTGTCATTTGTCCCCACATGTATTAGCAGGAATGGGTAGTGATCTGTAGGTCTGAAGAGTCTTGATATCCTGTCAGACACATCTTTAATTTTTGCTCCTGGAAGACAGCACATTTCTCTTGAGGTTATGTCTGGTCTGCAGATAGCGGCCTCTTTTCCTCTTAACAGGGAATCCCCCATGACCACCACTCTCCGTTTTTTCTTCACAACATTCTTCTTTTTCCATCCAGGAGGATTCTGAGGGCTTACAAGGTTACTCATTGCTGGCAAAGTCTTATTTTGCTGTATTTCTTCATGGTTCTCCTGCGTGAGAGCCTGGTACTGGTTCCTGAGCAGTATGGGTGCTGACTGCCTCTCGATCCTCCTGCTTCTGTGGGTCACATGCTTCCATTCCTCTGTTTCGTCAGGTGCAGTTCAAATTTCTTCTCTTTCTGAATCATGAAGAGATAATTCTGCTCTGTCTAAGAACTCTTCACCTTCCTTAATGATTTTCAAGGTAGTTAACCTCTCTTCTAGATTTCGCAACTTTACCTCCAACAGGGACACAAGCTTGCATTTCTGGCATGTGAAGTTTGGCTTTTCCACTGGCAAGTCTGTGAACATGTAGCAGGATGTCCTCTTTTCAGCTCCAACAGCCAAAATCCAGCGTTCTTTGAGCTCGCGGAGACTCTTCACTTACCCCAAAATGCAGTGGGAATATGCAAATTATCTCCTCAGGATTACTCCCCTGGTTTACCGATGTCCTCTTTTCAGCTCCAACAGCCAAAATCCAGTGTTCTTTGAGCTCACGGAAACTCTTCACTTAGCTCAAAATGCAGTGGGAATATGCAAATTATCTCCTCAGGACTCCTCCCCTGGTTTACCGATGTCCTCTTTTCAGCTCCAACAGCCAAAATCCAGTGTTCTTTGAGCTCGCGGAGACTCTTCACTTACCCCAAAATGCAGTGGGAATATGCAAATTATCTCCTCAGGACTCCTCCCATGGTTTACCGATGTCCTCTTTTCAGCTCCAACAGCCAAAATCCAGTGTTCTTTGAGCTCGCGGAGACTCTTCACTTACCCCAAAATGCAGTGGGAATATGCAAATTATCTCCTCAGGACTCCTCCCCTGGTTTACCGATGTCCTCTTTTCAGCTCCAACAGCCAAAATCCAGTGTTCTTTGAGCTCGCGGAGACTCTTCACTTACCCCAAAATGCAGTGGGAATATGCAAATTATCTCCTCAGGACTCCTCCCCTGGTTTACCGATGTCCTCTTTTCAGCTCCAACAGCCAAAATCCAGTGTTCTTTGAGCTCGCGGAGACTCTTCACTTACCCAAAATGCAGTGGGAATATGCAAATTATCTTCTCACGACTCCTCCCCTGGTTTACCGATGTCCTCTTTTCAGCTCCAACAGCCAAAATCCAGTGTTCTTTGAGCTCGCGGAGACTCTTCACTTACCCCAAAATGCAGTGGGAATATGCAAATTATCTCCTCAGGACTCCTCCCCTGGTTTACCGATGTCCTCTTTTCAGCTCCAACAGCCAAAATCCAGTATATAAATATAAAGATATTCAATTGATATGGCAATGCACATTAATAAATTGGGATACAACAATTTTGGGTTAAATATATATATATATATATATAAAACTTCATATGTGGAATGTTTGAGTTGAACAGATCTGTGAATGTCAGAGTGAAGGTGACAGATGAGTAAATCAGCAGCTGCTAAGTGTGATTGATGTGACAGAGGCCTCGTATGTTTGTATGTTTGAAAAAAAAAAATGTTTCTTTATGTGAAGGTACAAAAATATATTTAATTCTGAGGAAATTATAATACATAATTAGGTATTACTGTATCTACATATATATATTTCTATATTTCTATAATAATTATTATTTCTTGATTTAACTAATAGTGGATAAGGGCAACCACACATCAAAATGGTTTACAAAGCAAATTTATATTTAGAATAATTTTCCACATGATAATATTCTTGAATAACTATAATATTATTTTTAATGGTTACCTAAATAGGTACACACCTCTCTTTAGTCAAATCTATGCTACTCATCGATATGAAATTTATGCACAATATTTCTAGAAGAATAATTATTTTTAATTTGGTTCTGATATATACATAAATTTTATAAAATAATATTTCTGGTATTAAGGGGGAAAATGTGTTTTTGATCCTGATTACATAATCACTTTTGATCAATACTTATTTTCCACACATTTTAATAAAGAAGAAATAATAATAAGGTACTATGGTATAATTAAGAAGGGTATTACATGCAAAGTTGCATAATTTAATATTTTTTGGTGGTACAAGGTTATGACAAATATGAAATCATCCAGATAATGGAGATATAAGGGTATTTTTTATGGAGAATATAATTACTCTGCATTTGTCATTAAAATTTAAAGGCCTTATTTTTATTTTTATTCTTATTTTTACTCTTAATTTTATTTTTCATTTTTAAAATTTTATTCTTACTTTATACTTCTTATTTTTCTATTTTTTCATTTTTTAATTCTCATTTGATTTTATTTGAGTTCAATATCTCAATTGAGAAAACACATTAATATTTAATAAAGTAATGTCTAATACAAGAGTATTGCTTCATTAAATATATATTGCTAAGGAAAAAAATGTTTACATTTTCTGAGTAAACACAACAATTCATTCATTCATTTATTCATTCATTCATTCATTCATACATTCATATATTTATTCATTTTGGTTCAGGAGTATACATTCTTTGATATTATTGGTTTAATAAAGATATAAAAACTTGTTTTTTCAAAATACACTGACACCTATGGGTTGGAAAAGGTAATTACACCTATGACATAAAAATGTTCTATCATATGGAGAACTTGATTGATAATGAATTATTATCTATTATTGTTTATTATTCCAAACATAATTTATTTTAATATTTTGATAATAATTAGATGGATATTACTGATTGCTATGGTACGCTGTGATATTATAGGTTAGGAAAAACTGCCAGATTTGGTATCAGATTAGGGAATGAAGACTTCAATCAAGACATCGCAATTATGAATTCTATCTTAATAAAGACTTTTAATTTTTATAAATCAAAGAGATTCTCAAAAGTTACAAGAAGAAGCAACTGATATCCGGACGTCTCAGAAGGTAACAGGTGTGAATGCTGAGTGTTATAATAGACTGTGTCCATTACATACAATACAATTCACACCACTGATCACCAGGACGGCAGAGGACGATGATCCTATATGTACTGTGTTGTGTTTAAGTTTCATCACGTTCCAGTGGTTTCTTATCACCTGCAACGCTTCAATGAAAGCTGGTGAACAGGTAATACCTGGCATATGTGTCCTGTATATAAAGGACTGAGTACTGGTTATGGTGCTATATCAAGCAGGAAAGTGTCAAGTTAACCCTTGCTTTACTGACCAAAGACGTCACATCTGTTCCAAAAGTGACACGAGACCAGTGCGGACACACGGAAGATTCCAAAGACGATCCAACGTAAGTCCAGGTGACACTGCACAGATATTAAAGCTACATTTCATCCATGGACTTTGTTTTCTTATCAACTGACATACATGATCTTTCTAATAAAGAGTACAGTTTATGGACTGAACAATAACGAACACAATTATGGACTGTACAATATCTACATGCTGTAATTTATTTCAAAGGAGTTTTCATCTAAAGACTGTGTTATAAAAGAACCAAGAAGAAGACGAGACGACGACCCGATGACATCAGATGATGACGATTGAACCCGCGATTGCTTCAATTTAGATATAGGGAAGTATAATTATACATATTAAATGAATATTAGTCACGGCTTACCATAACATGAATTCACATCATTATATAATAATAATCCGATATTGATACTATTATTACTATTATTATTATTATGGAAATTTAATGATATTGCCAAGGAAGAAGGAAAGAAAAAATGATTGATGAATGTATCTTCTTTTGAGATTTTTCAGTTAAAGTCCTTTTATTCTCAAAAAAGGGGGAAATGTTAAATGGTCAATTATGGAAATTCATTTGGAATGTTAATCGATAATCATTTTTCTGAGTTCTATGCCTCAGCCATCGTGTCTAGTTGACATGCGCTATTTGTGTGTGTATTTTTGGTTCACTACCATATGTAGAACAGGTGTACATACGACTGGCTATAAAAGCCCATGGTACAGAAAGGGGGGGCTCTCTTGCTCTGCCCACCCCACAAGACACAGAATCTTCATGCTGAGAAGCAGATGACATGTAGGCCTGGACACATGCTGGACAAAGACATGATTTACCAGCCAGGATCCAAGGAAAGATGGGTGAATCTCAACAATTAAGCTAATTATGGACAAATGGACAATTACTTTATAACTAATTATTGTATGTACCTGCTGCAATCTGATTCTTTTTAATGGACAATCCAAGAATAAATAGATACATTTTTTTATAAGAATATCGTGATATTGATACTTTGAGAAGTCCTCAGTAGAAAAAAATAATAAAGGAAGAGTATTATTTTACAGTCTCCCATCCAAGTACTAACGAGGCCCAACCCTGCTTAGCTTCCTAGATCAGATGAGATCTAGGAAGCTGCTTTTCTACTTTGACGTTTGGCTGCCGGCTGCCCTTTCCAGTGCTCAGCAAGACCAGGTCCTTTTGTGCTTTCCCTTCTCTTCAATTTTTTTGCTGGCTTCCTTAAAAGGTCTTGTAGACACAACGCCCCACTCAGAGCCGCTGAGCTCACTGATCGGCTGCAGCGCTGTCGACGGAACGTCAGCTTCACGGCCAATGCCACAGGCCGGGAGCAGAGGCGAGACTCACAGGTAGACCCGGGTAGGGTGAGTAGAGAGCGGTTAGTTGCTTTCTAATAGGCTGCAGCCGGGGATTAACTTTTAATGAAAGGGAACAATCCCTTTGACTGTCTGCAGCGCGCCACACCTAGGAAGCGCACTCTCACACACATGCCAGCATGCACACGTGCTCGCACGTAACAACACCCCCTATCTGCCCCTACAACCTCTCCGTCATCATGCGTCAGACTCTCCTGCCTGTTTTATGATTTCAGGGCCCTAGCAGGAATCACCCCCCCCCTCCCCAATTCCTTCCGCATCTTCCTTGCCTTCCTTGCACTGAGATTAGCTCTTTGTCAGCCGTCTGGCTTGGTTACACAAGCTTCTTTGCAGAGAAACATGTTACTTCTGCTTGCCCTCGCTAGGCGACCGGCATCCAAAACCTTCTCTGGGCACCTGCTGAAAGCCTGGCCCCTTCACGGCCCCGGATGCTTTTAACGCCATCATTTCCACACGGCGAGCTGCGGAGTCAATAAGCACTCTTAGCCGTGGCAAGGAGCTCGGTGTCAGGCATGCGTGAAGGCGGCGGGGTAGCATACTTAGCTGCCAACTGGCTCAGAGGCTTTGGGGCTTCCATCATCTAAGTTACTTTGGGTCGGTGTCCGGCAAGGCGCCGTTCCATGCTAGCCGAGCTGGGCAGTAGGTAAAAACGTTATCAAAATGGTCTACAGCACCCGGTATTCCCAGGAGGTCTCCATCCAAGTACTGTCCGAGCCCAGCCCTGCTTTGCTTCCGAGATCAGATGAGATCGGGCTTATCCAAGGTGGTATGGCCAGTAGAAGCTGCTCGATCCATTGCCCGGCCAGCCTTTCTCAGGATCGCTTGGTGGCGAGCAATCTGGCCGTGACGGGGCGGGCTCCGATGGGTCCATGCAAAGTCTGTGCCATCCCTACAGGTGTGGTTTGTTTAGCAGTGATTCACCGGCCGCATCAGGTGTCTTCAAAAATGTCTCGGCGCAGGGTCTCCTGCAGGCTAAACCCTTCATCACGGTAATGTGAAAGAAAGAGCAAGCTGGACCCGTAACTTGGGGGCAGAGCGAGACGTCCAGGGGTGAATGAAGGAAGAGGGTGAGATGGTTGCCAGTGACTTTGAGCTGCTCTTCAGAGGGGAGGGTCGTGTTGCCTGCAAAGATCTTCTGCTTGGGGTTACCGGTGGTTACCTCCAGCCACGCGGGAGACGCTGGTCCTGGTGAAAAGGAGCCTAGTATTAAAAGTAAAGAAGCAACAATGCTGGAGGCCCACGGTGATCAGAAGGATGCTGGTATTTTGCAGAGATGAAATAGCGCAAGAGAGAAAGCAAATGAAAATAAGAAAAGAGAATGAATGTGTGCACTTGTGAAAGGGAATGGAAAAAAGGCATAGAAGAGAGTGCCCCTGCTGGTGGAAGGAAAGAAAAAGCAAAAGCCTACAGCACTTGGTATTCCCAGGCGGTCTCCCATCAAAGTACTAACCAGGCCTGAACCTGCTTAGCTTCCCAGATCAGACGAGATCAGGCGTGTTCAGGGTGGTGTGGCCATAGGCAGAGACAAGCCTCTCACTTGCTGCTTTTCTACTTTGACGTCTGGCTGCCGGATGCCCTTTCCAGTGCTCAGCAAGACCAGGTCCTTTTGTGCTTTCCCTTCTCTTCAATTTTTTTGCTGGCTTCCTTAAAAGGTCTTGTAGACACAACGCCCCACTCAGAGCCGCTGAGCTCACTGGTCGGCTGCAGCGCTGTCGACGGAACGTCAGCTTCACGGCCAAGGCCACAGGCCGGGAGCAGAGGCGAGACTCACCGGTAGACCCGGGTCGGGTGAGTAGAGCGCGGTTAGTTGCTTTCTAATAGGCTGCAGCCGGGGATTAACTTTTAATGAAAGGGAACAATCCCTTTAACTGTCTGCAGCGCGCCACACCTAGGAAGCGCACTCTCACACACAAGCCAGCATGCACACGTGCTCGCACGTGACAACACCCCCTATCTGCCCCTACAACCTCTCCGTCACCATGCGTCAGACTCTCCTGCCTGCTTTATGATTTCAGGGCCCTAGCAGGAATCACCCCTCCCTCCCCAATTCCTTCCGCACCTTCCTTGCCTTCCTTGCACTGAGGTTAGCTCTTTGTCAGCCGTCTGGCTTGGTTACACAAGCTTCTTTGCAGAGAAATATGGTACTTCTGCTGGCCCTCGCCAGGCGGTCGGCATCCAAAACCTTCCCTGGGCACCTGCTGAAAGCCTGGCCCCTTCATGGCCCCGGGTGCTTTTAATGCCATCATTTCCACACGGCGAGCTGCGGAGTCAATGAGCACTCCTAGCCGTGACAAGGAGCTCGGTGTCAGGCCTGCGTGAAGGCGGCGGGGTAGCGTACTTAGCTGCCAACTGGCTCAGAGGCCTTGGGGCTTCCATCATCTAAGTTACTTAAGGTCGGTGTCCGGCAAGGCGCCGTTCCATGCTAGCCGAGTTGGGCAGTAGGGCAAAACGTCATCAAAATGGTCTACAGCACCTGGTGTTCCAAGGAGGTCTCCCATCCAAGAACTGTCCAAGCCCAGCCCTGCTTTGCTTCTGAGATCAGACGAGATCGGGCGTATCCAAGGTGGTATGGCCAGTAGACACTGCTTGATCCATCGCCCGGCCAGCCTTTCTCAGGATCGCTTGGTGGCGAGCAATCTGGCCGTGACGGGGCGGGCTCCGAAGGGTCCATGCAAAGGCTGTGCCGTCCCTACAGGTGTGGTTTGTTTAGCAGTGATTCACCCGCCGCATCAGGTGTCTTCAAAAATGTCTCGGCGCAGGGTCTCCTGCAGGCTAAACCCTTCATCGCGGTAATGTGACAGAAAGAGCAAGCTGGACCCGTAACTTGGGGGCGGAGCGAGACGTCCAGGGGTGAATGAAGGAAGAGGGTGAGATGGTTGCCAGTGACTTTGAGCTGCTCTTCAGGGGGGAGGGTCGTGTTGCCTGCAAAGGTCTTCTGCTTGGGGTTACCGGTGGTTGCCTCCAGCCACGTGGGAGACGCTGGTCCTGGTGAAAAGGAGCCTAGTATTAAAAGTAAAGAAGCAACAATGCTGGAGGCCCACGGTGATCAGAAGGATGCTGGTATTTTGCAGAGATGAAATAGCGCAAGAGAGAAAGCAAATGAAAAAAAGAAAAGAGAATGAATGTGTGCACTTGTGAAAGGGAATGGAAAAAAGGCATAGAAGAGAGTGCCCCCTGCTGGTGGAAGGAAGGAAAAAGCAAAAGCCTACAGCACCTGGCATTCCCAGGCGGTCTCTGTTAAATGGTCAATTATGGAAATTCATTTGGAATGTTAATCGATAATCATTTTTCTGAGTTCTATGCCTCAGTCATCGTGTCTAGTTGACATGCGCTATTTGTGTGTGTATTTTTGGTTCACTACCATATGTAGAACAGGTGTCCATACGACTGGCTATAAAAGCCCATGGTACAGAAAGGGGGGGCTCTCTTGCTCTGCCCACCCCACAAGACACAGAATCTTCATGCTGAGAAGCAGATGACATGTAGGCCTGGACACATGCTGGACAAAGACAT
This sequence comes from Phyllobates terribilis, assembly GCF_046119375.1. Taxonomy (NCBI): domain Eukaryota; kingdom Metazoa; phylum Chordata; class Amphibia; order Anura; family Dendrobatidae; genus Phyllobates; species Phyllobates terribilis. The sequence goes on along the minus strand of NW_027362764.1, from coordinate 674,778,364 downwards.
GATTTACCAGCCAGGATCCAAGGAAAATGGGTGAATCTCAACAATTAAGCTAATTATGGACAAATGGACAATTACTTTATAACTAATTATTGTATGTACCTGCTGCAATCTGATTCTTTTTAATGGACAATCCAAGAATAAATAGATACATTTTTTATAAGAATATCGTGATATTGATACTTTGAGAAGTCCTCAGTAGAAAAAAATAATACAGGAAGAGTATTATTTTACAATGGTGAGCCAGCCTGTCCTGTTTTTTTGTTTTTTAAATTAAGTAAGTGAATTTCTTCCGTGAACAAGGGGGGAGTCCTGACGAGCTGAACAGCTGTTGTTCACGTGTCAGTAAATTCACTAGTTTGTCACGAGAAGCAGAAAGGACCTACAGACTGAGGAAAGACAGGAAGCAGAGGTACTAACAAGGAACAGAATCACACAGGAAAAGAATCAGATGAACTGAAGACAGGACGTGCTGATAAAGAGAAGCCAAGGAATCTTAAGGTAAGCAAAATATGGATATAATTTCTTCTTTTGCTAAACAAAGTAATATTAATTTCAAAGTTAATGTAGGAGATGACATAGAAGTTTTGTGGCTCAGTTTATACAAAGAATGTGAATTGCAGAATTTACAGTTAACTTCTAAATTGGTAAATAGAGACAAACAGAAATTGAGAAATATTCTACATTTGGTAGATTTTTTTCATAGTCTTGTGTTAGAGATTTCTAAGCAGAAAAATAGTGTAGAAGTGTCAGACGGTGATACTGATTCTGACTGTAATGTGGAAAATGAACAAGAAGTAAGACACGTGTCTGTAACTGAAGGTGACCTTGGGTCTGACCAAGAGACGGACATACAGAAACCTGACATGGGAGGAGACATGACTGACATACGAGAAACCGACATACTAGGTGATGTGGGAGGAGACGTGAGTGACGTAGGAGGAACGGACGTACAAGAGCCACTAAAAATATCAGAGAATTCTGGAATTACCCAGGCTCAACTCCAAATTAAAATTAGGAAAAATTTGCTGAAATTATACAAAATCATGCCAAAATATGATGTCAAAATCCACGCCTGTAGAAATTCAGAGACATTTGTGTAGCATCGGCATCTGCCCCGTGCTAGGCAGAGACGCCGTCCCTCTCACCTCCCCACTCCTGGCGCGGCGTCCTCCAGCGCTTCTCTCCCCGCTGCTTCCGGCACGCGCTCCTTCCCCGGCAGTGTGCTTAGGGCACGCGCGCGCGCGCTCCCCCGCTCTTAAAGGGACCGCGCGCGCCGTCCTAAGGAGTCCCCGGCCAATTGCCGGAGGACCTCCCATTTATAAGGCACCTCCTCCAAAATGGAGGTGCCCGAGCTATGTTGTTGCACTGTTCACTACTCTGCTTCAGCCCTCAGGTCCCGTTGCCAGTTACCTGCCTGATTCCTGCCAGAGTCCTGCCAGTTTGCTGTCTGTTTCCTGCCTGATATTCCTGCTACCTGCTTGCTAGCCTGAGGTCCGACGGTCTGCCTTCCTACTCCTGTCAATCTGTCTATGGACCAGCTTGGCCGCTCACCTGGGAGCGCACATCTGCTACCTGCCTGCTAGCCTTCCTGGAGGCTCTGCCGTCACGTGCTGTGACCACCTGCTATTCCAGAGACCTCCTGCCCGTTCATCCAGAGACTGCCCCGGTCACTTGCCGTGACCTCCTGCCCGTTCATCCAGAGACTGCCCCGGTCACTTGCCGTGACCTCCTGCCCGTTCATCCAGAGACTGCCCCGGTCACTTGCCGTGACCACCTGCCTATCTACCCAGAGACTGCCCCGGTCACTTGCCGTGACCTCCTGTCCGTTCATTCAGAGACTGTCCCAGTCACCTGCTGTGACTGCCTGCCCGTCTACCCTGGTCGCCACCCGCTCCCTTACAAGGACCGCCCCCTTGTATAGTAGCTCAGAGGTTCCGCCTCCCAGACCCGTTACAATTTGAGAGCTTCTCTGATAAGTTTGATTTATCCAATGAGGAGAGGAATCAATTATTTAAAATATGGATTCCTGTGACATTGTCCAGACGTTTACATTTAATGCCCTGTGAAAATGACTCTCCTAATGGATGGGAAAATGATTTGGACAGATTAAGATATTTGATTTATTGTGTCACAAAGGATTTTCCCAACATAGAAGATCTGCAGAAACTAAGGATTGGTAGGAAGGAATGTACATATACATTCATGTCCATATTTGAACGGTTGTACAAAGCTCTCATCAAAAATGGAAAAGTACAACATATGATAACAACTTTTGTACAAAAATTCAAATTCCTAAATTCAGTTTCCCAAGTTATGGCATCACAAAAAAATTCATTATTTGAATGTGCGCAGATGCTGGATTTTGTTAGAAAACATGAGAATCGTGAAAAGAAAATAAATCAAGCTAAATTTATAAAACCAGGAAAGGTAAAATCTTACCAAAAGCCATTATCAAACTCTTCTAGACTGAGTGATCCCTATAGTGAACTCTATCAAATACGCAGAAGATTTCATATATGTTATAAGCCATATCAGCCAGTGCAAAGATCCATCTCTCCACAGAATGAGTTAATTCTCAGTCAGAACTGTGATTCTCTAAAAAGGAAAATGGCTGAAACTGATGGACAGAGACAGGTGAGACGACCAACTCACAGTGACGTCATGGAATGTGGACAGAAGAACAGGCAGTTCTCTGAGGTTTTGAAGGATAGAAAGATGTCTTTCCTAAATAGGGCGTTCCTGGAGATATTTGAGAGAGACAGAAGATTTGGTTTAGGGAGTGGCTAAGGAAAAACTGTAATTATAATGTTGTATCAAAATGTAATACAATGTCTCAATATTTATTTATAATCTTATACAGTAAAATTGTAGTTACATAGTTTCTAATAGTTCATATATATATATATATATATATATATATACACTTGTCTAAGTAGAGATTGCGTATAATTGTATTTATATATACGTTTATAAAATATATATATATATATTAATTAATAAATTAGAACTTCATATATATAAATTTAAGTAGCAATATTTTGAATTACATTAGAACCAACCAATATACAGTGCCTACAAGTAGTATTCAACCCCCTGCAGATTTAGGTGGTTGACACATGCGGAATTAACTTGGCATTGTGACATTTGTACTGTAGATCAGCCTGGAAGTGGGAAATGCACTGCAGCAACTTTTTTTTTGTTTTTTTGTTTTTTTAAAACGTTAAAAGTTAATTCAGAGTGTCATTTATTATTCAACCCCTCAAACCACAAGAATTCTGTTTGGTCCCCCTAAAGTATTAAAAAGTAGTTCAGGCACCAAGAATAATGAGCTTCACATGTGTCGATTAAAGATCTCTTTTGCCAGCCTTTTCTGACTATTTAAGACCCTCCCCAAACTTGTGAACAGCACTCAGACATGGTCAACATGGGAAAGACAAAAGAGCATTCCAAGGCCATCAGAGACAAGATCGTGGAGGGTCACAAGGCTGGCAAGGGGTACAAAACCCTTTCCAAGGAGTTGGGCCTACCTGTCTCCACTGTTGGGAGCATCATCCGTAAGTGGAAGGCTTATGGAACTACTGTTAGCCTTCCACGGCCTGGACAGCCTTTGAAAGTGTCCTCCCGTGCCGAGGCCAGGCTTGTCCGAAGAGTCAAGGCTAACCCAAGGACAACAAGGAAGGAGCTCCGGGAAGATCTCATGGCAGTGGGGACATTGGTTTCAGTCAATACCATAAGTAACGTACTCCACCGCAATGGTTTCCGTTCCAGACGAGCCCGTAAGGTACCTTTACTTTCAAAGCGTCATGTCAAGGCTCGTCTACAGTTTGCTCATGATCACTTGGAGGACTCTGAGACAGACTGGTTCAAGGTTCTATGGTCTGATGAGACCAAGATCGAGATCTTTGGTGCCAACCACACACGTGACGTTTGGAGACTGGATGGCACTGCATACGACCCCAAGAATACCATCCCTACAGTCAAGCATGGTGGTGGCAGCATCATGCTGTGGGGGCTGTTTCTCTGCCAAGGGGCCTGGCCATCTGGTCCGCATCCATGGGAAGATGGATAGCACGGCCTACCTGGAGATTTTGGCCAAGAACCTCCGCTCCTCCATCAAGGATCTTAAGATGGGTCGTAATTTCATCTTCCAACAAGACAACGACCCAAAGCACACAGCCAAGAAAACCAAGGCCTGGTTCAAGAGGGAAAAAGTCAAGGTGTTGGAGTGGCCTAGTCAGTCTCCTGACCTTAACCCAATTGAAAACTTGTGAAAGGAGCTCAAGAATAAAGTCCACATGAGACACCCAAAGAACCTAGATAACTTGGAGAAGATCTGCATGGAGGAGTGGGCCAAGATAACTCCACAGACCTGTGCCGGCCTGATCAGGTCTTATAAAAGACGATTATTAGCTGTAATTGCAAACAAGGGTTATTCCACAAAATATTAAACATAGGGGCTGAATAATAATTGACCCACACTTTTATGTTTAAAATTTAATAAAATTCAACTGAGCAACATAACTTTTTGGTTTGTAAGTTTTATGCTTCTGTTCATAAAACCTACTCTCGTTTGCAGTTTGAAGGCTCTAACTTATTTGCATCTTATCAAACCAGCTAAATCTGCAGGGGGTTGAATACTACTTGTAGGCACTGTATGTATAAGATATTTAAATAATTCTGTTTCTGTATGAATTTGATATTTAATTTTATTTTCTTATATTTCCTTAGAGTTTTCATTCCAAAGCAGGATTTGATCAAAGAACTCTAAAATAGATTTATTTCTTTATTCACACTTACTTTATACTTCTTATTTTTCTATTTTTTCATTTTTTAATTCTCATTTGATTTTATTTGAGTTCAATATCTCAATTGAGAAAACACATTAATATTTAATAAAGTAATGTCTAATACAAGAGTATTGCTTCATTAAATATATATTGCTAAGGAAAAAAATGTTTACATTTTCTGAGTAAACACAACAATTCATTCATTCATTTATTAATTCATTCATTCATTCATTCCTACATTCATATATTTATTCATTTTGGTTCAGGAGTATACATTCTTTGATATTATTGGTTTAATAAAGATATAAAAACTTGTTTTTTCAAAATACACTGACACCTATGGGTTGGAAAAGGTAATTACACCTATGACATAAAAATGTTCTATCATATGGAGAACTTGATTGATAATGAATTATTATCTATTATTGTTTATTATTCCAAATATAATTTATTTTAATATTTTGATAATAATTAGATGGATATTACTGATTGCTATGGTACGCTGTGATATTATAGGTTAGGAAAAACTGCCAGATTTGGTATCAGATTAGGGAATGAAGACTTCAATCAAGACATCGCAATTATGAATTCTATCTTAATAAAGACTTTAAACTTTTATAAATCAAAGAGATTCTCAAAAGTTACAAGAAGAAGCAACTGATATCCGGACGTCTCAGAAGGTAACAGGTGTGAATGCTGAGTGTTATAATAGACTGTGTCCATTACATACAATACAATTCACACCACTGATCACCAAGACGACAGAGGACGATGATCCTATATGTACTGTGTTGTGTTCAAGTTTCATCACGTTCTACTGGTTTCTTATCACCTGCAACGCTTCAATGAAAGCTGGTGAACAGGTAATACCTGGCATATGTGTCATGTATATAAAGGACTGAGTACTGGTTATGGTGCTATATAAAGCAGGAAAGTGTCAAATTAACCCTTGCTTTACTGACCAAAGACGTCACATCTGTTCCAAAAGTGACACGAGACCAGTGCGGACACACGGAAGATTCCAAAGACGATCCAACGTAAGTCCAGGTGACACTGCACAGATATTAAAGCTACATTTCATCCATGGACTTTGTTTTCTTATCAACTGACACACATGATCTTTCTAATAAAGAGTACAGTTTATGGACTGAACAATAATGAACACAATTGTGGACTGTACAATATCTACATGCTGTAATTTATTTCAAAGGAGTTTTCATCTAAAGACTGTGTTATAAAAGAACCAAGAAGAAGACGAGACGACGACCCGATGACATCAGATGATGACGATTGAACCCGAGATTGCTTCAATTTAGATATAGGGAAGTATAATTATACATATTAAATGAATATTAGTCGCGGCTTACCATAACATGAATTCACATCATTATAAAACAATAATCCGATATTGATACTATTATTACTATTTTTATTATTATGGAAATTTAATGATATTGCCAAGGAAGAAGGAAAGAAAAAATGATTGATGAATGTATCCTCTTTTGAGAAATTTCAGTTAAAGTCCTTTTATTCTCAAAAAAGGGGGAAATGTTATATGGTTAATTATGGAAATTCATTTGGAATGTTAATCGATAATCATTTTTCTGAGTTCTATGCCTCAGCCATCGTGTCTAGTTGACATGCGCTAGTTGTGTGTGTATTTTTGGTCAACTACCATATGTAGAACAGGTGTGCCATACGACTGGCTATAAAAGCCCATGGTACAGAAAGGGGGGGCTCTCTTGCTCTGCCCATCCCACAAGACACAGAATCTTCATGCTGAGAAGCAGATGACATGTAGGCCTGGACACATGCTGGACAAAGACATGATTTACCAGCCAGGATCCAAGGAAAGATGGGTGAATCTCAACAATTAAGCTAATTATGGACAAATAGACAATTACTTTATAACTAATTATTGTATGTACCTGCTGCAATCTGATTCTTTTTAATGGACAATCCAAGAATAAATAGATACATTTTTTTATAAGAATATCATGATATTGATACTTTGAGAAGTCCTCAGTAGAAAAAAATAATACAGGAATAGTATTATTTTACAGTCTCCCATCCAAGTACTAACCAGGTCCGACCCTGCTTAGCTTCCGAGATCAGATGAGATCGGGCGTGTTCAGGGTGGTGTGGTAATAGGCAGAACCTAGCCTCTCACTTGCTGCTTTTCTACTTTGACGTCTGGCTGTCGGCTGCCCTTTCCAGTGCTCAGCAAGACCAGGTCCTTTTGTGCTTTCCCTTCTCTTCAGTTTTCTTGCTGGCTTCCTTAAAAGGTCTTGTAGACACAACGCCCCACTCAGAGCCGCTGAGCTCACTGATCGGCTGCAGCGCTGTCGACGCAACGTCAGCTTCACGGCCAATGCCACAGGCCGGGAGCAGAGGCGAGACTCACCGGTAGACCCGGGTAGGGTGAGTAGAGCGCGGTTAGTTGCTTTCTAATAGCCTGCAGCCGGGGATTAACTTTTAATGAAAGGGAACAATCCCTTTGACTGTCTGCAGCGCGCCACACCTAGGAAGCGCACTCTGACAAACAAGCCAGCATGCACACGTGCTCGCACGTGACAACACCCCCTATCTGCCCCTACAACCTCTCCGTCACCATGCATCAGACTCTCCTGCCTGTTTTATGATTTCAGGGCCCTATCAGGAATCACCACCCCTCCCCTCCCCAATTCCTTCCGCACCTTCCTTGCCTTCCTTGCACTGAGGTTAGCTCTTTGGCAGCCGTCTGGCTTCGTTACACAAGCTTCTTTGCAGAGATACATGTTGCTTCTGCTGGCCCTCGCTAGGCGGCCGGCATCCAAAACCTTCCCTGGGCACCTGCTGAAAGCCTGGCCCCTTCACGGCCCCGGGTGCTTTTAACGCCATCATTTCCCCACGGCGAGCTGCGGAGTCAATAAGCACTCCTAGCCGTGACAAGGAGCTCGGTGTCAGGCCTGCGTGGTAGCGTACTTAGCTGCCAACTGGCTCAGAGACCTTGGGGCTTCCATCATCTAAGTTACTTAAGGTCGGTGTCTGGCAAGGCGCCGTTCCATGCTAGCCGAGCTGGGCAGTAGGGCAAAACGTCATCAAAATGGTCTACAGCACCCTTTGTTCCCCCATCCAAGTACTGTCTGAGCCCAGCCCTGCTTTGCTTCCGAGATCAGACGAGATCGGGCGTATCCAAGGTGGTATGGCCAGTAGACGCTGCTCGATCCATCGCCCGGCCAGCCTTTCTCAGGAACGCTTGATGGCGAGCAATCTGGCCGTGACGGTGCGGGCTCCGAAGGGTCCATGCAAAGTCTGTGCCGTCCCTACAGGTGTGGTTTGTTTAGCAGTGATTCACCCGCCGCATCAGGTGTCTTCAAAAATGTCTCAGCGCAGGGTCTCCTGCAGGCTAAACCCTTCATCGCGGTAATGTGACAGAAAGAGCAAGCTGGACCCGTAACTTGGGGGCGGAGCGAGATGTCCAGGAGTGAATGAAGGAAGAGGGTGAGATGGTTGCCAGTGACTTTGAGTTGCTCTTCAGGGGGGAGGGTCGTGTTGCCTGCAAAGGTCTTCTGCTTGGGGTTACCGGTGGTTGCCTCCAGCCACCCGGGAGACGCTGGTCCTGGTGAAAAGGAGCCTAGTATTAAAAGTAAATAAGCAACAATGCTGGAGGCCCACAGTGATCAGAAGGATGCTGGAATTTTGCAGAGATGAAATAGCGCAAGAGAGAAAGCAAATGAAAAAAAAAAAGAGAATGAATGTGTGCACTTGTGAAAGGGAATGGAAAAAAGGCATAGAAGAGAGTGCCCCCTGCTGGTGGAAAGAAGGAAAAAGCAAAAGCCTACAGCACCTGGTATTCCCAAGCGGTCTCCCATCCAAGTACTAACCAGGCCCAACTCTGCTTAGCTTCTGAGATTAGACGAGATCAGGCGTGCTCAGGGTCGTGTGGCCGTAGGCAGAGACAAGCCTCTCACTTGCTGCTTTTCTACTTTGAAGTCTGGCTGCCGGCTGCCCTTTCCAGTGCTCAGCAAGACCAGGTCCTCTTGTGCTTTCCCTTCTCTTCAATTTTTTTGCTGGCTCCTTAAAAGGTCTTGTAGACACAACGCCCCACTCAGAGCCGCCGAGCTCACTGATCGGCTACAGCGCTGTAGACGGAACGTCAGCTTCACGGCCAATGCCACAGGCCGGGAGCAGAGGCGAGACTCACCGGTAGACCCGGGTAGGGTGAGTAGAGCGCGGTTAGTTGCTTTCTAAAAGGCTGCAGCCGGGGATTAACTTTTAATGAAAGGGAACAATCCCTTTGACTGTCTGCAGCGCGCCATACCTAGGAAGCGCACTCTCACACACAAGCCAGCATGCACACGTGCTCGCACGTGACAACACCCCCTATCTGCCCCTACAACCTCTCCGTCACCATGCGTCAGACTCTCCTGCCTGTTTTATGATTTGAGGGCCCTAGCAGGAATCACCCCCCCCTCCCCAATTCCTTCCGCAACTTCCTTGCCTTCCTTGCACTGAGGTTAGCTCTTTGTCAGCCGTCTGGCTTGGTTACACAAGTTTCTTTGCAGAGAAACATGTTACTTCTGCTGGACCTCGCTAGGCGGCCGTCATCCAAAACCTTCCCTGGGCACCTGCTGAAAGCCTGGACCCTTCACGGCCCCGGGTGCTTTTAACGCCATCATTTCCACACGGCGAGCTGCGGAGTCAATAAGCACTCCTAGCCGTGGCAAGGAGCTCGGTGTCAGGCCTGCGTGGTAGCGTACTTAGCTGCCAACTGGCTCAGAGGCCTTGGGGCTTCCATCATCTAAGTTACTTAAGGTCGGTGTCCGGCAGAGCGCCGTTCCATGCTAACCGAGCTGGGCAGTAGGGCAAAACTTCATCAAAATGGTCTACAGCACCTGGTGTTCCCAGGAGGTCTCCCATCCAAGTACTGTCTGAGCCCAGCCCTGCTTTGCTTTGCTTTCAAGATCAGACAAGATCGGGCGCATCCAAGGTGGTATGGCCAGTAGCCGCTGCTTGATCCATCGTCCGGCCAGTCTTCCTCAGGATCGCTTGGTGGCGAGCAATCTGGCCGTGATGGGGCGGGCTCCGAAGGGTCATTGCAAAGGCTGTGCCGTCCCTACAGGTGTGGTTTGTTTAGCAGTGATTCACCCGCCGCATCAGGTGTCTTCAAAAATGTCTTGGCGCAGGGTCTCCTGCAGGCTAAACCCTTCATCGCGGTAATGTGACAGAAAGAGCAAGCTGGACCCGTAATTTGGGGGCGCAGCGAGACGTCCAGGGGTGAATGAAGGAAGAGGGTGAGATGGTTGCCAGTGACTTTGAGCTGTTCTTCAGGGGGGAGGGTCGTGTTGCCTGCAAAGGTCTTCTGCTTGGGGTTACCGGTGGTTGCCTCCAGCCACGCGGGAGACGCTAGTCCTGGTGAAAAGGAGCTTAGTATTAAAAGTAAAGAAGCAACAATGCTGGAGGCCCACGGTGATCAGAAGGATGCTGGTATTTTGCAGAGATGAAATAGCGCAAGAGAGAAAGCAAATGAAAAAAAGAAAAGAGAATGAATGTGTGCACTTGTGAAAGGGAATGGAAAAAAGGCATAGAAGAGAGTGCCCCTGCTGGTGGAAGGAAGGAAAAAGCAAAAGCCTACAGCACCTGGTATTCCCAGGTGGTCTCCCATCCAAGTACTAAACAGGGCTGACCCTGCTTAGCTTCTGAGATCAGACAAGATTGCGTGTGTTCAGGGTGGTGTGGCCGTAGGCAGAGACAAGCCTCTCACTTGCTGCTTTTCTACTTTGACGTCTGGCTGCCTGCTGCCCTTTCCAGTGTTCAGCAAGACCAGGTTCTTTTGTGCTTTCCCTTCTCTTCAACTTTTTTGCTGGCTTCCTTAAAAGGTCTTGTAGACACAACACTCCACTCAGAGCCGCTGAGCTCACTGATCAGCTGCAGCGCTGTCGACGGAACGTCAGCTTCACGGCCAATGCCACAGGCCGGGAGCAGAGGCGAGACTCACCGGTAGACGCGGGTAGGGTGAGTAGAGCGCGGTTAGTTGCTTACTAAGAGCCTGCAGCCGGGGATTAACTTTTAATGAAAGGGAACAATCCCTTTGACTGTCTGCAGCGCGCCACACCTAGGAAGCGCACTCTCACACACAAGCCAGCATGCACACGTGCTCGCACGTGACAACACCCCCTATCTGCCTCTACAACCTCTCCGTCACCATGCGTCAGACTCTCCTGCCTGTTTTATGATTTCAGGGCCCTAGCAGGAATCACCCCCCCCCTCCCCAATTCCTTCTGCACCTTCCTTGCCTTCCTTGCACTGAGGTTAGCTCTTTGTCAGCCGTCTGGCTTGGTTACACAAGCTTCTTTGCAGAGAAACATGTTACTTCTGCTGGCCCTCGCTAGGCGGCCGGCATCCAAAACCTTCCCTGGGCACCTGCTGAAAGCCTGGCCCCTTCACGGCCCCGGGTGCTTTTAACGCCATCATTTCCACACGGCGAGCTGCGGAGTCAATAAGCACTCCTAGCCGTGGCAAGGAGCTCGGTGTCAGGCCTGCGTGAAGGCGGCGGGGTAGCATATTTAGCTGCCAACTGGCTCAGAGGCCTTGGGGCTTCCATCATCTAAGTTACTTAAGGTCGGTGTCCGGCAAGGCGCCGTTCCATGCTAGCCGAGCTGGGCAGTAGGGCAAAACTTCATCAAAATGGTCTATAGCACCCGGTGTTCCCAGGAGGTCTCCCATCCAAGTACTGTCTGAGCCCAGCCCTGCTTTGCTTCCGAGATCAGATGAGATCGGGCGTATCCAAGGTGGTATGGCCAGTAGAGGCTGCTCGATCCATCGCCCGGCCAGCCTTTCTCAGTATCGCTTGGTGGCGAGCAATCTGGCCGTGACGGGGCGGACTCCGAAGGGTCCATGCAAAGGCTGTGCCGTCCCTACAGGTGTGGCTTGTTTAGCAGTGATTCACCCGCCGCATCAGGTGTCTTCAAAAATGTCTCGGCGCAGGGTCTCCTGCAGGCTAAACCCTTCATCGCGGTAATGTGACAGAAAGAGCAAGCTGGACCCGTAACTTGGGGGCGGAGCGAGACGTCCAGGGGTGAATGAAGGAAGAGGGTGAGATGGTTGCCAGTAACTTTGAGCTGCTCTTCAGGGGGGAGGGTCGTGTTGCCTGCAAAGGTCTTCTGCTTGGGGTTACCGGTGGTTGCCTCCAGCCACGCTTGAGACGCTGGTCCTAGTATTAAAAGTAAAGAAGCAACAATGCTGGAGGCCCACGGTGATCAGAAGGATGCTGGTATTTTGCAGAGATGAAATAGCGCAAGAGCGAAAGCAAATGAAAAAAAGAAAAGAGAATGAATGTGTGCACTTGTGAAACGGAATGGAAAAAAGGCATAGAAGAGAGTGCCCCCTGCTGGTGGAAGGAAGGAAGGAAAAAGCAAAAGCCTGCAGCACCTGGTATTCCCAGGCGGTCTCCTCATCTTAGTGCTAACCAGTCCCAACTCTGCTTAGCTTCTGAGATCAGACAAGATCAGGCATGTTCAGGGTAGTGTGGCCATAGGCAGAGACAAGCCTCTCACTTGCTGCTTTTCTACTTTGAAGTCTGGCTGCCGGCTGCCCTTTCCAGTGCTCAGCAACACCAGGTCCTTTTGTGCTTTCCCTTCTCTTCAATTTTTTTGATGGCTTCCTTAAAAGGTCTTGTAGACACAACGCCCCACTCAGAGCCGCTGAGCTCACTGATCGGCTGCAGCGCTGTCGACGGAACGTCAGCTTCACGGCCAATGCCACAGGTCGGGAGCAGAGGCGAGACTCACCGGTAGACCCGGGTAGGGTGAGTAGAGCGCGGTTAGTTGCTTTCTAATAGCCTGCAGCCGGGGATTAACTTTTAATGAAAGGGAACAATCCCTTTGACTGTCTGCAGCGCGCCACACCTAGGATGCGCACTCTCACACACAAGCCAGCATGCACACGTGCTCGCACGTGACAACACCACCTATCTGCCCCTACAACCTCTCCGTCACCATGCGTCAGACTCTCCTGCCTGTTTTATGATTTCAGGGCCCTAGCAGGAATCACCCCCCCCTCCCCAATTCCTTCAACACCTTTCTTGCCTTCCTTGAACTGAGGTTAGCTCTTTGTCAGCCGTCTGGCTTGGTTACACAAGCTTCTTTGCAGAGAAACATGTTACTTCTGCTGGCCCTTGCTAGGCGGCCGGCATCCAAAGCCTTCCCTGGGCACCTGCTGAAAGCCTGGCCCCTTCAAGGCACCGGGTGCTTTTAACGCCATCATTTCCACACGGCGAGCTGCGGAGTCAATAAGCACTCCTAGCCGTGGCAAGGAGCTCAGTGTCAGGCCTGCGTGAAGGCGGCGGGGTAGCGTACTTAGCTGCCAACTGGCTCAGAGGCCTTGGGGCTTCCATCATCTAAGTTACTTAAGGTCGGTGTCCGGTAAGGCACCGTTCCATGCTAGCCGAGCTGGGCAGTAGGGCAAAACGTCATCAAAATGGTCTACAGCACCCGGTGTTCCCAGGAGGTATCCCATCCAAGAACTGTCCGAGCCCAGCCATGCTTTGCTTCCGAGATCAGACGAGATCAGGCGTATCCAAGGTGGTATGGCCAGTAGACGCTGCTTGATCCATCACCCGGCCAGCCTTTGTCAGGATCGCTTGGTGGCGACCAATCTGGCCGTGACGGGGCGGGCTCCGAAGGGTCCATGCAAAGGCTGTGCCGTCCCTACAGGTGTGGTTTATTTAGCAGTGATTCACCCGCCGCATCAGGTGTCTTCAAAAATGGCTCGGTGCAGGGTCTCCTGCAGGCTAAACCCTTCATCGCGGTAATGTGACAGAAAGAGCAAGCTGGACCTGTAACTTGGGGGCTGAGCGAGACGTCCAGGGGTGAATGAAGGAAGAGGGTGAGATGGTTGCCAGTGACTTTGAGCTGCTCTTCAGGGGGGAGGGTCGTGTTGCCTGCAAAGGCCTTCTGCTTGGGGTTACCGGTGGTTGCCTCCAGCCACCCAGGAGACGCTGGTCCTGGTGAAAAGGAGGCTAGTATTAAAAGTAAAGAAGCAACAATGCTGGAGGCCCACGGTGATCAGAAGGATGCTGGTATTTTGCAGAGATGAAATAGCGCAAGAGAGAAAGCAAATGAAAAAAAGAAAAGAGAATGAATGTGTGCACTTGTGAAAGGGAATGGAAAAAAGGTATAGAAGAGAGTGCCCCCTGCTGGTGGAAGGAAGGAAAAAGCAAAAGCCTACAGCACCTGGCATTCCCAGGCGGTCTCTGTTAAATGGTTAACTATGGAAATTAATTTGGAATGTTAATCGATAATCATTTTTCTGAGTTCTATGCCTCAGCCATCGTGTCTAGTTGACATGCGCTATTTGTGTGTGTATTTTTGGTTCACTACCATATGTAGAACAGGTGTCCATACGACTGGCTATAAAAGCCCATGGTACAGAAAGGGGGGGCTCTCTTGCTCTGCCCACCCCACAAGACACAGAATCTTCATGCTGAGAAGCAGATGACATGTAGGCCTGGACACATGCTGGACAAAGACATGATTTACCAGCCAGGATCCAAGGAAAGATGGGTGAATCTCAACAATTAAGCTAATTATGGACAAATGGACAATTACTTTATAACTAATTATTGTATGTACCTGCTGCAATCTGATTCTTTTTAATGGACAATCCAAGCATAAATAGATACATTTTTTTATAAGAATATCGTGATATTGATACTTTGAGAAGTCCTCAGTAGAATAAAATAATACAGGAAGAGTATTATTTTACAATGGTGAGCCAGCCAGTCCTGTTTTTTTGTTTTTTAAATTAAGTAAGTGAATTTCTTCCGTGAACAAGGGGGGAGTCCTGACGAGCTGAACAGCTGTTGTTCACGTGTCAGTAAATTCACTAGTTTGTCACGAGAAGCAGAAAGGACCTACAGACTGAGGAAAGACAGGAAGCAGAGGTACTAACAAGTAACAGAATCACACAGGAAAAGAATCAGACGAACTGAAGACAGGACGTGCTGATAAAGAGAAGCCAAGGAATCTTAAGGTAAGCAAAATATGGATATAATTTCTTCTTTTGCTAAACAAAGTAATATTAATTTCAAAGTTAATGTAGGAGATGACATAGAAGTTTTGTGGCTCAGTTTATACAAAGAATGTGAATTGCAGAATTTACAGTTAACTTCTAAATTGGTAAATAGAGACAAACAGAAATTGAGAAATATTCTACATTTGGTAGATTTTTTTCATAGTCTTGTGTTAGAGATTTCTAAGCAGGAAAATAGTGTAGAAGTGTCAGACGGTGATACTGATTCTGACTGTAATGTGGAAAATGAACAAGAAGTAAGACACGTGTCTGTAACTGAAGGTGACCTTGGGTCTGACCAAGAGACGGACATACAGAAACCTGACATGGGAGGAGACATGACTGACATACGAGAAACCGACATACTAGGTGATGTGGGAGGAGACGTGAGTGACGTAGGAGGAACGGACGTACAAGAGCCACTAAAAATATCAGAGAGTTCTGGAATTACCCAGTCTCAACTCCAAATTAAAATGAGGAAAAATTTGCTGAAATTATACAAAATCATGCCAAAATATGATGTCAAAATCCATGCCTGTAGAAATTCAGAGACATTTGAGAGCTTCTCTGATAAGTTTGATTTATCCAATGAGGAGAGGAATCAATTATTTAAAATATGGATTCCTGTGACATTGTCCAGACGTTTACATTTAATGCCCTGTGAAAATGACTCTCCTAATGGATGGGAAAATGATTCGGACAGATTAAGATATTTGATTTATTGTGTCACAAAGGATTTTCCCAACATAGAAGATCTGCAGAAACTAAGGATTGGTAGGAAGGAATGTACATATACATGCATGTCCATATTTGAACGGTTGTACAAAGCTCTCATCAAAAATGAAAAAGTACAACATATGATAACAACTTTTGTACAAAAATTCAAATTCCTAAATTCAGTTTCCCAAGATATGGCATCACAAAAAAATTCATTATTTGAATGTACGCAGATGCTGGATTTTGTTAGAAAACATGAGAATCGTGAAAAGAAAATAAATCAAGCTAAATTTATAAAACCAGGAAAGGTAAAATCTTACCAAAAGCCAATATCAAACTCTCCTAGACTGAGTCATACCCATAGTGAACTCTATCAAATACGCAGAAGATTTCATATATGTTATAAGCCATATCAGCCAGTGCAAAGATCCATCTCTCCACAGAATGAGTTAATTCTCAGTCAGAACTGTGATTCTCTAAAAAGGAAAATGGCTGAAACTGATGGATAGAGACAGGTGAGACGACCAACTCACTGTGACGTAATGTAATGTGGACAGAAGAACAGGCAGTTCTCTGAGGTTTTGAAGGATAGAAAAATGTCTTTCCTAAATAGGGCGTTCCTGGAGATATTTGAGAGAGACAGAAGATTTGGTTTAGGGAGTGGCTAAGGAAAAACTGTAATTATAATGTTGTATCAAAATGTAATACAATGTCTCAATATTTATTTATAATCTCATACAGTAAAATTGTAGTTACATAGTTTCTAATAGTTCATATATATATATATATATATATATATATACACTTGTCTAAGTAGAGATTGCGTATAATTGTATTTATATATACGTTTATAAAATATATATATACATATACTAATTAATAAATTAGAACTTCATATATATAAATTTAAGTAGCAATATTTTGAATTACATTAGAACCAACCAATATATGTATAAGATATTTAAATAATTCTGTTTCTGTATGAATTTGATATTTAATTTTATTTTCTTATATTTCCTTAGAGTTTTCATTCCAAAGCAGGATTTGATCAAAGAACTCTAAAATTGATTTATTTCTTTATTCACACAGGAAGTGAAAAAATTGCATGATTTTATGTGTATAACATTTTAAAATAATAACAATATATCTAGTTGAACTATAATATATATGTAATACTTATTAATTCTTTTGTGTTGCTAATATTTTCTGTGCATGAAGTGTTCGTGCAAATTAAAGTAGCTTTACAGCATGACGTGTGACAGCTGCGGCCTTTGAACTTTGAGCTAATAGTATAGGATCCCATTCATTCTATTTTCAACTGATGTAACTTAAGACCGGGCAGCCAGTGAAAAAAGAATCTAAGACAAGAGTTTTTTCAAGTGTCTGAAATTCCAGTGACTTACTCTCATATTATATAATATGTACTTGGGGAATATTAAAAGAAATATAAAGATATTCAATTGATATGGCAATGCGCATTAATAAATTGGGATACAACAATTTTGGGTAAAATATATATATATATATCTAAAACTTCATATGTGGAATGTTTGAGTTGAACAGATCTGTGAATGTCAGAGTGAAGGTGACAGATGAGTAAATCAGCAGCTGCTAAGTGTGATTGATGTGACAGAGGCCTCGTATGTTTGTATGTTTGAAAAAAAAAAATGTTTCTTTATGTGAAGGTACAAAAATATATTTAATTCTGAGGAAATTATAATACATAATTAGGTATTATCTACATATGTATATTTCTATATTTCTTTAATAATTATTATTTCTTGATTTAACTAATAGTGGATAAGGGCAACCACACATCAAAATGGTTTACAAAGCAAATTTATATTTAGAATAATTTTCCACATGATAATATTCTTGAATAACTATAATATTATTTTTAATGGTTACCTAAATAGGTACACACCTCTCTTTAGTCAAATCTATGCTACTCATCGATATGAAATTTATGCACAATATTTCTAGAAGAATAATTATTTTTAATTTGGTTCTGATATATACATAAATTTTATAAAATAATATTTTTGGTATTAAGGGGGAAAATGTGTTTTTGATCCTGATTACATAATCACTTTTGATCAATACTTATTTTCCACACATTTTAATAAAGAAGAAATAATAATAAGGTACTATGGTATAATTAAGAAGGGTATTACATGCAAAGTTGCATAATTTAATATTTTTTGGTGGTACAAGGTTATGACAAATATGAAATCATCCAGATAATGGAGATATAAGGGTATTTTTTATGGAGAATATAATTACTCTGCATTTGTCATTAAAATTTAAAGGCCTTATTTTTATTTTTATTCTTATTTTTACTCTTAATTTTATTTTTCATTTTTAAAATTTTATTCTTACTTTATACTTCTTATTTTTCTATTTTTTCATTTTCTAATTCTCATTTGATTTTATTTGAGTTCAATATCTCAATTGAGAAAACACATTAATATTTAATAAAGTAATGTCTAATACAAGAGTATTGCTTCATTAAATATATATTGCTAAGGAAAAAAATGTTTACATTTTCTGAGTAAACACAACAATTCATTCATTCATTTATTCATTCATTCATTCATTCATACATTCATATATTTATTCATTTTGGTTCAGGAGTATACATTCTTTGATATTATTGGTTTAATAAAGATATAAAAACTTGTTTTTTCAAAATACACTGACACCTATGGGTTGGAAAAGGTAATTACACCTATGACATAAAAATGTTCTATCATATGGAGAACTTGATTGATAATGAATTATTATCTATTATTGTTTATTATTCCAAACATAATTTATTTTAATATTTTGATAATAATTAGATGGATATTACTGATTGCTATGGTACGCTGTGATATTATAGGTTAGGAAAAACTGCCAGATTTGGTATCAGATTAGGGAATGAAGACTTCAATCAAGACATCGCAATTATGAATTCTATCTTAATAAAGACTTTAAATTTTTATAAATCAAAGAGATTCTCAAAAGTTACAAGAAGAAGCAACTGATATCCGGACGTCTCAGAAGGTAACAGGTGTGAATGCTGAGTGTTATAATAGACTGTGTCCATTACATACAATACAATTCACACCACTGATCACCAGGACGGCAGAGGACGATGATCCTATATGTACTGTGTTGTGTTCAAGTTTCATCACGTTCCACTGGTTTCTTATCACCTGCAACGCTTCAATGAAAGCTGGTGAACAGGTAATACCTGGCATATGTGTCCTGTATATAAAGGACTGAGTACTGGTTATGGTGCTATATAAAGCAGAAAAGTGTCAAGTTAACCCTTGCTTTACTGACCAAAGACTTCACATCTGTTCCAAAAGTGACACGAGACCAGTGCGGACACACGGAAGATTCCAAAGACGATCCAACGTAAGTCCAGGTGACACTGCACAGATATTAAAGCTACATTTCATCCATGGACTTTGTTTTCTTATCAACTGACACACATGATCTTTCTAATAAAGAGTACAGTTTATGGACTGAACAATAATGAACACAATTATGGACTGTACAATATCTACATGCTGTAATTTATTTCAAAGGAGTTTTCATCTAAAGACTGTGTTATAAAAGAACCAAGAAGAAGACGAGACGACGACCCGATGACATCAGATGATGACGATTGAACCCGCGATTGCTTCAATTTAGATATAGGGAAGTATAATTATACATATTAAATGAATATTAGTCGCGGCTTACCATAACATGAATTCACATCATTATATAACAATAATCCGATATTGATACTATTATTACTATTATTATTATTATGGAAATTTAATGATATTGCCAAGGAAGAAGGAAAGAAAAAATGATTGATGAATGTATCTTCTTTTGAGATTTTTCAGTTAAAGTCCTTTTATTCTCAAAAAAGGGGGAAATGTTAAATGGTTAATTAGGGAAATTCATTTGGAATGTTAATCGATAATCATTTTTCTGAGTTCTATGCCTCAGCCATCGTGTCTAGTTGACATGCGCTAGTTGTGTGTGTATTTTTGGTTCACTACTGATAGGAAAATTAGTATACCATATCAATTAATCCCTTTTAGTATAACCCTTTAACACTCCTATAAACCAATGTAGTAAAATATGCTGCTTAAACAACTAAATTATAATAAGATTAATCAATAATCTCTAAGCAAAGATGTAAAGTTTACCCAAGCCACTGTAGAATTTGCAGGGGTTGCTTATCTTAGTCAAAATGCCCTTTTGAGGTCAGGTTGATCTAGGGAAAGCACATTGACCAACAAAACAGGTACATTGCATCAAGTAATTATATAAGTACATAGGTAAGTATTTTATGTAATCGCCTGATTACTAATGATTGGATGCTAGTTGTTTATATTGTAAGATGATTGGTTATGTTATAATCTTCCTATGTCCCACCTACTATGTACAACCCACAATTTATACTATAAGAATTGTGCCCCAATACAATGGAGGCAGTTCTGTTCTAATATTGATCAGAGCTCTTGTGGCTACAATAAAACTTTCTTTAATCTGCAGAGATAGTGTGTGCACTCATCCTTTGGGAGACTGAGACGTTATTCCATATCAGTTGGTGCCGAAACCCGGGACCTCACGCCGCTACTTTGGACGGGAGAATTGCAAGCTGTATGCTGGCTGGACAGGTGGATCACTACTACAAAAGTGCGCTGCAGGTGAGAATTCCCTGTTGTTTGGGTGGTCATCCACTTTGGCCTGTCAGTAACTTCTTGTTCCTGTCCAGTAGCGTCTGAGGTATTTATTTTAGCCTTTATTTTATCCACTCTCCCAAAGGGTATATAGTAAATGTACGTAAGGTATTAGAGTTTATTTCAATGTTATAAAGTTTTACTGTCATGTAAATATTGCTGATATTTCTGGTCTGTTTCCTGAGAGAGCTGTGTAATATACTATTGTTACTATTGTTTACCTAATCAATATATCACTCACACTCACTGCCAGTTTCTCCTGTTCAGTGAACGTTTCACAAGCACAAGCTAATGAGACGGGACAGTGGTATTAATATTGCACAGCACTCTGAGCAAACATATTGGAATAACCAGATAAAAATTACAAATAGACATACGGTTATTGTCATTAATTGTTTGAACTAATAACTTAGTTTAGAAAAATAAGTTTGAAAAGTGATAAGAAACTTAGTATCATTCATATATATATATATTTACACTGAATATTGTTAACTCATAAATTGGTCTGACGAGACCCACATTTATTTCCTGTAATAAAATAACTCCAAAGAGGAAATGGGGAATGTCCATAGCAATTGTGCTAAACCCGGCAAAACCCCACAGAAGGAAATTAAATGTGTTCAATACTCAGAAGGGAGTCCGATGATTTATATGATTGATACATATGGGCAACCAGCATTCAATATATGGACTAGATGGAGATCTGTTTTGCCTGATCTACCAATCGAAGGCACATTAGATATTACTCTATTAAAGACTATATCACCTTGCTGTATCAGTGAGGAAGAACAGAAAATGTACTGTTCTTGGTTAGAAGTAGCTGCATCTACCACTAATCTAGTATCCGTGACTCCTCTTATGCCTCGTGCCCCACCATCATATTATTCTAGTAAACCAAAATTATTAAATATGATGGATTGTGATGATGAACAAATGATAGCCTGCATGGCCCAGAGCCTGATAGACCAAGCCCGGGCTGCCAGAGTTGCACAAGCAGCTCAGCCTTATGCATCCGTAACCACACCTTCCCCATTGCAAGCTTCTGCCCCAATAGGTCCCGATGCACCTTTATCCATGATCACAGATACTGGTTTTATAAAAACAAGCCCATCATCATCTGGTGCTAGTATAGATGAGAAGGTGCATGAAGGAACACTTGCTAGGACCACTGTAGTAAGAGAAGAATTATACCCAAATAGGGAATTGGAAGAATATTCTGACAAAACACCAATAATAGATAAAAATTATACCAATGTAAGCACAGATAACATTATAACTGAAGGTAGAAGGCGCCTACAAAACAATCCCCCTGCTCAAATGTACCCCATGCAAGAAATCACAGGCCCAGGTAACCAGTCATGGAAGATGAGAAAACCTTACACTTGCACTGATTTGTTTGAGATAAATAAGCAAGTGGGTGAATATAGGAAAAATCCCAGAAGATCTTGGGAAATGTTAGATAAGATCTTTCATACACATCAACTATATGGTCAAGATATTCTACAAATCTTGCATACTGTATTTACACCTGCAGAGGTTGTAGAATTACTTAAGAAAACTCAATATACTGGACCTAATCCAGAGTTCAAAATTGATGACGTACAAAATCAGTGGGATAAAATTCGTCACAATTATAAGGAAATGTTTAAGCAAACCCCTGATTGGAATACTATAAGCAATATACAACAAGGGTCAACTGAATCAGTAAGAGAGAATTATCACAGATTCAGTCAGTTGGTGAAAGATCAGAGTGGTGAAAAAAGTCTATTTGAAGTTCCTGAAGTAGCTATAATTCTTATCCAAACATTTGTTGATAGGTTAACTAAGGTGTTAAAAAGCAGATTAACCACTCAGATGCCTCATTGGAAAACTTTAACTATGGATAGTGTGTTAGCTGATTTATATCACGAGAAAAATCTAGAGGGGGCACAAAAGAAAAAGGAAGAAAGATTAATGCAGTTAAAAATATCTGCTACAGAGAGAACTCTGAAAACCACAGGCACTGCTAACAAGGATGACAACTCAAAAGGGAAGGATTTTAGGTGTTTCAATTGCAATGGGAAGGGTCACATTGCCAGGTATTGCAAGAAACCAAAGAAACAACAAAAGCAGGAAGAAGATAAACAGAGTTGACTAGATGATAGTGAAACTGTGCAATATATGGTTAACCCTTTAATGCCTTTAAACACTTCTTCCTTTTCCTCTAGAGAACCAGTTTTACACTGTGAAGTGGCAGGAGAAACTGTACCTTTTCTTATTGACACAGGTGCTTCAGTGTCTCTAATTAATGATAACTCATTCCTTCCCAAAACAGGAGAAAAATTGAAAATGGTTGGAGTCACAGGAAAACCTAATTTTCTTTCTATTTCAGATCCAACTAGGGTTACTATAGGTCCCATTACAACTGAACATTCTTTTCTGTTGTCAGCAGATGCCCCGATAAGCCTCCTGGGACGGGACCTGCTATGTAAACTGAATTGTACCATATTTTGTACCCCGGATGGAGTACATTTACAGGTACCCAAGGGTCATATGGAGGATGCAGTGAATTTATTGTACATGAGTCCAGATACCATATTGGTCTCCAAAATATTGGATCCGGCGGTAGAATCAATGTTGACAAAGGTCCCACCTAAATTGTGGAATACTGATTCTACTGAGGTTGGTAACATGAATCATGTCCAACCTGTACAAATTGACTTAAAACCTCACTGTATCCTCCCCTGTAAACCTCAATACCCATTAAAACCAGAAGCTGAAGTTGGCATAGCCCCAACTATTAAATCACTCTTGATACAAGGTGTGTTGAAGAAAATTCAGAGTCCATGTAACAGTCCTATTTTCCCCATCAAGAAACCTGGTAGTAAGGGACAGTGGAGGATGGTTCAAGATCTAAGGACCATAAATGAAGTGGTTGTACCATTACACCCAGTCGTTCCAAATCCAGCTACTATCTTAATGCAGATCCCAGCAAATAGTTCTTATTTTTCTGTCATAGATCTGTGTTCCGCTTTCTTCTCCATCCCCATTCACCCTGACTCCCAGTACCTTTTTGCCTTTACTTACAGAGGACAGCAGTATACATGGACTCGGTTGCCACAAGGTTTTCTAAACTCACCTACCATCTTCAGTCAAGCACTCAGTAACAACCTGGCAGATCTAGTGCTCCCATGCGGATCCATCTTGATTAGTATGTGGATGACCTGTTGCTGTGTTCTGTTTCAAAAGATGAGAGTCTGGAAGATGCAGAAGCCCTTCTGTGCTTTCTAGCAGAAAACGGACACAAAGCAGCACTTGCCAAGTTGCAACTGTGCCAGACTAAGGTAGTATACATTGGACACTGTTTGACAAAAGGACTAAGACATCTCTTGACAGAAAGAGTAATGGCCATTAAACATATGACCATTCCCTATAACAAGAAACAGAGGAGACAGTTTTTAGGGATGGTTGGATACTGTAGACAGTGGATTCCTTGTTTTTCTTTATATTCCACACCACTGTATGCCCTTACCAAAGATACTGTCCCAGAACCTTTTGAGCATACAGAGGAAGTTCAAACTGCTTTTGTAGAACTGAAGGAAGCCTTGATCTCTGCCCCTGCTCTTGGTTTACCCAATTATGCTCTCCCTTTTCGTCTTTTTTGCCATGAAGTACAAGGGCATGCTCAAGCTGTATTGACTCAACGTCATAATGATGCTAACAGACCAATTGCCTACTACAGCTCAGAACTAGACCCGGTTGCACGAGGAATGCATGCTTGTCTTAAGGCCGTTGCAGCAGCAGCATTTTCTGTGGAGAAATCTGCAGACCTGGTTCTCATGCACTCCTTGATTGTATGGGTCCCCCACTCTGTGTATGCACTGCTCAACTGCCAGAGGACCAAGCATGTCACCCAGGCCAGACTTACCAGATGGGAAGTGACACTCTTACAGCCAAGTCACATCACTTTACGCAGATGTTCCCAGTTGAACCCTGCTACTTTACTACCATATGAGACACTCTTGTCTCAGAGAGAGGGAGTGAATGGTGAGACTGGTGAATTTGACACAGACAGTGAGTTTGACAGAATGGCATGCCCTGATGAACATGATTGTGTACTTCACACGCAAACATTGACACTGCCTAGGGCAGATTTACAAGAAGAACCGCTGCAAAACCCAGATCTGGTGTTTTACGTTGATGGAAGTTGCCACAGGCAAACAGACACAGGAGAATTGAATTCTGGGTTTACAGAAGTGGATGACCACAATGTGGTCCATGCTGAAGCATTAGGAACACCACACTCAGCACAAAGAGCAGAACTAATTGCACTCACAAAAGCATGCCAGCTAGCAGAAGGACAACGTGTTAACATTTATTCAGACTCAAGGTACGCATTTGGTGTAATATATGATTTTGGTACTATATGGAAAATGAGAAATTTTCTCACTGCTAATGGTTCTCCAATAAGCCACTCAGGAGAAATTGCTCAGTTACTTGATGCAGTGAATCTCCCAAAGGAGATTGCTGTCATCAAGTGTCAGGCTCATACCACTGGACAAGATCCAGTAGCAAAAGGAAACAACAGAGCTGATGCAGCTGCAAAAACTGCAGCAAGCAAAGTTTTAAACACCCATATGATGAATCTGATTGAAATCCCAAATTGGGAAAAACTGCAAACAATGCAAAATAATTGTTCTCCTCAGGAAAAGGCCCGATGGAAGGACATAGGATGCACCGAGGATTCAGAAGGCCTCTGGAGAAACGGTGAAGGTAAACCAGTGGCCCCAAAATCTCTGCTGACAGCGTTAGCAGATGCTGCACATGGTTAAACCCATGGAGGTAAAACCGCGATGCGAAATTTGGTATATACGTACTGGTGTGCACCAGGTTTCACAGTTATTGCAAAAAGAAAATGTTTGTCTTGTCAAACATGTCTCCAGCAAAATGCTGGAGGAGCTGTGAAAGCCCCACCTTCTCACCTCCCATCAACCACGGGTCCTTTCCAAATTCTGCAGATTGATTACATTCAACTACCTAAAGTTGGTAGATTGCAATATGTCTTGGTATGTGTTGATCAATTCTCAGGGTGGGTAGAGGCTTATCCAACAGCCTCACAGACAGCAAAAATAACTGCTTCAAAGATATGTAAGGAATTTGTGTGTAGATATGGTATTCCACAGATAATATCTAGTGATCAAGGTCCTGCATTTACAGGTAAAGTGTTCCAAAAAGTATGTTCAATGATAGGAGTAAAACAACAATTGCATACTCCTTATCACCGACAAGCTAGTGGGAAAGTGGAAAGGTATAACCGAACCATAAAAGAGAAACTAGCAAAATGTTGTAAAGAAACAGGTATGAAGTGGCCAGATGCCCTACCTTTGGTATTAATGGATATCAGAATAACACCACGAGGTCTTTTACAGTTATCACCTTTTGAGATTCTGTATGGCAAGATACCTAATTACCCACTTTCACCCCCAGAAACTGCCCAGGCTGCTCAGAATACCTTGAATGTGGACTACGTCTTACGCTTGCAAAAACAACTAAAAGACATTGCCCAGAGTGTACATCTACAGCAACCACAAGTCACTTTGTCCTGTCACAAGGTGCAGCCAGGAGACTACGTGTTGGTACGTAAATTCTTGAGATCTGGTTCCCTTACAGAACGGTGGGAAGGTCCATACCAAGTCCTGTTGACAACCCCTATCAGCGTTAAGGTAGAAGGAAGAGGGACGTGGATCCACGCATCTCACTGCAAAAGAGTGCAACCCACTGCCGAGACGACATCTTCATCTGCGCCAGATAAAGAAGATCCAGCTGACATCATCTGTACCACACACCCTGAGCTGCACCCCTAAGTAAGTTTTTGTGGTCTGAGACAAAGCAGAAATACGCTTCTCTCAGGCTGCCACCTAAGTCGCTGCTGTAACAGCTGAAGATAATTCCAGCGCTGTTCTTCCATCGCGTGAAGAGGATAAAACAAAGAAGAAGATGTCACTCTATGAGCAGTTATATGGACCACATGCGAGCAAAAGACTCTGGGGAGCGGTGATAGGCCTATCTAGTCTTTTGGTGATAATGGTGTGTTTACACAGTTTAAGTGAATGTTCTACGTCCACAGATACTGATAATCCAATAATACCACTAGATCCATTCTTGGGAGGGAGGAAGAAAAGAGGTATCCCAGATGTTCATGACTGTATAGAGTACTATTGTAAACCTAATGGTTATGAAGCCCGGTGCATAGTTTGGTGTTTTGATGATAGAGAATTCCTTCGAGGTAAACGGGAGTTACATGAACACCTACAAGAGCCCTGGGACAATAAATTGTTAAATATGCATGACACTATAGCCAAGCACACAGGAACTAAAGATTGTTGGATATGCACTCTGTAGCATCGGCGTCTCTGCCCCGCTCTAGGCAGAGACGCCGTCCCTCTCACCTCCCCGCTCCTGGCGCGGCGTCCTCCAGCGCTTCTCTCCCCGCTGCTTCCGGCATGCGCTCCTTCCCCGGCAGTGTGCTTAGGGCGCGCGCGCGCGCGCTCCCCCTCTCTTAAAGGGACCGCGCGCGCCGTCCTAAGGAGTCCCCGGCCAATTGCCGGAGGACCTCCCATATAAAAGGCACCTCCTCCAAAATGGAGGTGCCCAAGCAATGTTGTAGCACTGTTCACTACTCTGCTTCAGCCCTCAGGTCCCGTTTCCAGTTACCTGCCAGATACCTGCCAGATTCCTGCCAGTCTGCTGTCTAATTCCTGCCTGTTATCCTGCTACCTGCCTGCTAGCCTGAGGTCCGACGGTCTGCCTTCCAACTCCTGTCAGTCTGTCTAAGGACCAGCTTGCCCGCTCACCTGGGAGCGCTCATCTACTGCCTGTCTGCTAGCCTACCAGGAGGCTCTGCCGTCACGTGCTGTGACCACCCGCCTGTCCAGAGACTCCTGCCCGCTCACCTGGGAGCGCTCATCTGCTACCTGTCTGTTGGTCTTCCTGGAGGCTCCGCCGTCACATGCTGTGACCACCCGATTATCCAGAGACTCTCGCCTGCTCACCTGGGAGCTCACGTCTATCATCTGCCGCCACAGGTCGTACCAATCCTTTACCCAGAGACTGCCCCGGTCACTTGCCGTGACCTCCTGCCCGTTCATCCAGAGACTGCCCCGGTCACTTGCTGTGACCTCCTGCCCGTTCATCCAGAGACTGCCCCGGTCACTTGCCGTGACCTCCTGCCCGTTCTTCCAGAGACTGCCCCGGTCACTTGCCGTGACCTCCTGTCCGTTCATTCAGAGACTGTCCCAGTCACCTGCTGTGACTGCCTGCCCGTCTACCCTGGTCGCCACCCGCTCCCTTACAAGGACCGCCCCCTTGTATAGTAACTCAGAGGTTCCGCCTCCCAGACCCGTTACAGTTTGCTTGGGCACCGGAACCCGGTGGCACCCAAGCTCCCTCGCTCTCGGACCTGTGTCATGAACTGTCCCGTCAGAGGTCCCAACAGGAGTCCATCCTGGGTCACCTGCGGAATGTCAATTCTCGCCTGGACACTCTGACTGCTCTGCCTGCAACCACCGCCAGTGCCATGACTCGCAATCCGGCAGCTCCACTGCCCACTAATAACATGGTATCCTACCCCGGACCCCGGCTTTCTGCACCTCCTCGTTTCGGAGGCGTCTCCGCCCAGGCTCGGGGCTTCATAAATCAGTGCACCCTGCACTTTGAACTCCTGTCTCACCAGTTTAACTCTGACCGGGCCAAAATTGCCTTCATCATGTCCCATCTCACCGGAGAGGCCCTGGCCTGGCTAAATCCTCTATGGGAGAGAGGAGACCCCCTGGTGTCCGACTTGCCTGCCTTTCTCACGGCTTTCCGGAAAGTCTTCGACGAACCCGGACGGAAGACCTCATCCGCATCATCTCTGCTACGCCTCCGTCAGGGAAGTCTCACCGTGGGCCAATATGCCATACGGTTCCGTACCCTTGCCTCGGAGCTGGCCTGGGATAATGACGCTCTGGTTTCCGTCTTCTGGGAGGGTCTGTCCGGCCGTATTAAAGATGAACTTGCCGGTCGGGACATTCCTACCACTCTCGATGACCTAATAACTCTTGCCATCCAGATTGACCTGCGGTTCCAGGAGCGTGCCAAAGAGGTCACCCGTGAGAGGAGGTTTCCACGTCTAGCTCCTACTTTTCAGAAACCCGTCACTCCCTCCGTCTCTCCTCAGCTACACTCTCCTGAGCCTATGCAGGTCGACCAGACCAAGATGGTCGGTTCTCGCCAAGAATCTCGCCGAGCCGAGGGAAGCTGTTTCTATTGTGGCAGTATGAAGCACTTCATCCGTTCCTGCCCGGAAATGCCGGGAAACGCCAGTGTCTAGGACCACTCGGAGAGGTCGTCCTAGACAAAAGTAAGCCCTCTCCGTCTCTGACCTTACCAGTCTCTATTGCTTGGGGAGAAAACCGTCTCTTTGAACTCGCCCATCTGGATTCTGGAGCTGCTGGAAACCTCATCTCCCAGTCTCTGGTAGAGAGATACCATATTCCCACCAAGTCCCTGGCTGAACCATTGTCAGTCGCCTCCGTGGATGGAAGACTTCTCTCGGAGACCATCCTGCTCGTTACCGAACCCATAACCCTGCAGGTGGGAATGCTGCACTCTGAGGAGATCTCATTCCATGTGCTGTCCGGACTTTCTCACTCCCTGTTGCTAGGTCTACCTTGGCTCCAGACACATGAACTCGTATTGAACTGGCGGTCCGGTGAAGTACTCCGATGGGGTCCTGACTGCCATAGGACCTGCCTGGTCCCGGTCCGTCTACTTCGCCCTCAGCCTACTCCAGCTAACTTACCTGGTCTCCCGGCTCCCTACTGGCCCTATGCGGACGTCTTCGGTAAGAAGGAAGCTGAGACGTTGCCACCCCATAGGCCATACGATTGCCCGATCGACCTGGTACCTGGCACCACTCCTCCCCGTGGGCGTATCTACCCGTTGTCTGCAGCCGAGACCCGAGCCATGTCTGAGTACATTGAAGAGAATCTGGCTAGGGGATTTTTCCGAAAATCTACCTCCCCGGCTGGAGCCGGATTCTTCTTTGTCAAAAAGAAAGACGGCTCGCTACGTCCCTGTATTGACTACAGAGGACTCAATCTCATCACGGTAAAAAACAAATATCCCCTGCCACTCATCTCCGAATTGTTTGACCGTCTCAAGGGTGCCAGGATCTTCTCCAAGCTGGATCTACGAGGAGCGTATAATCTGGTCCGTATCCATCAAGGAGACGAGTGGAACACGGCATTCAATACCCGGGACGGTCACTACGAGTACCTTGTGATGCCCTTCGGTCTCTGTAATGCTCCCGCGGTCTTTCAGGAACTAGTCAACGACATCTTCCGTGACCTCCTGTACTCCTGCGTAGTGGTATACCTGGACGATATCTTGGTCTTCTCTCCGGATCTCCCCACACACAGGAGGGATGTTCGTCAGGTCCTGCTTAGGCTTCGGCAGAACCACCTTTACGCCAAATACGAGAAGTGCCTCTTCGATCAGACCTCCCTTCCGTTCTTGGGCTATGTCATCTCCCAAACAGGTCTGCAAATGGATCCCGAGAAGCTCTCTTCCGTTCTAAAATGGCCTCGTCCTGAAGGTTTGAAGGCGATACAGCGATTCCTGGGCTTCGCTAATTATTATCGTCTTTTCATCCCACACTTCTCGTCTCGGACTGCTCCCATATCTGCACTTACCCGTAAGGGGGCTAACCCCAGGACATGGTCGCCTGAAGCCGAGGAGGCCTTCCTTTCCCTAAAGAAAGCCTTCGCCTCTGCTCCCGTCCTGCACCGTCCGGACTGTAATAAACAATTCTACCTGGAGGTTGATGCCTCCTCCTCCGGAGCCGGAGCGGTGCTCACCCAGAAGTCTTCTACCGGGAGAATGGTAACGTGCGGCTTCTTCTCCAAAATCTTCTCCTCGTCGGAGCGCAACTACTCCATTGGAGACCGGGAATTGCTAGCCATAAAATTGGCACTGGGAGAGTGGCGCTATCTGCTTGAAGGGGCTCTCTACCCGGTAATTATCTACACGGATCACAAAAACCTGGCATATCTCCAAAATGCCCAGAGACTCAATCCTCGCCAGGTCCGGTGGTCGTTGTTTTTTGCCCGCTTCGACTTCATTCTTCATTTCCGTCCTGCGGACAAGAACGTCAAAGCTGATGCCTTGTCCCGGTCCTTCCTGTCCTCCGATCAAGAGGAGGAACCTACGCACATCATCGACTCCTCCAAGGTGATGAATGTGGCCCCCTTGGATCTGACTCGTCTTCCACCCGGCAAGACGTTCGTAGCTGTGCCAGATCGGGAGAGGGTTCTTCGCTGGGGACATTCTTCTAAACTAGCTGGCCATGCTGGCCAAAAGAAGACCTTCCAACTTATTACCCGGCATTACTGGTGGCCTACCCTGCGTAAGGACGTGGTAGACTTCGTCGCGGCCTGTTCATCCTGTGCCCGTAACAAAGTTCCCCGACATCTACCTGCCGGCCATCTCCTGCCCCTTCCCCTACCTGCTGCTCCTTGGCAACACATCGCTATGGACTTTATCACCGACCTTCCAGTTTCTGCCGGTTGTACTGTCATTTGGGTTGTCGCTGACCGTTTTTCTAAGATGGCCCACTTCATTCCCCTGCCTGGTCTTCCATCTGCACCCGAGCTGGCTAAAGACTTTATCCGCCACATCTTCCGTCTCCATGGTCTGCCCCTCCACATCGTGTCGCATCGTGGGGTTCAGTTCACCTCTCGCTTCTGGAGAGCCACATGTAAGCTGCTGGACATTACCCTGGATTTCTCCTCCGCTTACCACCCTCAGTCCAATGGTCAAGTGGAGCGGATCAATCAGATCTTGTCCAGCTACCTCCGGCACTTCGTTGATGCTCACCACTCGGACTGGGTGGATCTCCTACCATGGGCCGAGTTCTCTTATAACAACCATGAGAGCGAGTCCTCTTCCAAATCCCCGTTCTTTATAGTCGGTGGCCAACATCCCCGGATTCCACTTCCTGTCTCCGTTTCTGTGGACAACCCTGCTGCGGAGTCTTTTGTCAGCGAATTTTCTACTATTTGGGAGAGCACCAGGTCCGCTCTTCTTCTCTCCTCTGAGCGGATGAAGAGATATGCTGATAAGAGACGTCTGGATCCGCCCCAATTCCGTCCGGGAGACAAGGTTTGGCTCTCATCCAAACATGTGCGGCTCAAAGTACCCTCCTACAAGTTGGGTCCTCGATTCATCGGCCCCTTCGAAGTCCTCAGGCAAATTAACCCTGTGGCCTACAAATTAAAACTCCCGGCCACCCTACGGATCCCCAACTCCTTCCACGTATCTCTCCTCAAACCCGTTGTCTTTAACTTTTATTCCAAAAATCCAGGTGCCCCTCCTGCTCCGGTTTCCGCTGATGACATCCTTGAGGTAGAGAGTATTCTGGCCTCCAAGAGGGTAAGAGGAAAAACCTTTTTTCTGGTAGATTGGAAGGGGTTTGGTCCTGAGGAGAGAACTTGGGAACCCAGGGAGAACATCAACGCCCCGCTTCTCCTTGAGAAATTTCTTTCTGACCAAAAAAAGAGGGGGCCTAAAGGGGGGGGTACTGTAGCATCGGCGTCACTGCCCCGGTCTAGGCAGAGACGCCGTCCCTCTCACCTCCCCGCTCCTGGCGCGGCGTCCTCCAGGGCTTCTCTCCCCGCTGCTTCCGGCACGCGCTCCTTCCCCGGCAGTGTGCTTAGGGCGCGCGCGCGCTCCACCTCTCTTAAAGGGACCGCGCGCGCCGTCCTAAGGAGTCCCCGGCCAATTGCCGGAGGACCTCCCATATAAAAGGCACCTCCTCCAAAATGGAGGTGCCCGAGCAATGTTGTAGCACTGTTCACTACTCTGCTTCAGCCCTCAGGTCCCGTTTCCAGTTACCTGCCAGATACCTGCCAGATTCCTTCCAGTCTGCTGTCTAATTCCTGCCTGTTATCCT
This sequence comes from Phyllobates terribilis, assembly GCF_046119375.1. NCBI lineage: Eukaryota > Metazoa > Chordata > Amphibia > Anura > Dendrobatidae > Phyllobates > Phyllobates terribilis. The sequence goes on along the minus strand of NW_027362764.1, from coordinate 674,746,109 downwards.
GCTACCTGCCTGCTAGCCTGAGGTCCGACGGTCTGCCTTCCAACTCCTGTCAGTCTGTCTAAGGACCAGCTTGCCCGCTCACCTGGGAGCGTTCATCTGCTGCCTGTCTGCTAGCCTATCAGGAGGCTCTGCCGTCACATGCTGTGACCACCCGCCTGTCCAGAGACTCCTGCCCGCTCACCTGGGAGCGCTCATCTGCTACCTGTCTGTTGGTCTTCCTGGAGGCTCCGCCGTCACATGCTGTGACCACCCGATTATCCAGAGACTCTCGCCTGCTCACCTGGGAGCTCACGTCTATCATCTGCCGCCACAGGTCGTACCAATCCTTTACCCAGAGACTGCCCCGGTCACTTGCCGTGACCTCCTGCCCGTTCATCCAGAGACTGCCCCGGTCACTTGCCGTGACCTCCTGCCCGTTCATCCAGAGACTGCCCCGGTCACTTGCCGTGACCTCCTGCCCGTTCATCCAGAGACTGCCCCGGTCACTTGCCGTGACCTCCTGTCCGTTCATTCAGAGACTGTCCCAGTCACCTGCTGTGACTGCCTGCCCGTCTACCCTGGTCGCCACCCGCTCCCTTACAAGGACCGCCCCCTTGTATAGTAGCTCAGAGGTTCCGCCTCCCAGACCCGTTACACACTCATTCACCAATATCCTCAAAATCTATGCCTTTCTTAGCTACTCCTGTACCAATGGAGGAACTTATCCTGTCATTGGAAGAAACTTTCACATTCCCCACAAATCTAAGTGCTTCACGATATAACAACACTCGTGTGTCCCTTCCAATAGCAGGATGGACAGCTCCACCATGGTGGGTAGCGATTCGAGATCTATCCCTCATTACACCCCACAGCATAGCTGTATGTGGTCCAGGATCTTCCAGCATACGATGTAATAGAATTAATATTACAAATAATGAGTTGGGATCCATACCTGTTAATCTAGAATCATTACAGTTTATATTTCTACCAAGTCATGTCCCCTATACATCAGAAAATAATGAAGGATCTACTCTATTCGGGGGCCTAGTATACGAATTAACCGAAGGAACATCAGGTTTGTTGCATGATTTAATAAATAGTTCAGGATATAATGAAGATACGAATACATGCAATCAAACAGTAAGAGGAATACTAAGACACCCCTGGTGCCCGTCCCCGAGGTTACAACCCCTCATATGGTATGCATCTGAAATTTCTTATAGGTTACTATCCCATTTAGGTGGAGAACATATCATTCTTCCAGAAAATATGTATTATGTTTGTGGAACTTTTGCTTACAAATTTCTACCTTATGATGGTGTTGGTACATGTACCCTAGCAAGATTGACCCTAGCTACATGGACCATCGCCCATGATGAGATAGACCTTGATCAGATACCAAGACATATGATGCAGAAGAGAAGAGCTAAAACCCAGCCTTTGATACACACTCCATGGTACACAAAGTTTGGACTCACTCTCACAATTACAGGATTGGCTATCCACAATTCTCATAACATTGAACAATTAGCAGAATTGTTTGATAATGTCACAGATGAAGTATTCGATGCCATTCTAATACTAAACAATCAAACTCGGTTTCATGCAAAAGTACTAAATCAACATACTATAGTATTAGACTATTTAACGGCCAGTCAAGGAGGTATGTGTCAGATAATCGGTCCTGCCTGTTGCAACTATGTAGATGCCAATTTTTCAGTCAGAGTAGATAAACACATCGCCAAAGCCATGGAATTAAAAGAAAGATTCAGAGAAGAACATTCCCATGATGATGAAACCATTTTTAGCAGTTGGTTACAATGGTTGAACCCTGCTAACTGGTTTAAAGGTATAGGAGGATGGATTGTCGGTGTAGGTCACATGTTCCTACAAATTTGTCTGTTTGCTTTCATCATCATATTGCTCATAAAATTATGTAAGTGGGCCATAAACAAAATCCGAAGACCCAAGAACGTCTTAAACGTTCATCTCCTTCCGGCAAATGAAAATTCTGAAATACCTCTCCTTGCTCCTCCCCCTCCTTTTCGGAGAGAGGGCAGAAGATACTATTACTTTGATGTAGAGGTGTAAGTGACAAGTGATAATATTATTATCAGAGAGAGGAAAATGATGGGAAAATTAGTATACCATATCAATTAATCCCTTTTAATATAACCCTTTAACACTCCTATAAACCAATGTAGTAAAATATGCTGCTTAAACAACTAAATTATAATAAGATTAATCAATAATCTCTAAGCAAAGATGTAAAGTTTACCCAAGCCACTGTGGAATTTGCAGGGGTTGCTTATCTTAGTCAAAATGCCCTTTTGAGGTCAGGTTGATCTAGGGAAAGCACATTGACCAACAAAACAGGTACATTGCATCAAGTAATTATATAAGTACATAGGTAAGCATTTTATGTAATCGCCTGATTACTAATGATTGGATGCTAGTTGTTTATATTGTAAGATGATTGGTTATGTTATAATCTTCCTATGTCCCACCTACTATGTACAACCCACAATTTATACTATAAGAATTGTGCCCCAATACAATGGAGGCAGTTCTGTTCTAATATTGATCAGAGCTCTTGTGGCTACAATAAAACTTTCTTTAATCTGCAGAGATAGTGTGTGCACTCATCCTTTGGGAGACTGAGACGTTATTCCATATCAACTACCATATGTAGAACAGGTGTGCCATACGACTGGCTATAAAAGCCCATGGTACAGAAAGGGGGGGCTCTCTTGCTCTGCCCACCCCACAAGACACAGAATCTTCATGCTGAGAAGCAGATGACATGTAGGCCTGGACACATGCTGGACAAAGACATGATTTACCAGCCAGGATCCAAGGAAAGATGGGTGAATCTCAACAATTAAGCTAATTATGGACAAATGGACAATTACTTTATAACTAATTATTGTATGTACCTGCTGCAATCTGATTCTTTTTAATGGACAATCCAAGAATAAATAGATACATTTTTTTATAAGAATATCGTGATATTGATACTTTGAGAAGTCCTCAGTAGAAAAAAATAATACAGGAAGAGTATTATTTTACAGTCTCCCATCCAAGTAATAACCAGGCCCGACCCTGCTTAGCTTCTGAGATCAGATGAGATCAAGCATGTTCAGGGTGGTGTGGCCATAGACAGAGACAAGCCTCTCACTTGCTGCTTTTCTACTTTGACGTCTGGCTGCCGGCTGCCCTTTCCAGTGCTCAGCAAGACCAGGTCCTTTTGTGCTTTCCCTTCTCTTCAATTTTTTTGCTGGCTTCCTTAAAAGGTCTTGTAGACACTGATCGGCTGCAGCGCTGTCGACGGAACGTCAGCTTCACGGCCAATGCCACAGGCCGGGAGCAGAGGCGAGACTCACCGGTAGACCCGGGTAGGGTGAGTAGAGCGCGGTTAGTTGATTTCTAATAGCTTGCAGCCGGGGATTAACTTTTAATGAAAGGGAACAATCCCTTTGACTGTCTGCAGTGCGCCACACCTAGGAAGCGCACTCTCACACACAAGCCAGCATGCACACGTGCTCGCATGTGACAACACCCCCTATCTGCCCCTACAACCTCTCCGTCACCATGCGTCAGACTCTCCTGCCTGTTTTATGATTTCAGGGGCCTAGCAGGAATCACCACCCCCTCCCCAATTCCTTCCGCACCTTCCTTACCTTCCTTGCCCTGAGGTTAGCTCTTTGTCAGCCGTCTGGCTTGGTTACACAAGCTTCTTTGCAGAGAAACTTGTTACTTCTGCTGGCCCTCGCTAGGCGGCCGGCATCCAAAACCTTCCCTGGGCACCTGCTGAAAGCCTGGCCCCTTCACAGCCCCGGGTGCTTTTAACGCCATCATTTCCACACGGCGAGCTGCGGAGTCAATAAGCACTCCTAGCCGTGGCAAGGAGCTCGGTGTCAGGCCTGCGTGAAGGCGGCGGGGTAGCGTACTTAGCTGCCAACTGGCTCAGAGGCCTTTGGGCTTCAATCATCTAAGTTACTTAAGGTCGGTGTCCGGCAAGGCGCCGTTCCATGCTAGCCGAGCTGGGCAGTAGGGCAAAACGTCATCAAAATGGTCTACAGCACCTAGTGTTCCCAGGAGGTATCCCATCCAAGTACTGTCCGAGCCCAGCCCTGCTTTGCTTCCGAGATCAGACGAGATCAGGCGTATCCAAGTTGGTATGGCCTGTAGACACTGCTCGATCCATTGCCCGGCCAGCCTTTCTCAAGATCGCTTGGTGGCGAGCAATCTGGCCGTGATGGGGCGGGCTCTGAAGGGTCCATGCAAAGGCTGTGCTGTCCCTACAGGTGTGGTTTGTTTAGCAGTGATTCACCCTCCGCATCAGGTGTCTTCAAAAATGTCTCGGCGCACGGTCACCTGCAGGCTAAACCCTTCATCGCGGTAATGTGACAGAAAGAGCAAGCTGGACCCGTAACTTGGGGGCGGAGCAAGACGTCCAGGGGTGAATGAAGGAAGAGGGTGAGATGGTTGCCAGTGACTTTGAGCTGCTCTTCAGATTGGAGGGTCGTGTTGCCTGCAAAGGTCTTCTGCTTGGGGTTACCGGTGGTTGCCTCCAGCCACCCGGGAGACGCTGGTCCTGGTGAAAAGGAGCCTAGTATTAAAAGTAAAGAAGCAACAATGCTGGAGGCCCACGGTGATCAGAAGGATGCTGGTATTTTGCAGAGATGAAATAGCGCAAGAGAGAAAGCAAATGAAAAAAAGAAAAGAGAATAAATGTGTGCACTTGTGAAAGGGAATGGAAAAAAGGCATAAAAGAGAGTGCCCCCTGCTGGTGGAAGGAAGGAAAAAGCAAAAGCCTACAGCACCTGGCATTCCCAGGCGGTCTCTGTTAAATGGTTAATTATGGAAATTCATTTGGAATGTTAATCGATAATCTTTTTTCTGAGTTCTATGCCTCAGCCATCGTGTCTAGTTGACATGCGCTATTTGTTTGTGTACTTTTGGTTCACTACCATATGTAGAACAGGTGTCCATACGACTGGCTATAAAAGCCCATGGTACAGAAAGGGGGGGCTCTCTTGCTCTGCCCACCCCACAAGACACAGAATCTTCATGCTGAGAAGCAGATGACATGTAGGCCTGGACACATGCTGGACAAAGACATGATTTACCAGCCAGGATCCAAGGAAAGATGGGTGAATCTCAACAATTAAGCTAATTATGGACAAATGGACAATTACTTTATAACTAATTATTGTATGTACCTGCTGCAATCTGATTCTTTTTAATGGACAATCCAAGAATAAATAGATACATTTTTTTATAAGAATATCGTGATATTGATACTTTGAAAAGTCCTCAGTAGAAAAAAATAATACAGGAAGAGTATTATTTTAAAATGGTGAGCCAGCCAGTCCTGTTTTTTTGTTTTTTAAATTAAGTAAGTGAATTTCTTCCGTGAACAAGGGGGGAGTCCTGACGAGCTGAACAGCTGTTGTTCACGTGTCAGTAAATTCACTAGTTTGTCACGAGAAGCAGAAAGGACCTACAGACTGAGGAAACACAGGAAGCAGAGGTACTATCAAGGAACAGAATCACACAGCAAAAGAATCAGACGAACTGAAGACAGGACGTGCTGATAAAGAGAAGCCAAGGAATCTTAAGGTAAGCAAAATATGGATATAATTTCTTCTTTTGCTAAACAAAGTAATATTAATTTCAAAGTTAATGTAGGAGATGACATAGAAGTTTTGTGGCTCAGTTTATACAAAGAATGTGAATTGCAGAATTTACAGTTAACTTCTAAATTGGTAAATAGAGACAAACAGAAATTGAGAAATATTCTACATTTGGTAGATTTTTTTCATAGTCTTGTGTTAGAGATTTCTAAGCAGGAAAATAGTGTAGAAGTGTCAGACGGTGATACTGATTCTGACTGTAATGTGGAAAATGAACAAGAAGTAAGACACGTGTCTGTAACTGAAGGTGACCTTGGGTCTGACCAAGAGACGGACATACAGAAACCTGACATGGGAGGAGACATGACTGACATACGAGAAACCGAAATACTAGGTGATGTGGGAGGAGACGTGAGTGACGTAGGAGGAACGGACGTACAAGAGCCACTAAAAATATCAGAGAATTTTGGAATTACCCAGGCTCAACTCCAAATTAAAATGAGGAAAAATTTGCTGAAATTATACAAAATCATGCCAAAATATGATGTCAAAATCCATGCCTGTAGAAATTCAGAGACATTTGAGAGCTTCTTTGATAAGTTTGATTTATCCAATGAGGAGAGGAATCAATTATTTAAAATATGGATTCCTGTGACATTGTCCAGACGTTTACATTTAATGCCCTGTGAAAATGACTCTCCTAATGGATGGGAAAATGATTCGGACAGATTAAGATATTTGATTTATTGTGTCACAAAGGATTTTCCCAACATAGAAGATCTGCAGAAACTAAGGATTGGTAGGAAGGAATGTACATATACATTCATGTCCATATTTGAACGGTTGTACAAAGCTCTCATCAAAAATGGAAAAGTACAACATATGATAACAACTTTTGTACAAAAATTCAAATTCCTAAATTCAGTTTCCCAAGTTATGGCATCACAAAAAAATTCATTATTTGAATGTGCACAGATGCTGGATTTTGTTAGAAAACATGAGAATCGTGAAAAGAAAATAAATCAAGCTAAATTTATAAAACCAGGAAAGGTAAAATCTTACCAAAAGCCAATATCAAACTCTCCTAGACTGAGTCATCCCCATAGTGAACTCTATCAAATACGCAGAAGATTTCATATATGTTATAAGCCATATCAGCCAGTGCAAAGATCCATCTCTCCACAGAATGAGTTAATTCTCAGTCAGAACTGTGATTCTCTAAAAAGGAAAATGTCTGAAACTGATGGACAGAGACAGGTGAGACGACCAACTCACAGTGACGTCATGGAATCTGGACAGAAGAACAGGCAGTTCTCTGAGGTTTTGAAGGATAGAAAAATGTCTTTACTAAATAGGGCGTTAATGGGGATATTTGAGAGAGACAGAAGATTTGGTTTAGGGAGTGGCTAAGGAAAAACTGCAATTATAATGTTGTATCAAAATGTAATACAATGTCTCAATATTTATTTATAATCTTATACAGTAAAATTGTAGTTACATAGTTTCTAATAGTTCATATATATATATATATATATATATATATATATACACTTGTCTAAGTAGAGATTGCATGTAATTGTATTTATATATACGTTTATAAAATATATATATATATATTAATTAATAAATTAGAACTTCATATATATAAATTTAAGTAGCAATATTTTGAATTACATTAGAACCAACCAATATATGTATAAGATATTTAAATAATTCTGTTTCTGTATGAATTTGATATTTAATTTTATTTTCTTATATTTCCTTAGAGTTTTCATTCCAAACAGGATTTGATCAAAGAACTCTAAAATGGATTTATTTCTTTATTCACACAGGAAGTGAAAAAATTGAATTTTTTTTTTGTGTATAACATTTTAAAATAATAACAATATATCTAGTTGAACTATAATATATATGTAATACTTATTAATTCTTTTGTGTTGCTAATATTTTCTGTGCATGAAGTGTTCGTGCAAATTAAAGTAGCTTTACAGCATGACGTGTGACAGCTGCGGCCTTTGAACTTTGAGCTAATAGTATAGGATCCCATTCATTCTATTTTCAACTGATGTAACTTAAGACCGGGCAGCCAGTGAAAAAAGAATCTAAGACAAGAGTTTTTTCAAGTGTCTGAAATTCCAGTGACTTACTCTCATATTATATAATATGTACTTGGGGAATATTCAAAGAAATATAAAGATATTCAATTGATATGGCAATGAGCATTAATAAATTGGGATACAACAATTTTGGGTTAAATATATATATATATATATATCTAAAACTTCATATGTGGAATGTTTGAGTTGAACAGATCTGTGAATGTCAGAGTGAAGGTGACAGATGAGTAAATCAGTAGCTGCTAAGTGTGATTGATGTGACAGGGGCCTCGTATGTTTGTATGTTTGAAAAAAAAAAATGTTTCTTTATGTGAAGGTACAAAAATATATTTAATTCTGAGGAAATTATAATACATAATTAGGTATTATCTACATATATATATTTCTATATTTCTTTAATAATTATTATTTCTTGATTTAACTAATAGTGGATAAGGGCAACCACACATCAAAATGGTTTACAAAGCAAATTTATATTTAGAATAATTTTCCACATGATAATATTCTTGAATAACTATAATATTATTTTTAATGGTTACCTAAATACGTACACACCTCTCTTTAGTCAAATCTATGCTACTCATCGATATGAAATTTATGCACAATATTTCTAGAAGAATAATTATTTTTAATTTAGTTCTGATATATTCATAAATTTTATAAAATAATATTTTTGGTATTAAGGGGGAAAATGTGTTTTTGATCCTGATTACATAATCACTTTTGATCAATACTTATTTTCCACACATTTTAATAAAGAAGAAATAATAATAAGGTACTATGGTATAATTAAGAAGGGTATTACATGCAAAGTTGCATAATTTAATAATTTTTGGTGGTACAAGGTTATGACAAATATGAAATCATCCAGATAATGGAGATATAAGGGTATTTTTTATGGAGAATATAATTACTCTGCATTTGTCATTAAAATTTAAAGGCCTTATTTTTATTTTTATTCTTATTTTTACTCTTAATTTTATTTTTCATTTTTAAAATTTTATTCTTACTTTATACTTCTTATTTTTCTATTTTTTCATTTTTTACTTCTCATTTGATTTTATTTGAGTTCAATATCTCAATTGAGAAAACACATTAATATTTAATAAAGTAATGTCTAATACAAGAGTATTGCTTCATTAAATATATATTGCTAAGGAAAAAAATGTTTACATTTTCTGAGTAAACACAACAATTCATTCATTCATTTATTCATTAATTCATACATTCATATATTTATTCATTTTGGTTCAGGAGTATACATTCTTTGATATTATTGGTTTAATAAACATATAAAAACTTGTTTTTTCAAAATACACTGACACCTATGGGTTGGAAAAGGTAAATACACCTATGACATAAAAATGTTCTATCATATGGAGAACTTGATTGATAATGAATTATTATCTATTATTGTTTATTATTCCAAACATAATTTATTTTAATATTTTGATAATAATTAGATGGATATTACTGATTGCTATGGTACGCTGTGATATTATAGGTTAGGAAAAACTGCCAGATTTGGTATCAGATTAGGGAATGAAGACTTCAATCAAGACATCGCAATTATGAATTCTATATTAATAAAGACTTTTAATTTTTATAAATCAAAGAGATTCTCAAAAGTTACAAGAAGAAGCAACTGATATCCGGACGTCTCAGAAGGTAACAGGTGTGAATGCTGAGTGTTATAATAGACTGTGTCCATTACATACAATACAATTCACAGCACTGATCACCAGGACGGCAGAGGACGATGATCCTATATGTACTGTGTTGTGTTCAAGTTTCATCACGTTCCAGTGGTTTCTTATCACCTGCAACGCTTCAATGAAAGCTGGTGAACAGGTAATACCTGGCATATGTGTGTTGTATATAAAGGACTGAGTACTGGTTATGGTGCTATATAAAGCAGGAAAGTGTCAAGTTAACCCTTGCTTTACTGACCAAAGACGTCACATCTGTTCCAAAAGTGACACGAGACCAGTGCGGACACACGGAAGATTCCAAAGACGATCCAACGTAAGTCCAGGTGACACTGCACAGATATTAAAGCTACATTTCATCCATGGACTTTGTTTTCTTATCAACTGACACACATGATCTTTCTAATAAAGAGTACAGTTTATGGACTGAACAATAATGAACACAATTATGGACTGTACAATATCTACATGCTGTAATTTATTTCAAAAGAGTTTTCATCTAAAGACTGTGTTATAAAAGAACCAAGAAGAAGACGAGACGACGACCCGATGACATCAGATGATGACGATTGAACCCGCGATTGCTTCAATTTAGATATAGGGAAGTATAATTATACATATTAAATTAATATTAGTCACGGCTTACCATAACATGAATTCACATCATTATATAACAATAATCCGATATTGATACTATTATTACTATTATTATTATTATGGAAATTTAATGATATTGCCAAGGAAGAAGGAAAGAAAAAATGATTGATGAATGTATCTTCTTTTGAGAAATTTCAGTTAAAGTCCTTTTATTCTCAAAAAAGCGGGAAATGTTAAATGGTTAATTATGGAAATTCATTTGGAATGTTAATCGATAATCATTTTTCTGAGTTCTATGCCTCAGCCATCGTGTCTAGTTGACATGCGCTATTTATGTGTGTATTTTTGGTTCACTACCATATGTAGAACAGGTGTCCATACGACTGGCTATAAAAGCCCATGGTACAGAAAGGGGGGGCTCTCTTGCTCTGCCCACCCCACAAGACACAGAATCTTCATGCTGAGAAGCAGATGACATGTAGGCCTGGACACATGCTGGACAAAGACATGATTTACCAGCCAGGATCCAAGGAAAGATGGGTGAATCTCAACAATTAAACAATTAAGCTAATTATGGACAAATGGACAATTACTTTATAACTAATTATTGTATGTACCTGCTGCAATCTGATTCTTTTTAATGGACAATCCAAGAATAAATAGATACATTTTTTTATAAGAATATCGTGATATTGATACTTTGAGAAGTCCTCAGTAGAAAAAAGTAATACAGGAAAAGAGTATTATTTTACAGTCTCCCATTCAAGTACCAACCAGGCCCAACCCTGCTTAGCTTCTGAGATCAGATGAGATCGGGCGTGTTCAGGGTGGTGTAGCCATAGGCAGAGACAAGCCTCTCACTTGCTGCTTTTCTACTTTGACGTCTGGCTGCCGGCTGCCCTTTCCAGTGCTCAGCAAGACCAGGTCCTTTTGTGCTTGCCCTTCTCTTCAATTTTTTTGCTGGCTTCCTTAAAAGGTCTTGTAGACACAACGCCCCACTCAGAGCCGCTGAGCTCACTGATCGGCTGCAGCACTGTTGACGGAACGTCAGCTTCACGGCCAATGCCACAGGCCGGGAGCAGAGTCGAGACTCACCGGTAGAACCGGGTAGGATGAGTAGAGCGCGGTTAGTTGCTTTCTAATAGGCTGCAGCCGGGGATTAACTTTTAATGAAAGGGAACAATCCCTTTGACTGTCTGCAGCGCGCCACACCTAGGAAGCGCACTCTCACACACAAGCCAGCATGCACACGTGCTCGCACGTCACAAAACCCCCTATCTGCCCCTACAACCTCTCCGTCACCATGCGTCAGACACTCCTGCCTGTTTTATGATTTCAGGGCCCTAGCAGGAATCACCCCCCCCCTCCCCAATTCCTTCCGCACCTTCCTTGCCTTCCTTGCACTGAGGTTAGCTCTTTGTCAGCCGTCTGGCTTGGTTACACAAGCTTCTTTGCAGAGAAACATGTTACTTCTGCTGGCCCTCGCTAGGCGGCCGGCATCCAAAACCTTCCCTGGGCACCTGCTGAAAGCCTGGCCCCTTCACGGCCCCGGGTGCTTTTAACGCCATCATTTCCACACGGCGAGCTGCGGAGTCAATAAGCACTCCTAGCCGTGGCAAGGAGCTCGGCGACAGGCCTGCGTGAAGGCGGCGGAGTAGCGTACTTAGCTGCCAACTGGCTCAGAGGCCTTGGGGCTTTCATCATCTAAGTTACTTAAGGTCGGTGTCCGGCAAGGCGCCGTTCCATGCTAGCCGAGCTGGGCAGTAGGGCAAAACGTTATCAAAATGGTCTACAGCACCCGGTGTTCCCAGGAGGTCTCCCATCCAAGTACTGTCTGAGCCCAGCCCTGCTTTGCTTCCGAGATCAGACGAGATCGGGCGTATCCAAGGTGGTATGGCCAGTAGACGCTGCTTGATCCATCGCCCGGCCAGCCTTTCTCAGGATCGCTTGGTGGCGAGCAATCTGGCCGTGACGGGGCGGGCTCCGAAGGGTCCATGCAAAGGCTGTGCCGTCCCTACAGGTGTGGTTTGTTTAGCAGTGATTCACCCGCCGCATCAGGTGTCTTCAAAAATGTCTCGGCGCAGGGTCTCCTGCAGGCAAAACCCTTCATCACGGTAATGTGACAGAAAGAGCAAGCTGGACCCGTAACTTGGGGGCGGAGCGAGACGTCCAGGGGTGAATGAAGGAAGAGGGTGAGATGGTTGCCAGTGACTTTGAGCTGCTCTTCAGGGGGGAGGGTCGTGTTGCCTGCAAAGGTCTTCTACTTGGGGATACCGGTGGTTGCCTCCAGCCACGCGGGAAACGCTGATCCTGGTGAAAAGGAGCCTAGTATTAAAAGTAAAGAAGCAACAATGCTGGAGGCCCACGGTGATCAGAAGGATGTTGGTATTTTACAGAGATGAAATAGCGCAAGAGAGAAATCAAATGAAAAAAAGAAAAGAGAATGAATGTGTGCACTTGTGAAAGGGAATGGAAAAAAGGCATAGAAGAGAGTGCCCCCTGCTGGTGGAAAGAAGGAAAAAGCAAAAGCCTATAGCTCCTGGTATTCCCAGGCGGTCTCCCATCCAAGTACTAACCAGGCCCAACCCTGCTTAGCTTCCAAGATCAGACAAGATCAAGTGTGTTCAGGGTGGTGTGGCCGTAGGCAGAGATAAGCCTCTCACTTGCTGCTTTTCTACTTTGAAGTCTGGCTGCCGGTTGCCCTTTCCAGTGCTCAGCAAGACCAGGTCCTTTTGTGCTTTCCCTTTTCTTCAATTTTTTTGCTGGCTTCCTTAAAAGGTCTTGTAGACTCAACGCCCCACTCAGAGCCGCTGAGCTCACTGATCGGCTGCAGCGCTGTCGACGGAACGTCAGCTTCACGGCCAATGCCACAGGCCGGGAGCAGAGGCGAGACTCACCGGTAGACCTGGGTAGGGTGAGTAGAGCGCAGTTAGTTGCATTCTAATAGGCTGCAGCCGGGGATTAACTTTTAATGAAAGGGAACAATCCCTTTGACTGTCTGCAGCGCGCAACACCTAGGAAGCACACTCTCACACACAAGCCAGCATGCACACGTGCTCGCACGTGACAAAACCACTATCTGCCCCTACAACCTCTCCGTCACCATGCATCAGACTCTCCTGCCTGTTTTATGATTTCAGGGCCCTAGCAGGAATCACCCCCCCCCCTCCCCAATTCCTTCCGCACCTTCCTTGCCTTCCTTGCACTGAGGTTAGCTCTTTGTCAGCCGTCTGGCTTGGTTACACAAGCTTCTTTGCAGAGAAACATGTTACTTCTGCTGGACCTCGCTAGATGGCCGGCATCCAAAACCTTCCCTGGGCACCTGCTGAAAGCCTGGCCCCTTTACGGCCCCGGGTGCTTTTAACACTAGGACTACTGGACTCGTGACCCCGCCTAGAACTACTGAAAGGAGTCATTTTGACTCCTTGCTTGTTTTCGTTTATTTTTAGAGTTTCATTTGTGGTTATTTATTAATAATTATATTTTTTGTAATGTATTATTATTGTGAGATCCAACAGTAATGCTTTTGATTGTTTTTTTTCTGCTTTTCTTATTTTTCTACAGAAAATAACAATAATTATAATAGACGTTGCACACATATAAACAACAACTGAAGAACAAAAAGCAGAGAAAATGTAGGTGGAGGAGCATAAAAATGAAAATATGGCGCAGAATTCACCTTCTAAACATTTGGTGTTTCACATTTTAGGCATTGCCTTTGATTTATGGCAGTACATTGCCCACACAAAGACTTACCACAAGTCTTACAATTTCCGACAGATGTATTTTTCTTGCACTTTTCTTTGATCTGGCAAAATTTTGTTTGAACCATCACTTCTGAGCATGTAGAAACTTGGGACGTGGAACCCTTTGCCCTATCTGTGACATAAGGACCACTCAACTCTCTCACAAGCGTTTGCAAAAATGCCTTGCGTGACATTTTTTGGTGGGTAATCTCCTTGAATATTATCCATGCATTTATACCCGCAAAGTCTAAGGCATTTTCAAATGCATGAACAGGCCATCTCCTTGTGCATGTTCGTGTGCTATATTTTCGTGCCATCTGATCCACTACATCTACTCCATATTTTGTTTCATTGTAAAACTTTACCGTTTCTGGAGTTTTTTTAGCGGAATCAGACGCAACAACAACATCTGGATGGACGGAACTCAAAATGACAACATTTTTGTTGGGCTTTCCTTGATATACTGTTAGTGTAAAATTGTCTTCATTTCTAAACACTTTAGTGTTGTACAATTCCTCTTTCATGGATTTTATTTCTTTAGGCACTTCTCGCCTTATCTTGTTCAGTGTTCCCACGATGGTTGTTCCTTTGCTTTTTAGCTGTTTAGCTAATTTTACTGAAGTAAAATAATTATCGGTTGTAACATTGCGACCTTTTTTCAAAAACGGGTCCAATAACTTCATTACCACATGGTCAGCTAAACGGTCCTCAGCACGGCGTGTGTCATCTTTGCCTAGATAAGGGAAGCCATTTGCCAGATATTTGCTCCTCTTATCAACAGCTAGCCAATATTTGTGGCCATATTTATCTGGTTTGGAAGGCATGTACTGCGTGAATGGACACCTAGTTTTGCTTGGGAAAAGTTGCTCATCCACCGTTATGTATGGGCCAGGTTTGTAACACGCAATACAATTTTCAATAAACCTGTCCCACACAGTAGAAAATAGAGCAAACTTGTCCGTTTGCAGTCTCTCTGATCGAGTAGATTTCTCATCAAATCTGAGAAACCTCATAATTTCAACAAAGCGGTCCCTAGACATTGTCGCTTTGCAAAACGGTATTCCCCAGTCATTACACCAAATACTGCTAATCGAGTGACGTTTCGTGCCAGATATTTCACGAGCATAGAATATCGCAATGAATGCATCTAGCTCCTCATCAGATAGAGTAAACTGTAAATTATTGTTCCTGCATGCTTCTGCAAGCGTACAGTTCTTTATATGTGTCAATATATATGAATCAAAAAATAAACGCCATGCGCTCAAAGGACTATCGATAATGATATTTCTTCTGGCGTATCCTGTAGGGCCAGGTGCTTCTCGAAGAATAGTTTGGCTGTCACGCCTACCAGGCAAGTGTTCTCCAATTTCAACAGGTTTCCATTGAATACCATCCGCTGAAACTAGTATTCCTTCAGATTCGCCTTCTCTGGTGTTTGTTGTTGCATTACCTTCGCCGCCATCGTTATCTGTTGTTCTTTCATTTCTGGGACGTTTTGCTGATTTTTTCTGTCCACGACCAGGAGGATGGTCACGAGGCAACATAACTGCATGAGCCCGATCCCCAGTTGATGTGCTTGGAATATCTGTAAAAAAGTTGATGAATATTTAGAATTTTTGTTTTGTAAGGGTCCGTGCACACTGGCTGGATTAGCGGCGGAATATCCGACCGGATATTCTCACCACAATCCGGCCCGTACCTGCCCGCTCAGGTACAGAGCGGAGTTTCATACCTGAAGCTCCGCTCCGAACCCCGGGCTGGAGCCGCTGTCTGGGACGGAGCCGTGCTCGCGCGTAAGCAAGCGCTGCTCTGTCCCTGACAGCGGCTCCAGCCCGGGGTTCGGAGCGGAGCTTCAGGCATGAGCGGGCAGGTACGGCCTGTATTGCGGCAAGAATATCCAGATGGCTATTCAGCCAGAATTCTGCTAGTGTGCACAGGCCCTAACTCAGTGTGTGGAAGAACAAATAAATACACATAACTACTTACCTTCTGGATTTGTTCCTTCTGAGTCTTCAGATTCACTTGATATGTTCTGAGGAATGAAATCTTCATCACGGTCAGAATCAAATACATGTTCCTGCAATTCAGACTCCCATTCATCCTCCGGTATGGATTGCAAAGTAGCCAGAATATCCTGAGGCTTTATCAAACGTCTTCTCTCCATATTCCTCACAAATTCCATAATTCTATATAGTTCCCTGCTGAAAAATAGAAATGAAATGAAAACTAAAAGAAATAATAACTGTTCTGCCACCTTCAAAAGTAGGTGGGCTGAATCAGTTGACAGACAGCTAAACTATTTCATAACAATTCATACCTGTATGAGTCTTCAGAGCTCGTATGTCTGCGTCTGTTCTCTTTGTCTCTTCAGCTGAACTGAAAGTAAAGTTACTATCCAGAATACTGTCTCCTGCTAGGACCTTAGAAAAACACCACCCTTCATTAGCATAAGATAAGAGCCTAGAGTAAACAAGCTATTTTGTTCAGCATTACACAGTAATACAAGCAGGTAAAACACAAGGAAAATGTGAAAAGTTGACATGTAAATTGAACTACATCTATATGAACATCAGGGTAAATAAGACAGAGTGAAAAAATTATGCACAAAACTTTATAGCAACATTTAGTGACAAAAGGACCTCAAAATATAGTAGGGAGTCAAAATGACTCCCTTCAGTAGTTCTTGGTAAATTTTGAAAAAAACGCGCAAATTTTTCACCAAAATTATTTATTCTCACAAAATCTTTTTTCACATCATATTTGAGGAAAAGTCACCAAGTTTCAAGCCGGAATTCTGAAAAATGTAGTCACAGAAGAGAAATAAAAAACGAAAGGAGTCAAAATGACTCCATCAGTAGTTCTAGTGTTAACGCCATCATTTCCACACGGCGAGCTGCGGAGTCAATAAGCACTCCTAGCCGTGGCAAGTAGCTCGGTGTCAGCCCTGCGTGAAGGCGGTGAGGTAGTGTACTTAGCTGCCAACTGGCTCGGAGGCCTTGGGGCTTCCATCATCTAAGTTACTTAAGGTCGGTGTCCGGCAAGGCGCCGTTCCATGCTAGCCGAGCTGGGCAGTAGGGCAAAACGTCATCAAAATGGTCTACAGCACCTGGTGTTCCCAGGAGGTCTCCCATCAAAGTACTGTCCAAGCCCAGCCCTGCTTTGCTTCCAAGATCAGACGAGATCAGGCGTATCCAAGGTGGTATGGCCAGTAGACGCTGCTTGATCCATCGCCCGGCCAGCCTTTCTCAGGATCGCTTGGTGGCGAGCAATCTGGCCGTGACGAGGCGGGCTCCGAAGGGTCCATGCAAAGGCGGTGCCGTCCCTACAGGTGTGGTTTGTTTAGCAGTGATTCACCCGCCGCATCAGGTGTCTTCAAAAATGGCTCGGCGCAGGGTCTCCTGCAGGCTAAACCCTTAATTGGGGTAATGTGACAAAAAGAGCAAGCTGGACCCGTAACTTGGGGGCAGAGCGAGACGTCCAGGGGTGAATGAAGGAAGAGGGTGAGATGGTTGCCAGTGACTTTGAGCTGCTCTTCAGGGGGGAGGGTCGTGTTGCCTGCAAAGGTCTTCTGCTTGGGGTTACCGGTTGTTGCCTCCAGCCACCCGGGAGACGCTGGTCCTGGTGAAAAGGAGCCTAGTATTAAAAATAAATAAGCAACAATGCTGGAGGCCCACGGTGATCAGAAGGATGCTGGTATTTTGCAGAGATGAAATAGCGCAAGAGAGAAAGCAAATGAAAGAAAGAAAAGAGAATGAATGTGTGCACTTGTGAAAGGGAATGGAAAAAAGGCATAGAAGAGAGTGCCCCCTGCTGGTGGAAAGAAGGAAAAAGCAAAAGCCTACAGCACCTGGTATTCCCAGGTTGTCTCCCATCCAAATACTAACCAGGCCCAACTCTGCTTAGCTTCTGAGATCAGACGAGATCGGGCGTGTTCAGGGTGGTGTGGCCGTAGGCAGAGACAAGCCTCTCACTTTCTGCTTTTCTACTTTGAATGCTGGCTGGCGGATGCCCTTTCCAGCGTTCAGGAAGACCAGGTCCTTTTGTGCTTTCCCTTCTCTTCAATTTTTTTGCTGGCTTCCTTAAAAGGTCTTGAAGACAGAACGCCCCACTCAGAGCCGCTGAGCTCACTGATCGGCTGCAGCGCTGTCGACGGAACGTCAGCTTCACGGCCAATGCCACAGGCCGGGAGCAGAGGCGAGACTCACCGGTAGACCCGGGTAGGGTGAGTAGAGTGCGGTTAGTTGCTTTCTAATAGCCTGCAGCCGGGGATTAACTTTTAATGAAAGGGAACTGACTGTCTGCAGCGCGCAACACCTAGGAAGTGCACTCTCACACACAAGCCAGCATGCACACGTGCTCGCACGTGACAACACCCCCTATCTGCCCCTACAACCTCTCCGTCACCATGCGTCAGACTCTCCTGCCTGTTTTATGATTTCAGGGCCCTAGCAGGAATCACCCCCCCTCCCCAATTCCTTCCGCACCTTCCTTGCCTTCCTTGCACTGAGGTTAGCTCTTTGTCAGCCGTCTGGCTTGGTTACACAAGCTTCTTTGCAGAGAAACATGTTACTTCTGCTGGCCCTCGCTAGGCGGCCGGCATCCAAAACCTTCCCTGGGCACCTGCTGAAAGCCTGCCCCTTCACGGCCCCGGGTGCTTTTAACGCCATCATTTCCACACGGCGAGCTGCGGAGTCAATAAGCACTCCTAGCCGTGGCAAGGAGCTTGGTGTCAGGCCTGCGTGAAGGGCGGCGGGGTAGCGTACTTAGCTGCCAACTGGCTCAGAGACCTTGGGGCTTCCATCATCTAAGTTACTTAAGGTCGGTGTCCGGCAAGGCGCCATTCCATGCTAGCCGAGCTGGACAGTAGGGCAAAACGTCATCAAAATGGTCTACAGCACCCGGTGTTCCCAGGAGGTATCCCATCCAAGTACTGTTCGAGCCCAGCCCTGCTTTGCTTCTGAGATCAGACGAGATCAGGCGCATCCAAGGTGGTATGGCCAAAAGACGCTGCTCGATCCATCGCCCGGCCAGCCTTTGTCAGGATCGCTTTGTTATGATCTGCTACAGAGACTAAGGAAAGAAAGGAGATCTATCCCTACTATAGAACTAAGCTAGATCCCTACGATGTAACGGGGAACCTGATCCTGCGATCAGACCCGCTAAAGTCCTCGGCTAGTCTGAACGCAGACCTATAGATGTGAGGGAGGGATCCCTACAAGATCTAGGGACTGGGAAAAGTTGGACACCTCCTAGCAGAAATAGTAGCAGTCAAAGACAAACATACAACAAAAAGGCATAGGGGTCAGAAGACCTAGCAAAACTAACAGAGAACGGCAACAGAGCAACAAGCTAGCTCAACAGTAGTAAATACAAATGAAGTCCAGCAAAGCCAGGTGGGCGGAGCCGGATTAAATAGGCAAAATGGTCATGTGACCAGCAAACTAAAAAAAAACTAACAGGAGAGTTGTAACAGTACCCCCTCTTCTAAGAGGATCCTCCGGATCCCCTAGGCCCAGGCTTACCAGGAAACCTCCTGTGAAACGCTCGGACAAGTCTGGGGGCAGAAACATAATCCGCTCTCACCCATGAGTTATCCTCAGGTCCGAAACCCTTTCAAGCGACGAGATACTGCAAACTCCCTCTATACCGTCTAGAATTTAGGATGCGGGAAATTTCATATACCCCGTCCTCCACCACCGGAGGAACAGTGGCAGAGGCGTCACCATCCGACACATCAGCTTTTTTCAACAGAGAAACATGAAACACCGGATTAATCCTCCAGGACGTATGAACCTCCAGCCTAACAGCAGATTGGTTAACTATCTGAAGTACCTTAAAGGGCCCTACGAACTTGGGACCCAATTTTTTAGAAGGAATCCTCAATCGCAGATTCTTAGAGGACAACCAAACCATGTCACCAACCGCAAACAAAATCTCTTGCCGTTTCCTATCAAAGTACCTCTTAGATTTTTTGTTAGCCTCCTGAAGATTACCACGCACATCCGTCCAAACTCTCTCCAAATCACCGGAAAAACTCTCCTCCTCAGGCACAGCCGAAACCAATTTGGAAAATGACCCAAAAGATGGATGTCTCCCAGAACAACAAAAAAAAGGCGAACACCCAGCAGAAGAGGATGTATGGTTGTTAAGAGCAAATTCAGCAAGTGACAGAAACTCAGACCACCCCTCTTGATTGTCTGCCACAAAACAACGCAAGAACTGCTCAACATCCTGGTTCTTCCTTTCTGTCTGGCCATTAGACTCAGGATGATATCCGGATGAAAACGACAAATGAACTCCCAACCTGTCACAAAAGGCACGCCAAAAACGAGCCACGAACTGAGGTCCCCTATCAGAAATAATGTCAGTAGGAACACCATGTAGTCTGACAATCTCCTTGACAAAGGCCTTAGCGAGTGTCTTAGCGCAAGGCAGTTTGATGAAGGGAACCAAGTGACAGATCTTGCTAAAATGGTCCACGACCACCCAGATGACCGTGAAACCTTCAGAGGGAGGAAGGTCAGTAATAAAGTCCATAGCCAGATGTGTCCAAGGTGCACTAGGAACCTCCAGAGGGCAAAGCAACCCCGCAGCAGGAGCATGCGAAGACTTGGATCTTGCACACACAGTACATTGGCGCACCCACTTAATGACTTCCTTCTGCAATCCAGGCCACCAAAAACTGCGACCCACAAGTCTCTTGGTCTCAGAAATTCCTGGATGACCTGCCAACCGAGACTCATGACACTCAACAAACAAATCTCTCCTAAAGGTCCTAGGCACAAACAACCTCCCATGGGGAGTGTTAGATGGGGCATTCTCCTGTGCTTTAAGAATCTCATCCTCCAAAACGGAGTCCAAAGCAGCAATCACAACACCTTCTTGTAAAATGGTCTCCTCTTCCTCCTCAACACCGACCATGGGAGAAAAGCTGCGAGACAAAGCATCCGCTTTAACATTCTTGGTACCCGGGATGTAAGTAACGGAAAAATTAAACCGCGAGAAAAAAAGTGCCAACCTAGCCTGACGGGCATTCAAGCGCTTGGCAGCATCAAGATAGATCAGATTTTTATGATCAGTGAAAACCTGAATGGGAAATTCAGCACCTTCCAAGAGATGACGCCAGTGTTCAAATGCGAGTTTAATCGCCAGCAATTCCCGATTATCAATATCGTAATTAAGTTCAGTCTCGGAAAATTTTTTTGAAAAAAAGGCACAGGGATGTACTCCATCCTTGTTTTCCTGAGACAACACCGCACCAACCCCCACCGAAGAAGCATCAACCTCAACCAAAAACGGCTTAGTCACATCAGGCTGCATAAGGATGGGAACAGAGGTGAACCTCTCCTTTAGAAACACAAAAGCTTCAATGGCCTCAGAAGTCCACTGAACCGCATTAGCACCTTTCCTGGTGAGATCGGTCAGCGGTTTGACAATAATAGAAACATTTTTTATGAATTTTCTGTAATAATTGGCGAAACCCAAAAACCTCTGTATCGATTTCAAACCAATAGGCCTAGGCCATTCCTGCACAGCTTGAACTTTAACCGGGTCCATCTCAAAACCTTCACTGGAGATAATGTAGCCCAAAAAACTAATTCTCTGTACAGCGAACTCACATTTCTCCAGCTTAGCAAAAAGCGAATTGTCCATTAATAACTGTAATACCTCACGTACGCTCCGCCAATGAGACTCCAGATCCGGCGAATAAATCAAAATGTCATCCAAATACACAACCACATTTTTGCCGATTAAAGGTCTAAGGATATCATTAATAAGATTCTGAAAAAATGCTGGAGCATTGGTGAGACCAAAAGGCATAACCAGATTCTCAAAATGACCCACAGGAGTGTTAAAAGCAGTCTTCCATTCATCACCCTCCTTCATGCGCAACAAATTGTATGCCCCCCGGAGATCAATTTTAGAAAACCACTTGGCCCCCACTAAGTGGTTAAATAAATCAGGAATCAATGGCAGTGGGTAAGGATTGCGTACAGTAATTTTATTAATCTCACGAAAGTCCAGACAAGGACGTAAACCGCCATCTTTTTTTTTTACAAAAAAAAATCCAACAGCCACAGGAGACTTGGAAGGCCTAATGTGACCGGCGGCCAAGCTTGTCTGTATGTATTCTTCCAAAGCCTTTCTTTCAGGAATAGTAAGATTAAATAAACGACTGTTAGGAAGAGTCGCGCCAGGGACAAATTCAATGGTACAATCATAGTCTCTATGGGGAGGCAAAACCTGCGACTCCTCCTCAGAAAAAACTCTCCAAAAATCCTGAATAGGTACAGGCAATTCCCCTCTAGCCACAGCAGCAATGCGCCCGTTACAACACTTGTCATAACACTTAGGGCTCCAGGACTTAATTTCATTGGTAGACCAATCCAGTACAGGATTGTGCAATTTTAACCAGGGTAACCCCAATATTACTGGAGAAGGCAAATTATCCAATACCACCAAATCCAAATTCTCTTGATGAATACCATTAATAGTGAGGGGAAATTCACAGACCTTGTGAGTAACACTCTTCAAGGGAGAGCCATCGACAGAAACCACAGCAATAGGGGATGACAAAGTTTTAGGTTCTAATCTAAGTTTTTCCAAGAATCCCCCATCAATCACATTCAGAGTAGATCCACAATCCACAAATACCCGAAATTCAATTAATTCATCCTGAGCAGCAGTAGTGGCAGATAGGAATACTCCCTTAGAATTTAAACAGGCAATACGAGCATGACTGACCATTTTTTTTTCTTTCTTCTTACGAAGCACACAGCTCTTAATAAAATGACCAGAATTTCCGCAATAGAAACACAAGCCTTCAGAAAGTCGGCGGTCTTTTTTCTGAGAGCGGGGTGCCATCGC
Source organism: Phyllobates terribilis (assembly GCF_046119375.1). Lineage (NCBI taxonomy): Eukaryota > Metazoa > Chordata > Amphibia > Anura > Dendrobatidae > Phyllobates > Phyllobates terribilis. Next base: position 674,723,454 of record NW_027362764.1, on the reverse strand, counting down.
CCCAATTTCCATCGGCTCTCCATTCTCAGCACAGAACCTCTCAGGACTCGAAGCTGACATAGCAGAGGATTTGCTCTCATTAACCCTTTCACGCAGTCTCCTGTCCACCCGTATAGCTAATTGCATTGCCTCCTGCAAGTTTCCAGGTGTGGGATAAGCAATCAATAAATCCTTTACCCTTTCACATAGCCCTGCAAGAAACAAGCTTTTCAAAGCAGAATCGTTCCACCCCACCTGGGCAGACCACCGACAGAAGTGAGAACAATATTTTTCCACATTACCTGATCCCTGCCTCAAACGTCTTAATTCAGACTCAGCAGATGAGACACGATCAGGATCATCGTACAACAAACCCAAAGCAGAAAAAAAACTATCCACTGATCTAAAGCACGGATCGCTAGGTTGGAGAGAGAAGGCCCATCCCTGAGGATCTTTGCGCAAAAGTGACATTATGATCCCTATGCGCTGTGATTCATCACCAGAGGATCCGGGTCTCAAACGAAAATATAATAGACAAGCATTTTTAAAAGAAAAAAAATCTTGTTGTTTGCCAAAAAATAGATCAGGCAGACGTGCCTTAGGTTCCACAAAATGCGCTCCAGAACAGCTACTCACGTGTTGTTGGAGCTTGGTCACCTCCAGAGAGAGTCCCTGCAAGCGTTGAGCCAAATCTTGCACCGAGACCATGATGGAAAACTGGAGGTCTTTCCTTAGAGAATTTTTTTTTTTTTTTTTTTTTTTTTATGGCTGGAATTACTGTTATGATCTGCTACAGAGACTAAGGAAAGAAAGGAGATCTATCCCTACAATAGAACTAAACTAGATCCCTACGATGTAACGGGGAACCTGATCCTGCGATCAGAACCGCTAAAGTCCTCGGCTAGTCTGAACGCAGACATATAGATGTGAGGGAGGGATCCCTACAAGATCTAGGGACTGGGAAAAGTTGGACACCTCCTAGCAGAAATAGTAGCAGTCAAAGACAAACACACAACAAAAAGGCATAGGGGTCAGAAGACCTAGCAAAACTAACAGAGAACGGCAACAGAGCAACAAGCTAGCTCAACAGTAGTAAATACAAATGAAGTCCAGCAAAGCCAGGAGGGCGGAGCCGGATTAAATAGGCAAAATGATCATGTGACCAGCAAACTAAAAAAAACCTAACAGGAGAGTTGTAACAAGCTTGGTGGAGAGCATTCTGGCCGTGACGGGGCGGGCTCCGAAGGGTCCATGCAAAGGCTGTGCCGTCCCTACAGGTGTGGTTTGTTTAGCAGTGATTCACCCGCCGCATCAGGTGTCTTCAAAAATGTCTCGGCGCAGGGTCTCCTGCAGGCTAAACCCTTCATCACGGTAATGTGACAGAAAGAGCAAGCTGGACCCGTAACTTGGGGGCGGAGCGAGACGTCCAGGGGTGAATGAAGGAAGAGGGTGAGATGGTTGCCAGTGACATTGAGCTGCTCTTCAGGGGGGAGGGTCGTGTTGCCTGCAAAGGTCTTCTGCTTGGGGTTACCGGTGGTTGCCTCCAGCCACTTGGGAGACGCTGGTCCTGGTGAAAAGGAGCCTAGTATTAAAAGTAAAGAAGCAACAATGCTGGAGACACACGGTGATCAGAAGGATGCTGGTATTTTGCAGAGATGAAATAGCGCAAGAGAGAAAGCAAATGAAAAAAAGAAAAGAGAATGAATGTGTGCACTTGTGAAAGGGAATGGAAAAAAGGCATAGAAGAGAGTGCCCCCTGCTGGTGGAAGGAAAGAAAAAGCAAAAGCCTACAGCACCTGGTATTCCCTGGTGGTCTCTCATCCAAGTACTAACCAGGCCCAACCCTGCTTAGCTTCCAAGATTAGACAAGATCAGGCACGTACAGAGTGGTTTGGCCGTAGGCACAGACAAGCCTCTCACTTGCTGCTTTTCTACTTTGAAGGCACAGACAAGCCTCTCACTTGCTGCTTTTCTACTTTGAAGGCACAGACAAGCCTCTCATTTGCTGCTTTTCTACTTTGAAGTCTGGCTGCCGGCTGCCCTTTCCAGTGCTCAGCAAGACCAGGTCTTTTTGTGCTTTCCCTTCTCTTCAATTTTTTTGCTGGCTTCCTTAAAAGGTCTTGTAGACAGAAGGCCCCACTCAGAGCCGCTGAGCTCACTGATCGGCTGCAGCGCTGTCGACGGAACGTCAGCTTCACAGCCAATGCCACAGGCCGGGAGCAGAGGCGAGACTCACCGGTAGACCTGGGTAGGGTGAGTAGAGCGCGGTTAGTTGCTTTCTAATAGCCTGCAGCCGGGGATTAACTTTTAATGAAAGGGAACAATCCCTTTGACTGTCTGCAGCGCGCCACACCTAGGAAGCGCACTCTCACACACAAGCCAGCATGCACACGTGCTCGCACGTGACAACACCCCCTATCTGCCCCTACAACCTCTACGTCACCATGCGTCAGACTCTCCTGCCTGTTTTATGATTTCAGGGCCCTAGCAGGAATCACCCCCCCCTCCCCAATTCCTTCCGCACCTTCCTTGCCTTCCTTGCACTGAGGTTAGCTCTTTGGCAGCCGTCTGGCTTGGTTACACAAGCTTCTTTGCAGAGAAACATGTTACTTCTGCTGGCCCTCACAAGGCGGCCGGCATCCAAAACCTTCCCTGGGCACCTGCTGAAAGCCTGCCCCTTCACGGCCCCGGGTGCTTTTAACGCCATCATTTCCACACGGCGAGCTGCGGAGTCAATAAGCACTCCTAGCCGTGGTAAGGAGCTCGGTGTCAGGCCTGCGAGAAGGGCGGCGGGGTAGCGTACTTAGCTGCCAACTGGCTCAGAGGCCTTGGGGCTTCCATCATCTAAGTTAATTAAGGTCGGTGTCCGGCAAGGCGCCGTTCCATGCTAGCCGAGCTGGGCAGTAGGGCAAAAACGTTATCAAAATGGTCTACAGCACCCGGTGTTCCCAGGAGGTCTCACATTCAAGTAATGTCCGAGCCCAGCCCTGCTTTGCTTCCGAGATCAGACGAGATCAGGCGTATCCAAGGTGGTATGGCCAGTAGACGCTGCTTGATCCATCGCCCGGCCAGCCTTTCTCAGGATCGCTTGATGGCGAGCAATCTGGTGGTGACGGGGCGGGCTCCAAAGGGTCCATGCAAAGGCTGTGCCGTCCCTACAGGTGTGGTTTCTTTAGCAGTGATTCACCCGCCGCATCAGGTGTCTTCAAAAATGGCTCGGCGCAGGGTCTCCTGCAGGCTAAACCCTTCATCGCGGTAATGTGACAGAAAGAGCAAGCTGGCCCCGTAACTTGGGGGTGGAGCGAGACGTCCAGGGGTGAATGAAGGAAGAGGGTGAGATGGTTGCCAGTGACTTTGAGCTGCTCTTCAGGGGGGAGGGTCATGTTGCCTGCAAAGGTCTTCTGCTTGGGGTTACCAGTGGTTGCCTCCAGCCACCCGGGAGATGCTGGTCCTGGTGAAAAGGAGCCTAGTATTAAAAGTAAATAAGCAACAATGCTGGAGGCCCACGGTGATCAGAAGGATGCTGTTATTTTGCAGAGATGAAATAGCGCAAGAGAGAAAGCAAATGAAAAAAAGAAAAGAGAATGAATGTGTGCACTTGTGAAAGGGAATGGAAAAAAGGCATAGAAGAGAGTGCCCCCTGCTGGTGGAAGGAAGGAAAAAGCAAAAGCCTACAGCACCTGGTATTCCCAGGCGGTCTCTGTTAAATGGTTAATTATGGAAATTCATTTGGAATGTTAATCGATAATCATTTTTCTGAGTTCTATGCCTCAGCCATCGTGTCTAGTTGACATGCGCTATTTGTGTGTGTATTTTTGGTTCACTACCATATGTAGAACAGGTGTCCATACGACTGGCTATAAAAGGCCATGGTACAGAAAGGGGGGGCTCTCTTGCTCTGCCCACCCCACAAGACACAGAATCTTCATGCTGAGAAGCAGATGACATGTAGGTCTGGAGACATGCTGGACAAAGACATGATTTACCAGCCAGGATCCAAGGAAAGATGGGTGAATCTCAACAATTAAGCTAATTATGGACAAATGGACAATTACTTTATAACTAATTATTGTATGTACCTGCTGCAATCTGATTCTTTTTAATGGACAATCCAAGAATAAATAGATACACTTTTTTATAAGAATATCGTGATATTGATACTTTGAGAAGTCCTCAGTAGAAAAAAATAATACAGGAAGAGTATTATTTTACAATGGTGAGCCAGCCAGTCCTGTTTTTTTGTTTTTTAAATTAAGTAAGTGAATTTCTTCCGTGAACAAGGGGGGAGTCCTGACGAGCTGAACAGCTGTTGTTCACGTGTCAGTAAATTCACTAGTTTGTCACGAGAAGCAGAAAGGACCTACAGACTGAGGAAAGACAGGAAAAAGAGGTACTAACAAGGAACAGAATCACACAGGAAAAGAATCAGACAAACTGAAGACAGGACGTGCTGATAAAGAGAAGCCAAGGAATCTTAAGGTAAGCAAAATATGGATATAATTTCTTCTTTTGCTAAACAAAGTAATATTAATTTCAAAGTTAATGTAGGAGATGACATAGAAGTTTTGTGGCTCAGTTTATACAAAGAATGTGAATTGCAGAATTTACAGTTAACTTCTAAATTGGTAAATAGAGACAAACAGAAATTGAGAAATATTCTACATTTGGTAGATTTTTTTCATAGTCTTGCGTTAGAGATTTCTAAGCAGGAAAATAGTGTAGAAGTGTCAGACGGTGTTACTGATTCTGACTGTAATGTGGAAAATGAACAAGAAGTAAGACACGTGTCTGTAACTGAAGGTGACCTTGGGTCTGACCAAGAGACGGACATACAGAAACCTGACATGGGAGGAGACATGACTGACATACGAGAAACCGACATACTAGGTGATGTGGGAGGAGACTTGAGTGACGTAGGAGGAACGGACGTACAAGAGCCACTAAAAATATCAGAGAATTCTGGAATTACCCAGGCTCAACTCCAAATTAAAATGAGGAAAAATTTGCTGAAATTATACAAAATCATGCCAAAATATGATGTCAAAATCCATGCCTGTAGAAATTCAGAGACATTTGAGAGCTTCTCTGATACGTTTGATTTATCCAATGAGGAGAGGAATCAATTATTTAAAATATGGATTCCTGTGACATTGTCCAGACGTTTACATTTAATGCCCTGTGAAAATGACTCTCCTAATGGATGGGAAAATGATTCGGACAGATTAAGATATTTGATTTATTGTGTCACAAAGGATTTTCCCAAAATAGAAGATCTGCAGAAACTAAGGATTGGTAGGAAGGAATGTACATATACATTCATGTCCATATTTGAACGGTTGTACAAAGCTCTCATCAAAAATGGAAAAGTACAACATATGATAACAACTTTTGTACAAAAATTCAAATTCCTAAATTCAGTTTCCCAAGTTATGGCATCACAAAAAAATTCATTATTTGAATGTGCGCAGATGCTGGATTTTGTTAGAAAACATGAGAATCGTGAAAAGAAAATAAATCAAGCTAAATTTATAAAACCAGGAAAGGTAAAATCTTACCAAAAGCCAATATCAAACTCTCCTAGACTGAGTCATCCCCATAGTGAACTCTATCAAATACGAAGAAGATTTCATATATGTTATAAGCCATATCAGCCAGTGCAAAGATCCATCTCTCCACAGAATGAGTTAATTCTCAGTCAGAACTGTGATTCTCTAAAAAGGAAAATGGCTGAAACTGATGGACAGAGACAGGTGAGACGACCAACTCACAGTGACGTCATGGAATGTGGACAGAAGAACAGGCAGTTCTCTGAGGTTTTGAAGGATAGAAAAATGTCTTTCCTAAATTGGGCGTTCCTGGAGATATTTGAGAGAGACAGAAGATTTGGTTTAGGGAGTGGCTAAGGAAAAACTGTAATTATAATGTTGTATCAAAATGTAATACAATGTCTCAATATTTATTTATAATCTTATACAGTAAAATTGTAGTTACATAGTTTGTAATAGTTCATATATATATATATATATATATATATATATATATATACACTTGTCTAAGTAGAGATTGCGTATAATTGTATTTATATATACGTTTATAAAATATATATATATATATTAATTAATAAATTACAACTTCATATATATAAATTTAAGTAGCAATATTTTGAATTACATTAGAACCAACCAATATATGTATAAGATATTTAAATAATTCTGTTTCTGTATGAATTTGATATTTAATTTTATTTTCTTATATTTCCTTAGAGTTTTCATTCCAAAGCAGGATTTGATCAAAGAACTCTAAAATGGATTTATTTCTTTATTCACACAGGAAGTGAAAAAATTGCATGATTTTATGTGTATAACATTTTAAAATAATAACAATATATCTAGTTGAACTATAATATATATGTAATACTTATTAATTCTTTTGTGTTGCTAATATTTTCTGTGCATGAAGTGTTTGTGCAAATTAAAGTATCTTTACAGCATGACGTGTGACAGCTGTGGCCTTTGAACTTTGAGCTAATAGTATAGGATCCCATTCATTCTATTTTCAACTGATGTAACTTAAGACCGGGCAGCCAGTGAAAAAAGAATCTAAGACAAGAGTTTTTTCAAGTGTCTGAAATTCCAGTGACTTACTCTCATATTATATAATATGTACTTGGGGAATATTCAAAGAAATAGAATCATAGAATCATAGAATGGTAGAGTTGGAAGGGACCTCCTGGTCATCTGGTCCAACCCCCTGCTCAAAGCAGGATTCACTAGATCATCTCAGACAGATGTCTGTCCAGCCTCTGTTTGAAGACGTCCATTGAAGGGGAACTCACCACCTCTCGTGGCAGCCTGTTCCACTCATTAATCACCCTAACTGTCAAAAAGCTTTTTCTAATATCTAATCTGTGTCTCCTCCCTTTTACTTTCATCCCATTGCTTCTAGTCTTTCCTTGTGCAAATGAGAATAAAGATGATCCTTCTACAATGTGACAGCCCTTGACATATTTGTAGACAGCTATTAAGTCTCCTCTCAGTCTTCTTTTCTGCAAGCTAAACATTCCCAAATCCTGCAACCGTTCCTCATAGGACATGGTTTGCAGACCAGTCACCATTCTGGTCGCTCTTCTCTGAACTTGCTCCAGTTTGTCTATGTCTTTTTTAAAATGTGGTGCCCAAAACTGTACACATTATTCCAGATGAGGTCTGACCAAAGAGGAGTAAAGACCGATAATGACTTCACGTGATCTAGACTGTATGCTTCTGTTAATACATCCCAGAATTGTATTTGCCTTTTTTGCTGCTGCATCACACTGTTGACTCATGTTCAGTGTATGATCTATTAGTATACCTAAGTCTTTTTCACATGTACTGTTGCTTAGCTCTATTCCTCCCATTCTGTATATGCTTTTTTCATTTTTTATTGCCCAGATGTAGTACTTTGCATTTTTCCCTGTTAAAAACCATTCTGTTGGTTGCTGCCCACTGCTCCAGTTTATTTAGGTCTTTTTGAATCCTCTCTCTCTCTTCTCTAGTATTAGCTATCCCTCCTAGCTTTGTGTCATCAGCAAATTTAATCAGTTTACCCTCAATTCCTTCATCTAAATCATTGATAAAGATGTTGAACAATACAGGTCCCAGGACGGAGCCCTGTGGTACCCCACTTGAGACATTCATCCAGCTGGATGTGAAGCCATTTACAACCACCCTTTGAGTCCGATCACTAAGCCAGTTATGAATCCACCTAACAGTTGCCTGGTCCATTGCATACTTGGTCATTTTTTCAATAAGGATGGTGTGAGATACTTTGTCAAATGCTTTGCTGAAGTCAAGATATACTATATCTACAGCATTTCCCTGATCCACCCAGTCAGTGATTCTGTCATAGAAGGAAATTAAGTTAGTCTGACATGACTTGTTAGTTACAAACCCATGCTGACTCTGGTTAATCACTTCATTCTTATCCATGTACTTACATACATGTTGTTTAATAATTTGTTCAAAGATCTTTCCTGGTATAGAAGTCAGACTCACCGGCCTATAGTTCCCTGGGTCCACCTTCTTCCCCTTTTTGAAGATAGGAACAACATTTGCTCTTCTCCAGTCTTCTGGGACTTCTCCTGTTCTCCAAGAATTTTCAAAGATTATGGAGAGTGGTTCTAAAATTTCTTCTACGATCTCCTTCAGTACTCTGGGGTGTAATTCATCTGGACCTGGAGACTTGAACTCATTTATGTTAGCTAAATATTCCCTCACAATCTTTCTGTTTACAGATAACTTGGATTCCTCTATTCCTTTAAAAGGACAGTGGAGATCAGTTGATGTTACATTTTCTTTCTGAGAGAAAACAGATGCAAAATAAGAATCAAAACGTTCGGCCTTCTCAACATCCTCTCTTACCATTTCTCCATTTTCATCCTGTAAAAATCCTATAGCATCTTTGACTTTTCTTTTACTTTTGACATACCCCCAAAATCCTTTTTTATTGCTTTTGACATCTCTTACAAGCCTTAACTCATTGTCAGCTTTAGCTAACCTGATACGTGCCCTACTGGATCTGCAGACTGCATTATAATCTTCTTTAGATATGCCTCCTTCTTTCCATTTAATAAACATTTCCTTCTTTCTTTTTAGCATGTGTTTAAGTTCTGTGTTCATCCATCCTGGTTTCCTTAAATGCTTCCCATTCTTCCTACTTTTCGGGATTGTTAACGATTGTGCTTTGAGAATCTCATTTTTAAAAATTTCCCATCCTTCCTGGACATTTTTGTCCTTAAGGACATCCAGCCATTGGATCCCTCCTATTCTCTTTCTGAGTCTCTTAAAATCTGCCTTTCTAAAATCTAACCTTGAAGTTTGAGTCTTCACATGTCTTCCTCCTCTAGTTATCCAAAATTCTATAATAGCATGATCGCTGCCTCCTAGGGTCCCAGCCACCTTTACCTCCTCAACCATTTCCTCCCTGTTTATAAGGATTAGATCCAAAGTAGCAGATCCACTTGTTTTCTCCCCTACAAAATAAAGTTTTCAGCAAGAGAGGATAAGAATTTGCTTGACCTGTTAGTTTTACTTGACAGAGATTCCCAACAAATGTCTGGATAGTTGAAATCTCCCATGACCACTACGTCATATTTTTTGGAGAACTTGGTCATTTGATACATAAAGAGTTCATCCATATCTTCAGCTTGCCCAGGTGGCCTGTAGTAAATACCTACAATGGTGTCCTTTCCGTTGTTCTCTCCTTGTATTCTTACCCAAACAGTTTCCACAGAACTCCCAGTCTCTGAAGCTTCAATCTCTGTGCAGATATACGCTTTTCTAACATACAATGCAACACCTCCTCCTCGTTTATCAAGTCTGTTTCTTGCAAATAAGTTGTATCCTTTTAGCCTTTTATTCCAATCATGTGTATCGTCCCACCAAGTTTCAGTGATTCCAATGACATCATATTCCTTTTCCTGCGTTAGTAGTTCCAATTCTCCTTGTTTGTTGCGCATGCTTTGTGCATTTGTATAAAAACATTTTAGTTTGTGATTGGTTTCTCTTCCTCCCATATTTTTATTATTTAAATTGTTTTGTCTTTGTTCTTCCTTTCCACTTCCAGTAGCAGAGATCTCAATAGTATTTGTCAGCTGTATGGCTTTTTCTGGCCTTTTGCTTCCCTTCCCACATTGTTCTAGTTTAAAGCTCTTCTGATGAGTGTAGCAAGGCGACTTCCAAATACATGTTTTCCAGTCTTCGTAAGGTGCACCCCATCTCTAGCAAGTAGTCCATCGTATAGGTAATTCATTCCGTGATCCAGAAATCCAAATCCTTGTTGACGGCACCATCGACGTAGCCAGTTGTTCACCTGTAGAATCTTATTCCACCTCATTGTTCCATGGCCTTCCACTGGGAGGATGGATGAGAAGACCACCTGCGCTCCCAATTCTTTCACTTTCTTGCCTACGTCTTCAATGTCACTGCAGATGGTTTACAGGTCCTTTCTTGCCGTGTCATTTGTCCCCACATGTAGTAGCAGGAATGGGTAGTGATCTGTAGGTCTGAAGAATCTTGATATCCTGTCAGACACATCTTTAATTTTTGCTCCTGGAAGACAGCACATTTCTCTTGAGGTTATGTCTGGCCTGCAGATAGCGGCCTCTGTTCCTCTTAACAGGGAATCCCCCATGACCACCACTCTCCGTTTTTTCTTCACAACATTCTTCTTTTTCCATCCAGGAGGATTCTGAGGGCTTACAAGGTTATTCATTGCTGGCAAAGTCTTATTTTGCTGTATTTTTTCATGGTTCTCCTGCGTGAGAGCCTGGTACTGGTTCCTGAGCAGTATCTGTGCTGACTGCCTCTCGATCCTCCTGCTTCTGTGGGTCACATGCTTCCATTCCTCTGTTTCGTCAGGTGCAGTTCGAATTTCTTCTCTTTCTGAATCATGAAGAGATAATTCTGCTCTGTCTAAGAACTCTTCACCTTCCTTAATGATTTTCAAGGTAGTTAACCTCTCTTCTAGATTTCGCAACTTTTCCTCCAACAGGGACACAAGCTTGCATTTCTGGCATGTGAAGTTTGGCTTTTCCACTGGCAAGTCTGTGAACATGTAGCAGGATATGCAGCTCACCAAATAGCTCCTGGACTCTTCCATGTTCTTATTGTTAATGTTCTGAAAACAGTGAAAAAAGCTTAAAAAAAAAGCTTTACCGATGTCCTCTTTTCAGCTCCAACAGCCAAAATCCAGTGTTCTTTGAGCTCGCGGAGACTCTTCACTTACCCCAAAATGCAGTGGGAATATGCAAATTATCTCCTCAGGACTCCTCCCCTGGTTTACCGATGTCCTCTTTTCAGCTCCAACAGCCAAAATCCAGTGTTCTTTGAGCTCGCGGAGACTCTTCACTTACCCCAAAATGCAGTGGGAATATGCAAATTATCTCCTCAGGACTCCTCCCCTGGTTTACCGATGTCCTTTTTTCAGCTCCAACAGCCAAAATCCAGTGTTCTTTGAGCTCGCGGAGACTCTTCACTTACCCCAAAATGCAGTGGGAATATGCAAATTATCTCCTCAGGACTCCTCCCCTGGTTTACCGATGTCCTCTTTTCAGCTCCAACAGCCAAAATCCAGTGTTCTTTGAGCTCGCGGAGACTCTTCACTTACCCCAAAATGCAGTGGGAATATGCAAAGTATCTCCTCAGGACTCCTCCCCTGGTTTACCGATGTCCTCTTTTCAGCTCCAACAGCCAAAATCCAGTATATAAATATAAAGATATTCAATTGATATGGCAATGCGCATTAATAAATTGGGATACAACAATTTTGGGTTAAATATATATATATATCTAAAACTTCATATGTGGAATGTTTGAGTTGAACAGATCTGTGAATGTCAGAGTGAAGGTGACAGATGAGTAAATCAGCAGCTGCTAAGTGTGATTGATATGACAGAGGCCTCGTATGTTTGTATGTTTGAAAAAAAAAATGTTTCTTTATGTGAAGGTACAAAAATATATTTAATTCTGAGGAAATTATAATACATAATTAGGTATTACAGTGCCTACAAGTAGTATTCAACCCCCTGCAGATTTAGGTGGTTGACACATGCGGAATTAACTTGGCATTGTGACATTTGTACTGTAGATCAGCCTGGAAGTGGGAAATGCACTGCAGCAACTTTTTTTTTGTTTTTTTGTTTTTTTAAAACGTTAAAAGTTAATTCAGAGTGTCATTTATTATTCAACCCCTCAAACCACAAGAATTCTGTTTGTTCCCCCTAAAGTATTAAGAAGTAGTTCAGGCACCAAGAATAATGAGCTTCACATGTGTGGATTAAAGATCTCTTTTGCCAGCCTTTTCTGACTATTTAAGACCCTCCCCAAACTTGTGAACAGCACTCAGACATGGTCAACATGGGAAAGACAAAAGAGCATTCCAAGGCCATCAGAGACAAGATCGTGGAGGGTCACAAGGCTGGCAAGGGGTACAAAACCCTTTCCAAGGAGTTGGGCCTACCTGTCTCCACTGTTGGGAGCATCATCCGTAAGTGGAAGGCTTATGGAACTACTGTTAGCCTTCCACGGCCTGGACAGCCTTTGAAAGTGTCCTCCCGTGCCGAGGCCAGGATTGTCCGAAGAGTCAAGGCTAACCCAAGGACAACAAGGAAGGAGCTCCGGGAAGATCTCATGGCAGTGGGGACATTGGTTTCAGTCAATACCATAAGTAACGTACTCCACCGCAATGGTCTCCGTTCCAGACGAGCCCGTAAGGTACCTTTACTTTCAAAGCGTCATGTCAAGGCTCGTCTACAGTTTGCTCATGATCACTTGGAGGACTCTGAGACAGACTGGTTCAAGGTTCTATGGTCTGATGAGACCAAGATCGAGATCTTTGGTGCCAACCACACACGTGACGTTTGGAGACTGGATGGCACTGCATACGACCCCAAGAATACCATCCCTACAGTCAAGCATGGTGGTGGCAGCATCATGCTGTGGGGCTGTTTCTCTGCCAAGGGGCCTGGCCATCTGGTCCGCATCCATGGGAAGATGGATAGCACGGCCTACCTGGAGATTTTGGCCAAGAACCTCCGCTCCTCCATCAAGGATCTTAAGATGGATCGTAATTTCATCATCCAACAAGACAACGACCCAAAGCACACAGCCAAGAAAACCAAGGCCTGGTTCAAGAGGGAAAAAGTCAAGGTGTTTGAGTGGCCTAGTCAGTCTCCTGACCTTAACCCAATTGAAAACTTGTGGAAGGAGCTCAAGAATAAAGTCCACATGAGACACCCAAAGAACCTAGATAACTTGGAGAAGATCTGCATGGAGGAGTGGGCCAAGATAACTCCACAGACCTGTGCCGGCCTGATCAGGTCTTATAAAAGACAATTATTAGCTGTAATTGCAAACAAGGGTTATTCCACAAAATATTAAACATAGAGGTTGAATAATAATTGACCCACACTTTTATGTTTAAAATTTAATAAAATTCAACTGAGCAACATAACTTTTTGGTTTGTAAGATTTATGCTTCTGTTCATAAAACCTACTCTCGTTTGCAGTTTGAAGGCTCTAACTTATTTGCATCTTATCAAACCAGCTAAATCTGCAGGGGGTTGAATACTACTTGTAGGCACTGTATCTACATGTATATATTTCTATATTTCTTTAATAATTATTATTTCTTGATTTAACTAATAGTGGATAAGGGCAACCACACATCAAAATGGTTTACAAAGCAAATTTATATTTAGAATAATTTTCCACATGATAATATTCTTGAATAACTATAATATTATTTTTAATGGTTACCTAAATAGGTACACACCTCTCTTTAGTCAAATCTATGCTACTCATCGATATGAAATTTATGCACAATATTTCTAGAAGAATAATTATTTTTAATTTGGTTCTGATATATACATAAATTTTATAAAATAATATTTTTGGTATTAAGGGAGAAAATGTGTTTTTGATCCTGATTACATAATCACTTTTGATCAATACTTATTTTCCACACATTTTAATAAAGAAGAAATAATAATAAGGTACTATGGTATAATTAAGAAGGGTATTACATGCAAAGTTGGATAATTTAATATTTTTTGGTGGTACAAGGTTATGACAAATATGAAATCATCCAGATAATGGAGATATAAGGGTATTTTTTATGGAGAATATAATTACTCTGCATTTGTCATTAAAATTTAAAGGCCTTATTTTTATTTATATTCTTATTTTTACTCTTAATTTTATTTTTCATTTTTAAAATTTTATTCTTACTTTATACTTCTTATTTTTCTATTTTTTCATTTTTTAATTCTCATTTGATTTTATTTGAGTTCAATATCTCAATTGAGAAAACACATTCATATTTAATAAAGTAATGTCTAATACAAGAGTATTGCTTCATTAAATATATATTGCTAAAGAAAAAAATGTTTACATTTTCTGAGTAAACACAACAATTCATTCATTCATTTATTCATTCATTCATTCATTCATTCATACATTCATATATTTATTCATTTTGGTTCAGGAGTATACATTCTTTGATATTATTGGTTTAATAAAGATATAAAAACTTGTTTTTTCAAAATACACTGACACCTATGGGTTGGAAAAGGTAATTACACCTATGACATAAAAATGTTCTATCATATGGAGAACTTGATTGATAATGAATTATTATCTATTATTGTTTATTATTCCAAACATAATTTATTTCAATATTTTGATAATAATTAGATGGATATTACTGATTGCTATGGTACGCTGTGATATTATAGGTTAGGAAAAACTGCCAGATTTGGTATCAGATTAGGGAATGAAGACTTCAATCAAGACATCGCAATTATGAATTCTATCTTAATAAAGTGTTATAATAGACTGTGTCCATTACATACAATACAATTCACACCACTGATCACCAGGACGGCAGAGGACGATGATCCTATATGTACTGTGTTGTGTTTAAGTTTCATCACGTTCCAGTGGTTTCTTATCACCTGCAACGCTTCAATGAAAGCTGGTGAACAGGTAATACCTGGCATATGTGTCCTGTATATAAAGGACTGAGTACTGGTTATGGTGCTATATAAAGCAGGAAAGTGTCAAGTTAACCCTTGCTTTACTGACCAAAGACGTCACATCTGTTCCAAAAGTGACACGAGACCAGTGCGGACACACGGAAGATTCCAAAGACGATCCAACGTAAGTCCAGGTGACACTGCACAGATATTAAAGCTACATTTCATCCATGGACTTTGTTTTCTTATCAACTGACATACATGATCTTTCTAATAAAGAGTACAGTTTATGGACTGAACAATAATGAACACAATTATGGACTGTACAATATCTACATGCTGTAATTTATTTCAAAGGAGTTTTCATCTAAAGACTGTGTTATAAAAGAACCAAGAAGAAGACGAGACTACGACACGATGACATCAGATGATGACGATTGAACCCGCGATTGCTTCAATTTAGATATAGGGAAGTATAATTATACATATTAAATGAATATTAGTCACGGCTTACCATAACATGAATTCACATTATTATATAACAATAATCCGATATTGATACTATTATTACTATTATTATTATGGAAATTTAATGATATTGCCAAGGAAGAAGGAAAGAAAAAATGATTGATGAATGTATCTTCTTTTGAGAAATTTCAGTTAAAGTCCTTTTATTCTCAAAAAAGGGGGAAATGTTAAATGGTTAATTATGGAAATTCATTTGGAATGTTAATCGATAATCATTTTTCTGAGTTCTATGCCTCAGCCATCGTGTCTAGTTGACATGCGCTATTTGTGTGTGTATTTTTGGTTCACTACCATATGTAGAACAGGTGTCCATACGACTGGCTATAAAAGCCCATGGTACAGAAAGGGGGGGCTCTCTTGCTGTGCCCACCCCACAAGACACAGAATCTTCATGCTGAGAAGCAGATGACATGTAGGCCTGGACACATGCTGGACAAAGACATGATTTACCAGCCAGGATCCAAGGAAAGATGGGTGAATCTCAACAATTAAGATAATTATGGACAAATGGACAATTACTTTATAACTAATTATGGTATGTACCTGCTGCAATCTGATTCTTTTTAATGATCAATCCAAGAATAAATAGATACATTTTTTTATAAGAATATAGTGATATTGATACTTTGAGAAGTCCTCAGTAGAAAAAAATAATACAGGAAGCGTATTATTTTACAGTCTACCATCCAAGTACTAACCAGGCCCAACCCTGCTTAGCTTCCAAGATCAGATGAGATCAGACGTGTTCAGGGTGGTGTGGCCGTAGGCAGAGACAAGCTTCTCACTTGCTGCTTTTCTACTTTGACGTCTGGCTGCCGGCTGCCCTTTCCAGTGCTCAGCAAGACCAGGTCCTTTTGTGCTTTCCCTTCTCTTCAATTTTTTTGCTGGCTTCCTTAAAAGGTCTTGTAGACACAACGCCCCACTCAGAGCCGCTGAGCTCACTGATCGGCTGCAGCGCTGTCGACGGAACGTCAGCTTCACGGCCAATGCCACAGGCCCGGAGCAGAGGCGAGACTCACCGGTAGACCCGGGTAGGGTGAGTAGAGCGCGGTTAGTTGCTTTCTAATATACTGCAGCCGGGGATTAACTTTTAATGAAAGGGAACAATCCCTTTGACTGTCTGCAGCGCGCCACACCTAGGAAGCGCACTCTCACACACAAGCCAGCATGCACACGTGCTCGCACGTGACAACACCCCCTATCTGCCCCTACAACCTCTCCGTCACCATGCGTCAGACTCTCCTGCCTGTTTTATGATTTCAGGGCCCTAGCAGGAATCACCCCCCCCTCCCCAATTCCTTCCGCACCTTCCTTGCCTTCCTTGCACTGAGGTTAGCTCTTTGTCAGCCGTCTGGCTTGGTTACACAAGCTTCTTTGCAGAGAAACATGTTACTTCTGCTGGCCCTCGCTAGGCGACCGGCATCCAAAACCTTCCCTGGGCACCTGCTGAAAGCCTGGCCCCTTCACGGCCCCGGTTGCTTTTAACGCCATCATTTCCACACGGCGAGCTGCGGAGTCAATAAGCACTCCTAGCCGTGGCAAGGAGCTCGGTGTCAGGCCTGTGTGAAGGCGGCGGGGTAGCGTACTTAGCTGCCAACTGGCTCAGAGGCCTTGGAGCTTCCATCATCTAAGTTACTTTGGGTCGGTGTCCGACAAGGCGCCGTTCCATGCTAGCCGAGCTGGACAGTAGGTAAAAACATCATCAAAATGGTCTACAGCACCTGGTATTCCCAGGAGGTCTCCCATCCAAGTACTGTCCGAGCCCAGCCCTGCTTTGCTTCCGAGATCAGATGAGATCAGGCGTATCCAAGGTGGTATGGCCAGTAGAAGCTGCTTGATCCATCGCCCGGCCAGCCTTTCTCAGGATCGCTTGGTGGCGAGCAATCTGGCCGTGACGGGGCGGGCTCCGAAGGGTCCATGCTAAGTCTGTGCCGTCCCTACAGGTGTGGTTTCTTTAGCAGTGATTCACCCGCCGCATCAGGTGTCTTCAAAAATGGCTCGGCGCAGGGTCTCCTGCAGGCTAAACCCTTCATCGCGGTAATGTGACAGAAAGAGCAAGCTGGACCCGTAACTTGGGGGCGGAGCGAGACGTCCAGGGGTGAATGAAGGAAGAGGGTGAGATGGTTGCCAGTGACTTTGAGCTGCTCTTCAGGGGGGAGGGTCGTGTTGCCTGCAAAGGTCTTCTGCTTGGGGTTACCGGTGGTTGCCTCCAGCCACGGGGGAGACGCTGGTCCTGGTGAAAAGGAGCCTAGTATTAAAAGTAAAGAAGCAACAATGCTGGAGGCCCACGGTGATCAGAAGGATGCTGGTATTTTGCAGAGATGAAATAGCGCAAGAGAGAAAGATAATGAAAAAAAGAAAAGAGAATGAATGTGTGCACTTGTGAAAGGGAATGGAAAAAAGGCATAGAAGAGAGTGCCCCCTGCTGGTGGAAGGAAGGAAAAAGCAAAGCAAAAGCCTACAGCACCTGGTATTCCCAGGTGGTCTCCCATCCAAGTACTAACCAGGCCCAACCCTGCTTAGCTTTCAAGATCAGACGAGATTGGGCGCGTTCAGGGTGGTGTGGCCGTAGGCAGAGACTAGCCTCTCACTTGCTGCTTTTCTACTTTGACGTCTGGCTGCCGGCTGCCCTTTCCAGTGCTCAGCAAGACCAGGTCCTTTTGTGCTTTCCCTTCTCTTCAATTTTTTTGCTGGCTTCCTTAAAAGGTCTTGTAGACACAACACTCCACTCAGAGCCGCAGAGCTCACTGATCGGCTGCAGCGCTGTCGACGGAACGTCAGCTTCACGGCCAATGCCACAGGCCGGGAGCAGAGGCGAGACTCACCGGTAGACCCGGGTCGGGTGAGTAGAGCGCGGTTAGTTGCTTTCTAATAGGCTGCAGCCGGGGATTAACTTTTAATGAAAGGGAACAATCCCTTTGACTGTCTGCAGCGCGCCACACCTAGGAAGCGCACTCTCACACACAAGCCAGCATGCACACGTGCTCGCACGTGACAACACCCCCTATCTGCCCCTACAACCTCTCCGTCACCATGTGTGTCACCCTGGCCTGGATGCCACAAAATGTATTAAAGCTGTGTCTGAGAGCAAGGGGGAGGTTCTCTTGTCAGGGGAACATTAGCATGCAGTGCCTCCTGTCTCAGGCCAGTAGGGGGAGCAGGCTGCCCCTATAAAAGCTGGTGCTGGTGGCAGGGTTAGAGAGAACTGGATTGCCTGTCTCAGCTCTGAGACGTGTCCCAGAGTGGAGCAGGGACAGAAAGTTGATTGCACCTAAGAGGAAGTGTGGCAGGAGGAGAGCCACAAGCCAGAGACAAGAGGCGAAGAGAGCCTGTCTTGGCAGAGAAAAGACTTAATTTTACCAGACTTTGGTGTCTGAGGCTGGAAGGATTCCACATCCCCCAGCAGAGAACCAGTTCGCAAGGGACTGTACATTCCTTGGCCTAAGAGGCCTGGAGGCCCTGCCACAACCGAAGGGACCAGTAAAGCCGTACAAGGCTGGGAGCAGAAAGGAACCCACGTCGCAGGCCATACAGGCGAGAATACACGGAAAGCTTGGAAACGTGGGCTGTTACCCTATCAGGAGGAGATAGCCAGAAGGAGCGCAGAAAGCACGGTAGGCCTACACCCTCACCCTGACCAGGGCCAATTTCCCCGTTGCTCTCAGACGTCCAGGTCCCCTCCTAGCCGGGACTGTTTATGGGTCAGTTTACCTGTTGTAGTAAAGACCCTGGACTGCAACTTGTTGTCTGTGTGCTCCTTGCTCCTCCCGCACTATCAGCACTGGGATTCTCACTACCATCACTCCCACCATCCATTATACTGCCCTGGGGCCGCACTCTTCCCGTGGGGAGTCACACTACCCTAGCTGCACACCTCATCAGCCCCAGCGGTCTGCATGCAGCGGCGGTTCCTAATAACCGCAATCCACGGGTGGCGTAGTCGGACATTATCAGCAGAACGTAGCAGACTACCATTGGCCTGACCACCCTGAGCCACGGAACCGGGTCGCCACTACTACCCCCATCGTCTCCCTATTGCCCGGATCCGAGTGCCCCACGGCCCAGGGGGCGAGTCAGCTTTGGCGTAGTCGGCAGGATTTCGTGCCTGCAACCACCGGGTACTGCGTGCCTGAAAAAGACTTTTGTAAACTTACCTGTGGCGAAGTTTCCCGCCATCCGGAGCCGATTCCCGCCATCGGACGCCATCTTGGACCGTTTCCCGCCGTCTTCTGCCTTCTTCCCGCCATCCACAGCTGCTTCCCGCCATCGGACGCCATCTTCAGGACGCCGCGCGGGAAGAAGAGGGGCGTGGACGTCAAAACCGCGCGAGATCCGAAGCTCCGCCCCACGCTCCGACGCTGCGCAAGGTCCTGGAAGGGAGAGAGAGCGACGCTGACGTCATCAGGACGCGACGCCAGGTCCTCGTCAATAGCAGCAGCAGCGGAGCCGCGGCCTACAGAAGAGGATCGCCGGAAGGTAGACCACGCTTAACTAGGGGGGAGGAAGATGTCAGACACAGAGGCGCCCACTACCACCAACGCAGCTGCAGCAGCAGTGATGCCCTTTTCCCTGCCCTACATCCCTGGAGCGGCCTGGCTGCCCAAATACTCAGGGGAGCCCCATGCCCTAACTGACTTTAAGGAAAGGCTATACAGTTTGTTCCAGGTTTACCCCCTGACAGAGGAACAGAAGGTCAGCATATTGACAGGGCAGTTAACTGGCGCAGCCCAAAGGGAGGTAAAATCATGGCCCACTGAGGAGAAAAGGACTGTGAAGGGTATCCTTGCCCGGCTGCGGGGTACCTTTGATACACGTACCTCCGCTGAGATTAAAATGAGGTTCTATGGATGTAGGCAGCGGGCACAGGACAGCATCAGATACTATGCCCTAAATCTGCAGGAAGCCTTGAGGGCTATTCAACAAACTGACCCTGGCAGTGTGCAGGAAACCGATAAGCTCCTAACAGAACAATTCATAGAAGGTCTGCTGTCTAGCGCCCACAGGGCCCAACTGCGCCTCATGTTCTTTCAGAACCCCGACCTGACCTTTGCCCAATTTATGGACAGGGCCATAAGGGTGCTCCGTGAATCTGCAACCAGTGGCGCTATAAACCCCCGGCGCCCTGCTATCACCTACCACCAGGAGGCGGCGCCCTCCTCCATGGACTCCGTGGAGGCTGATGCACAGGCCCTGAACCAAGCCCCGTCGAAAGGCCTGCACCACCAAGTCCAGGAGCTAACCAGGAGCGTCGCGGCGTTGACCAGAACTGTCCAGGCGTTGCAAGTGGACCCGTCAAGACCCATCGAGCTGGCTTCAAGTCCGGAGGATGTCCCGTGGCGTCGACAGAGGAGGATCCCGTCGTTCCGAGGGAGGCCCACAGACCGCTACGCAGAGGATGGACAGCCCATTTGCCGTCGATGCAACCAGCCCGGACACATTTCCAGGTACTGTAATTTAAACGGGTCCAACCTGGGGCAGAGGGCCGACCCCCAGGCATAAGATCACCAGGCCCTTATAATTGGCGTGATAAGTACGTTGGGGGGCACCCGGTTTTACCCGTGGTGCTGGACGGTATCCCCATGAGCGCCTTGCTGGATACTGGGTCGCAAGTAACCACAATCCCTTATGTATTTTTTAAGCAGTATTGGACTGATGCTGATATCACACGGTATCCAGACAGTAACTTGAGCATCATCGCCAGTAATGGCTTACCCGTGCCGCAGATGGGGTTCAAGGAGATGACCATTAAAATTGGTAAAGTTGAACTGCCGGCACAGGGAGTGATAATTGTGGACATTGACCGTCATGAAAGTCACCCTAAAATAACTGTGGGTACTAACATAATTGAAAATTGTCTTTCAGAGGTAATTGTAATTCTACAACAGGTGGCGGTGAATGCTAGTTCCAGCCAACAGAGGGTCCTCAACAAGGAGATAAAAGCCATGATGAGACGGCAGCAGGTAGAACTGTCTGGTGGTGAGATCGGTAGCGTAAGACTGAGTGACCCATTCCCCATTTCCATGCCTCCCAAAAGTGAAATGATGATCTGGTGTCGGACTGCAATCGGGTTGAGAGGTAGAGACTACCAAGCCATGGTAGGACCCGTGTACTCAGACAGCAGGCCCACCATTTTGACAGCCCGGGGGGTGGTTGATGTCCGTCATGGGAGGGTGCCCGTCCGCATCCTCAACATTGGGGAGAGGGAAGTACACTTACCCAGGTATGCTACACTCGCCAAACTGTTTGTTGTCGAACACCAAGCTATCAGGGCCGTGGAACCCTTGCCTCCATCTCCTCAGGCGGAGGGTAATGGCTCCCAGAAACAAAAGGAGGACTGGTGCCAGAAACTCCATGTGGGTGCTGACTCCTCTCCCCTGCACCAAAAACAAGGAGTCTACCGGGTGGTACAGGAGTACGAGAGAGTGTTTAGTAAGCACCCGCTGGACTTCGGCAGAGTAAAGGGGATAGAACACCACATCCCGACAGGGAGCCACCCACCAATAAAAGAGAGACACAGGTCTGTACCCCCTGCACATTATCAGAACGCCAAGGGCATGCTAAGAGAGATGAAGGAAGCTGGGGTCATTAGAGATAGCTGTAGCCCCTGGGCAGCCCCCTTGGTTCTGGTTAAAAAGAAAGACGGCACCATGAGAATGTGCGTGGACTATAGACAAATCAACCGTATCACCCACAAAGACGCATACCCGCTGCCTAGAATAGAGGAGTCTTTAGCCGCACTAAAATCTGCTAACTTCTTTTCTACTTTGGACCTTACTAGCGGGTACTGGCAGGTTCCTGTGGCAGAGGCTGACAAGGAGAAGACCGCCTTCACCACCCCCATGGGACTGAGCGAGTTCAACTGTATGCCTTTCGGGCTCTGCAACGCACCAGGGACCTTCCAGCGGCTGATGGAATGCTGTCTAGGGCACCGAAACTTCGAGACGGTCCTCCTTTACCTGGACGACGTGATCGTCTATTCGAAGACCTACGAGGACCATCTAAAGCACCTGGCCGAGGTGTTCGAAGCCCTGGCAGGCTATGGCCTGAAGGTGAAACCATGGAAGTGTCACCTGCTGAAACCAAAGGTCCAGTACCTAGGGCACGTGGTAAGCGCGGAAGGAGTGGCCCCCGACCCTGACAAAGTCACGGCAATCAAGAGCTGGCCAAGCCCCTCGAACATCAAAGAGGTGAGACAGTTTCTCGGGTTGGTAGGCTACTACCGAAGGTTCATCCCCGGGTTCACTAAGATGGCAGCTCCTATGCAGGACCTCCTGATCGGACAGTCTAAGTCCCGAAGTCAAAAGCCACCCTTCAAGTGGGATAAACCGGAAGAGGAGTCCTTCCGCCAGCTAAAGATGGCCCTCACGGGGGATGAGATCCTGGCTTACCCTGATTACGGCCAGCCTTTCATTCTCCACACAGATGCCAGTAATGTGGGACTGGGAGCCGTACTGTCCCAAAACCAACAGGGCAGAGAACGGGTGATCGCATACGCCAGTCGGAAGCTGAGGCCCACCGAGAGGAACACGGAGAATTACAGCTCCTTCAAGCTAGAATTCTTGGCGGTGGTGTGGGCCGTGATGGAACACTTCAAGCATTACCTGGCCTCCGCAAAGTTCACCGTGTACACGGACAACAACCCGTTGACACACCTGGACAATGCAAGACTGGGTGCCCTGGAACAGCGGTGGATGGCCCGTCTCTCCAACTATGACTTCGTGATCAAGTACCGGGCAGGCAAAACCAACGCCAACGCGGACGCCCTATCAAGAATGCCTCACTTACCTGAAGGTGACGAAGACCCAGAAGAGCTGGAGGAGGTAGAACTCCCCGCGTTTCACCGGTATGGAGCCGCTCAACACTCTCACCGCGTGAAGGAGGAGGATCTAACAACTGTGATGATGAATCCCCTACCTCACCACAGCTGGGCCGAGTCCCAAGATAGTGACCCTGCAGTCCGCCTGGTGAAAGATCTGCTGACCCGGGAAGACGCCCGCCTAGATCCAGATGCCCCAGAGGAAGCTAAGCAGCTATGGAAGGAGAAGAGCAAGCTGTTCCTCTACGAAGGCAAGTTGTGCAAAAGGATTGTCAACCACCGGACGCACGAGCTGACCTGGCAAGTCGTGGTCCCAAGGCGAGATGCAGCTATGGTCCTGGGGGCTTTCCATGACAGAGCGGGACACTTCGGTTGGAAGAAACTGGAGTTCCTACTAAGAGGAAGGTTCTTTTGGGTCGGCATGAGAGGAGCTGTAGAAAAATGGTGCAGAGACTGTGGCCCTTGTCACCTGAGGAGGAAGGACCGCACCAGCCAGAAGACACCCTTGAGGCCCATCGTCACCACGCAGCCTCTTGAGCTGGTAGCTCTGGACCATGTCAAATTGGCTCCCAGCCGGTCAGGATACATCTATGCCCTGACAATCGTGGACCACTATTCCCGTTTTCTAGTGGTGGTCCCGGTAAAGGACTTGACAGCCCAAACAGCGGCCAGAGCCTTCCAGCAATACTTCTGCCGTCCACACGGGTATCCGGAACAGGTCCTGACAGACCAGGGTCCAGCATTCGAGGCTGAAATCTTCCAGGAGTTCTGCAACCTCTCTGGCTGTAAGAAAATTCCGACAACGCCTTACCATCCACAAACCAACGGGATGTGTGAGAAGATGAACAATATAGTCATTGATCTCCTGAAGACGTTGCCCCTGGAGGAACGCAGCCTGTGGCCAGAAAAACTGCCGGACCTGATAGACCTATACAACAATATCCCGGTGAATGCTACCAACTGCACCCCGGCTTACCTGATGCGAGCCAGACCGGGTAAGCTGCCCGTAGACCTGGAGATGGGAGTCCTAATACCTGAGGACACCTCCCCGGATGCGGACTGGGATACGGAAAGGCAACTGCAGTACAACAAGGTACAGGAGAGTGTGGAGAAGAGCCTGGCCCAGGTGAGAGAGAAGCAAGAAAGACTCTTCAATCAACACGCCCCTGCTGGTCCCCTAGAACCTGGTGAGCAAGTCCTAAAGCGAAAAAGAAGGCTACATAAGTTGGACGACCAGTGGGAAAGGGAACCCTACACCGTACTGCAGTCTGACCACGACAACCCAAAGGTGTGCGTAATCACCAAGGACGGAGGAGAAACCACTAGTGTTGTCTCCAGAGACCACCTCAAAAGGTGTCCCGAGCAACTCCGTAGTGCAGAAGAGGATCAGAGTGACCTTGAACCCGCAGAGGACAAGGAAGAAATGATCAGCACCATTCTCGGAGAGTTCCCTCAGTCCTGGACTCGCATAAATGATGCCATAGTGGTACCCGTCCTGCATTTCCTGCAACCGGCCCAGCAACAACCAACACCAGAGCCGGAAGGTGAAGAGGAGCCAGCAGTTCCAGAGGCAGAAGAGCCTGTACCAGCAGCCCAGGAGAGTCAACCCTCTGCTGACAGTGAGCCTGCCATGCCTGCGGTAAGCCAAAGAACCCGCAGACAGCTGCCTGCCCTACCTGTACACCCAGCTGGTAGCTGTACCCCTAACGCTAGTGGGGAAAGCCAGGTTGGTCCACCAACAGACAGTGGGTTAAGGAGGTCAGCCAGGAGCACAAAGGGGCAGATACCCACTCGCTGGAGAATATAGAGTGTACTAAGATTGTAAATAACCCTGTTGCCAAATGTTGAAATGTTTGCCAAGTTAAATGCATGTTTATTAATAGTGTGTTTCAGTTTCTTGCAGCTACCGTAAGGACTCACAGGTTATGGACTTTTTATAACCGGGACCTTGTATGGACTGCATTCTGAGCCTAACCCAGGAATGAACTAAGACTGTGAAGGACTTGGGGTAGGACAGACCCCCACCTGGTTAAGGCTCCCGTTGTATTGGTGATATGGACACCCGGTCACAGGCCACACTGTGACCTTAAATACTCAATTTGTGCGTCGTCTGTCTATTAATGTTTTATTGTTATGCATATTGTCTTTGTTTATTGTTTAATCCCGGAGTACTAAATTTCACTAGGAGGGAATGTGTCACCCTGGCCTGGATGCCACAAAATGTATTAAAGCTGTGTCTGAGAGCAAGGGGGGGTTCTCTGGTCAGGGGAACATTAGCAGGCAATGCCTCCTGTCTCAGGCCAGTAGGGGGAGCAGGCTGCCCCTATAAAAGCTGGTGCTGTGGGCAGGGTTAGAGAGAACTGGATTGCCTGTCTCAGCTCTGAGACGTGTCCCAGAGTGGAGCAGGGACAGAAAGTTGATTGCACCTAAGAGGAAGTGTGGCAGGAGGAGAGCCACAAGCCAGAGACAAGAGGCGAAGAGAGCCTGTCTTGGCAGAGAAAAGACTTAATTTTACCAGACTTTGGTGTCTGAGGCTGGAAGGATTCCACATCCCCCAGCAGAGAACCAGTCCGCAAGGGACTGTATATTCCTTGGCCTAAGAAGCCTGGAGGCCCTGCCACAACTGAAGGGACCAGTAAAGCCGTACAAGGCTGGGAGCAGAAAGGAACCCACGTCGCAGGCCATACAGGCGAGAATACACGGAAAGCTCGGAAACGTGGGCTGTTACCCTATCAGGAGGAGATAGCCAGAAGGAGCGCAGAAAGCACGGTAGGCCTACACCCTCACCCTGACCAGGGCCAATTTCCCCGTTGCTCTCAGACGTCCAGGTCCCCTCCTAGCCGGGACTGTTTATGGGTCAGTTTACCTGTTGTAGTAAAGACCCTGGACTGCAACTTGTTGTCTGTGTGCTCCTTGCTCCTCCCGCACTATCAGCACTGGGATTCTCACTACCATCACTCCCACCATCCATTATACTGCCCTGGGGCCGCACTCTTCCCGTGGGGAGTCACACTATCCTAGCTGCACACCTCATCAGCCCCAGCGGTCTGCATGCAGCAGCGGTTCCTAATAACCGTAATCCACGGGTGGCGTAGTCGGACATTATTAGCAGAACGTAGAAGACTACCATTGGCCTGACCACCCTGAGCCACGGAACCGGGTCGGCACTACTACCCCCATCGTCTCCCTATTGCCCGGATCCGAGTGCCCCACGGCCCAGGGGGCGAGTCACATGCATCAGACTCTCCTGCCTGTTTTATGATTTCAGGGCCCTATCAGGAATGACCCCTCCCCCTCCCCAATTCCTTCCGCACCTTCCTTGCCTTCCTTGCACTGAGGCCCCGGGTGCTTTTAACGCCATCATTTCCACACGGCGAGCTGCGGAGTCAATAAGCACTCCTAGCCGTGACAAGGAGCTCGGTGTCAGGCCTGCGTGAAGGCGGCGGGGTAGCGTACTTAGCTGCCAACTTGCTCAGAGGCCTTGGGGCTTCCATCATCTAAGTCAGGGTTCCCCAACTCCAGTCCTCAAGGCCCACCAACAGGTCATGTTTTCAGGATTTCCTTAGTATTACACAGGTGATAATTGCATCACCTGCACAGGCAATAATTCCATCACCTGTGCAATACTAAGGAAATCCTGAAAACATGACCTGTTGGTGGGCCTTGAGGACTGGAGTTGGGGAACCCTGATCTAAGTTACTTAAGGTCGGTGTCCGGCAAGGCGCCGTTCCATGCTAGCCGAGCTGGGCAGTAGGGCAAAATGTCGAGATCGGGCGTATCCAAGGTGGTAAAGCCAGTAGACGCTGCTCGATCCATCGCCCGGCCAGCCTTTCTCAGGATCGCTTGGTGGCGAGCAATCTGGCCGTAACGGGGCGGGCTCCGAAGGCTCCATGCAAAGTCTGTGCCGTCCCTACAAGTGTGGTTTGTTTAGCAGTGATTCACCCGCCGCATCAGGTGTCTTCAAAAATTTCTCGGCGCAGGGTCTCCTGCAGGCTAAACCCTTCATCACGGTAATGTGACAGAAAGAGCAAGCTGGACCCGTAACTTGGGGGCGGAGCGAGACGTCCAGGGGTGAATGAAGGAAGAGGGTGAGATGGTTGCCAGTGACTTTGAGCTGCTCTTCAGGGGGGAGGGTCGTGTTGCCTGCAAAGGTCTTCTGCTTGGGGTTACCGGTGGTTGCCTCCAGCCACACGGGAGACGCTTGTCCTGGTGAAAAGGAGCCTAGTATTAAAAGTAAAGAAGCAACAATGCTGGAGGCCCACGGTGATCAGAAGGATGCTGGTATTTTGCAGAGATGAAATAGCGCAAGAGAGAAAGCAAATGAAAAAAAGAAAAGAGAATGAATGTGTGCACTTGTGAAAGGGAATGGAAAAAAGGCATAGAAGAGAGTGCCCCCTGCTGGTGGAAGGAAGGAAAAAGCAAAAGCCTACAGCACCTGGTATTCCCAGGTGGTCTCCCATCCAAGTACTAACCAGGCCCAACCCTGCTTATCTTCCAAGATCAGACAAGATCGGGCGTGTTCAGGGTGGTTTAGCCATAGGCACAGACAAGACTCTCACTTGCTGCTTTTCTACTTTGAAGGCTGGCTGCCGGATGCCCATTCCAGTGTTCAGCAAGACCAGGTCCTTTTGTGCTTTCCCTTCTCTTCAATTTTTTTGCTGGCTTCCTTAAAAGGTCTTGTAGACACAACGCCCCACTCAGAGCCGCTGAGCTCACTGATCGGCTGAAGCGCTGTCGACGGAACGTCAGCTTCACAGCCAATGCCACAGGCCGGGAGCAGAGGCGAGACTCACCGGTAGACCCGGGTAGGGTGAGTAGAGCGCGGTTAGTTGCTTTCTAATAGGCTGCAGCCGGGGATTAACTTTTAATGAAAGGGAACAATCCCTTTGACTGTCTCCAGCGCACCACACCTAGGAAGCGCACTCTCACACACAAGTCAGCATGCACACGTGCTCACACGTGACAACACCCCCTATCTGCCCCTACAACCTCTCCGTCACCATGCGTCAGACTCTCCTGACTGTTTTATGATTTCAGGGCCCTAGCAGGGATCACCCTCCCTCCCCAATTCCTTCCGCACCTTCCTTGCCTTCCTTGCACTGAGGTTAGCTCTTTGGCAGCCGTCTGGCTTGGTTACACAAGCTTCTTTGCATAGATACATGTTACTTCTGCTGGCCCTCGCTAGGCGGCCGGCATCCAAAACCTTCCCTGGGCACCTGCTGAAAGCCTGGCCCCTTCACGGCCCAGGGTGCTTTTAACGCCATCATTTCCACACGGCGAGCTGCGGAGTCAATAAGCACTCCTCGCTGTGACAAGGAGCTCGGTGTCAGGCCTGCGTGAAGGCGGCGGGGTAGCGTACTTAGCTGCCTACTGGCTCAGAGGCCTTGGGGCTTCCATCATCTAAGTTACTTAAGGTCGGTGTCCGGCAAGGCGCCGTTCCATGCTAGCCGAGCTGGGCAGTAGGGCAAAACGTTATCAAAATGGTCTACAGCACCCGGTGTCCCCAGGAGGTCTCCCATCCAAGTACTGTCTGAGCCCAGCCCTGCTTTGCTTCCGAGATCAGACGAGATCGGGCGTATCCAAGGTGGTATGGCCAGTAGACGCTGCTCGATTCATCGCCCGGCCAGCCTTTCTCAGGATCGCTTGGTGGCGAGCAATCTGGCCGTGACGGGGCGTGCTCCGAAAGGTCCATGCAAAGGCTGTGCCGTCCCTACAGGTGTGGTTTGTTTAGCAGTGATTCACCCGCCGCATCAGGTGTCTTCAAAAATGGCTCAGTGCAGGGTCTCCTGCAGGCTAAACCCTTCATCGCGGTAATGTGACAGAAAGAGCAAGCTGGACCCTTAACTTGGGGGAGGAGCGAGACGTCCAGGGGTGAATGAAGGAAGAGGGTGAGATGGTTGCTAGTGACTTTGAGCTGCTCTTCAGGGGGGAGGGTCGTGTTGCCTGCAAAGGTCTTCTGCTTGGGGTTACCGGTGGTTGCCTCCAGCCACGCGGGAGACGCTGGTCCTAGTATTAAAAATAAAGAAGCAACAATGCTGGAGGCCCACGGTGATCAGAAGGATGCTGGTATTTTGCAGAGATGAAATAGCGCAAGAGAGAAATCAAATGAAAAAAAGAAAAGAGAATGAATGTGTGCACTTGTGAAAGGGAATGGAAAAAAGGCATAGAAGAGAGTGCCCCCTGCTGGTGGAAGGAAGGAAAAAGCAAAAGCCTACAGCACCTGGTATTCCCAGGCGGTCTCCTATCCAAGTACTAACCAGGCCCGACCCTGCTTAGTTTCTGAGATCAGATGAGAATGGGCGTGTTCAGGGTGGTGTGGCCGTAGGCAGAGACAGGCCTCTCACTTGCTGCTTTTCTACTTTGACGTCTGGCTGCCGGCTGCCATTTCCAGTGCTCAGCAAGACCAGGTCCTTTTGTGCTTTCCCTTCTCTTCAATTTTTTTGCTGGCTTCCTTAAAAGGTCTTGTAGACACAACGCCCCACTCAGAGCCGCTGAGCTCACTGATTGGCTGCAGTGCTGTCGACGGAACGTCAGCTTCACGGCCAATGCCACAGGCTGGGAGCAGAGGCGAGACTCACCGGTAGACCCGGGTAGGGTGAGTAGAGCGTGGTTAGTTGCTTTCTAATAGCCTGCAGCCGGGGATTAACTTTTAATGAAAGGGAACAATCCCTTTGACTGTCTGCAGCGCGCCACACCTAGGAAGCGCACTCTCACACACAAGCCAGCATGCACACGTGCTCGCACGTGACAACACCCCCTATCTGCCCCTACAACCTCTCCGTCACCATGCGTCAGACTCTCCTGCCTGTTTTATGATTTCAGGGCCCTAGCAGGAATCACCCCCCCCCCTCCCCAATTCCTTCCTTGCCTTCCTTGCACTAAGGTTAGCTCTTTGTCAGCCGTCTGGCTTGGTTACACAAGCTTCTTTGCAGAGAAACATGTTACTTCTGCTGGCCCTCGCTAGACGGCCGGCATCCAAAACCTTCCCTGGGCACCTGCTGAAAGCCTGGCCCCTTCACGGCCCCGGGTGCTTTTAACGCCATCATTTCCACACGGCGAGCTGCGGAGTCAATAACCACTCCTAGCCGTGGCAAGGAGCTCGGTGTCAGGCCTGCGTGAAGGGCGGCGGGGTAGCGTACTTAGCTGCCAACTATCTCAGAGGCCTTGGGGCTTCCATCATCTAAGTTACTTAAGGTCAGTGTCCGGCAAGGCGCCGTTCCATGCTAGCCGAGCTGGGCAGTAGGGCAAAACGTCATTAAAATGGTCTACAGCACCCGGTGTTCCCAGGAGGTATCCCATCCAAGTACTGTCCGAGCCCAGCCCTGCTTTGCTTCCGAGATCAGACGAGATCAGGCGTATCCAAGGTGGTATGGCCAGTAGACGCTGCTCGATCCATCGCCCGGCCAGCCTTTCT
This sequence comes from Phyllobates terribilis, assembly GCF_046119375.1. Lineage (NCBI taxonomy): Eukaryota > Metazoa > Chordata > Amphibia > Anura > Dendrobatidae > Phyllobates > Phyllobates terribilis. Next base: position 674,693,205 of record NW_027362764.1, on the reverse strand, counting down.
CAGGATCGCTTGGTGGCGAGCAATCTGGCCGTGACGGGGCGGGTCCGAAGGGTCCATGCAAAGGCTGTGCCGTCCCTACAGGTGTGGTTTGTTTAGCAGTGATTCACCCGCCGCATCAGGTGTCTTCAAAAATGTCTCGGCGCAGGGTCTCCTGCAGGCTAAACCCTTCATCGCGGTAATGTGACAGAAAGAGCAAGCTGGACCCGTAACTTGGGGGCGGAGCGAGACGTCCAGGGGTGAATGAAGGAAGAGGGTGAGATGGTTGCCAGTGACTTTGAGCTGCTCTTCATGGGGGAGGGTCGTGTTGCCTGCAAAGGTCTTCTGCTTGGGGTTACCGGTGGTTGCCTCCAGCCACGCGGGAGACGCTGGTCCTGGTGAAAAGGAGCCTAGTATTAAAAGTAAAGAAGCAACAATGCTGGAGGCCCACGGTGATCAAAAGGATGCTGGTATTTTGCAGAGATGAAATAGCGCAAGAGAGAAAGCAAATGAAAAAAAGAAAAGAGAATGAATGTGTGCACTTGTGAAAGGGAATGGAAAAAAGGCATAGAAGAGAGTGCCCCCTGCTGGTGGAAGGAAAGAAAAAGCAAAAGCCTACAGCACCTGGTATTCCCAGGCGGTCTCCCATCCAAGTACTAACCAATTTTTTTGCTGGCTTCCTTAAAAGGTCTTGTAGACAGAAGGCCCCACTCAGAGCCGCTGAGCTCACTGATCGGCTGCAGCTCTGTCGTCGGAACGTCAGCTTCACGGCCAATGCCACAGGCCGGGAGCAGAGGCGAGACTCACCGGTAGACCCGGGTAGGGTGAGCAGAGCGTGGTTAGTTGCTTTCTAATAGCCTGCAGCCGGGGATTAACTTTTAATGAAAGGGAACAATCCCTTTGACTGTCTGCAGCGCGCCACACCTAGGAAGCGCACTCTCACACACAAGCCAGCATGGACACGTGCTCGCACGTGACAACACCCCCTATCTGCCCCTACAACCTCTCCGTCACCATGCCTCAGACTCTCCTGCCTGTTTTATGATTTTAGGGCCCTAGCAGGAATCACCCCCCCCTCCGCAATTCCTTCCGCACCTTCCTTGCACTGAGGTTAGCTTTTTGTCAGCCGTCTGGCTTGATTACACAAGCTTCTTTGCAGAGAAACATGTTACTTCTGCTGGCCCTCGCTAGGCGGCCGGCATCCAAAACCTTCCCTGGGCACCTGCTGAAAGCCTGGCCCCTTCACGGCCCCGGGTGCTTTTAACGCCATCATTTCCACACGGCGAGCTGCGGAGTCAATAAGCACTCCTAGCCGTGGCAAAGAGCTCGGTGTCAGGCCTGCGTGAAGGCGGCGGGGTAGTGTACTTAGCTGCCAACTGGCTCAGAGGCCTTGGGGCTTCCTTCATCTAAGTTACTTAAGGTCGGTGTCCGGCAAGGTGCCGTTCCATACTAGCCGAGCTGGGCAGTAGGGCAAAAAGTCATCAAAATGGTCTACAGCACCCGATGCTCCCAGGAGGTCTCCCATCCAAGTACTGTCCAAGCCCAGCCCTGCTTTGCTTCCGAGATCAGACGAGATCGGGCGTATCCAAGGTGGTAAAGCCAGTAGACGCTGCTCGATCCATCGCCCGGCCAGCCTTTCTCAGGATTGCTTGGTGGCGAGCAATCTGGCCGTGACGGGGCGGACTCTGAAGGGTCCATACAAAGGCTGTGCCGTCCCTACAGGTGTGGTTTGTTTAGCAGTGATTCACCCGCCGCATCAGGTGTCTTCAAAAATGTATCGGCGCAGGGTCTCCTGCAGGCTAAACCCTTCATCGCGGTAATGTGACAGAAAGAGCAAGCTGGACCCGTAACTTGGGGGCGGAGCGAGACGTCCAGGGGTGAATGAAGGAAGAGGGTGAGATGGTTGCCAGTGACTTTGAGCTGCTCTTCAGGGGGGAGGGTCGTGTTGCCTGCAAAGGTCTTATGCTTGGGTTTACCGGTGGTTGCCTCCAGCCACGCGGGAGACGCTGGTCCTGGTGAAAAGGAGCCTAGCATTAAAAGTAAATAAGCAACAATGCTGGAGGCCCACGGTGATCAGAAGGATGCTGGTATTTTGCAGAGATGAAATAGCGCAAGAGAGAAAGCAAATGAAAAAAAGAAAAGAGAATGAATGTGTGCACTTGTGAAAGGGAATGGAAAAAAGGCATAGAAGAGAGTGCCCCCTGCTGGTGGAAGGAAGGAAAAAGCAAAAGCCTACAGCACCTGGCATTCCCAGGCGGTCTCTGTTAAATGGTTAATTATGGAAATTCATTTGGAATGTTAATCGATAATCATTTTTCTGAGATCTATGCCTCATCCATCGTGTCTAGTTGACATGCGCTATTTGTGTGTGTATTTTTGGTTCTCTACCATATGTAGAACAGGTGTCCATACGACTGGCTATAAAAGCCCATGTTACAGAAAGGGGGGGCTCTCTTGCTCTGCCCACACCACAAGACACAGAATCTTCATGCTGAGAAGCAGATGACATGTAGGCCTGGACACATGCTGGACAAAGACATGATTTACCAGCCAGGATCCAAGGAAAGATGGGTGAATCTCAACAATTAAGCTAATTATGGACAAATGGACAATTACTTTATAACTAATTATTGTATGTACCTGCTGCAATCTGATTCTTTTTAATGGACAATCCAAGAATAAATAGATACATTTTTTTATAAGAATATCGTGATATTGATACTTTGAGAAATCCTCAGTAGAAAAAAATAATACAGGAAGAGTATTATTTTACAAAGATGAGCCAGCCAGTCCTGTTTTTTTGTTTTTTAAATTAAGTAAGTAAATTTCTTCCGTGAACAAGGGGGGAGTCCTGACGAGCTGAACAGCTGTTGTTCACGTGTCAGTAAATTCACTAGTTTGTCACGAGAAGCAGAAAGGACCTACAGACTGAGGAAAGACAGGAAGCAGAGGTACTAACAAGTAACAGAATCACACAGGAAAATAATCAGACAAACTGAAGACAGGACGTGCTGATAAAGAGAAGCCAAGGAATCTTAAGGTAAGCAAAATATGGATATAATTTCTTCTTTTGTTAAACAAAGTAATATTAATTTCAAAGTTAATGTAGGAGATGACATAGAAGTTTTGTGGCTCAGTTTATACAAAGAATGTGAATTGCAGAATTTACAGTTAACTTCTAAATTGGTAAATAGAGACAAACAGAAATTGAGAAATATTCTACATTTGGTAGATTTTTTTCATAGTCTTGTGTTAGAGATTTCTAAGCAGGAAAATAGTGTAGAAGTGTCAAACGGTGATACTGATTCTGACTGTAATGTGGAAAATGAACAAGAAGTAAGACACGTGTATGTAACTGAAGTTGACCTTGGGTCTGACCAAGAGACGGACATACAGAAACCTGACATGGGAGGAGACATGACTGACATACGAGAAACCGACATACTAGGTGATGTGGGAGGAGACGTGAGTGACGTAGGAGGAAAGGACGTACAAGAGCCACTAAAAATATCAGAGAATTCAGGAATTACCCAGGCTCAACTCCAAATTAAAATGAGGAAAAATTTGCTGAAATTATACAAAATCATGCCAAAATATGATGTCAAAATCCATGCCTGTAGAAATTCAGAGACATTTGAGAGCTTCTCTGATAAGTTTGATTTATCCAATGAGGAGAGGAATCAATTATTTAAAATATGGATTCCTGTGACATTGTCCAGACGTTTACATTTAATGCCCTGTGAAAATGACTCTCCTAATGGATGGGAAAATGATTCGGACAGATTAAGATATTTGATTTATTGTGTCACAAAGGATTTTCCCAACATAGAAGATCTGCAGAAACTAAGGATTGGTAGGAAGGAATGTACATATACATTCATGTCCATATTTGAGCGGTTGTACAAAGCTCTCATCAAAAATGGAAAAGTACAACATATGATAACAACGTTTGTACAAAAATTCAAATTCCTAAATTCAGTTTCCTAAGTTATGGCATCACAAAAAAATTCATTATTTGAATGTGCGCAGATGCTGGATTTTGTTAGAAAACATGAGAATCGTGAAAAGAAAATAAATCAAGCTAAATTTATAAAACCAGGAAAGGTAAAATCTTACCAAAAGCCAATATCAAACTCTCCTAGACTGAGTCATCCCCATAGTGAACTCTATCAAATACGCCGAAGATTTCATATATGTTATAAGCCATATTAGCCAGTGCAAAGATCCATCTCTCCACAGAATGAGTTAATTCTCAGTCAGAACTGTGATTCTCTAAAAAGGAAAATGGCTGAAACTGATGGACAGAGACAGGTGAGACGACCAACTCACAGTGACGTCATGGAATGTGGACAGAAGAACAGGCAGTTCTCTGAGGTTTTGAAGGATAGAAAAATGTCTTTCCTAAATAGGGCGTTCCTGGAGATATTTGAGAGAGATAGAAGATTTGATTTAGGGAGTGGCTAAGGAAAAACTGCAATTATAATGTTGTATCAAAATGTAATACAATGTCTCAATATTTATTTATAATCTTATACAGTAAAATTGTAGTTACATAGTTTCTAATAGTTTATATATATATATATATATATATATATATATATATATACACTTGTCTAAGTAGAGATTGCGCATAATTGTATTTATATATACGTTTATAAAATATATATATATATATATTAATTAATAAATTAGAACTTCATATATATAAATTTAAGTAGCAATATTTTGAACTACATTAGAACCAACCAATATATGTATAAGATATTTAAATAATTCTGTTTCTGTATGAATTTGATATTTAATTTTATTTTCTTATATTTCCTTAGAGTTTTCATTCCAAAGCAGGATTTGATCAAAGAACTCTAAAATGGATTTATTTCTTTATTCACACATGACGTGTGACAGCTGCGGCCTTTGAACTTTGAGCTAATAGTATAGGATCCCATTCATTCTATTTTCAACTGATGTAACTTAAGACCGGGCAGCCAGTGAAAAAAGAATCTAAGACAAGAGTTTTTTCAAGTGTCTGAAATTCCAGTGACTTACTCTCATATTATATAATATGTACTTGGGGAATATTCAAAGAAATATAAAGATATTCAATTGATATGGCAATGCGCATTAATAAATTGGGATACAACAATTTTGGGTTAAATATATATATATATATATCTAAAACTTCATATGTGGAATGTTTGAGTTGAACATATCTGTGAATGTCAGAGTGAAGGTGACAGATGAGTAAATCAGCAGCTGCTAAGTGTGATTGATGTGACAGAGGCCTCGTATGTTTGTATGTTTAAAAAAAACAAAAAGGTTTCTTTATGTGAAGGTACAAAAATATATTTAATTCTGAGGAAATTATAATACATAATTAGGTATTATCTACATATATATATATTTCTATATTTCTTTAATAATTATTATTTCTTGATTTAACTAATAGTGGATAAGGGCAACCACACATCAAAATGGTTAACAAAGCAAATTTATATTTAGAATAATTTTCCACATGATAATATTCTTGAATAACTATAATATTATTTTTAATGGTTACCTAAATAGGTACACACCTCTCTTTAGTCAAATCTATGCTACTCATCGATATGAAATTTATGCACAATATTTCTAGAAGAATAATTATTTTTAATTGGGTTCTGATATATACATAAATTTTACAAAATAATATTTTTATTATTAGGGGGGAAAATGTGTTTTTGATCCTGATTACATAATCACTTTTGATCAATACTTATTTTCCACACATTTTAATAAAGAAGAAATAATAATAAGGTACTATGGTATAATTAAGAAGGGTATTACATGCAAAGTTGCATAATTTAATATTTTTTGGTGGTACTAGGTTATGACAAATATGAAATCATCCAGATAATGGAGATATAAGGGTATTATTTAGGGAGAATATAATTACTCTGCATTTGTCATTAAAATTTAATGGCCTTATTTTTATTTTTATTCTTATTTTTACTCTTAATTTTATTTTTCATTTTTAAAATTTTATTCTTACTTTATACTTCTTATTTTTCTATTTTTTCATTTTTTAATTCTCATTTGATTTTATTTGAGTTCAATATCTCAATTGAGAAAACACATTAATATTTAATAAAGTAATGTCTAATACAAGAGTATTGCTTCATTAAATATATATTGCTAAGGAAAAAAATGTTTACATTTTCTGAGTAAACACAACAATTCATTCATTCATTTATTCATTCATTCATTCATTCATACATTCATATATTTATTCATTTTGGTTCAGGAGTATACATTCTTTGATATTATTGGTTTAATAAAGATATAAAAACTTGTTTTTTCAAAATACACTGACACCTATGGGTTGGAAAAGGTAATTACACCTATGACATAAAAATGTTCTATCATATGGAGAACTTGATTGATAATGAATTATTATCTATTATTGTTTATTATTCCAAACATAATTTATTTTAATATTTTGATAATAATTAGATGGATTTTACTGATTGCTATGGTACGCTGTGATATTATAGGTTAGGAAAAACTGCCAGATTTGGTATCAGATTAGGGAATGAAGACTTCAATCAAGACATCGCAATTATGAATTCTATCTTAATAAAGACTTTTAATTTTTATAAATCAAAGAGATTCTCAAAAGTTACAAGAAGAAGCAACTGATATCCGGACGTCTCGGAAGGTAACAGGTGTGAATGCTGAATGTTATAATAGACTGTGTCCATTACATACAATACAATTCACACCACTGATCACCAGGATGGCAGAGGACGATGATCCTATATGTACTGTGTTGTGTTCAAGTTTCATCACGTTCCAGTGGTTTCTTATCACCTGCAACGCTTCAATGAAAGCTGGTGAACAGGTAATACCTGGCATATGTGTCCTGTATATAAAGGACTGAGTACTGTTTATGGTGCTATATAAAGCAGGAAAGTGTCAAGTTAACCCTTGCTTTACTGACCAAAGACGTCACATCTGTTCCAAAAGTGACACGAGACCAGTGCGGACACACGGAAGATTCCAAAGACGATCCAACGTAAGTCCAGGTGACACTGCACAGATATTAAAGCTACATTTCATCCATGGACTTTGTTTTCTTATCAACTGACACACATGATCTTTCTAATAAAGAGTACAGTTTATGGACTGAACAATAATGAACACAATTATGGACTGTACAATATCTACATGCTGTAATTTATTTCAAAGGAGTTTTCATCTAAAGACTGTGTTATAAAAGAACCAAGAAGAAGACGAGACGACGACCCGATGACATCAGATGATGACGATTGAACCCGCGATTGCTTCAATTTAGATATAGGGAAGTATAATTATACATATTAAATGAATATTAGTCACGGCTTACCATAACATGAATTCACATCATTATATAACAATAATCCGATATTGATACTATTATTGCTCTTATTATTATTATGGAAATTTAATGATATTGCCAAGGAAGAAGGAAAGAAAAAATGATTGATGAATGTATCTTCTTTTGAGAAATTTCAGTTAAAGTCCTTTTATTCTCAAAAAGGGGGAAATGTTAAATGGTTAATTATGGAAATTCATTTGGAATGTTAATCGATAATCATTTTTCTGAGTTCTATGCCTCAGCCATCGTGTCTAGTTGACATGTGCTATTTGTGTGTGTATTTTTGGTTCACTACCATATGTAGAACAGGTGTCCATACGACTGGCTATAAAAGCCCATGGTACAGAAAGGGGGGGCTCTCTTGCTCTGCCCACCCCACAAGACACAGAATCTTCATGCTGAGAAGCAGATGACATGTAGGCCTGGACACATGCTGGACAAAGACATGATTTACCAGCCAGGATCCAAGGAAAGATGGGTGAATCTCAACAATTAAGATAATTATGGACAAATGGACAATTACTTTATAACTAATTATTGTATGTACCTGCTGCAATCTGATTCTTTTTAATGGAAAATCCAAGAATAAATAGATACATTTTTTTATAAGAATATCGTGATATTGATACTTTGAGAAGTCCTCAGTAGAAAAATATAATACAGGAAGAGTATTATTTTACAGTCTCCCATCCAAATACTAACTAGGCCCGACCCTGCTTAGCTTCCGAGATCAGATGAGATCGGGCATGTTCAGGGTGGTGTTGCCGTAGGCAGAGACAAGCCTCTCACTTGCTGCTTTTCTACTTTGACGTCTGGCTGCCGGCTGCCCTTTCCAGTGCTCAGCAAGACCAGGTCCTTTTGTGCTTTCCCTTCTCTTCAATTTTTTTGCTGGCTTCCTTAAAAGGTCTTGTAGACACAACGCCCCACTCAGAGCCGCTGAGCTCACTGATCGGCTGCAGCGCTGTCGACGGAACGTCAGCTTCACGGCCAATGCCACAGGCCGAGAGCAGAGGCAAGACTCACCGGTAGACCCGGGTAGGGTGAGTAGAGCGCAGTTAGTTGCTTTCTAATAGGCTGCAGCCGGGGATTAACTTTTAATGAAAGGGAACAATCCCTTTGACTGTCTGCAGCGCGCCACACTTAGGAAGCGCACTCTCACACACAAGCCAGCATGCACACGTGCTCGCACGTGACAACACCCCCTATCTGCCCCTACAACCTCTCCGTCACCATGCGTCAGACTCTCCTGCCTGTTTTATGATTTCAGGGCCCTAGCAGGAATCACACCCCCCTCCCCAATTCCTTCCTTGCCTTCCTTGCACTGAGGTTAGCTCTTTGTCAGCCGTCTGGCTTGGTTACACAAGCTTCTTTGCAGAGAAACATGCTACTTCTGCTGGCCCTCGCTAGGCGGTCGGCATCCAAAACCTTCCCTGGGCACCTGCTGAAAGCCTGGCCCCTTCACGGCCCCGGGTGCTTTTAACGCCATCATTTCCACACGGCGAGCTGCGGAGTCAATAAGCACTCCTAGCTGTGGCAAGGAGCTCGGTGTCAGGCCTGCGTGGTAGCGTACTTAGCTGCCAACTGTCTCAGAGTCCTTGGGGCTTCCATCATCTAAGTTACTTAAGGTCGGTGTCCGGCAAGGCGCCGTTCCATGCTAGACGAGCTGGGCAGTAGGGCAAAATGTCATCAAAATGGTCTACAGCACCCGGTGTTTCCAGGAGGTATCCCATCCAAGTAGTGTCCGAGCCCAGCCCTGCTTTGCTTCCGAGATCAGACAAGATCGGGTATATCCAAGGTGGTATGGCCAGTAGACTCTGCTCGATCCATCTCCCGGCCAGCCTTTCTCAGGATCGCTTGGTGGCAAGCAATCTGGCCGTGACGGGGCGGGCTCCGAAGGGTCCATGCAAAGGCTGTGCCGTCCCTACAGGTGTGGTTTGTTTAGCAGTGATTCACCCGCTGCATCAGGTGTCTTCAAAAATGTCTCGGCGCAGGGTCTCCTGCAGGCTAAACCCTTCATCGCGGTAATGTGACTGAAAGAGCAAGCTGGACCCGTAACTTGGGGGCGGATCGAGACGTCCAGGGGTGAATGAAGGAAGAGGGTGAGATGGTTGCCAGTGACTTTGAGCTGCTCTTCAGGGGGGAGGGTCGTGTTGCCTGCAAAGGTCTTCTGCTTGGGGTTACCGGTGGTTGCCTCCAGCCACGCGGGAGACGCTGGTCCTGGTGAAAAGGAGCCTAGTATTAAAAGTAAAGAAGCAACAATGCTGGAGGCCCACGGTGATCAGAAGTAGAGATGAGCGTTGTTCTACTCGAACTGTTCGCCAATCTCAAATTCGAGCTGTTTTGGGCGGTGTTCGAGCCGTTCGGCGAACACGAACAATTTGAGAAAAATTCGGCTGTTCGAGGTTATGTTCGATAATTGTTCGTGCACCAAAATCATAACTGGATTTTTTCTCAGTAATGATGAAAATTAATGTTAATATGCAGTTTAAGTGTACAGCGGGGTGGGGGGAGGGGCAGGGGATGGATCTCTGCAGGAACAATGAAGATCTCCATTTTTTTTTCTCTTTCCCGCATTTACAGTGGGGAGGTGCAATCTGTCAGCCTATCAGCAGCGCACACACGGAGCGAAGTGCTTTTTTTCACACAAGCAAGTGCATGTGTCATTGGCAGTGTATGTCACATGTCCTTGCCCTATAAGACCAAGCCATTTTCCCCGTCGCCACCATTTTCTCACTGCTGCAGCTGCGTGTTAGACGGCACCGCTGTTGCTCTGTGCGCTATACCTTGTTAATTTCAAGCCAATTTTCGCACAAATATACAGATTACTTGGGAGTAGGGAATAGTTGTGATTGCAGTCCTTTTAAGGACTAGGTTACAGCATTTCCTACGACTTTTATCAGGCAGGTCTGTGCTCTTAAATAGATAGGTTGTGGGAGTAAAGACTAATTGTAATTGGAGTCCTTTTCAGGACTAGGTTACATCAGTTCCTATCAGTTTTTGCCAGGCAGGTCTGTGCCAGTGCTGTGCAAGTTTTTTTCACAGCATTTGGCTGAATCTAGCAAAGCTAATCCTTTTTGGCCTATTGCAGAGTGTGTTAGTCAGTGGAGTAGCCTATCTGTGTTGCAAGATATACCACCTGTGTATAGAATACCAATTTTTTTACTGCACCTAGTGAAGTAAAATCTTTTGGGCATAGCATCATTCTATTAGTCCATCTATACTGACCTCCATCAGGTTGCAAACTGAATCTAATTTTTTTCTGCATCTAGCTCTGAAAAAATATTTGGCCTTCTAGCAGTGTGTGGGACTTGCTCTATTAGTCCACCTATACTGACCTCCATCAGGTTGCAAACTGAATATATTTTTTTCTGCATCTACCTCTGAAAAAATATTGGGCTTCTAGCTGTGTGTGGGTCTTGTTCTATTAATCCATCTATACAGACCTCCATCAGGTTGCAAACTGAATCTAATTTTTTTCTGCATCTAGCTCTGAAAAAATATTTGGCCTTCTAGCAGTGTGTGGGACTTGTTGTATTAGTCCATCTATACTGACCTCCATCAGGTTGCAAGCTGAATATATTTTTTTCTGCATCTACCTCTGAAAAAATATTGGGCTTCTAGCTGTGTGTGGGTCTTGTTCTATTAATCCATCTATACAGACCTCCATCAGGTTGCAAACTAAATATAATTTTTTTCTGCATCTAGCTCTGAAAATATATTTGGCCTTCTAGTAGTGTGTGGGACTTTCTCTGTTAGTCCATCTATACTGACCTCCATCAGGTTGCAAACTGAAAATAATTTTTTCTGCATCTACCTCTGAAAAAATATTGGGCTTCTAGCTGTGTGTGGGTCTTGTTCTATTAATCCATCTATACTGACCTCCATCAGGTTGCAAACTGAATATAATTTTTTTCTGCATCTAGCTCTGAAAAAATATTTGGCCTTCTAGTAGTGTGTCGGACTTTCTCTATTAGTCCATCTATACTGACCTCCATCAGGTTGCAAATTAAAAATAATTTTTATCTGCATCTACAGTACCTCTGAAAAAATATTTGGGCTTCTAGCTGTGTGTGGGACTTGTTGTATTAGTCCATCTATACTGACCTCCATCAGGTTGCAAACTGAATATAATATTTTTCTGCATCTAGCTCTGAAAAAATATTTGGCCTTCTAGTAGTGTGTGGGACTTTCTCTGTTAGTCCATCTATACTGACCTCCATCAGGTTGCAAACTGAATATATTTTTTTCTGCATCTACCTCTGAAAAAATATTGGGCTTCTAGCTGTGTGTGGGTCTTGTTCTATTAATCCATCTATACTGACCTCCATCAGGTTGCAAACTGAATCTAATTTTTTTCTGCATCCAGCTCTGAAAAAATATTTGGCCTTCTAGTAGTGTGTCGGACTTTCTCTATTAGTCCATCTATACTGACCTCCATCAGGTTGCAAATTAAAAATAATTTTTATCTGCATCTACAGTACCTCTGAAAAAATATTTGGGCTTCTAGCTGTGTGTGGGACTTGTTGTATTAGTCCATCTATACTGACCTCCATCAGGTTGCAAACTGAATATATTTTTTTCTGCATCTACCTTTGAAAAAATATTGGGCTTCTAGCTGTGTGTGGGTCTTATTCTATTAATCCATCTATACAGACCTCCATCAGGTTGCAAACTGAATATAATTTTTTTCTGCATCTAGCTCTGAAAAAATATTTGGCCTTCTAGCAGTGTGTGGGACTTGTTCTATTAGTCCATCTATACTGACCTCCATCAGGTTGCAAATTCAAAATAATTTTTTGTATGCATCTAGCTCTGAAAAAATATTTGGCCTTCTAGCAGTGTGTGGGACTTTCTCTGTTAGTCCATCTATACTGACCTCCATCAGGTTGCAAACTGAATCTAATTTTTTTCTGCATCTAGCTCTGAAAAAATATTTGGCCTTCTAGCAGTGTGTCGGACTTTCTCTATTAGTCCATCTATACTGACCTCCATCAGGTTGCAAATTAAAAATAATTTTTATCTGCATCTACTGTACCTCTGAAAAAATATTTGGGCTTCTAGCTGTGTGTGGGACTTGTTGTATTAGTCCATCTATACTGACCTCCATCAGGTTGCAAACTGAATATATTTTTTTCTGCATCTACCTCTGAAAAAATATTGGGCTTCTAGCTGTGTGTGGGTCTTGTTCTATTAATCCATCTATACAGACCTCCATCAGGTTGCAAACTGAATATAATTTTTTTCTGCATCTACCTCTGAAAAAATATTGGGCTTCTAGCTGTGTGTGGGACTTGTTGTATTAGTCCATCTATACTGACCTCCATCAGGTTGCAAACTGAATATATTTTTTTCTGCATCTACCTCTGAAAAAATATTGGGCTTCTAGCTGTGTGTGGGACTTGTTCTATTAATCCATCTATACAGACCTCCATCAGGTTGCAAACTGAATATATTTTTTTCTGCATCTACCTCTGAAAAAATATTGGGCTTCTAGCTGTGTGTGGGACTTGTTGTATTAGTCCATCTATACTGACCTCCATCAGGTTGCAAACTGAATATATTTTTTTCTGCATCTACCTCTGAAAAAATATCGGGCTTCTAGCTGTGTGTGGAACTTGTTGTATTAGTCCATCTATACTGACCTCCATCAGGTTGCAAATTGAATATAATTTTTTTCTGCATCTAACCCAGCCAATAGTTTTGGCCTAATACCACAGTTTGGCCACTCAGCTCTGCTCGGTTACCATCCATTGTTTTTTTGTGCAAACAACTCCAGAGTTGTGAATTAGTTAACCACCAAAATGAGTGGAAAAAGGCCTGCTGCTGGTGGAAAGGGGAATAGGCGTTTTGGAAAGGGGAAAAAAGGTTGTGTCCGTGGGGTAGGTGTTAAAGCAACAGTAACATCTGCAGAAGAAAGACCATCTTCCAGCCAAACTAAAATGTCTACTTCTTTTAGCGGACAATGTGATAAGATCCCTTTCTTACGGCCACGCCAATCGCTACAAATTCCAGATGAGGCACAAAAACAGCAGGTGCTTCAACGGATATCAAGTGCTCCTTTAAGTGGGCTCTCCTCCACATCAACTTCAACATCACAAATACTCCAGTCCTCAAAGGTGTCACCCAAATCGCACTTGCTTCCTCACAGCTCCCAAATCTCCAGCTGCCCGTCTGAGTATGAGGTAGAACAGATGGTTGAGTCTGCAGAGCTGTTTACTCATACTATAGCCTGGGAATCAGAGGTCGACTCCAGCGCTTCTGTGAATCCAGACGAGGAAATGATCTGCACTGATGCCCAGAATCTTTATGAGTCGGATCCAGGACCAGACGCAGAAGGTTCTGACCATAATGTAGACCCTCATTCCCAAACTGTAACTCCTGTTGGTGGAGACAATGAGGAAGACGATGATAAGACTCAAATACCTGATTGGAGCGACAACTTTAGTTTTTTGTCAGGGCAGGAACAGATTGGCTCTGAGGACGACGGGTGTGATAACGCACAGGGTGATGATGATGAGGTTGGAGATCCCACTTACTGTCAACCCACAGTCAGCCAAGAGATGAGGTCAGCAGAGGAGGTGGAGGAAGATGCTAGTGACGACGAGGTCAGGTTGCGCCTTCCTGGACAGAGACGTAGTACTGGAAGCACGTCAACAACTGCATACTCAAACACAACTCTGCCTCTCACCACAAGTCGTGGTGGCTCTTCAGGTCGCATGGGTGCTAAGCCTTGCATAGCCTGGGCATTTTTTCAGATCGATAAAGATGACCCAACTCATGTTATCTGTATCATTTGTCAGCAAAAGCTAAGTAGAGGCCAAAAAATACATAGTTTGAGTACTTCATGCATGAACCGGCACATGGACATGAAGCATAAGTTGCAGTGGGAAGCTCAGTGTGCTACAATGTGGCCTAGCCGGCCGGGCCAACCACCGTCTGCCATATCTTGTGCATCCACGGCCTCTTCATCCTCTGTGACTGGGGGGACAGCAGTCACACCTGTTTTGGGGCGCAGACCTGCCACCTCTTTACCCGCAACAGCCAGCGTGATTGGCAGGTCATCATTTTCTTTGGAGGTGGTAACACCAGCTGGTGTTGAGCGCTGTCCGACATCGATAGCACCACCTTTGGATCAAGGCAACCTAACATGTCTGCCTGCATCTTCCTCACAGACCGGCAGTTTGCCGGGGACACCCTTATCAACCCCGTCTAAGCACAATAGCCAGCCCTCGGTCCCTCAGATGTGGACAAGTAAAAGACCATTTCCTCCTAGCCATGAGAAAGCTAAGAGGTTGAATTTCACCATCTGCAAGCTCTTGGCTACAGAAATGCTGCCTTTCCGCCTGGTGGACACAGAGGATTTTCGAGACCTTATGTCCGTCGCAGTGCCCCAGTACCAGATGCCCAGTCGGCACTACTTCTCAAGGAAAGGTGTGCCTGCGCTCCACCAGCATGTCGCACACAACATCACCGCTTCTTTGAGAAACTCTGTGTGTGACAGGGTGCATTTCACCACAGACACTTGGACGAGTAGGCATGGACAGGGGCGTTACATGTCGCTGACTGGGCACTGGGTAACTATGGTGACAGCAGGACAAGGGGCTGCTGTCCAAGTCTTGCCGTCCCCACGAGTTGTGCGTCAATCCTCTTTATGTCAAAGTTCCTCCACTGCTTCTGCCTCCTCAACCTCCTCTCGGTCTTCCACCTGCACCCAAAGCCTGTCTGGTCATGCCACAAGCTTTCTAACTGCGCAGAAGGGATCCTGCACACCTCCTTACTATGCTGGCAGTAGGGCTCAACGTCATCAGGCGGTTTTTACTTTGAAATGTCTGGGAAATGTGAGTCACACAGCTGAGGAGTTGTGGTCAGCTCTGGAGAACCAATTTCATGAATGGCTGACTCCACTGGACCTGAAACCAGGGAAGGCCGTGTGCGACAATGCTGCAAACCTGGGTGTGGCCCATCGCCGGGGCAATGTCACACACGTGCCTTGTATGGCTCACGTGTTGAACCTGGTTGTCCAGCAATTTTTAGCCCACTATCCCAGACTAGATGGCCTTCTGCAGAGGGCACGGTCGCTGTGTGCTCACTTCCGCCGTTCGCACCCCGCAGCTCAGCGACTTACATCTCTACAGAAGTCGTTGGGCCTGCCACTTCACCGGCTAAAATGCGATGTGCCTACCCGGTGGAATTCAACTCTGCACATGTTGCAGCGACTGTGGCAGCACCGACAAGCCCTGGTGCAATACGTTCTGACGTATAGCCTGGGCCAACGAGATCCAGAGGTGGGGCAAATCACGCTGGAGGAGTGGTCTCAGATCAGGGACCTATGCACACTTCTGCACAGTTTTGAAATGGCGACGAAGATGTTTAGTGCTGATGATGCCATTATCAGCATGACTATTCCGGTGATTTACATGCTGGAGCACATGTTAAACAGAATTCGGAGTCAGGTGGTGGCACAAGAGGAGGTGGAGGAAGTAGAGGAGGAGGAGTTGTATGCGGAAGGGCTAACATCTGCAAGGTCCATACGGTCGGCAGCACCAAGGTGGCAGGCATGTGAGGGTGGGGGAGATGGTTTTACCAGGGCGCATGGTAGCAGCCAAACTAGTGAGGAAGGTGCAGGAGCCCAGGAAGAAGTGGAGGACGAACTGATGGAAGACTCATCAGATGAGGGAGACCTTGATCACATTTCTGTTGTGCGAGGTTGGGGGGAGAGGACAGAGGAAGGAAGCATGATTGTTACCTCGCCACCAACACAACAGGGACTTGGTGCTCCTGGATGCGCAACACACATGAGTGCCTTCTTGCTGCACTACCTGCAACATGACCCTCGAATTGTGAGAATTAGAAATAATCCTGACTACTGGGTTGCCACACTGTTAGATCCCTGGTACAAAAGTAAATTTGCCGAAATTATTCCTGCCATAGAAAGGGATGCACGCATGCAGGAGTATCAGCAGAGACTGTTGCAGAATCTTACATGTGCTTTTCCACAAAACACCAGTGGTGCACGTAGTGAATCTCACAGTTCCAACTTGCCAACCGTGGGACCGTCAAGTGTTCAGCACTCAAACCGTAACAGAACCACAGTATCTGCTGGTAACATCAATTTTGCGGAATCATTTCACCACTTTTTTAGCCCATCCTTTGCAAGGCCACAGGAGACAAGAAGTCTGACACATAGTCAACGCCTAGAGACGATGGTACAGGAGTATCTCCAAGTAAACATTGAAGCCACGACTGTGTCACTGGACCCTTGCTCTTTTTGGGCTTCCAATCTGGATAAATGGCCGGAGCTAGCCACTTACGCCTTGTAGATCTTGTCATGCCCCGCAGCCAGCGTTCTGTCTGAACGTGTGTTCAGCACTGCTGGTGGTGTGCTGACAGATAAGCGCACGCGGCTCTCCACTGATAATGTAGACAGACTCACGTTCATAAAGATGAACAAATCATAAATCCGAAACGACTTTTCTACCCCTGTGTCATCCTGGGGAGAGTAAAAGCTTGATGATTGGTTAAAATCACCCTACCAACCGTTTTAAGCTTTCAAATTACTAATCATGTTTATCTGTATCTTGACTGGAAAATAATTTGGGCTTTGTAGCAGTGTGCAGCACTGATCCTATTAGGCCATCTATAATAAACTCCACCAGATTTAAAATTAAAAATAATTTTTAGCTGCATCTAGCCCGGAAAATAATTTTGGGGCTCCGAGATGCGCAAGACACATAAGTGCCTTCTTGCTGCACTACCTGCAGCATGACCCTCATATTGTCAGAATTCGAAGTAATCATGACTACTGGGTTGCCACACTCTTAGATCCCCCAAACTTTTCGATCAACCTTTTCATTTTAATAAAGACCAAAAAAATGGTCATTTTTGAAATTATAAGCATTAGCAGGTTGTTAGAAACTGAAATCAAACAGTTTTCAACTCAAAACTTTATTCTAGGTGATGTTACATTTTCACATAGGACCCCTTGTTCGAAAGGAGCTTCTGAACTCTCTCGTCCATTGAATTTGTCAGGTTTTGGATGGTTTCTGCTTCAATTGTTTTGCATGAGGACAGAATACCCTCCCAGAGCTGTTGCTTAGATGTGAACTGCCTCCCGCCATCATAGACACTCCTTTTAATGATGCTCCAAAGGTTCTGAATGGGGTAGAGGTCAGGGGAGCATGGGGGTCACACCATAAGTTTGTCCCCTTTTATGCCCATATCAGCCAGAGATGCAGATGTTTTATGTGCAGCATGAGATGGTGCATTATCATGCAGAAAAATGATCTTGCTGTGAAATACACGGTTCTTCTTCTTGAACCATGGCAGGAAGTGCTGTTTGAGAAAATCCACATACATTATGGAGTTCATCTTTAGCGCCTTCAGGGATCCTAAAGGGGCCGACAATCTCTCTCCCCATGATTCCAGCCCAAAACATTACTCCACCTCCTCCTTGTTGGCGCTGTAGCCGTGTTTGCGTGGGGTGTCCATCAACCAGCCATCCTCCACTCCATCCATCTGGACCATCGAGCGCTGCACGGCACTCATCCGTGAACAAAACAGTTTTGAAATCAGTCTTCATGTAATGTTTGGCCCACTGGAGCCGTTTCTGCTTGTGTGAAGTGGATAGAGTAGGTCAACAGGATGGCGTATGCACAGCTGCAAACCTCTGAAGGACCCTGCATCTTGTTGTTCGGGGGACGTTGGAGGCACAAGCAGCTTCAAAAACTTGTCTGCTGCTATGACAAGGCTTTTTTGCCGCTGCTCTTTCAACCTGACGTAATTGCCTGTAGGAAAGAGTCCTCAATTTGCCCTTATCAGCACGCACACGTGTGTACTGTGAATCAGCTACATACTTCTTGATTGCCAAGACACTTCATCCTGATCATCGCACAATGTTGATTGTAGTCATGCCTTGACCTAAACACTCCTCAATTTGTTGCTTCTCAGCAGCCGACACATCCTTTTTCTTTCCCATTTTGGCAGAAAATGTAGGCTGCTTAATAATGTGAGAGAGCCTTCTTAAGTAGTCTTGCCTTTCATTGGACACACCTGCCAAACTAATTAGCACAGGTGTCTGCAATTGCTTACAGTGATATAAAGAGCCCTGACACACATCACCATCAATGAGTTTAACTGACAAACAAACAAATTCTTCCCTTATCACTCCTAAACACTTTTTGCATAATAATTTGGAACGCAGTGTACATGTGCTTTTCCACAAAACACCAGTGGTTCACGTAGTGAATCTTACAGTTCTAACTTGCCAACCGTGGTCTGTATGGAATTGTTCAATAAAGGGCCCAAAATTAAGATAACATAGATGGGAGAGGTCTCTATGAATAGGAATTCCTAAGTATTTGATACCCTGTGAGGGCCAGGCAAAGGGAAAGTTGGACTGGATGGAATCCTATATGGATTTGGGGAAGGAGACATCGAGGGCCTCAGACTTCGCTGCATTGATTATAAAATTTTACCATGTAACAAAGTGATCTATTTCAGCCATAACAGCAGGGATGGATATATGTGATTGAGTGATATATACTAGGACATCATCAGCAAATAGAGAGCACTTGTACTCGGTGCCTCCCACCTCAATCCACCTAATATTGGGGTTATGGCGAATTGATGAGAGCAGGTGCTCCGTCACTAGGATGTATAAGAGAGGGGACAGAGGACATCCCTGCCTTGTCCCATTGGTGATTGTGAAAGGTGATGAAAATGTTCTGACGCACCCCCTGGGCCTTGGGACACCCGGAGCCGGACCCTTTTTGGTGGATGCTGGTGGTTGTAGTCTTCGTGGCGGCGACCCGGTTCCGTGGCTCAGGGCGGTCAAACCAGTGGCGGAACTATTTATGTGGTTTTGATGTTTAAATGTCCGACTACGCCACTCGTGGATTGCGGTCAGAGTGAACCGCCGCTACAGGGCAGACCGCTGTGGCTGGTGTTGTGGGTGCAGCAGAGCGTAGCATAACTCCCCACGGGAGGAGTATAGCCTCAGGGCAGTGTATGCGGAGGATGGGGGTGATGGTGCAGGGCAGCAGCAGTAACGACACGGAGTCAGTGATGCAGTCCAGGGCCTTTACTCACAGTTCTTATTATCCAGACCACGTCTGCAGGTAACGGCTGCCCACGTCGTACTGTGCTCACCAGGTGAGGGGCTCAGACAACTCCCAGATAACTTTGGAGCACTTCACAGGACCCCCTTTGTGTGTCCTTTGTCTGGCCTTTCTTACCAACACTTCTGTCCGGCTGCCTCGGGCCTCCTCTTGGTAAACTTGGCGCCAGTTTCCCTGACCCTATGTGGTGCCTTCCTAGCGGGTGTAGCGAGGGGCTGTGCCACATAAAATGTCAGAGCCTCCGGTTTCTAGCTGAGGGTCGTTTCCTGCCTCCACTAGTTCAGGGACCGGTCTCCCCCTTTGGCCTGACCCCTCCACGCAGGTGGATTCGGGCGTGCGGTGGCGACTCGCCCGTCCGCACCCCTGGGATCCCTTCATTCCTCGTTCCTGGAGCCTTCTCCGCTCCTCTTCCTTCCTTCTCCCTCTTCCAGGCCTGGGCCTCTGTTACTAGGCCCGCCTCCGGAGCAGAGCTCATGCAGAGCCCCTGCTCCCTGTCACTTCTGCTCAGACTTCTCTGCACTGAACTAAGATGGTGCCCACCTTTTATACTCCCTTCTCAATGCACCCAGGAACTGCTTCCTCCCTGCTCCTGCACTACAGGGTTCCCCTTCCTCAGTGTTCCCTCCCCCCACTCCAGCCAGGGACAGGGACTGTCGTGCCCATCTCAGGGGCATATTGGTCGCCCTGCCCCACGGCAATGTGGTGTAATGCATGCAGGTGTCTGGTCCTGATCCACACTCCATCCTTACCTGAGAGTGAGATATCACACCTCTGGGTGAGGTGCAATACGTCTGTAGCAACCGAGCCCTCAGGGTGCTACAGTTCCATTTATCTTCAGCCTAGGTGACGTATTGCGATACAGGGCCGTGATTTTGGCTATAAAAGGGTCCCCTAGACCCCTACCCCAAGCTTTTTAAGAGAATCATATATGGCGTGCCAGGAGACTCTATGGAATGCTTTCTCAGCATCCAACGAGAGTATCTAATTACAAATTTTTAACTGCATCTAGCCCAGGAAATACTTTGTGCCTAGTAGCAGTGTCTGCTAGTCAGCGGATTATCCCAGATGTTAAGCAAGCTACACCACCTGTAGTTTAGACACTTAATTTTTTCAAAGGAAATGCTTCGGGACCATGGGATACTTAGTGAAGAGCATCAGGAGGCACCCCAAGGCATAGGGGCTGGGACTGGCAGTAGGATGCCTTGCGGTGGACAGCCGAGCTCGATCCTTATAAAAGCTTTTTAACTGCAGCAGCTTTAGTGGACGCTACTGGAGCTGGAATTACCGCGGCTGCTGGCATGAGACTTGCCCTCCAATAGATCCTTGTAAATGGATTTAAAGTGTATTCATTCAAATTAGAGAGACAATTTAAATTAAAAAGCTTAGAGCTGCCTCCACCACAGGGGGGCTCGCTCGACCCACCAGCGGACAGGCACCAGTATTGGGAGAGGGGGGCTGGCCGTCAGGGTTCACTGCGGCTCTGGCAAAAACCCGGCGACACGGAGGTGGCACGGGCAGGAGCGGACTGGCCGTGTCGGCTTCTCACTTTTTGGATTTTAGAAGGGCATGACATGCCTATATCTGTGTCTCCCCCTCCTTTTACTCCTCCACCTCTTTTATTTTCGCATGACTATATGTACTTGTCACTTTTCCATGTGTTAGTTATGTCTTCTGAGCAGTTTGTCAGCTTTTGGACACCTTTGAAGGTGGTTTCTATGTGTTTCTATGTGTTTTTGTTTGCCTGCCATTGGTTTTAACGGTGTTCGAAGGTGTTCGACGAACAGTTCGACGAACAGTTCGGTGAACACACGGGTGTTCGACGAACCGAACCGAAATCGAACACTACGGGGGTGGCTCAACACTAATCAGAAGGATGCTGGTATTTTGCAGAGATGAAATAGCGCAAGAGAGAAAGCAAATGAAAAAAAGAAAAAAGAATGAATGTGTGCACTTGTGAAAGGGAATGGAAAAAAGGCACAGAAGGGAGTGACCCCTGCTGGTGGAAGGAAAGAAAAGGCAAAAGCCTACAGCACCTGGTATTCCTAGGCAGTCTCCCATCCAAGTACTAACCAGGCCCAACCCTGCTTAGCTTCTGAGATCAGATGAGATCAGGCGTGTTCAGGGTGGTGTGGCCGTAGGCAGAGACAAGCCTCTCACTTGCTGCTTTTATACTTTGAAGTCTGGCTGCCGGCTGCCCCTTCCAGTGCTCAGCAAGACAAGGTCCTTTTGTGCTTTCCCTTCTCTTCAATTTTTTTGCTGGCTTCCTTAAAAGGTCTTGTAGACACAAAGCCCCACTCAGAGCCGCTGAGCTCACTGATCGGCTGCAGCGCTGTCGACGGAACGTCAGCTTCACGGCCAATGCCACAGGCCGGGAGCAGAGGCAAGACTCACCGGTAGACCCGGGTAGGGTGAGTAGAGCGTGGTTAGTTGCTTTCTAATAGGCTGCAGCCGGGGATTAACTTTTAATGAAAGGGAACAATCCCTTTGACTGTCTGCAGCGCGCCACACCTAGGAAGCGCACTCTCACACACAAGCCAGCATGCACACGTGCTCGCACCTGACAACACCCCCTATCTGCCTCTACAACCTATCCGTCACCATGCGTCAGACTCTCCTGCCTGTTTTATGATTTCAGGGCCCTAGCAGGAATCACCCCCCCCTCCCCAATTCCTTCCGCACCTTCCTTGCCCTGAGGTTAGCTCTTTGTCAGCCGTCTGGCTTGGTTACACAAGCTTCTTTGCAGAGAAACATGTTACTTCTGCTGGCCCTCGCTAGGCGGCCGGCATCCAAAACCTTCCCTGGGCACCTGCTGAAAGCCTGGCCCCTTCACGGCCCCGGGTGCTTTTAACGCCATCATTTCCACACGGCGAGCTGCGGAGTCAATAAGCACTCCTAGCCGTGGCAAGGAGCTCGGTGTCAGGTCTGCGTGAAGGGCGGCGGGGTAGCGTACTTAGCTGCCAACTGGCTCAGAGGCCTTGAGGCTTCCATCATCTAAGTTACTTAAGGTCGGTGTCCGGCAAAGCACCTTTCCATGCTAGCCGAGCTGGGCAGTAGGGCAAAACGTCATCAAAATGGTCTACAGCACCAGGTGTTCCCAGGAGATCTCCCATCCAAGTACTGTCCGAGCCCAGCCCTGCTTTGCTTCCGAAATCAGAAGAGATTGGGCGTATCCAAAGTGGCATGGCCAGTAGACTTTGCTTGATCCATCGCCCGGCCAGCCTTTCTCAGGATCGCTTGATGGCGAGCAATCTGGCCGTGACGGGGCGGGCTCCGAAGGGTCCATGCAAAGTCTGTGCCGTCCCTACAGGTGTGGTTTGTTTAGCAGTGATTCACCCGCCGCATCAGGTGTCTTCAAAAATGTCTCGGCGCAGGATCTCCTGCAGGTTAAACCCTTCATCGCGGTAATGTGACAGAAAGAGCAAGCTAGACCCGTAACTTGGGGGCGGAGCGAGACGTCCAGGGGTGAATGAAGGAAGAGGGTGAGATGGTTGCCAGTGACTTTGAGCTGCTCTTCAGGGGGGAGGGTCGTGTTGCCTGCAAAAGTCTTCTGCTTGGGGTTACCGGTTTTTGCCTCCAGCCACCCGGGAGACGCTGGTCCTGGTGAAAAGGAGCCTAGTATTAAAAGTAAATAAGCAACAATGCTGGAGGCCCACGGTGATCAGAAAGATGCTGGTATTTTGCAGAGATGAAATAGCGCAAGAGAGAAAGCAAATGAAAAAAAGAAAAGAGAATGAATGTGTGCACCTGTGAAAGGGAATGGAAAAAAGGCATAGAAGAGAGTGCCCCTGCTGGTGGAAGGAAGGAAAAAGCAAAAGGCTACAGCACCTGGTATTCCCAGGCGGTCTCCCACCCAAGTTTTAACCAGGCCCAACCCTGCTTATCTTCTGAGATCAGACGAGATGGAGTGTGTTCAGGGTGGTGTGGCCGTAGGCAGAGACTAGCCTCTCACTTGCTGCTTTTCTACTTTGAAGTCTGGCTGCCGGCTGCCCTTTCCAGTGCTCAGCAAGACCAGGTCTTTTTGTGCTTTCCCTTCTCTTCAATTTTTTTGCTGGCTTCCTTAAAAGGTCTTGTAGACAGAAGGCCCCACTCAGAGCCACTGAGCTCACTGATCGGCTGCAGCGCTGTCGACGGAACGTCAGCTTCACGGCCAATGCCACAGGCTGGGATCAGAGGCGAGATTCACCGGTAGACCCAGGTAGGGTGAGTAGAGCGCGGTTAGTTGCTTTCTAATAGCCTGCAGCCGGGGATTAACTTTTAATGAACGGAAACAATCCCTTTGACTGTCTGCAGCGCGCCACACCTAGGAAGCGCACTCTCACACACAAGCCAGCATGCACACGTGCTCGCACATGACAACACCCCCTATCTGCCCCTACAACCTCTACGTCACCATGCGTCAGACCCTCCTGCCTGTTTTATGATTTCAGGGCCCTAGCAGGAATCACCCCCCCCCCCAATTCCTTCCTTGCCTTCCTTGCCTTCCTTGCACTGAGGTTAGCTCTTTGTCAGCCGTCTGCCTTGGTTACACAAGCTTCTTTGCAGAGAAACATCTCACTTCTGCTGGCCCTCGCTAGGCGGCCGGCATCCAAAACCTTCCCTGGGCACCTGCTGTAAGCCTGGCCCCTTCACGGCCCCGGGTGCTTTTAACGCCATCATTTCCACACGGCGAGCTGCGGTGTCAATAGGCACTCCTAGCCGTGGCAAGGAGCTTGATGTCAGGCCTGCGTGAAGGGCGGCGAAGTAGCGTACTTAGCTGCCAACTGGCTCAGAGGCCTTGGGGCTTCCATCATCTAAGTTACTTAAGGTCGGTGTCCGGCAAGGCGCCGTTCCATGCTAGCCGAGCTGGGCAGTAGGGCAAAACGTCATCAAAATGGTCTACAGCACCCGGCGTTTCCAGAAGGTCTCCCATCCAAGTACTAACCAGGCCCAAATCTGCTTAGCTTCCGAGATCAGACGAGATCGGGCGTATCCAAGGTGGCTTGGCCAGTAAACGCTGCTCGATTCATCGCCCGGCCAGCCTTTCTCAGGATCGCTTGGTGGCGAGCAATCTGGCCGTGATGGGGCGTGCTCCGAAAGGTCCATGCAAAGGCTGTGCCGTCCCTACAGGTGTGGTTTGTTTAGCAGTGATTCACCCACCGCATGAGGTGTCTTCAAAAATGGCTCAGTGCAGGGTCTCCAGCAGGCTAAACCCTTCATCGCGGTAATGTGACAGAAAGAGCAAGCTGGACCCTTAACTTGGGGGCGGAGCGAGACGTCCAGGGGTGAATGAAGGAAGAGGGTGAGATGGTTGCCAGTGACTTTGAGCTGCTCTTCAGGGGGGAGGGTCGTGTTGCCTGCAAAGGTCTTCTGCTTGGGGTTACCGGTGGTTGCCTCCAGCCACGAGGGAGATGCTGGTCCTGGTGAAAAGGAGCCTAGTATTAAAAGTAAAGAAGCAACAATGCTGGAGGCCCACGGTGATCACAAGGATGCTGGTATTTTGCAGAGATGAAATAGCGCAAGAGAGAAAGCAAATGAAAAAAAGAAAAGAGAATGAATGTGTGCACTTGTGAAAGGGAATGGAAATAAGTCATAGAAGAGAGTGCCCCCTGCTGGTGGAGGGAAGGAAAAAGCAAAAGCCTACAACACCTGATCTTCCCAGGCAGTCTCCCATCCAAGTACTAACCATTCCCAACCCTGCTTAGCTTCCAAGATCAGATGAGATTGGGCGTGTTCAGGGTGGTGTGGCCGTAGGCAGAGACAAGCCTCTCACTTGCTGCTTTTCTACTTTGACGTCTGGCTGCCGGCTGCCCTTTCCAGTGCTCAGCAAGACCAGGTCCTTTTGTGCTTTCCCTTCTCTTCAATTTTTTTGCTGGCTTCCTTAAAAGGTCTTGTAGACTCAACGCCCCACTCAGAGCCGCTGAGCTCACTGATCGGCTGCAGCGCTGTCGACGGAACGTCAGCTTCACGGCCAATGCCACAGGCCGGGAGCAGAGGCGAGACTCACCGGTAGACCCGGGTAGGGTGAGTAGAGCGCAGTTAGTTGCTTTCTAATAGGCTGCAGCCGGGGATTAACTTTTAATGAAAGGGAACAATCCCTTTGACTGTCTGCAGCGCGCCACACCTAGGAAGCGCACTCTCAAACACAAACCAGCATGCACACTTGCTCGCACGTGACAACAACCCCTATCTGCCCCTACAACCTCTCCGTCACCATGCCTCAGACTCTCCTGCCTGTTTTATGATTTCAGGGCCCTAGCAAGAATCACACCCCCCCCTCCCCAATTCCTTCCGCACCTTCCTTGCCTTCCTTGCACTGAGGTTAGCTCTTTGTCAGCCGTCTGGCTTGGTTACACAAGCTTCTTTGCAGAGAACCATGTTACTTCTGCTGGCCCTCGCTAGGCGGCCGGCATCCAAAACCTTCCCTGGGCACCTGCTGAAAGCCTGGCCCCTTCACGGCCCCGGGTGCTTTTAACGCCATCATTTCCACACGGCGAGCTGCGGAGTCAATAAGCACTCCTAGCCGTGGCAAGGAGCTCGGTGTCAGGCCTGCGTGAAGGCCGGCGGGGTAGCGTACTTAGCTGCCAACTGGCTCAGAGGCCTTGGGGCTTCCATCATCTAAGTTACTTAAGGTCGGTGTCCGTCAAGGCGCCGTTCCATGCTAGGCGAGCTGGGCAGTAGGGCAAAACGTCATCAAAATGGTCTACAGCAGGGTTCCCCAACTCCAGTCCTCAAGGCCCACCAACAGGTCATGTTTTCAGGATTTCCTTAGTATTGCACAGGTGATAATACCATCATCAGCACAGGCAATAGTTACATCACCTGTGCAATACTAAGGAAATCCTGAAAACATGACTTGTTGGTGGGCCTTGAGGACTGGAGTTGGGGAACCCTGGTCTACAGCACCCGGTGCTCCCAGGAGGTCTCCCATTCAAGTACTGTCCAAGCCCAGACCTGCTTTGCTTCCGAGTTCAGACAAGATCGGGCGTATCGAAGGTGGTATGGCCAGTAGACGCTGCTCGATCCATCGCCCGGCCAGCCTTTCTCAGGATCGCTTGATTGCGAGCAATCTGGCCGTGACGGGGCGGGCTCCGAAGGGTCCATGCAAAGGCTGTGCCGTCCCTACAGGTGTGGTTTGTTTAGCAGTGATTCACCCGCCGCATCAGGGGTCTTCAAAAATCGCTCGGCGCAGGGTCTCCTGCAGGCTAAACCCTTCATCGCGGTAATGTGACAGAAAGAGCAAGCTGGACCCGTAATTTGGGGGCGGAGCGAGACGTCCAGGGGTAAATGAAGGAAGAGGGTGAGATGGTTGCCAGTGACTTTGAGCTGCTCTTCAGGGGGGAGGGTCGTGTTGCCTGCAAAGGTCTTCTGCTTGGGGTTACCGGTGGTTGCCTCCAGCCACCCGGGAGACGCTGGTCCTGGTGAAAAGGAGCCTAGTATTAAAAGAAAATAAGCAACAATGCTGGAGGCCCACGGTGATCAGAAGGACGCTGGTATTTTGCAGAGATGAAATAGCGCAAGAGAGAAAGCAAATGAAAAAAAGAAAAGAGAATGAATGTGTGCACTTGTGAAAGGGAATGGAAAAAAGGCATAGAAGAGAGTGCCCCCTGCTGGTGGAAGGAAGGAAAAAGCAAAAGCCTACAGCACCTGGCATTCCCAGGCGGTCTCTGTTAAATGGTTAATTTTGGAATTTCATTTGGAATGTTAATCGATAATCATTTTTCTGAGTTCTATGCCTCAGCCATCGTGTCTAGTTGTCATGCGCTATTTGTGTGTGTATTTTTGGTTCACTACCATATGTAGAACAGGTGTCCATAAGACTGGCTATAAAAGCCCATGGTACAGAAAGGGGGGGCTCTCTTGCTCTGCCCACCCCACAAGACACAGAATCTTCATGCTGAGAAGCAGATGACATGTAGGCCTGGACACATGCTGGACAAAGACATGATTTACCAGCCAGGATCCAAAGAAAGATGGGTGAATCTCAACAAATAAGCTAATTATGGACAAATGGACAATTACTTTATAACTAATTATTGTATGTACCTGCTGCAATCTGATTCTTTTTAATGGACAATCCAAGAATAAATAGATACATTTTTTTATAAGAATATCGTGATATTGATACTTTGAGAAGTCCTCAGTAGAAAAAAATAATACAGGAAGAGTATTATTTTACAATGGTGAGCCAGCCAGTCCTGTTTTTTTGTTTTTTAAATTAAGTAAGTGAATTTCTTCCGTGAACAAGGGGGGAGTCCTGACGAGCTGAACAGCTGTTGTTCACGTGTCAGTAAATTCACTAGTTTGTCACGAGAAGCAGAAAGGACCTACAGACTGAGGAAAGACAGGAAGCAGAGGTACTAACAAGGAACAGAATCACACAGGAAAAGAATCAGACAAACTGAAGACAGGACGTGCTGATAAAGAGAAGCCAAGGAATCTTAAGGTAAGCAAAATATGGATATAATTTCTTCTTTTGCTAAACAAAGTAATATTAATTTCAAAGGTAATGTAGTAGATGACATAGAAGTTTTGTGGCTCAGTTTATACAAAGAATGTGAATTGCAGAATTTACAGTTAACTTCTAAATTGGTAAATAGAGACAAACAGAAATTGAGAAATATTCTACATTTGGTAGATTTTTTTTCATAGTCTTGTGTTAGAGATTTCTAAGCAGGAAAATAGTGTAGAAGTGTCAGACGGTGATACTGATTCTGACTGTAATGTGGAAAATGAACAAGAAGTAAGACACGTATATGTAACTGAAGTTGACCTTGGGTCTGACCAAGAGACGGACATACAGAAACCTGACATGGGAGGAGACATGACTGACATACGAGAAACCGACATACTAGGTGATGTGGGAGGAGACGTGAGTGACGTAGGAGGAACGGACGTACAAGAGCCACTAAAAATATCAGAGAATTCTGGAATTACCCAGGCTCAACTCCAAATTAAAATGAGGAAAAACTTGCTGAAATTATACAAAATCATGCCAAAATATGATGTCAAAATCCATGCCTGTAGAAATTCAGAGACATTTGAGAGCTTCTCTGATAAGTTTGATTTATCCAATGAGGAGAGGAATCAATTATTTAAAATATGGATTCCTGTGACATTGTCCAGACGTTTACATTTAATGCCCTGTGAAAATGACTCTCCTAATGGATGGGAAAATGATTCGGACAGATTAAGATATTTGGTTTATTATGTCACAAAGGATTTTCCCAACATAGAAGATCTGCAGAAACTAAGGATTGGTAGGAAGGAATGTACATATACATTCATGTCCATATTTGAGCGGTTGTACAAAGCTCTCATCAAAAATGGAAAAGTACAACATATGATAACAACGTTTGTACAAAAATTCAAATTCCTAAATTCAGTTTCCCAAGTTATGGCATCACAAAAAAATTCATTATTTGAATGTGCGCAGATGCTGGATTTTGTTAGAAAACATGAGAATCGTGAAAAGAAAATAAATCAAGCTAAATTTATAAAACCAGGAAAGGTAAAATCTTACCAAAAGCCAATATCAAACTCTCCTAGACTGAGTCATCCCCATAGTGAACTCTATCAAATACGCCGAAGATTGCATATATGTTATAAGCCATATTAGCCAGTGCAAAGATCCATCTCTCCACAGAATGAGTTAATTCTCAGTCAGAACTGTGATTCTCTAAAAAGGAAAATGGCTGAAACTGATGGACAGAGACAGGTGAGACGACCAACTCACAGTGACGTCATGGAATGTGGACAGAAGAACAGGCAGTTCTCTGAGGTTTTGTAGGATAGAAAAATGTCTTTCCTAAATAGGGCGTTCCTGGAGATATTTGAGAGAGACAGAAGATTGATTTAGGGAGTGGCTAAGGAAAAACTGTAATTATAATGTTGTATCAAAATGTAATACAATGTCTCAATATTTATTTATAATCTTATACAGTAAAATTGTAGTTACATAGTTTCTAATAGTTCATATATATATATATATATATATATATATACACTTGTCTAAGTAGAGATTGCGCATAATTGTATTTATATATACGTTTATAAAATATATATATATATATATTAATTAATAAATTAGAACTTCATATATATAAATTTAAGTAGCAATATTTTGAATTACATTAGAACCAACCAATATATGTATAAGATATTTAAATAATTCTGTTTCTGTATGAATTTGATATTTAATTTTATTTTCTTATATTTCCTTAGAGTTTTCATTCCAATGCAGGATTTGATCAAAGAACTCTAAAATGGATTTATTTCTTTATTCACACATGACGTGTGACAGCTGCGGCCTTTGAACTTTGAGCTAATAGTATAGGATCCCATTCATTCTATTTTCAACTGATGTAACTTAAGACCGGGCAGCCAGTGAAAAAAGAATCTAAGACAAGAGTTTTTTCAAGTGTCTGAAATTCCAGTGACTTACTCTCATATTATATAATATGTACTTGGGGAATATTCAAAGAAATATAAAGATATTCAATTGATATGGCAATGCGCATTAATAAATTGGGATACAACAATTTTGGGTTAAATATATATATAAATATATATATATATAAAACTTCATATGTGGAATGTTTGAGTTGAACAGATCTGTGAATGTCAGAGTGAAGGTGACAGATGAGTAAATCAGCAGCTGCTAAGTGTGATTGATGTGACAGAGGCCTCGTATGTTTGTATGTTTGAAAAAAAAAATTGTTTCTTTATGTGAAGGTACAAAAATATATTTAATTCTGAGGAAATTATAATACATAATTAGGTATTATCTACATATATATTTCTATATTTCTTTAAAAATTATTATTTCTTGATTTAACTAATAGTGGATAAGGGCAACCACACATCAAAATGGTTTACAAAGCAAATTTATATTTAGAATAATTTTCCACATGATAATATTCTTGAATAACTATAATATTACTTTAATGGTTACCTAAATAGGTACACACCTCTCTTTAGTCAAATCTATGCTACTCATCGATATGAAATTTATGCACAATATTTCTAGAAGAATAATTATTTTTAATTTGGTTCTGATATATACATAAATTTTATAAAATAATATTTTTGGTATTAAGGGGGAAAATGTGTTTTTGATCCTGATTACATAATCACTTTTGATCAATACTTATTTTCCACACATTTTAATAAAGAAGAAATAATAATAAGGTACTATGGTATAATTAAGAAGGGTATTACATGCAAAGTTGCATAATTTAATATTTTTTGGTGGTACAAGTTTATGACAAATATGAAATCATCCAGATAATGGAGATATAAGGGTATTTTTTATGGAGAATATAATTACTCTGCATTTGTCATTAAAATTTAAAGGCCTTATTTTTATTTTTATACTTATTTAGACTCTTAATTTTATTTTTCATTTTTAAAATTTTATTCTTACTTTATACTTCTTATTTTTCTATTTTTTCATTTTTTAATTCTCATTTGATTTTATTTGAGTTCAATATCTCAATTGAGAAAACACATTAATATTTAATAAAGTAATGTCTAATACAAGAGTATTGCTTCATTAAATATATATTGCTAAGGAAAAAAATGTTTACATTTTCTGAGTAAACACAACAATTCATTCATTCATTTATTCATTCATTCATTCATTCATACATTCATATATTTAATCATTTTGGTTCAGGAGTATACATTCTTTGATATTATTGGTTTAATAAAGATATAAAAACTTGTTTTTTCAAAATACACTGACACCTATGGGTTGGAAAAGGTAATTACACCTATGACATAAAAATGTTCTATCATATGGAGAACTTGATTGATAATGAATTATTATCTATTATTGTTTATTATTCCAAACATAATTTATTTTAATATTTTGATAATAATTAGATGGATATTACTGATTGCTATGGTACGCTGTGATATTATAGGTTAGAAAAAACTGCCAGATTTGGTATCAGATTAGGGAATGAAGACTTCAATCAAGACATCGCAATTATGAATTCTATCTTAATAAAGACTTTTAATTTTTATAAATCAAAGAGATTCTCAAAAGTTACAAGAAGAAGCAACTGATATCCGGACGTCTCAGAAGGTAACAGGTGTGAATGCTGAGTGTTATAATAGACTGTGTCCATTACATACAATACAATTCACACCACTGATCACCAGGACGGCAGAGGACAATGATCCTATATGTACTGTGTTGTGTTCAAGTTTCATCACGTTCCAGTGGTTTCTTATCACCTGCAACGCTTCAATGAAAGCTGGTGAACAGGTAATACCTGGCATATGTGTCCTGTATATAAAGGACTGAGTACTGTTTATGGTGCTATATAAAGCAGGAAAGTGTCAAGTTAACCCTTGCTTTACTGACCAAAGACGTCACATCTGTTCCAAAAGTGACACGAGACCAGTGCGGACACACGGAAGATTCCAAAGACGATCCAACGTAAGTCCAGGTGACACTGCACAGATATTAAAGCTACATTTCATCCATGGACTTTGTTTTCTTATCAACTGACACACATGATCTTTCTAATAAAGAGTACAGTTTATGGACTGAACAATAATGAACACAATTATGGACTGTACATTATCTACATGCTGAAATTTATTTCAAAGGAGTTTTCATCTAAAGACTGTGTTATAAAAGAACCAAGAAGAAGACGAGACAACAGATGATGACGATTGAACCCGCGATTGCTTCAATTTAGATATAGGGAAGTATAATTATACATATTAAATGAATATTAGTCACGGCTTACCATAACATGAATTCACATCATTATATAGCAATAATCCGATATTGATACTATTATTACTATTATTATTATTATGGAAATTTAATGATATTGCCAAGGAAGAAGGAAAGAAAAAATGATTGATGAATGTATCTTCTTTTGAGAAATTTCAGTTAAAGTCCTTTTATTCTCAAAAAAGGGGGAAATGTTAAATGGTTAATTATGGAAATTCATTTGGAATGTTAATCGATAATCATTTTTCTGAGTTCTATGCCTCAGCCATCGTGTCTAGTTGACATGCGCTATTTGTGTGTGTATTTTTGGTTCACTACCATATGTAGAACAGGTATCCATACGACTGGCTATAAAAGCCCATGGTACAGAAAGGGGGGGGCTCTCTTGCTCTGCCCACCCCACAAGACACAGAATCTTCATGCTGAGAAGCAGATGACATGTAGGCCTGGACACATGCTGGACAAACACATGATTTACCAGACAGGATCCAAGGAAAGATGGGTGAATCTCAACAATTAAGCTAATTATGGACAAATGGACAATTACTTTATAACTAATTATTGTATGCACCTGCTGCAATCTGATTCTTTTTAATGGACAATCCAAGAATAAATAGATACATTTTTTTATAAGAATATCGTGATATTGATATTTTGAGAAGTCCTCAGTAGAAAAAAAATAATACAGGAAGAGTATTGTTTTACAGTCTCCCATCCAAGTACTAACCAGGCCCAACCCTGCTTAGCTTCCGATATCAGATGAGATCGGGCGTATTCAGGGTGGTGTGGCCGTAGGCAGAGACAAGCCTCTCACTTGCTGCTTTTCTACTTTGAAGTCTGGCTGCCGGCTGCCCTTTCCAGTGCTCAGCAAGACCAGGTCCTTTTGTGCTTTCCCTTCTCTTCAATTTTTTTGCTGGCTTCCTTAAAAGGTCTTGTAGATACAACGCCCCACTCAGAGCCGCTGAGCTCACTGATCGGCTGCAGCGCTGTCGATGGAACGTCAGCTTCACGGCCAATGCCACAGGCTGGGAGCAGAGGCGAGACTCACCGGTAGACCCGGGTAGGGTGAGTAGAGCACGGTTAGTTGCTTTCTAATAGCCTGCAGCCGGGGATTAACTTTTAATGAAAGGGAACAATCCCTTTGACTGTCTGCAGCGCGCCACACCTAGGAAGCGCACTCTCACACACAAGCCAGCATGCACACGTGCTCGCACGTGACAACACCCCCTATCTGCCTCTACAACCTCTCCGTCACCATGCGTCAGACTCTCCTGCCTGTTTTATGATTTCAGGGCCCTAGCAGGAATCACCCCCCCCTCCCCAATTACTTCCTTGCCTTCCTTGCACTGAGGTTAGCTCTTTGTCAGCCGTCTGGCTTGGTTACACAAGCTTCTTTGCAGAGAAACATGTTATTTCTGCTGGCCCTCGCAAGGCGGCCGTCATCTAAAACCTTCCCTGGGCACCTGCTGAAAGCCTGGCCCCTTCACGGCCCTGGGTGCTTTTAATGCCATCATTTCCACACGGCGAGCTGCGGAGTCAATAAGCACTCCTAGCCGTGGCAAGGAGCTCGGTGTCAGGCCTGCGTGAAGGCGGCGGGGTAGCGTACTTAGCTGCCAACTGGCTCAGAGGCTTTGGGGCTTCCATCATCTAAGTTACTTAAGGTCGGTGTCCGGCAAGGCGCCGTTCCATGCTAGCCGAGCTGGGCAGTAGGGCAAAACGTCATCAAAATGGTCTACAGCACCCGGTGTTCCCAGGAGGTCTCCCATCCAAGTACTGTCCGAGCCCAGCCCTGCTTTGCTTTCGAGATCAGACAAGATCGGGCGTATCCAAGGTGGTATGGCCAGAAGACGCTGCTTGATCCATCGCCCAGCCAGCCTTTCTCAGGATCGCTTGTTGGCGAGCAATCTGGCCGTGAAGGGGCGGGCTCCGAAGGGTCCATACAAAGGCTGTGCCGTCCCTACTGGTGTGGTTTGTTTAGCAGTGATTCACCCGCCGCATCAGGTGTCTTCAAAAATGTCTCAGCGCAGGGTCTCCTGCAGGCTAAACCCTTCATCTCGGTAATGTGACAGAAAGAGCAAGCTGGACCCGTAACTTGGGGGCAGAGCGAGACGTCCAGGGGTGAATGAAGGAAGAGGGTGAGATGATTGCCAGTGACTTTGAGCTGTTCTTCAAGGGGGAGGGTCCTGTTGCCTGTAAAGGTCTTCTGCTTGGGGTTACCGGTGTTTGCCTCCAGCCACGCGAGAGACGCTGGTGCTTGTGAAAAGGAGCCTAGTATTAAAAGTAAAGAAGCAACAATGCTGGAGGCCCACGGTGATCAGAAGGATGCTGGTATTTTGCAGAGATGAAATAGCGCAAGAGAGAAAGCAAATGAAAAAAAGAAAAGAGAATGAATGTGTGCACTTGTGAAAGGGAATGGAAAAAAGGCATAGAAGAGAGTGCCCCCTGCTGGTGGAAGGAAGGAATAAGCAAAAGCCTACAGCACCTGGTAATCCCAGGTGGTCTCCCATCCAAGTACTAACCAGGCCTGACCCTGTTTAGCTTCTAAGATCAGACAAGATCAGGTGTGTTCAGGGTGGTGTGGCCATAGGCAGAGACAAGCCTCTCACTTGCTGCTTTTCTACTTTGACGTCTGGCTGCCGGCTGCCCTTTCCAGTGCTCAGCAAGACCAGGTCCTTTTCATAGAATCATAGAATCATAGGATGGTAGAGTTGGAAGGGACCTCCTGGGTCATCTGGTCCAACCCCTTGCTCAAAGCAGGATTCACTAGATCATCTCAGACAGATGTCTGTCCAGCCTCTGTTTGAAGACGTCCATTGAAGGGGAACTCACCACCTCTCGTGGCAGCCTGTTCCACTCATTAATCACCCTAACTGTCAAAAAGTTTTTTCTAATATCTAATCTGTGTCTCCTCCCATTTAGTTTCATCCCATTGCTTCTAGTCTTTCCTTGTGCAAATGAGAATAAAGATGATCCTTCTACAATGTGACAGCCCTTGACATATTTGTAGACAGCTATTAAGTCTCCTCTCAGTCTTCTTTTTTGCAAGCTAAACATTCCCAAATCCTGCAACCGTTCCTCATAGGACATGGTTTGCAGACCAGTCACCATTCTGGTCGCTCTTCTCTGAACTTGCTCCAGTTTGTCTATGTCTTTTTTAAAATGTGGTGCCCAAAACTGTACACAGTATTCCAGATGAGGTCTGACCAAAGAGGAGTAAAGACCGATAATGACTTCACGTGATCTAGACTGTATGCTTCTGTTAATACATCCCAGAATTGTATTTCCCTTTTTTGCTGCTGCATCACACTGTTGACTCATGTTCAGTCTATGATCTATTAGTATACCTAAGTTTTTTCACATGTACTGTTGCTTAGCTCTATTCCTCCCATTCTGTATATGCTTTTTTCATTTTTATTGCCCAGATGTAGTACTTTGCATTTTTCCCTGTTAAAAACCATTCTGTTGGTTGCTGCCCACTGCTCCAGTTTATTTAGGTCTTTTTGAATCCTCTCTCTCTCTTCTCTAGTATTAGCTATCCCTCCTAGCTTTGTGTCATCAGCAAATTTAATCAGTTTACCCTCAATTCCTTCATCTAAATCATTGATAAAGATGTTGAACAATACAGGTCCCAGGACGGAGCCCTGTGGTACCCCACTTGCGACATTCATCCAGCTGGATGTGAAGCCATTTACAACCACCCTTTGAGTCCGATCACTAAGCCAGTTATGAATCCACCTAACAGTTGCCTGGTCCATTGCATACTTGGTCATATTTTCAATAAGGATGGTGTGAGATACTTTGTCAAATGCTTTGCTGAAGTCAAGATATACTATATCTACAGCATTTCCCTGATCCACCCAGTCAGTGATTCTGTCATAGAAGGAAATTAAGTTAGTCTGACATGACTTGTTAGTTACAAACCCATGCTGACTCTGGTTAATCACTTCATTCTTATCCATGTACTTACATACATGTTGTTTAATAATTTGTTCAAAGATCTTTCCTGGAATAGAAGTCAGACTCACCGGCCTATAGTTCCCTGTGTCCACCTTCTTCCCCTTTTTGAAGATAGGAACAACATTTGCTCTTCTCCAGTCTTCTGGGACTTCTCCTGTTCTCCAAGAATTTTCAAAGATTATGGAGAGTGGTTCTAAAATTTCTTCTACGATCTCCTTCAGTACTCTGGGGTGTAATTCATCTGGACCTGGAGACTTGAACTCATTTATGTTAGCTAAATATTCCCTCACAATCTTTCTGTTTACAGATAACTTGGATTCCTCTATTCCTTTAAAAGGACAGTGAAGATCAGTTGATGTTACATTTTCTTTCTGAGAGAAAACAGATGCAAAATAGGAATTAAAAAGTTCGGCCTTCTCAACATCCTCTCTTACCATTTCTCCAT
Source organism: Phyllobates terribilis (assembly GCF_046119375.1). Taxonomy (NCBI): domain Eukaryota; kingdom Metazoa; phylum Chordata; class Amphibia; order Anura; family Dendrobatidae; genus Phyllobates; species Phyllobates terribilis. Next base: position 674,656,588 of record NW_027362764.1, on the reverse strand, counting down.
TTTCATCCTGTAAAAATCCTATAGCATCTTTGACTTTTCTTTTACTTTTGACATACCCCCAAAATCCTTTTTTATTGCTTTTGACATCTCTTGCAAGCCTTAATTCATTGTCAGCTTTAGCTAACCTGATACGTGCCCTACAGGATCTGCAGACTGCATTATAATCTTCTTTAGATATGCATCCCTCTTTCCATTTAATAAACACTTCTTTCTTTCTTTTTAGCATGTGTTTAAGTTCTGTGTTCATCCATCCTGGTTTCCTTAAATGCTTCCCATTCTTCCTACTTTTTGGGATTGTTAACGATTGTGCTTTGAGAATCTCATTTTTAAAAATTTCCCATCCTTCCTGGACATTTTTGTCCTTAAGGACATCCAGCCATTGGATCCCTCCTATTCTCTTTCTGAGTCTCTTAAAATCTGCCTTTCTAAAATCTAACCTTGAAGTTTGAGTCTTCACATGTCTTCCTCCTCTAGTTATCCAAAATTCTATAATAGCATGATCGCTGCCTCCTAGCGTCCCAGCCACCTTTACCTCCTCAACCATTTCCTCCCTGTTTATAAGGATTAGATCCAAAGTAGCAGATCCCCTTGTTTTCTCCCCTACCTTTTGGAAGATAAAGTAGTCAGCAAGAGAGGATAAGAATTTGCTTGACCTGTTAGTTTTACTTGAGAGAGATTCCCAACAAATGTCTGGATAGTTGAAATCTCCCATGACCACTACGTCATATTTTTGGAGAACTTGGTCATTTGATACATAAAGAGTTCATCCATATCTTCAGCTTGCCCAGGTGGCCTGTAGTAAATGCCTACAATGGTGTCCTTTCCGTTGTTCTCTCCTTGTATTCTTACCCAAACAGTTTCCACAGAACTCCCATTCTCTGAAGCTTCAATCTCTGTGCAGATATACACTTTTCTAACATACAATGCAACACCTCCTCCTCGTTTATCAAGTCTGTTTCTTGCAAATAAGTTGTATCCTTTTAGCCTTTTATTCCAATCATGTGTATCGTCCCACCAAGTTTCAGTGATTCCAATGACATCATATTCCTTTTCTTGCATTAGTAGTTCCAATTCTCCTTGTTTGTTGCCCATGCTTTGTGCATTTGTATAAAAACATTTTAGTTTGTGATTGGTTTCTCTTCCTCCCATATTTTTATTATTTAAATTGTTTTGTCTTTGTTCTTCCTTTCCACTTCCAGTAGCAGAGATCTCAATAGTATTTGTCAGCTGTATGGCTTTTTCTGGCCTTTTGCTTCCCTTCCCACATTGTTCTAGTTTAAAGCTCTTCTGATGAGTGTAGCAAGGCGACTTCCAAATACATGTTTTCCAGTCTTCGTAAGGTGCACCCCATCTCTAGCAAGTAGTCCATCGTATAGGTAATTCATTCCGTGATCCAGAAATCCAAATCCTTGTTGACGGCACCATCGACGTAGCCAGTTGTTCACCTGTAGAATCTTATTCCACCTCATTGTTCCATGGCCATCCACTGGGAGGATGGATGAGAAGACCACCTGCGCTCCCAATTCTTTCACTTTCTTGCCTAAGTCTTCAAAGTCACTGCAGATGGTTTCCAGGTCCTTTCTTGCGGTGTCATTTGTCCCCACATGTATTAGCAGGAATGGGTAGTGATCTGTAGGTCTGAAGAGTCTTGATATCCTGTCAGACACATCTTTAATTTTTGCTCCTGGAAGACAGCACATTTCTCTTGAGGTTATGTCTGGTCTGCAGATAGCGGCCTCTGTTCCTCTTAACAGGGAATCCCCCATGACCACCACTCTCCGTTTTTTCTTCACAACATTCTTCTTTCTCCATCCAGGAGGATTCTGAGGGCTTACAAGGTTATTCATTGCTGGCAAAGTCTTATTTTGCTGTATTTCTTCATGGTTCTCCTGCGTGAGAGCCTGGTACTGGTTCCTGAGCAGTATGGGTGCTGACTGCCTCTCGATCCTCCTGCTTCTGTGGGTCACATGCTTCCATTCCTCTGTTTCGTCAGGTGCAGTTCGAATTTCTTCTCTTTCTGAATCATGAAGAGATAATTCTGCTCTGTCTAAGAACTCTTCACCTTCCTTAATGATTTTCAAGGTAGTTAACCTCTCTTCTAGATTTCGCAACTTTTCCTCCAACAGGGACACAAGCTTGCATTTCTGGCATGTGAAGTTTGGCTTTTCCACTGGCAAGTCTGCGAACATGTAGCAGGATATGCAGCTCACCAAATGGCTCCTGGACTCTTCCATGTTCTTATTGTTAATGTTCTGAAAACAGTGAAAAAAGCTTAAAAAAAAAGCTTCAAAATGCGCGCGCCAATAGGCGCGCGGTTTACCGATGTCCTCTTTTCAGCTCCAACAGCCAAAATCCAGTGTTCTTTGAGCTCGCGGAGACTCTTCACTTACCCCAAAATGCAGTGGGAATATGCAAATTATCTCCTCAGGACTCCTCCCCTGGTTTACCGATGTCCTCTTTTCAGCTCCAACAGCCAAAATCCAGTGTTCTTTGAGCTCGTGGAGACTCTTCACTTACCCCAAAATGCAGTGGGAATATGCAAATTATCTCCTCAGGACTCCTCCCCTGGTTTACCGATGTCCTCTTTTCAGCTCCAACAGCCAAAATCCAGTGTTCTTTGAGCTCGCGGAGACTCTTCACTTACCCCAAAATGCAGTGGGAATATGCAAATTATCTCCTCAGGACTCCTCCCCTGGTTTACCGATGTCCTCTTTTCAGCTCCAACAGCCAAAATCCAGTGTTCTTTGAGCTCGCGGAGACTCTTCACTTACCCCAAAATGCAGTGGGAATATGCAAATTATCTCCTCAGGACTCCTCCCCTGGTTTACCGATGTCCTCTTTTCAGCTCCAACAGCCAAAATCCAGTGTTCTTTGAGCTCGCGGAGACTCTTCACTTACCCAAAAATGCAGTGGGAATATGCAAATTATCTCCTCAGGACTCCTCCCCTGGTTTTGTGCTTTCCCTTCTCTTCAATTTTTTTGCTGGCTTCCTTAAAAGGTCTTGTAGACACAACGCCCCACTCAGAGCCACTGAGCTCACTGATCGGCTGCAGCGCTGTCGACGGAACGTCAGATTCACGGCCAATACCACAGGCCGGGAGCAGAGGCGAGACTCACCGGTAGACCCGGGTAGGGTGAGCAGAGCGCGGTTAGTTGCTTTCTAATAGCCTGCAGCCGGGGATTAACTTTTAATGAAAGGGAACAATCCCTTTGACTGTCTGCAGCGCGCCACACCTAGGAAGCGCACTCTCACACACAAGCCAGCATGCACACGTGCTCACACGTGACAACACCCCCTATCTGCCCCTACAACCTCTCCGTCACCATGCGTCAGACTCTTCTGCCTGTTTTATGATTTCAGGGCCCTAGCAGGAATCACCCCCCCCTCCCCAATTCCTTCCTTGCCTTCCTTGCACTGAGGTTAGCTCTTTGTCAGCCGTCTGGCTTGGTTACACAAGCTTCTTTGCAGAGAAACATGTTACTTCTGCTGGCCCTCGCTAGGCGGTCGGCATCCAAAACCTTCCCTGGGCACCTGCTGAAAGCCTGGCCCCTTCACGGCCCCGGGTGCTTTTAACACCATCATTTCCACACGGCGAGCTGCGGAGTCAATAAGCACTCCTAGCCGTGACAAGGAGCTCGGTGTCAGGCCTGCGTGAAGGCGGCCCGGGTAGCGTACTTAGCTGCCAACTGGCTCAGAGTCCTTGGGGCTTCCATCATCTAAGTTACTTAAGGTCGGTGTCCGAGAAGGCGCCGTTCCATGCTAGCCGAGCTGGGCAGTAGGGAAAAATGTCATCAAAATGGTCTACATCACCCGGTATTCCCAGGACGTCTCCCATCCAAGTACTGTCCGAGCCCAGCCCTGCTTTTTTTCGAGATCAGACGAGATCGGGCGTATCCAAGGTGGTATGGCCAGTAGACTCTGCTTGATCCATCGCCCGGCCAGCCTTTCTCAGGATCGCTTTGTTATGATCTGCTACAGAGAGTATGGAAAGAAAGGATATCTATCCCTACAATAGAACTAAACTAGATCCCTACGATGTAACGGGGAACCTGATCCTGCGATCAGACCCGCTAAAGTCCTCGGCTAGTCTGAACGCAGACCTATAGATGTGAGGTAGGGATCCCTACAAGATCTAGGGACTGGGAAAAGTTGGACACCTCCTAGCAGAAATAGTAGCAGTCAAAGACAAACACACAACAAAAAGGCATAGGGGTCAGAAGACCTAGCCAAACTAAAAGAGAACGGCAACAGAGCAACAAGCTAGCTCAACAGTAGTAAATACAAATGAAGTCCAGCAAAGCCAGGAGGGCGGAGCCGGATTAAATAGGCAAAATGGTCATGTGACCAGCAAACTAAAAAAACCTAACAGGAGAGTTGTAACAGTACCCCCTCTTCTAAGAGGATCCTCCGGATCCCCTAGGCCCAGGCTTACCAGAAAACCTCCTGTGAAACGCTCGGACAAGTCTGGGGGCAGAAACATAATCCGCTCTCACCCATGAGTTATCCTCAGGTCCGAAACCCTTCCAAGCGACGAGATACTGCAAACTCCCTCTATACCGTCTAGAATTTAGGATGCGGGAAATTTCATATTCCCCGTCCTCCACCACCGGAGGAACAGTGGCAGAGGCGTCACCATCCGACACATCAGCTTTTTTCAACAGAGAAACATGAAACACCGGATTAATCCTCCAGGACGTAGGAACCTCCAGCCTAACAGCAGATTGGTTAACTATCTGAAGTACCTTAAAGGGCCCTATGAACTTGGGACCCAATTTTTTAGAAGGAATCCTCAATCGCAGATTCTTAGAGGACAACCAAACCATGTCACCAACCGCAAACAAAACCTCTTGCCGTTTCCTATCAAAGTACCTCTTAGATTTTTTGTTAGCCTCCTGAAGATTACCACGCACATCCGTCCAAACTCTCTCCAAATCACCGGAAAAACTCTCCTCCTCAGGCACAGCCGAAACCAATTTGGAAAATGACCCAAAAGACGGATGTCTCCCAGAACAACAAAAAAAAGGCGAACACCCAGCAGAAGAGGATGTATGGTTGTTAAGAGCAAATTCAGCAAGTGGCAGAAACTCAGACCACCCCTCTTGATTGTCTGCCACAAAACAACGCAAGAACTGCTCAACATCCTGGTTCTTCCTTTCTGTCTGGCCATTAGACTCAGGATGATATCCGGATGAAAACGACAAATGAACTCCCAACCTGTCACAAAAGGCACGCCAAAAACGAGCCACGAACTGAGGTCCCCTATCAGAAACAATGTCAGTAGGAACACCATGTAGTCTGACAATCTCCTTGACAAAGGCCTTAGCGAGTGTCTTAGCGCAAGGCAGTTTGATGAAGGGAACCAAGTGACACATCTTGCTAAAACGGTCCACGACCACCCAGATGACCGTGAACCCTTCAGAGGGAGGAAGGTCAGTAATAAAGTCCATAGCCAGATGTGTCCAAGGTGCACTAGGAACCTCCAGAAGGCAAAGCAACCCCGCAGCAGGAGCATGCGAAGACTTGGATCTTGCACACACAGTACATTGGCGCACCCACTTAATGACTTCCTTCTGCCATCCAGGCCACCAAAAACTGCGACCCACAAGTCTCTTGGTCTCAGAAATTCCTGGATGACCTGCCAACCGAGACTCATGACACTCAACAAACAAATCTCTCCTAAAGGTCCTAGGCACAAACAACCTCCCATGGGGAGTGTTAGATGGGGCATTCTCCTGTGCTTTAAGAATCTCATCCTCCAAAACAGAGTCCAAAGCAGCAATCACAACACCTTCTTGTAAAATGGTCTCCTCTTCCTCCTCAACACCGACCATGGGAGAAAAGCTGCGAGACAAAGCATCCGCTTTAACATTCTTGGTACCCAGGATGTAAGTAACGGAAAAATTAAACCGCGAGAAAAAAAGTGCCCACCTAGCCTGACGGGCATTCAAGCGCTTGGCAGCATCAAGAAAGATCAGATTTTTATGATCAGTGAAAACCTGAATGGGAAATTCAGCACCTTCCAAGAGATGACGCCAGTGTTCAAATGCGAGTTTAATCGCCAGAAATTCCCGATTACCAATATCGTAATTAAGTTCAGTCTCGGAAAATTTTTTTGAAAAAAAGGCACAGGGATGTACTCCATCCTTGTTTTCCTGAGACAACACCGCACCAACCCCCACCGAAGAAGCATCAACCTCAACCAAAAACAGCTTAGTCACATCAGGCTGCATAAGGATGGGAGCAGAGGTGAACCTCTCCTTTAGAAACACAAAAGCTTCAATGGCCTCAGAAGTCCACTGAACCGCATTAGCACCTTTCCTGGTGAGATCGGTCAGCGGTTTGACAATAATAGAAATTTTTTTTATGAATTTTCTGTAATAATTGGCGAAACCCAAAAACCTCTGTATCGATTTCAAACCAATAGGCCTAGGCCATTCCTGCACAGCTTGAACTTTAACCGGGTCCATCTCAAAACCTTCACTGGAGATAATGTAGCCCAAAAAACTAATTCTCTGTACAGCGAACTCACATTTCTCCAGCTTAGCAAAAAGCGAATTGTCCATTAATAACTGTAATACCTCACGTACGCTCCGCCAATGAGACTCCAGATCCGGCGAATAAATCAAAATGTCATCCAATTACACAACCACATTTTTGCCGATTAAAGGTCTAAGGATATCATTAATAAGATTCTGAAAAAATGCTGGAGCATTGGTGAGACCAAAAGGCATAACCAGATTCTCAAAATGACCCACAGGAGTGTTAAAAGCAGTCTTCCATTCATCACCCTCCTTCATGCGCAACAAATTGTATGCCCCCCGGAGATCAATTTTAGAGAACCATTTGGCCCCCACTAACTGGTTAAATAAATCAGGAATCAATGGCAGTGGGTAAGAATTGCGTACAGTAATTTTATTAATCTCACGAAAGTCCAGACAAGGATGTAAACCGCCATCTTTTTTTTTTACAAAAAAAAATCCAACAGCCACAGGAGACTTGGAAGGCCTAATGTGACCGGCGGCCAAGTTTGTCTGTATGTATTCTTTCAAAGCCTTTCTTTCAGGAATAGTAAGATTAAATAAACGACTCTTAGGAAGAGTCGCGCCAGGGACAAATTCAATGGTACAATCATAGTCTCTATGGGGAGGCAAAACCTGCGACTCCTCCTCAGAAAAAACTCTCCAAAAATCCTGAATAGGTACAGGCAATTCCCCTCTATCCACAGCAGCAATGCGCCCGTTACAACACTTGTCATAACACTTAGGGCTCCAGGACTTAATTTCATTGGTAGACCAATCCAGTACAGATTGTGCAATTTTAACCAGGGTAACCCCAATATTACTGGAGAAGGCAAATTATCCAATACCACCAAATCCAAATTCTCTTGATGAATACCATTAATAGTGAGGGGAAATTCACAGACCTTGTGAGTAACACTCTTCAAGGGAGAGCCATCGACAGAAACCACAGCAATAGGGGATGACAAAGTTTTAGGTTCTAATCTAAGTTTTTCCAAGAATCCCCCATCAATCACATTCAGAGTAGATCCACAATCCACAAATACCCAAAATTCAATTAATTCATCCTGAGCAGCAGTAGTGGCAGATAGGAATACTCCCTTAGAATTTAAACAGGCAATACGAGCATGACTGACCATTTTTTTTTCTTTCTTCTTACGAAGCACACAGCTCTTAATAAAATGACCAGAATTTCCGCAATAGAAACACAAGCCTTCAGAAAGTCGGCGGTCTTTTTCCTGAGAGCGGGGTGCCATCGCCCCAATTTCCATCGGCTCTCCATTGTCAGCACAGAACCTCTCAGGACTCGAAGCTGACATAGCAGAGGATTTGCTCTCATTAACCCTTTCACGCAGTCTCCTGTCCTCCCGTATAGCTAATTGCATTGCCTCCTGCAAGTTTCCAGGTGTGGGATAAGCAATCAGTAAATCCTTTAACCTTTCATATAGCCCTGCAAGAAACAAGCTTTTCAAAGCAGAATCGTTCCACCCCACCTGGGCAGACCACCGTCGGAAGTGAGAACAATATTTTTCCAGATTACCTGATCCCTGCCTCAAACGTCTTAATTCAGACGCAGCAGATGAGACACGATCAGGATCATCGTACAACAAACCCAAAGCAGAAAAAAAACTATCCACTGATCTAAAGCACGGATCACTAGGTTGGAGAGAGAAGGCCCATCCCTGAGGATCTTTGCACAAAAGTGACATTATGATCCCTATGCGCTGTGATTCATCACCAGAGGATCCGGGTCTCAAACGAAAATATAATAGACAAGCATTTTTAAAAGAAAAAAAATCTTGTTGTTCGCCAAAAAATAGATCAGGCAGACGTACCTGAGGTTCCACAAAATGCGGTCCAGAACAGCTACTCACGTGTTGTTGGAGCTTGGTCACCTCCAGAGAGAGTCCCTGCAAGCGTTGAGCCAAATCTTGCACCGAGACCATGATGGAAAACTGGAGGTCTTTCCTTAGAGAAATTTTTTTTTTTTATGGCTGGAATTACTGTTATGATCTGCTACAGAGACTAAGGAAAGAAAGGAGATCTATCCCTACAAAAGAACTAAACAAGATCCCTACGATGTAACGGGGAACCTGATCTTGCGATCAGACCCGCTAAAGTCCTCGGCTAGTCTGAACGCAGACCTATAGATGTGAGGTAGGGATCCCTACAAGATCTAGGGACTGGGAAAAGTTGGACACCTCCTAGCAGAAATAGTAGCAGTCAAAGACAAACACACAACAAAAAGGCATAGGGGTCAGAAGACCTAGCAAAACTAACAGAGAACGGCAACAGAGCAACAAGCTAGCTCAACAGTAGTAAATACAAATGAAGTCCAGCAAAGCCAGGAGGGCGGAGCCGGATTAAATAGGCAAAATGGTCATGTGACCAGCAAACTAAAAAAAACTAACAGGAGAGTTGTAACACGCTTGGTGGCGAGCAATCTGGCCGTGACGGGGCGGGCTCCGAAGGGTCCATGCAAAGGCTGTGCCGTTCCTACAGGAGTGGTTTGTTTAGCAGTGATTCACCCGCCGCATCAGGTGTCTTCAAAAATGTCTCGGCGCAGGGTCTCCTGCAGGCTAAACCCTTCATCACGGTAATGTGACAGAAAGAGCAATCTGGACCCGTAACTTGGGGGCGGAGCGAGACGTCCAGGGGTGAATGAAGGAAGAGGGTGAGATGTTTGCCAGTGACTTTGAGCTGCTCTTCAGGGGGGAAGGTCGTGTTGCCTGCAAAGGTCTTCTGCTTGGGGTTACCGGTGGTTGCCTCCAGCCACCCGGGAGACGCTGGTACTGGTGAAAAGGAGCCTAGTATTAAAAGTAAACAAGCAACAATGCTGGAGGCCCACGATGATCAGAAGGATGCTGGTATTTTGCAGAGATGAAATAGCGCAAGAGAGAAAGCAAATGAAAAAAAGAAAAGAGAATGAATGTGTGCACTTGTGAAAGGGAATGGAAAAAAGGCATAGAAGAGAGTGCCCCCTGCTGGTGGAAGGAAGGAAAAAGCAAAAGCCTACATCACCTGGTATTCCCAGGTGGTCTCTCATCCAAGTACTAACCAGGCCCAACACTGCTTAGCTTCCAAGATCAGACGAGATCAGGCGAGTTCAGGGTTTTGTGGCCATAGACAGAGACAAGCCTCTCACTTGCTGCTTTTCTACTTTGACGTCTGGCTGCCGGCTGCCCTTTCCAGTGCTCAGCAAGACCAGGTCCTTTTGTGCTTTCCCTTCTCTTCAATTTTTTTGCTGGCTTCCTTAAAAGGTCTTGTAGACACAACGCCCCACTCAGAGCCGCTGAGCTCACTGATCGGCTGCAGCGCTGTCGACGGAACGTCAGCTTTACGGCCAATACCACAGGCCGGGAGCAGAGGCGAGACTCACCGGTAGACCCGGGTAGGGTGAGCAGAGCGCGGTTAGTTGCTTTCTAATAGCCTGCAGCCGGGGATTAACTTTTAATGAAAGGGAACAATCCCTTTGACTGTCTGCAGCGAGCCACACCTAGGAAGCGCACTCTCACACACAAGCCAGCATGCACACGTGCTCGCACGTGACAACACCCCCTATCTGCCCCTACAACCTCTCCGTCACCATGCGTCAGACTCTCCTGCCTGTTTTATGATTTCAGGGCCCTAGCAGGAATCACCCCCCCCTCCCCAATTCCTTCCGCACCTTCCTTGCCTTCCTTGCACTGAGGTTAGCTCTTTGTCAGCCATCTGGCTTGGTTACACAAGCTACTTTGAAGAGAAACATGATACTTCTGCTGGCGCTCGCTAGGCGGCCGGCATCCAAAACGTTCCCTGGGCACCTGCTGAAAGCCTGGCCCCTTCACGGCCCCGGGTGCTTTTAACGCCATCATTTCCACACGGCGAGCTGCTGAGTCAATAAGCACTCCTAGCCGTGGCAAAGAGCTCGGTGTCAGGCCTGCGTGAAGGCGGCGGGGTAGCGTACTTAGCTGCCAACTGGCTCAGAGGCCTTGGGGCTTCCATCATCTAAGTTACTTAAGGTCGGTGTCCGTCAAGGCGCCGTTCCATGCTAGCCGAGCTGGGCAGTAGGGCAAAACGTCATCAAAATGGTCTACAGCACCCGGTGTTCCCAGGAGGTTTCCCATCCAAGTACTGTCTGAGCCCAGCCCTGCTTTGCTTCCGAGATCAGACGAGATCGGGCGTATCCAAGGTTGTATGGCCAGTAGACGCTGCTCGATCCATCGCCCGGCCAGCCTTTCTCAGGATCGATTGGTGGCGAGCAATCTGGCCGTGACGTGGCGGGCTCCGAAGGGTCCATGCAAAGGCTGTGCCGTCCCTACAGGTGTGGTTTGTTTAGCAGTGATTCACCCGCCGCATCAGGTGTCTTCAAAAATGTCTCGGCGCAGGGTCTCCTGCAGGCTAAACCCTTCATCGCGGTAAGTGACAGAAAGAGCAAGCTGGACCCGTAACTTGGGGGCGGAGCGAGACGTCCAGGGGTGAATGAAGGAAGAGGGTGAGATGGTTGCCAGTGACTTTGAGCTGCTCTTCAGGGGGGAGGGTCGTGTTGCCTGCAAAGGTCTTCTGCTTGGGGTTACCGGTGGTTGCCTCCAGCCACCCAGGAGATGCTGGTCCTGGTGAAAAGGAGCCTAGTATTAAAAGTAAAGAAGCAACAATGCTGGAGGCCCACGGTGATCAGAAGGATGCTGGTATTTTGCAGAGATGAAATAGCACAAGAGAGAAAGCAAATGAAAAAAAGAAAAGAGAATGAATGTGTGCACTTGTGAAAGGGAATGGAAAAAAGGCATAGAAGAGAGTGCCCCCTGCTGGTGGAAGGAAGGAAAAAGCAAAAGCCTACAGCACCTGGCATTCCCAGGCGGTCTCTGTTAAATGGTTAATTATGGAAATTCATTTGGAATGTTAATCGATAATCATTTTTCTGAGTTCTATGCCTCAGCCATCGTGTCTAGTTGACATGCGCTATTTGTGTGTGTATTTTTGGTTCACTACCATATGTAGAACAGGTGTCCATACGACTGGCTATAAAAGCCCATGGTACAGAAAGGGGGGGCGCTCTTGCTCTGCCCACCCCACAAGACACAGAATCTTCATTCTGAGAAGCAGATGACATGTAGGCCTGGACACATGCTGGACAAAGACATGATTTACCAGCCAGGATCCAAGGAAAGATGGGTGTATTTCAACAATTAAGCTAATTATGGACAAATGGACAATTACTTTATAACTAATTATTGTATGTACCTGCTGCAATCTGATTCTTTTTAATGGACAATCCAAGAATAAATAGATACATTTTTTATAAGAATATCGTGATATTGATACTTTGAGAAGTCCTCAGTAGAAAAAAATAATACAGGAAGAGTATTATTTTACAATGGTGAGCCAGCCAGTCCTGTTTTTTTGTTTTTTAAATTAAGTAAGTGAATTTCTTCCGTGAACAAGGGGGAGTCCTGACGAGCTGAACAGCTGTTGTTCACGTGTCAGTAAATTCACTAGTTTGTCACGAGAAGCAGAAAGGACCTACAGACTGAGGAAAGACAGGAAGCAGAGGTACTAACAAGGAACAGAATCACACAGGAAAAGAATCAGACGAACTGAAGACAGGACGTGCTGATAAAGAGAAGCCAAGGAATCTTAAGGTAAGCAAAATATGGATATAATTTCTTCTTTTGCTAAACAAAGTAATATTAATTTCAAAGTTAATGTAGGAGATGACATAGAAGTTTTGTGGCTCAGTTTATACAAAGAATGTGAATTGCAGAATTTACAGTTAACTTCTAAATTGTTAAATAGAGACAAACAGAAATTGAGAAATATTCTACATTTGGTAGATTTTTTTCATAGTCTTGTGTTAGAGATTTCTAAGCAGGAAAATAGTGTAGAAGTGTCAGACGGTGATACTGATTCAGACTGTAATGTGGAAAATGAACAAGAAGTAAGACACGTGTCTGTAACTGAAGTTGACCTTGGGTCTGACCAAGAGACGGACATACAGAAACCTGACATGGGAGGAGACATGACTGACATACGAGAAACCGACATACTAGGTGATGTGGGAGGAGACGTGAGTGACGTAGGAGGAACGGACGTACAAGAGCCACTAAAAATATCAGAGAATTCTGGAATTACCTAGGCTCAACTCCAAATTAAAATGAGGAAAAATTTGCTGAAATTATACAAAATCATGCCAAAATATGATGTCAAAATCCATGCCTGTAGAAATTCAGAGACATTTGAGAGCTTCTCTGATAAGTTTGATTTATCCAATGAGGAGAGGAATCAATTATTTAAAATATGGATTCCTGTGACATTGTCCAGACGTTTACATTTAATGCCCTGTGAAAATGACTCTCCTAATGGATGGGAAAATGATTTGGACAGATTAAGATATTTGTTTTATTGTGTCACAAAGGATTTTCCCAACATAGAAGATCTGCAGAAACTAAGGATTGGTAGGAAGGAATGTACATATACATTCATGTCCATATTTGAACGGTTGTACAAAGCTCTCATCAAAAATGGAAAAGTACAACATATGATAACAACTTTTGTCCAAAAATACAAATTCCTAAATTCAGTTTCCCAAGTTATGGCATCACAAAAAAATTCATTATTTGAATGTGCGCAGATGCTGGATTTTGTTAGAAAACATGAGAATCGTGAAAAGAAAATAAATCAAGCTAAATTTATAAACCAGGAAAGGTAAATCTTACCAAAAGCCAATATCAAACTCTCCTAGACTGAGTCATCCCCATAGTGAACTCTATCAAATACGCAGAAGATTACATATATGTTATAAGCCATATCAGCCAGTGCAAAGATCCATCTCTCCACAGAATGAGTTAATTCTCAGTCAGAACTGTGATTCTCTAAAAAGGAAAATGGCTGAAACTGATGGACAGAGACAGGTGAGACGACCAACTCACAGTGACGTCATGGAATGTGGACAGAAGAACAGGCAGTTCTCTGAGGTTTTGAAGGATAGAAAAATGTCTTTCCTAAATAGGGCGTTCCTGGAGATATTTGAGAGAGACAGAAGATTTGGTTTAGGGAGTGGCTAAGGAAAAACTGTAATTATAATGTTGTATCAAAATGTAATACAATGTCTCAATATTTATTTATAATCTTATACAGTAAAATTGTAGTTACATAGTTTCTAATAGTTCATATATATATATATATATATATATATATATACACTTGTCTAAGTAGAGATTGCGTATAATTGTATTTATATATACGTTTATAATATATATATATATATTAATTAATAAATTAGAACTTCATATATATAAATTTAAGTAGCAATATTTTGAATTACATTAGAACCAACCAATATATGTATAAGATATTTAAATAATTCTGTTTCTGTATGAATTTGATATTTAATTTTATTTTCTTATATTTCCTTAGAGTTTTCATTCCAAAGCAGGATTTGATCAAAGAACTCTAAAATGGATTTATTTCTTTATTCACACAGGAAGTGAAAAAATTGCATGATTTTATGTGTATAACATTTTAAAATAAAAACAATATATCTAGTTGAACTATAATATATATGTAATACTTATTAATTCTTTTGTGTTGCTAATATTTTCTGTGCATGAAGTGTTCGTGCAAATTAAAGTAGCTTTACAGCATGACGTGTGACAGCTGCGGCCTTTGAACTTTGAGCTAATAGTATAGGATCCCATTCATTCTATTTTCAACTGATGTAACTTAAGACCGGGCAGCCAGTGAAAAAACAATCTAAGACAAGAGTTTTTTCAAGTGTCTGAAATTCCAGTGACTTACTCTCATATTATATAATATGTACTTGGGGAATATTCAAAGAAATATAAAGATATTCAATTGATATGGCAATGCGCATTAATAAATTGGGATACAACAATTTTGGGTTAAATATATATATATATATATATATATAAAACTTCATATGTGGAATGTTTGAGTTGAACAGATCTGTGAATGTCAGAGTGAAGGTGACAGATGAGTAAATCAGCAGCTGCTAATTGTGATTGATGTGACAGAGGCCTCGTATGTTTGTATGTTTGAAAAAAAAATGTTTCTTTATGTGAAGGTACAAAAATATATTTAATTCTGAGGAAATTATAATACATAATTAGGTATTACTGTATCTACATATATATATTTCTATATTTCTTTAATAATCATTATTTCTTGATTTAACTAATAGTGGATAAGGGCAACCACACATCAAATGGTTTACAAAGCAAATTTATATTTAGAATAATTTTCCACATGATAATATTCTTGAATAACTATAATATTATTTTTAATGGTTACCTAAATAGGTACACACCTCTCTTTAGTCAAATCTATGCTACTCATCGATATGAAATTTATGCACAATATTTCTAGAAGAATAATTATTTTTAATTTGGTTCTGATATATACATAAATTTTATAAAATAATATTTTTGGTATTAAGGGGGAAAATGTGTTTTTGATCCTGATTACATAATCACTTTTGATCAATACTTATTTTCCACACATTTTAATAAAGAAGAAATAATAATAAGGTACTATGGTATAATTAAGAAGGGTATTACATGCAAAGTTGCATAATTTAATATTTTTTGGTGGTACAAGGTTATGACAAATATGAAATCATCCAGATAATGGAGATATAAGGGTATTTTTTATGGAGAATATAATTACTCTGCATTTGTCATTAAAATTTAAAGGCCTTATTTTTATTTTTATTCTTATTTTTACTCTTAATTTTATTTTTCATTTTTAAAATTTTATTCTTACTTTATACTTCTTATTTTTCTATTTTTTCATTTTTTAATTCTCATTTGATTTTATTTGAGTTCAATATCTCAATTGAGAAAACACATTAATATTTAATAAAGTAATGTCTAATACAAGAGTATTGCTTCATTAAATATATATTGCTAAGGAAAAAAATGTTTACATTTTCTGAGTAAACACAATTCATTCATTCATTTATTCATTCATTCATTCATTCATACATTCATATAGTTATTCATTTTGGTTCAGGAGTATACATTCTTTGATATTATTGGTTTAATAAAGATATAAAAACTTGTTTTTTAAAAATACACTGACACCTATGGGTTGGAAAAGGTAATTACACCTATGACATAAAAATGTTCTATCATATGGAGAACTTGATTGATAATGAATTATTATCTATTATTGTTTATTATTCCAAACATAATTTATTTTAATATTTTGATAATAATTAGATGGATATTACTGATTGCTATGGTACGCTGTGATATTATAGGTTAGGAAAAACTGCCAGATTTGGTATCAGATTAGGGAATGAAGACTTCAATCAAGACATCGCAATTATGAATTCTATCTTAATAAAGACTTTTAATTTTTATAAATCAAAGAGATTCTCAAAAGTTACAAGAAGAAGCAACTGATATCCGGACGTCTCAGAAGGTAACAGGTGTGAATGCTGAGTGTTATAATAGACTGTGTCCATTACATACAATACAATTCACACCACTGATCGCCAGGACGGCAGAGGACGATGATCCTATATGTACTGTGTTGTGTTTAAGTTTCATCACGTTCCAGTGGTTTCTTATCACCTGCAACGCTTCAATGAAAGCTGGTGAACAGGTAATACCTGGAATATGTGTCCTGTATATAAAGGACTGAGTACTGGTTATGGTGCTATATAAAGCAGGAAAGTGGCACGTTAACCCTTGCTTTACTGACCAAAGACGTCACATCTGTTCCAAAAGTGACACGAGACCAGTGCGGACACACGGAAGTTTCCAAAGACGATCCAACGTAAGTCCAGGTGACACTGCACAGATATTAAAGCTACATTTCATCCATGGACTTTGTTTTCTTATCAACTGACACACATGATCTTTCTAATAAAGAGTACAGTTTATGGACTGAACAATAATGAACACAATTATGGACTGTACAATATCTACATGCTGTAATTTATTTCAAAGGAGTTTTCATCTAAAGACTGTTATAAAAGAACCAAGAAGAAGACGAGACGACGACCCGATGACATCAGATGATGACGATTGAACCCGCGATTGCTTCAATTTAGATATAGGGAAGTATAATTATACATATTAAATGAATATTAGTCACGGCTTACCATAGCATGAATTCACATCATTATATAACAATAATCCGATATTGATACTATTATTACTATTATTATTATTATGGAAATTTAATGATATTGCCAAGGAAGAAGGAAAGAAAAAATGATTGATGAATGTATCTTCTTTTGAGATTTTTCAGTTAAAGTCCTTTTATTCTCAGAAAAGGGGGAAATGTTAAATGGTTAATTATGGAAATTCATTTGGAATGTTAATCGATAATCATTTTTCTGAGTTCTATGCCTCAGCCATCGTGTCTAGTTGACATGCGCTATTTGTGTGTGTATTTTTGGTTCACTACCATATGTAGAACAGGTGTCCATACGACTGGCTATAAAAGCCCATGGTACAGAAAGGGGGGGCTCTCTTGCTCTGCCCACCCCACAAGACACAGAATCTTCATGCTGAGAAGCAGATGACATGTAGGCCTGGACACATGCTGGACAAAAATATGATTTACCAGCCAGGATCCAAGGAAAGATGGGTGAATCTCAACAATTAAGCAAATTATGGACAAATGGACAATTACTTTATAACTAATTATTGTATGTACCTGCTGCAATCTGAATCTTTTTAATGGACAATCCAAGAATAAACAGATACATTTTTTTATAAGAATATCGTGATATTGATACTTTGAGAAGTCCTCAGAAGAAAAAAATAATACAGGAAGAGTATTATTTTACAGTCTCCCATCCAAGTACTAACCAGGCCCGACCCTGCTTAGCTTCCGAGATCAGATGAGATCGGGCGTGTTCAGGGTGGTGTGTCTGTAGACATAGACATGCCTCTCACTTGCTGCTGAAGGCTAAACCCTTCATCGCGGTAATGTGACAGAAAGAGCAAGCTGGACCCGTAACTTGGGGGCGGAGCGAGACGTCCAGGGGTGAATGAAGGAAGAGGGTGAGATGGTTGCCAGTGACTTTGAGCTGCTCTTCAGGGGGGAGGGTCATGTTGCCTGCAAAGGTCTTCTGCTTAGGGTTACCGGTGGTTGCCTCCAGCCACGCGGGAGACGCTGGACCTGGTGAAAAGGAGCCTAGTATTAAAAGTAAAGAAGCAACAATGCTGGAGGCCCACGGTGATCAGAAGGATGCTGGTATTTTGCAGAGGCGAGATTCACCGGTAGACCTGGGTAGGGTGAGTAGAGCGCGGTTAGTTGCTTTCTAATAGGCTGCAGCCAGGGATTAACTTTTAATGAAAGGGAACAATCACTTTGACTATCTGCAGCACGCCACACCTAGGAAGCGCACTCTCTCACACAAGCCAGCATGCACACGTGCTCGCACGTGACAACACCCCCTATCTGCCCCTACAACCTCTCCGTCACCATGCGTCAGACTCTCCTGCCTGTTTTATGATTTCAGGGCCCTAGCAGGAATCACCCCCCCCTCCCCAATTCCTTCCGCACCTTCCTTGCCTTCCTTGCACTGAGGTTAGCTCTTTGTCAGCCGTCTGGCTTGGTTACACAATCTTCTTTGCAGAGAAACATGTTACTCTGCTGGCCCTCGCTAGGCGGCCGGCATCCAAAACCTTCCCTGGGCACCTGCTGAAAGCCTGGCCCCTTCACGGCCCCGGGTGCTTTTAACGCCATCATTTCCACACGGCGAGCTGCGGAGTCAATAAGCACTCCTAGCCGTGGCAAGGAGCTCGGTGTCAGGCCTGCGTGAAGGCGGCGGGGTAGCGTACTTTGCTGCCAACTGGCTCAGAGAGCATGGGGCTTCCATCATCTAAGTTACTTAAGGTCGGTGTCCGGCAAGGCGCCGTTCCATGCTAGCCGAGCTGGGCAGTAGGGCAAAACGTCATCAAAATGGTCTACAGCACCCGGTGTTCCCAGGAGGTCTCCCATCCAAGTACTGTTCGAGCCCAGCCATGCTTTGCTTCCGAGATCAGACAAGATCGGGCGTATCCAAGGTGGCATGGCCAGTAGACGCTGCTCGATCCATCGCCCGGCCAGCCTTTCTCAGGATCGCTTGGTGGTGAGCAATCTGGCCGTGACGGGGCGGGCTCCGAAGGGTCCATGCAAAGGCTGTGCCGTCCCTACAGGTGTGGTTTGTTTAGCAGTGATTCACCGGCCGCATCAGGTGTCTTCAAAAATGTCTCGGCGCAGGGTCTCCTGCAGGCTAAACCCTTCATCGCGGTAATGTGACAGAAAGAGCAAGCTGGACCCGTAACTTGGGGGCGGAGCGATACGTCCAGGGGTGAATGAAGGAATAGGGTGAGATGGTTGCCAGTGACTTTGAGCTGCTCTTCAGGGGGGAGGGTCATGTTGCCAGCAAAGGTCTTCTGCTTGGGGTTACCGGTAGTGTTGAGCCACCCCCGTAGTATTCGAGTTCGGTTCGGTTCGTCGAACACCCGTGTGTTCGCCGAACTGTTCGTCGAACTGTTCGTCGAACACCTTCGAACACCGTTAAAACCAATGGCAGGCAAACAAAAACACATAGAAACACATAGAAAACACCTTCAAAGGTGTCCAAAAGCTGACAAACTGCTCAGAAGACATAACTAACACATGGAAAAGTGACAAGTACATATAGTCATGCGAAAATAAAAGAGGTGGAGGAGTAAAAGGAGGGGGAGACACAGATATAGGCATGTCATGCCCTTCTAAAATCCAAAAAGTGAGAAGTCGACACGGCCAGTCCGCTCCTGCCCGTGCCACCTCCGTGTCGCCGGGTTTGTGCCAGAGCCGCGGTGAACCCTGACGGCCAGCCCGCTCTCCCAATACTGGTGCCTGTCCGCTGGTGGGTCGAGCGAGCCCCCCTGTGGTGGAGGCAGCTCTAAGCGTTTTAATTTAAATTGTCTCTCTAATTTGAATGAATACACTTTAAATCCATTTACAAGGATCTATTGGCGGGCAAGTCTCATGCCAGCAGCCGCGGTAATTCCAGCTCCAGTAGCGTCCACTAAAGCTGCTGCAGTTAAAAAGCTTTTATAAGGATCGAGCTCGGCTGTCCACCGCAAGGCATCCTACTGCCAGTCCCAGCCCCTATGCCTTGGGGTGCCTCCTGATGCTCTTCACTAAGTATCCCATGGTCCCGAAGCATTTCCTTTGAAAAAATTAAGTGTCTAAACTACAGGTGGTGCAGCTTGCTTAACAGCCGGGATAATCCGCTCACTAGCAGACACTGCTACTAGGCACAAAGTATTTCCTGGGCTAGATGCAGTTAAAAATTTGTAATTAGATACTCTCGTTGGATGCTGAGAAAGCATTCCATAGAGTCTCCTGGCACTCCATATATGATTCTCTTAAAAAGCTTGGGGTAGGGGTCTAGGGGACCCTTTTATAGCCAAAATCACGGCCCTGTATCGCAATACGTCACCTAGGCTGAAGATAAATGGAACTGTAGCACCCTGAGGGCCCGGTTGCTACAGACGTATTGCACCTCACCCTGAGGTGAGATATCTCACTCTCAGGTAAGGATGGAGTGTGGATCAGGACCCGACACCTGCATGCATTACACCACATTGCCGTGGGGCAGGGCGACCAATATGCCCCTGAGATGGGCACGACAGTCCCTGTCCCTGGCTGGAGTGGGGGGAGGGAACACTGAGGAAGGGGAACCCTGTAGTGCAGGAGCAGGGAGGAAGCAGTTCCTGGGTGCATTGAGAAGGGAGTATAAAAGGTGGGCACCATCTTAGTTCAGTGCAGAGAAGTCTGAGCAGAAGTGGCAGGGAGCAGGGGCTCTGCATGAACTCTGCTCCGGAGGCGGGCCTAGTAACAGAGGCCCAGGCCTGGAAGAGGGAGAAGGAAGGAAGAGGAGCAGAGAAGGCTCCAGGAACGAGGAATGAAGGGATCCCAGGGGTGCGGACGGGCGAGTCGCCACCGCACGCCCGAATCCACCTGCGTGGAGGGGTCAGGCCAAAGGGGGAGACCGGTCCCCGAACTAGTGGAGGCAGGAAACGACCCTCAGCTAGAAACCGGAGGCTCTGACATTTTATGTGGCGCAGCCCCTCGCTACACCCGCTAGGAAGGCACCACATAGGGTCAGGGAAACTGGCGCCAAGTTTACCAAGAGGAGGCCCGAGGCAGCCGGACAGAAATGTTGGTAAGAAAGGCCAGACAAAGGACACACAAAGGGGGTCCTGTGAAGTGCTCCAAAGTTATCTGGGAGTTGTCTGAGCCCCTCACCTGGTGAGCACAGTACGACATGGGCAGCCGTTACCTGCAGACGTGGTCTGGATAATAAGAACTGTGAGTAAAGACCCTGAACTGCATCACTGACTCCGTGTCGTTACTGCTGCTGCCCTGCACCATCACCCCCATCCTCCGCATACACTGCCCTGAGGCTATACTCCTCCCGTGGGGAGTTATGCTACGCTCTGCTGCACCCACAACACCAGCCTCAGCGGTCTGCCCTGTAGCGGCGGTTCACTCTGACCGCAATCCACGGGTGGCGTAGTCGGACATTTAAACATCAAAACCACATAAATAGTTCCGCCACTGGTTTGACCGCCCTGAGCCACGGAACCGGGTCGCCGCCACGAAGACTACAACCACCAGCATCCACCAAAAAGGGTCCGGCTCCGGGTGTCCCAAGGCCCAGGGGGTGCGTCAGAACATTTTCATCACCTTTCACAATCACCAATGGGACAAGGCAGTGATGTCCTCTGTCCCCTCTCTTATACATCCTAGTGACGGAGCACCTGCTCTCATCAATTCGCCATAACCCCAATATTAGGTGGATTGAGGTGGGAGGCACCGAGTACAAGTGCTCTCTATTTGCTGATGATGTCCTAGTATATATCACTCAATCACATATATCCATCCATGCTGTTATGGCTGAAATAGATCACTTTGTTACATGGTAAAATTTTAAAATCAATGCAGCGAAGTCTGAGGCCCTCGATGTCTCCCTCCCTAAATCCATATAGGATTCCATCCAGTCCAACTTTCCCTTTGTCTGGCCCTCACAGGGTATCAAATACTTAGGAATTCCTATTCATAGAGACCTCTCCCATCTATGTTATCTTAATTTTGGGCCCTTTATTGAACAACTCCATACAGACCACGGTTGGCAAGTTAGAACTGTAAGATTCACTACGTGAACCGCTGGTGTTTTGTGGAAAAGCACATGTACACTGCGTTCCAAATTATTATGCAAAAAGTGTTTAGGAGTGATAAGGGAAGAATTTGTTTGTTTGTCAGTTAAACTCATTGATGGTGATGTGTGTCAGGGCTCTTTATATCACTGTAAGCAATTGCAGACACCTGTGCTAATTAGTTTGGCAGGTGTGTCTGCTCCCTGCCTGTTTCATTGGCCGTGAAGCTGACATTCCGTCGACAGCGCTGCAGCCGATCAGTGAGCTCAGTGGCTCTGAGTGGGGCGTTGTGTCTACAAGACCTTTTAAGGAAGCCAGCAAAAAAATTGAAGAGAAGGGAAAGCACAAAAGGACCTGGTCTTGCTGAGCACTGGAAAGGGCAGCCGGCAGCTAGACTTCAAAGTAGAAAAGCAGCAAGTGAGGGTCTTGTCTCTGCCCACGGCCACACCACCCTGAACACGCCCAAACTTGTCTGATCTCAAAAGCTAAGCAGGGTTGGGCTTGGTTAGTACTTGGATGGGAGACCACCTGGGAATACCAGGTGCTGTAGGCTTTTGCTTTTTCCTTCCTTCCACCAGCAGGGGGCTCTCTCTTCTATGCCTTTTTTCCATTCCCTTTCACAAGTGCACACATTCATTCTATTTTCTTTTTTTAATTTGCTTTCTCTCTTGCGCTATTTCATCTCTGCAAAACACCAGCATCCTTCTGATCAAAGTGGGCCTCCAGCATTGTTGCTTCTTTACTTTTAATACTAGGCTCCTTTTCACCAGGACCAGCGTCTCCCGCGTGGCTGGAGGCAACCACCGGTAACCCCAAGCAGAAGACCTTTGCAGGCAACACGACCCTCCCCCCTGAAGAGCAGCTCAAAGTCACTGGCAACCATCTCACCCTCTTCCTTCATTCACCCCTGGACGTCTCGCTCCACCCCCAAGCTACGGGTCCAGCTTGCTCTTTCTGTCACATTACCGCGATGAAGGGTTTAGCCTGCAGGAGACCCTGCGACGAGACATTTTTGAAGACACCTGATGCGGCGAGTGATTCACTGCTAAACAAACCACACCTGTAGGGACGGCACAGACTTTGCATGGACCCTTCGGAGCCCGCCCCGTCACGGCCAGATTGCTCGCCACCAAGCGATCCTGAGGAAGGCTGGCCGGGCGATCGATCGAGCAGCTTCTACTGGCCATACCACCTTGGATACGCCCGATCTCATCTGATCTCGGAAGCAAAGCAGGGCTGGGCTCGGACAGTACTTGGATGGGAGTCCTCCTGGGAACACCGGTTGCTGTAGACCATTTTGATGACGTTTTTACCTACTGCCCAGCTCGGCTAGCATGGAACGGCGCCTTGTAGGACGCCGACCTTAAGTAACTTAGATGATGGAAGCCCCAAGGCCTCTGAGCCAGTTGGCAGCTAAGTACGCTACCCCGACGCCTTCACGCAGGCCTGACACCGAGCTCCTTGCCACGGCTAGGAGTGCTTATTGACTCCGCAGCTCGCCGTGTGGAAATGATGGCGTTAAAAGCACCCGGGGTCGTGAAGGGGCCAGGCTTTCAGCAGGTGCCCAGGGAAGGTTTTGGATGCCGGCCGCCTAGCGAGGTCCAGCAGAAGTAACATGTTTCTCTGCAAAGAAGCTTGTGTAACCAAGCCAGACGGCTGACAAAGAGCTAACCTCAGTGCAAGGAAGGCAAGGAAGGTGCGGAAGGAATTGTGGAGGTGGGGGTGATTCATGCTAGGGCCCTGAAATCATAAAACAGGCAGGAGAGTCTGATGCATGGTGACGGAAAGCTTGTAGGGGCAGATAGGGGTGTTGTCACGTGCGAGTACGTGTGCATGCTGGCTTGTGTGTGAGAGTGCGCTTTCTAGGTGTGGCGCGCTGCAGACAGTCAAAGGGATTGTTCCCTTTCATTAAAAGTTAATCCCCGGCTGCAGGCTATTACAAAGCAACTAACCGCGCTCTACTCACCCTACCCGGGTCTACCGGTGAGTCTCGCCTCTGCTCCCTGCCTGTGGCATTGGCCGTGAAGTTGACGTTACGTCGACAGTGCTGCAGCCGATCAGTGAGCTCAGTGGCTCTGAGTGGGGCGTTCTGTCTACAAGACCTTTTAAGGAAGCCAGCAAAAAAATTGAAGAGAAGGGAAAGCACAAAAGGACCTGGTCTTGCTGAGCACTGGAAAGGGCAGCCGGCAGCCACACGTCAAAGTAGAAAAGCAGCAAGTGAGAGGCTTGTCTCTGCCTACGGCCACACCACCCTGAACACACCAGATCTCATCTGATCTTGGAAGCTAAGCAGGGTCAGGCCTGGTTAGTACTTGGATGGGAGACTGTAAAATAATACTCTTCCTGTATTGTTTTTTTTCTACTAAGGACATCTCAAAGTATCAATATCACGATATTCTTATAAAAAAATGTATCTATTTATTCTTGGATTGTCCATTAAAAAGAATCAGATTGCAGCAGGTACATACAATAATTAGTTATAAAGTAATTGTCCATTTGTCCATAATTAGCTTAATTGTTGAGATTCACCCATCTTTCCTTCGACCCTGGCTGGTAAATCATGTCTTTGTCCAGCATGTGTCCAGGCCTACATGTCATCTGCTTCTCAGCATGAAGATTCTGTGTCTTGTGGGGTGGGCAGAGCAAGAGAGCCCCCCCTTTCTGTACCATGGGCTTTTATAGCCAGTCGTATGGAGACCTGTTCTACATATGGTAGTGAACCAAAAATACACACACAAATAGCGCATGTCAACTAGACACGATGGCTGAGGCATAGAACTCAGAAAAATGATTATCGATTAACATTCCAAATGAATTTCCATAATTAACCATTTAACATTTCCCCTTTTTTTGAGAATAAAAGGACTTTAACTGAAAATTCTCAAAAGAAGATACATTCATCAATCATTTTTTCTTTCCTTCTTCCTTGGCAATATCATTAAATTTCCATAATAATAATAATAGTATCAATATCGGATTATTGTTATATAATGATGTGAATTCATGTTATGGTAAGCCGTGACTAATATTCATTTAATATGTATAATTATACTTCCCTATATCTAAATTGAAGCAATCGCGGGTTCAATCGTCATCATCTGATGTCATCGGGTCGTCGTCTCGTCTTCTTCTTGGTTCTTATATAACAGTCTTTAGATGAAAACTCCTTTGAAATAAATTACAGCATGTAGATATTGTACAGTCCATAATTGTGTTCATTATTGTTCAGTCCATAAACTGTACTCTTTATTAGAAAGATCATGTGTGTCAGTTGATAAGAAAACAAAGTCCATGGATGAAATGTAGCTTTAATATCTGTGCAGTGTCACCTGGCCTTACGTTGGATCGTCTTTGGAATCTTCAGTGTGTCCGCACTGGTCTCGTGTCACTTTTGGAACAGATCTGACGTCTTTGGTCAGTAAAGCAAGGGTTAACTTGACACTTCCCTGCTTTATATAGCACCATAACCACTACTCAGTCCTTTATATACAGGACACATATGCCAGGTATTACCTGTTCACCAGCTTTCATTGAAGCGTTGCAGGTGATAAGAAACCAGTGGAACGTGATGAAACTTGAACACAACACAGTACATATAGGATCATCGTCCTCTGCCGTCCTGGTGATCAGTGGTGTGAATTGTATTGCATGTAATGGACACAGTCTATTATAACACTCAGCATTCACACCTGTTACCTTCTGAGACGTCCGGATATCAGTTGCTTCTTCTTGTAACTTTTGAGAATCTCTTTGATGTATAAAAATTAAAACTCTTTATTAAGATAGAATTCATAATTGCGATGTCTTGATTGAAGTCTTCATTCCCTAATCTGATACCAAATCTGGCAGTTTTTCCTAACCTATAATATCACAGCGTACCATAGCAATCAGTAATATCCATCTAATTATTATCAAAATATTAAAATAAATTATGTTTGGAATAATAAACAATAATAGATAATAATTCATTATCAATCAAGTTCTCCATATGATAGAACATTTTTATGTCATAGGTGTAATTACCTTTTCCAACCCATAGGTGTCAGTGTATTTTGAAAAAACAAGTTTTTATATCTTTATTAAACCAATAATATCAAAGAATGTATACTCCTGAACCAAAATGAATAAATATATGAATGTATGAATGAATGAATGAATGAATAAATGAATGAATGAATTGTTGTGTTTACTCAGAAAATGTAAACATTTTTTTCCTTAGCAATATATATTTAATGAAGCAATACTCTTGTATTAGACATTACTTTATTAAATATTAATGTGTTTTCTCAATTGAGATATTGAACTGAAATAAAATCAAATGAGAATTAAAAAATGAAAAAATAGAAAAATAAGAAGTATAAAGTAAGAATAAAATTTTAAAAATGAAAAATAAAATTAAGAGTAAAAATAAGAATAAAAATAAAAATAAGGCCTTTAAATTTTAATGACAAATGCAGAGTAATTATATTCTCCATAAAAAATACCCTTATAGCTCCATTATCTGGATGATTTCATATTTGTCATAACCTTGTACCACCAAAAAATATTAAATTATGCAACTTTGCATGTAATACCCTTCTTAATTATACCATAGTACCTTATTAATATTTCTTCTTTATTAAAATGTGTGGAAAATAATTATTGATCAAAAGTGATTATGTAATCAGGATCAAAAACACATTTTCCCCCTTAATACCAAAAATATTATTTTATAAAATTTATGTATATATCAGAACCCAATTAAAAATAATTATTCTTCTAGAAATATTGTGCATAAATTTCATATCGATGAGTAGCATAGATTTGACTAAAGAGAGGAGTGTACCTATTTAGGTAACCATTAAAAATAATATTATAGTTATTCAAGAATATTATCATGTGGAAAATTATTCTAAATATAAATTTGCTTTGTAAACCATTTTGATGTGTGGTTGCCCTTATCCACTATTAGTTAAAATCAAGAAATAATAATTATTAAAGAAATATAGAAATATATATATGTAGATAATACCTAATTATGTATTATAATTTCCTCAGAATTAAATATATTTTTGTACCTTCACATAAAGAAACATTTTTTTTTTTAAACATACAAACATACGAGGCCTCTGTCACATCAATCACACTTAGCAGCTGCTGATTTACTCATCTGTCACCTTCACTCTGACATTCACAGATCTGTTCAACTCAAACATTCCACATATGAAATTTTAGATATATATATATATTTAACCCAAAATTGTTGTATCCCAATTTATGAATGCGCATTGCCATATCAATTGAATATCTTTATATTTCTTTGAATATTCCCCAAGTACATATTATATAATATGAGAGTAAGTCACTGGAATTTCAGACACTTGAAAAAACTCTTGTCTTAGATTCTTTTTTCACTGGCTGCCCGGTCTTAAGTTACATCAGTTGAAAATAGAATGAATGGGATCCTATACTATTAGCTCAAAGTTCAAAGGCCGCAGCTGTCACACGTCATGCTGTAAAGCTACTTTAATTTGCACGAACACTTCATGCACAGAAAATATTAGCAGCACAAAAGAATTAATAAGTATTACATATATATTATAGTTCAACTAGATATATTGTTATTATTTTAAAATGTTATACACATAAAATCATGCAATTTTTTCACTTTCTGTGTGAATAAAGAAATAAATCCATTTTAGAGTTCTTTGATCAAATCCTGCTTTGGAATGAAAACTCTAAGGAAATATAAGAAAATAAAATTAAATATCAAATTCATACAGAAACAGAATTATTTAAATATCTTATACATATATTGGTTGGTTCTAATTTAATTCAAAATATTGCTACTTAAATTTATATATATGAAGTTCTAATTTATTAATTAATATATATATATATATTTTATAAACGTATATATAAATACAATTATACGCAATCTCTACTTAGACAAGTGTATATATATATATATATATGAACTATTAGAAACTATGTAACTACAATTTTACTGTATGAGATTATAAATAATTATTGAGACATTGTATTACATTTTGATACAACATTATAATTACAGTTTTTCCTTAGCCACTCCCTAAACCAAATCTTCTGTCTCTCTCAAATATCTCCAGGAGCGCCCTATTTAGGAAAGACATTTTTCTATCCTTCAAAACCTCAGAGAACTGCTGTTCTTCTGTCCACATTTCATGACGTCACAGTGAGTTGGTCGTCTCACCTGTCTCTGTCCATCAGTTTCAGCCATTTTCCTTTTTAGAGAATCACAGTTCTGACTGAGAATTAACTCATTCTGTGGAGAGATGGATCTTTGCACTGGCTGATATGGCTTATAACATATATGAAATCTTCTGTGTATTTGATAGAGTTCACTATGGGGATGACTCAGTCTAGGAGAGTTTGATATTGGCTTTTGGTAAGATTTTACCTTTCCTGGTTTTATAAATTTAGCTTGATTTATTTTCTTTTCACGATTCTCATGTTTTCTAACAAAATCCAGCATCTGCGCACATTCAAATAATGAATTTTTTGTGATGCCATAACTTGGGAAACTGAATTTAGGAATTTGAATTTTTGTACAAAAGTTGTTATCATATGTTGTACTTTTCCATTTTTGATGAGAGCTTTGTACAACCGTTCAAATATGGACATGAATGTATATGTACATTCCTTCCTACCAATCCTTAGTTTCTGCAGATCTTCTATGTTGGGAAAATCCTTTGTGACACAATAAATAAAATATCTTAATCTGTCCGAATCATTTTCCCATCCATTAGGAGAGTCATTTTCACAGGGCATTAAATGTAAACGTCTGGACAATGTCACAGGAATCCATATTTTAAATAGTTGATTCCTCTCCTCATTGGATAAATCAAACTTATCAGAGAAGCTCTCAAATGTCTCTGAATTTCTACAGGCATGGATTTTGACATCATATTTTGGCATGATTTTGTATAATTTCAGCAAATTTTTCCTCATTTTAATTTGGAGTTGAGCCTGGGTAATTCCAGAATTCTCTGATATTTTTAGTGGCTCTTGTACGTCCGTTCCTCCTACGTCACTCACGTCTCCTCCCACATCACCTAGTATGTCGGTTTCTCGTATGTCAGTCATGTCTCCTCCCATGTCAGGTTTCTGTATGTCCGTCTCTTGGTCAGACCCAAGGTCACCTTCAGTTACAGACACGTGTCTTACTTCTTGTTCATTTTCCACATTACAGTCAGAATCAGTATCACCGTCTGACACTTCTACACTATTTTCCTGCTTAGAAATCTCTAACACAAGACTATGAAAAAAATCTAACAAATGTAGAATATTTCTCAATTTCTGTTTGTGTCTATTTACCAATTTAGAAGTTAACTGTAAATTCTGCAATTCACATTCTTTGTATAAACTGAGCCACAAAACTTCTATGTCATCTCCTACATTACCTTTGAAATTAATATTACTTTGTTTAGCAAAAGAAGAAATTATATCCATATTTTGCTTACCTTAAGATTCCTTGGCTTCTCTTTATCAGCACGTCCTGTCTTCAGTTCGTCTGATTCTTTTCCTGTGTGATTCTGTTACTTGTTAGTACCTCTGCTTCCTGTCTTTCCTCAGTCTGTAGGTCCTTTCTGCTTCTCGTGACAAACTAGTGAATTTACTGACACGTGAACAACAGCTGTTC
The DNA here is from genome assembly GCF_046119375.1 of Phyllobates terribilis. Lineage (NCBI taxonomy): Eukaryota > Metazoa > Chordata > Amphibia > Anura > Dendrobatidae > Phyllobates > Phyllobates terribilis. Next base: position 674,627,257 of record NW_027362764.1, on the reverse strand, counting down.
AGATCGTAAGGACTCCCCCCTTGTTCACGGAAGAAATTCACTTACTTAATTTAAAAAACAAAAAAACAGGACTGGCTGGCTCACCATTGTAAAATAATACTCTTCCTGTATTATTTTTTTCTACTGAGGACTTCTCAAAGTATCAATATCACGATATTCTTATAAAAAAATGTATATATTTATTCTTGGATTGTCCATTAAAAAGAATCAGATTGCAGCAGGTACATACAATAATTAGTTATAAAGTAATTGTCCATTTGTCCATAATTAGCTTAATTGTTGAGATTCACCCATCTTTCCTTGGATCCTGGCTGGTAAATCATGTCTTTGTCCAGCATGTGTCCAGGCCTACTTGTCATTTGCTTCTCAGCATGAAGATTCTGTGTCTTGTGGGGTGGGCAGAGCAAGAGAGCCCCCCCTTTCTGTACCATGGGCTTTTATAGCCAGTCGTATGGACACCTGTTCTACATATGGTAGTGAACCAAAAATACACACACAAATAGCGCATGTCAACTAGACACGATGGCTGAGGCATAGAACTCAGAAAAATGATTATCGATTAACATTCCAAATGAATTTCCATAACTAACAATTTAACAGAGACCGCCTGGGAATGCCAGGTGCTGTAGGCTTTTGCTTTTTCCTTCCTTCCACCAGCAGGTGGCACTCTCTTCTATGCCTTTTTTCTATTCCCTTTCACAAGTGCACACATTCATTCTCTTTTCTTTTTTTCATTTGCTTTCACTCTTGCGCTATTTCATCTCTGCAAATACCAGCATCCTTCTGATCACCGTGGGCCTCCAGCATTGTTGCTTCTTTACTTTTAATACTAGGCTCCTTTTCACCAGGACCAGCGTCTTCCGCGTGGCTGGAGGCAAACACCGGTAACCCCAAGCAGAAGACCTTTCCAGGCAACACGACCCTCAACCCTGAAGATCAGCTCAAAGTCACTGGCAACCATCTCACCCTCTTCCTTCATTCACCCCTGGATGTCTCGCTCCGCCCCCAAGTTACGGGTCCAGCTTGATCTTTCTGTCACATTACCGCGATGAAGGGTTTAGCCTGCAGGAGAC